>NC_069671.1:3633750-4239375 GCF_027244095.1 Hemicordylus capensis | reverse complement strand
CCTCAAGCATTCATGCATCCGCCAACTTGAATTGGGGTGGATGACATCATCACAAACTACACTGTTGTAGTGCAGATGTCATGAGCATGTGGACGGACTCCGAGGAGGAGAAGAGACGGAGAAGATGGCAGCAGAGGTGGGAGTGCAAGGTCCAGAACTTGCAGAGGAGAGCGGGACCAGCCCACGGGAGGCTGAAGAAGAGTTAGAGCCTATCGTGGCAGCTCCTGTGGAATAAGGACAGCCGGTCTTAGCAGTGGAGAGGCGTAGCTCAAAGAGACAGCAGGAGATTAAGGACTGCATGCACAGAACGGCTAGACTAACAAGCAAGGCTGCTGAGTCAGGGAACCATCATTAACAGCACATGGTTTCAGCATATATTAGCCGGTTTTGCCATAGCTGCCGTGCTGGTATCAACGTTGTTCTTCACTGAGATACTTGGCTGTGTTCCTGTTTGCTGTGCTTGTGTTTGGACCTTGGACCATTTGGACTTTGTTTGTGGATTACGATTTGGACTCTTTTCGACTGACTGGTGATATTACGACCCGGACTGACTCTGATTTGAAGAAACTGCTTACTGCATGGCTTTGTTGTTTGACTTTTGTCCCTATCTGTTTCACTCTCCAGTGGCTGAGATTTATAGCTCCAGATTAGAGAAACAGGTTTATGATAGTAGACATCGTCACAAAATACACCATTGATGAGGTGTCCCTTGTGAATTAGACATTCACAAGTTAGCCCACTTGCACCTCAAAGTTTATGCATCTGCCATTTTGAATTGGGCTGGATGACATCATCACAAACTATGCCATTGAGGTGTCCCTGTGTGTCATTACAACTATACCAAACTTGATCCAAATTGGTCCAGGGATTGCGCTCTCTCTCTCTCTCTCTCACACACACACACACACACACACACACAGCTGGATGATCTCATAAGCTTACTCTCCGTATGGAAAGTAGGCTAAAAAGAAAATAGGGATGGATTAAAAGTATGAGGTAGCAGCTTAAAAAGAAAAAGAAGCCTGTGGTCTTCTTCAGACCATTTGTTTCATGGTGGGGGGAAAATAAGCTTTTGGAAACTAAATTTATATATATAGTTTTTTGAGGTTTTTGTCTAGCTTCTTTGCTCAATCCCTCCAAAAATGATGAAGAACTGGACAGTCCAACACACCAGCAGATTTTTCATTTTCTGTCTCTGTTGGTGAGCATTTCCTTTCCCCCATGGTCCCCAGTGCTGGACTTCCTCAGATGTCTTTAGGAGAGTTTGCTATGATGACTCATTCTTCCACAGCGCCTTGATGGAGGCCAGGAAGGCTCTCGTCCTTTGGGAGTTAGTCACACAGAGCTCTTGGAAATCTTCAAGTGGCAAAATGAAGCCTCCTCCCTTTTTTGCACCTATAAAAATAGACTTCCATGCCAAGACGCTTTACCAGCAGAAGAAGACAAAAAGAACTTACCGAGGATTAAAAATGTCAACTGGCAACACATTGAAGCTCCATGAAGGAGACATTGTTCATTAGGGGAGGGAGTGCCAATCAAAGCGCAAACTTTCAACAGCTGCTGGCTGCAAATACAATTCCCTTTGGGGTGAACAAGGCCCTGCTATTAATGAGGAGGGGCACTCCCCCATCTCAGTTTGAAATAGGCTCCGCTCAAACTAATTATTTTCCTGACAAAAAAATTATTCTTAAGCCCATTGTGATATTTGGACCACATCCAAAGATGGATGAGGTCCTCTCAATGCAAGAGGACTCAAGTGTGTTCTCTGAATCCTCTTTTGGGAGCTCTGCAACCCTACTGAAGCCTGAATCACCAGAGCCCCTTAGCTTTCTCCGAACTCACCATGTGGCGGCAACAAGAACTGGTCGAGGCAGTTCTCATGACCGCCAAAAAGTGGGCTAAGGGGGCCTAGCCCACTTTTTGGTGGCCGTGTGTTGCCACGGGAGCTGAATGGCTCCCGGCAGCAAACCACCCTAAGTACCTTTCCCCTTAGCCCAGGTTAGCGCTCACGAGGACACAACTCACGAGGGTTCCCTCTACCGGGATGCTAAAAAGCAGCCTCCTGGCTTGGAGGTCCCTCCAGTATGCTCTGCGTGCTCGTGCAGAGCATGCTGGAACTTCTGGGGGCCGCGTGGCCCCCGAAATCCCAAGCCCCTGCTGGTGGAGCTGGCAGTTCTGTGGACAGCCGATCTGGCCACCCAGGGCAGAATGCTCAACCCCATCTGGTGGTTCCCGCTGATGGTGGGAACCGCCTCATTGTGTATTGCCACAAAAACATCACCCATGTTATGCCAGATAACACTGTCCTCCTAACTACAAACTCAGAAGCCCCAGGAAACTACATTTCCTAGGGACTCTGGTGCCCAGAGAGATTGTTGCAATAACATTCATTGGCATGTTGGAGGCCCGCTTTGTGCCTGCCACTGCCAGGAACATTTGAATGGAAATGGGAAGGATATAGCTGTGGCTATCAGTGGGGCAAACTGAGGCTGGAGCCGAGCCCAGAAAGGCTTGAACTATGAAAGGCCTGGGTTTAGCCTGAAATTGAAATTCTGAGCTGGGGTAGTTAGTTTCCAAAACATTCCCCATTTAGAAATGCATTGCCATCACTGCCTACCAAAAGGCAAGTTGAGATGGTAGATTTTGGGTGCCATCAAGGGTAACAAAGTGGGAGAGCGAGAGATAGGGGGCCATGGGAAAGTTCTGTTGCCTAAGGCCCCCTGAAATGAATGGGAGTCTGCTGGAGAGAAATATGGAATTTGAAAGGAGGTTGGAAAAGTTGTGTCTAGCAACATTTCTTAGGGAATTGCAACTTCAGCTGAGCTGAATTTTGATGCATGTGGACTTTTGTTTGGAGATCTGCAGTTTCAATGACGAATGGGGCACTTGGTTCACTCATGACATCTCCAGGCAGGGCTGGGAAAGATCACTGCTTGCATGCAGAAGGTTCTCCAAGATATGCTGCCTGTCAGACTAGACAATACTGAGCTAGAAGGGCCAATGGTCTGATTAAGGCAGCTTCCTATGTATAGGAAGAAGTTTTTTCTAGGTGTGCACTAGTGTCGCACACTAGTTAAAAAGGTTGGCCACTACTGACATAAGAAACTTGTCCTCCATCTGGATCCCAAGGTTTCCACCCTGGGAATCTATCCATTGAGGGTCCCTATTCGAGATGTGCACAAAATGAATTTTTTAAAATTCATTTTGAACTCCGAAAATTCATTTTGAATCAGATTTGAACCTGGTCCAAAAATTTGAATCAAATTTGAATCGATTTCACCCCATTTTGGCACCTTTTAAAATTAATCAGGGGGCTTGAATTATATAAAAAAAGGTGCCAAACAGAACTGGAATAGAATTCAAATTGAATTTGAATCAAATTGCCCTTTTTAGGGGTGACTTGATTCAAATTTGAATTGCTCGTATCACCCAGTTTTGATTTGAATCTATTTGAATCAATTTGCACATCCCTAGTCACCATTCAGGTTTCCACCTCAGTGCTTCCTTTGGTGTGTCTGAATGGAAGCAAAAACAATACCTTGCACCCAGCTTGGTATCTCCATATGCAACATCAATATGAATAGATTAGGGAGGGATTGAGGTGGATTAGATAATGAGATTGGTACATCAGATGCATTGAGGATTAGCATAAAGCTCTTTGATCTTGCATAATAGCAGGGGGATATTTTTATTTCAGCACCTCTCCAATGCCAGCCGGTCAGCTATTCTGGCAAATGCTGATGAGATGGCAGAGAATTATCCTTCTTGCATGGTTTTTATATCTTTGTTTGTATTGTGGGATCCATCATATGAATGCCTTTATATATTGTTTTTGGAGTGTTTGAAGTATTTTACATTGATTAGCCTGTATTAGTGATGGCAACACAGAGACCTCAACAAAAGCAGCAGCATTCAGATCCAGCACACTCATAATGTGTTCTAAATTTGGTTAATTTCCCCCCAAATTCTGTGGCTTGGATTATATTCCAGGTATGGGAGTGATGGTGGTCAATATACCCACCTTCCCACAAACAGGAACATCGGAAGTTGCCTTCTACAAAGTCAGGACATTGGTTCATCTCGCTCAGTATTGTCTACACCTGGCCTGCTCAATGTAGGCCCTCTAGCTGTTTTTGAACTACAACTCCCATGATCCCCAGCCACAGTGGCCAATAGCCAGGGATTATGGGAATTGTAGACCAGCATCTGCAGGAGGGCCAATGTTGAGCAGCTCTGGTCTACCCAGACTGCCCGTGGCTTCTCCAAGGTTGCAGGCAGGAGTCTCACTTAGCCTGATCTTGGAGATGCTGCCAGGGAAGGAACTTGGGACCTTCTGCATGCAAGCAGGGAGGGGCTCTTCCCACCCACCCTGTAGGTCATGTGAATGGCCTCCATTTTTGATTGTGTGACTGACCTCCATGTTAAGATATCATCCAGAAACTCACAAAGCCTCTTCAAAGATCGCATGAGTTATTTTAGTCAAAATTCAATATTTAGTTGTATATCTAATGGGATAGATATAGCAGGGAATTTCCACGGTTGCTGCTTCTCATCGGGTTCACATCTGGGTTTCCAGCTCAGGGCCTGACCCTGTGCAGCTGCTAACTTTGATGAAAGACAATGTGGACTGGTGAGATCTCCACTCAAGCTTTTCATTTGGTTAAGCTCTTAGCCCCTTTAACTCAAAATTCTTTAACTTTGATCCTGCTGGGCAAAGCGAGGGGCTGTCTGGGTGTGCGGGGTCTCGCACCCTGACCCTCCCAGACCAGCAGCTGGATCATCTGCATGGAAGGAGAGTTTCTGTGACTTGCCCACCACCCTCTACCCAGCTCTTCTGACTGATGAGAATGGGTTTGTTATGTTCAGCAGCAGGCTTAACTGCACATCGGGTTGTGTGCCCCACCTCACAATTCCCCCCCCCAGTACTATTTTATCACACCTGAGGGATTTCAGAACAATGAGGAATTTTAAAAGAGCCGAAAGCATGTTTATGTCCACTACCTGTCCACTTATCTGCCATGATGGATATGTGAACCTTGCTCACAGCAAGAAACCAGATTTTTGTCACATTCCAGACCCCCTCATCAAATTAAAGCATGTTGGAAATACTACCCTAGACCCGGAGAAACGGCCAATTGATCATGGCGCCTGGAGGGAATGAGTCCACTTCCTCTCTTTCGTCGCACCTGTGGAGACCATGATTGAGACATCCATCTGCTCCTCAGATGGGCCCCATGCGTCTGATGACACTCACATCTTTTTCATGTCCACTACCGGAGCGATCTCAGCTCTTGAAAGCCCCCCAGTGGGCTTGCTTCAGTCAAACAGCTTTCCTCTAAATGAAAGTATGTCTGGGTTGCCACAGAACAGAAATACCAATAATTTTCTCCATCTCCTCCCAGGTTAACGGGTTGCACCCCCACCCCTAATTCTGAGGGCAAATGAAGCCATCCAAAATATCATCCTAATGCAAGTTGAGTCTTGTTATTCCAAGTCATGCCATGCAGTGATGGAGATGCACTCTGCATTATCTGTGAGTGACAGAACTGCCTATATGTAGAGAAGAAAATTGAGTTGCCAGTTGTTCCTCTTCTCTGTGAGAAAAGGCTTAAGAATCTGGATTTTTTAAAAAAAAGTTTAGCAAGATGACGGAATCTCCCCCCCATGGAGGTGGGGAAGCATGATAGAAAGTTATAACATAACTAGTAGGCGAGGGCCTTTATTGACTGGGCAAGTGAATTTCTTTAACTTATTGGAAAGTTAAAGAAATTAAATATATGTCATCGCATTTTTGATTAATGTGCTTGCCAAAGGGAAGTCAAACAACAGTCTGAGATCTATAAGATTTCAACTTCAAAATCCATGCTATGAATAATCATATATGGTAAATTTTAATCGTAGTAAGTTTTTCATCTGAAAAGATGCTTGCGTCTCTTGAGCATGATGTCATGTTTTAATTATTAAGGGTTAAAAATGGGTTGAGTTAATCTGATTATAATCAGAATTTCTTCTAGAAATATCATTTTAAGCCTTTCCCACAGCATATTCTGGTGTAAAAATGTAGTTCATTGAGTTAATTTGAGTGGCACGGTTGTGTATGAAAAACTGGTATCTGTAGGTCATTGGGAAGTATGACTTTCCTTCACACAGATGCATTTCCATTCATCTTCACCCCATTTTTCAAGAAATGGCACACACAAGCAGTCACTTAGAAAAACCAATGAGAAAGCAACAAAGCAGCAACAGAATAAAGGCAGCCAAAAGCAGAAAAATATACCATGTTTACCCGAATCCAAGATGAGGTTCCCCACAGTTCTTTGCTGATGGATAAAGTGGGGTTGTCTTGAATTCGAGTCCTGTTTCTTTTGGGTAAATACAGGTTTAACCTGTATTTAACCTCTCTCTTTTAAGGTATTGTCTTAAATTCAGAATAGGGCTGTGCAAATCAATTTGAATTTGAATTGATTCAACTTGAATCTGGGTGATTCAAGTGATTTGACTTCAAATTGAATTACTTCTTAAAAGGGCAATTCAATTCAAATTCAAAGTGAATTTTCAAAATTTGATTCGAATTCAATTCAAGAGCTGTTAGGCGCCTTTTTTAAACCATTCAAGCCCCTGATTGGTTTTAAAAGGTACCAAAACTGGGTTAAACCAATTTGAATTTGATTTGAAATCAAATTGAATGTTCAGACCAGATTAGAATTTTATTTGAATTAGAAATTTGATTCAAATTCTATTCAAATTCAAAACCAATTAAAAAATTCATTTTGTGCACATCGCTAATTTGGAACTGCCTTCTCTTCAGGTAAATGCAGTAGCATATGCCTTTTGACACATATTGTTCCAGCACAGGGGAGCAGGCTTGGCACAGAAAGAATGGGCCTAGAGAATCAGATGTTCTTTCCTCCCACCCATTTGAAGAGCCCTGAATGTTTACTGCAATGTTGAAAACCTGGGGTGCGCACTTCATAACCTTTTGGAGGGTGTGGAGCAGGGAGCTTCACAAGATGCAACGTTTCACACAAGGCTCTGGAGAGATTTGCACCTTCTCTAATTTTAAAATGCACTAGCAATGGAAGTGTGAGGTCTGCCCAGGCAAGCTCTGTATACCCAGCCATTTGAACATGTGTTGCTAAGACGTCTCTGCTAATGGTGTTAAAATCTCACTCTTCACAAGCTGTGAACCATGGCAATGAGGCTTTGTCAATCCTTTAACGGGTGTCACTCTGGCTCTTGCGATCTCAACTTGATATCTGGGAAAACGTTCCAGTAAGGATGCCCAGTAAGGTGAGAAGTCAACCTACTTCAACATTCACTGCATTCAGCCCCCCGCCCCCAAGTCAGTCAAAAATACTTCATACACTTTCCAGCCTCTGTGACAGGCCTGCAATAATGTGTCATGCACCAAGTCATCTGCCACCACTGTTGCTGCCATAAGAACAGCGCTGCTTGATCAGGCCCATCCTGTTTTCCACTGTGGTCCAGCAGATGTGACAGGGAAGCCCATAGGAAAGAGATGAAGGTGTGCCTTTGCTCCCTTGCAACTGGTATGTAGATGCTTCTGAGGCTGGAGGTGGCGTATAGCCATCAGACTAGTAGCCACTGATAGCCTTGTCCCCTGTTGTGCTACTAAAGTGTTAATAAGAACATAAGAACAGCCCTGCTGGATCAGGCCCAAGGAGGCCCACCTAGTCCAGCATCCTGTTTCGCACAGTGGCCCACCAGATGCTGCTAGAAGCCACAGGCAGGAGTTGAGGGCATGCCCTCTCTCTTACTGTTACTCCCCTGCAACTGGTACCCAAAGGCATCCTGCCTTTGAGGCTGGAGCTGGCCTATAGCCCTCCGACTAGTAGCCATTGATAGACTTCTTCTCCATGATGTTTGTTTGGATGCCAATTGGTGGTTATCCAAAACAGAGCCTTATCCATGGTGGCCCCTAGATTATGAAACTAATTAGAACATAAGAGGCTTGCTGGATCAGGCTCAAGGTCTATCTAATCTAGCATCCTCTTTCCCACACCAGATTCCTTTGGGGATCCTGCAGGCAAGAGACAAAAGCACGCACTCCATCTCCTGCTGTTGCTCACCCTGCAACTGGTATTTAGAGGCATCTTGCCTTCTGGCCTGGAGGTGTCCTATAGCCATCAAGGCTGGTAGCCATCAATAGACTTGTCCTCCATGAATTTGTCTAAGCCCTTATGGGCAGGAAATTTAGACAGACAAGAGGAAGTACTCAAAAAGAGGTTCCCAAAGAGGGTCTCTCTTGGATCCAAAGAGGCCTCGCTGATCTAACTTTTTAGAATAAGTTACTCACAAAAAAGATGACATTCAGGGGTACTCTGGAACTAGGATGTGTAATTTCCTTCCTAGAAGTTCCATGTGATGAAACTTCAGCATGGAGAAGCTTGTAATGAATAGTGAACTTAAGGTATCATCCTCTGAATTGATTCCAAACTGGGCCTACAGTTCCAATGACCATCATGCACTTGTCACCAGCAAGCCTTCTTTGCTGATCTCCATTTCACAAGCAAACATATTTCTTGCAAAGGGGTAAAAGACCCAGTTGTGGGCTGAGCTGGCTGGCAATAGGAGAGGCCTTGTAGGTTGCATCCTAAACTTTGGACATTCAGAGCAGGGATAGGCAACCTTGGCTCTCCAACTGTTGCTGAACTACAGCTCCCATCACCCTCAGCTGCAATTTATTGCAGCTGAGGATGATGGTAGGGATGTGCATGAAGCAATTTTTTCGATTCGATTTGTACCTGAATCGAATCACCCTCGATTTGTTTTGGGTCTCAAACCGGCCAACTAGCACAGGGGCAATTTGTTTTGTCCACAAATCTCCCAAAACAAGTAGATTCGGGTACAAATCGTTTTGGACCCAAATCGATTTGCATAGACAGCAGGCACAGGGAGTGATTCTCTCAGCAGCAGGAAGTGGGTGAGGGGGAAAAAATCACTTCTCTTTTCCTCAATCAGGAAAGCAGGAACAAAAAGCAGAGAATCTACTCCAGGCAGCAGGCAGGCAGGCAAGGCAAAGCTCCTCTCTCTCTCTCTCTCTAACTATCGGGGAGCTCACTAATCACTAGTTTATTTAAAATAGTTATACCCTGCCCCTCCAGTACATTCCTGCATGGGGCAGCTAACAAAGCCAGTAAAACTAATACAGAATGTATGTGTGTGTGTGTAAAACAAACTGATAAGATATAAACTAAAAACAAATCTCAGTTAAAGTGTTTAGAGTTAAAAACTTTCCAGATTAAATTACAGCTAAAATATTAACACGGTTCTCTAAACAGATGAGTCTACAATAATTTCTTAAAGACCCTGAGAGAGGGAGCATCGTGGAGCTCTTCTGGGAGGACATTCCAAAGTTGAGGGGCCACAACCAAACAGGCCCTGTCTAGTCTGCCAGACGAACAGGGAGCTCACCCTGGGTGGCCAGACTGGCTGCCCATATGGCTGACCCGGCTCCATCATGGCTCCATCATGGAGCCGATAAGGGCCCCCATGGTTTGGGGGCTGCCCGGCTCCCAGAAGCCCCAGAACGCCCCGCACAAGTGCACAGAGCATTCTGGGGAGACCCCCGAGGCCAGGAGGCTTGTTGAAGTCTCCTGGTCAGGGGTCTCCTTGTGAGTTGCCACAGTGCCAAGCTGCATAGTGGTGAGTGGTGACTCACAGTCACCAAAATGGGGTTAGCAGAGCTCTTAAACCTCATTTAAGGGATGGGGGGATTATGTGGCCTAGCGGGCTAGCTGCTGGGAGCTGTGCAGCTCATGACAGTTCTCACGACTGCTTGAAAGTGGGCTGGACTCCCTTAGCCCACTTCCGAGCAGTTGTGTGAATAGCCTCCGTAGCATGCAAGTCGCAACGAGACTTGAAGGAAGCAAGGCCCTGCTGAAATGGTAAGGAGAGTTGCAAGGTATTATACTGGTAACAGCAAAGTGCCAATTTTCAGGAGGCTGATGAGCATCTAGGCAGAAGGGCCACCAAGTCTTCAGGCACTGGAAGAGTTTCTCAAAGGCAGATGTTGGACCCAGGGGCAACTGTGAAATGGCAGCTTCTATAGTTCAGGAAGCCAGACCCTTCCAGCCTCCCCAGGCTGCCTTTACTCCTGAGGAGCCTTCAGAGGAAGCTTCCCCTCCTCCCAAGGACACCCCCAATCCACACACTGCCAGTCACACTCTCCAGATGCACAACAGCATCTGCTGTTGTCATGGGCCAGTGTCATGTTTGTAAACTGCCCTGAGCCATTTTTGGAAGGGCGGTATAGAAATTGAATTATTATTATTATTATTATTATTATTATTATTATTATTATTTAGTCTCAGGAGCGCTTGCCAGGCAACAGATCTAGGGTTGAGGCAGGCCGCCAGAGCAGGCAGGAATCCCACTGGAACCGCAGTCACAGGATTAGCCCTGTGGGTAGGAAGTCTCAGTCCAGGAGAAGCAGAGGCCAGGTTCTCAGGATGTAGAAGGTCCCAAGTTCCCTCTGGTCACATTCACACATAACATGGAATCATGGGTCTCATGGTCCCATGGTTCCACTCCTCGCCCACCTTCCACCACCCCACCCCACTCATCTGTTTGCCCATCCCAAATCATGCAAACTTTCATTGGATGATGCTGACTTCTCATGAGCAAGGGAGAGGGGGAAACATCTCTTTCTCCACCTTCTCCAGACCATGTCCCCTCCCTCTTAAAGTAAAGGTAAAGTTGTGCCATCGAGTCGGTGTCGAATTGATTCCTGGTGACCACGGCGTCATGTGGTTTTCTTTTTTTGTAGAATGCAGGAGGGGTTTACCACAGCCAACCCCCACACAGTATGAGATGATGCCTTTCAGCATGTTCCTGTACCGCTGCTGCCAATAGGTATTTCCCATACTCCGGGAAACATACCAGTGGGGATTCGAACCAGCAACCTCTTGCTCCCTAGGCAAGTTACTTCCCCACTGCACCATTAGGTGGTTCCCCTCCATCTAAGTTGCCTTTCCCCCCTAAACAAAGAATCCCTAAATGTGTTAGTCTTTCCTTACTGTGGTCCAGCCCCCAACCTTGGAGGAGCCGCTGCCAGTCTGTGAAGACAATACTGAGCTAGATAGACTAATCGCCTGACTCAGTATATGGCAGCTTCCTATGTTCCTGTGATCATTTTGGCTGCCCCTTTCTGGCTCTCCAATACCCTTTTAGGGATGTGGCACAAACTGTGGGATGAGATATGCCCCCCACCCCAGAATGCTAATTGAGAAAGCAGAGCTGGAACGGAGTTGATCCCAGATTGAGCTGAATGGAGCTCTCTCATCGCTCGCCCGCCCGAGCAATTAAAGCCAGCCCAACTCAGAACTAAGTTAACTAAAAGCGCAATGCATTTGCTAACCAAATTGAGTTGGCAGCATTGAGCAGGGATAGCTAATTTCCCCACGGGAGTGCAAAGCTTGTCCAAGGAGTCAGTTCATTAGCTGCGCTGGCTGCAGACGGATGCTCTGTAAATGACTGACCACCCAAAGGGCCCCTCTTTGCACTCAGCTCCCGGCTCTGGACTTTGCTGAAGAATGCCATCCCTCTTCTTCTCAACAGAAGGGTATCAATGGATTCCTGCCATCTGGGAATACTGTCTTGTGTTTCCCAGGTCTTCAGCAGAATGAGACCTCCTCTGGACCCTTTGCTAATTGGATATTTGCCATGCTCACAGAATAGGCAGGTGGGGGTTATTAACACAGTTATTGTTATTAATTACCTTTGTAATTTGCCTTATGGCCCCAACTGAGTTCTCTAGGCCACTTTGCAATATAAAATCTCATATATATGCCAGACTGATTAAAATCCACATGAAGGCAGTAACACCGAAGAGCGAAAACCACAATGAAAAGGGAGAATAGTACCCAAAGTGGCGTCAGACTGGAACATTTCTTTGCTAACTGAGTAAAGAGGCAGCTTTTGAAAGGGCAATTCCCTTATATTTAGCAGGGGGAGAGGAACTGGCCCTATCCACCCCCCACACAGCATCCCTCCAGTGGCTGTTGCTGGTGTCTATCTTATATTTCTTTTTTGGATTGTGACCTCCTTGGGGACAGGGAAACAACTCCTCCTCCTCTCCTCCTCCTGACTTCTTTTTCAACAGTGGACTTTACCGTCAATAAGACCATCAATATACCGCCCAGGGGCTTTTTTTGTATGGGGCAGTGTATACATGTACTAAATAAATAAATAAGATGGTATAAGGCAGTAAACGCACCTATCCATGCTTCTGTGGACCCACAGGAATCCCTGCAACATGGATAGTTCAGATCTGGATAACCCAGATCCTCTACCCTGCTCTTTACCCAGGTAGGATGAAAATCGAGTGCTCCTTTATTTTGGCAGTCTGTGTGCATTTGCCCTTGGTAGCAGGTCTCAGGTAGCAGCAGCCATGTTGACAGATGATATGTGCTACGCCACGCAGCGTGGATCTCCAGAGGCTGGGACAATGCCTCTGGCTATCTCTCAGTGCACCGTGTGAGGAGCGTGGTGCTTTGGGGAATTTCCCTGGGACATGGGCACTCTAGATGCCTATCTCTGTGTCTGCACAGGCTGCAAGCATGATCCTGGCAGCCAGGTCAAGGATGTGCTCATGCCCTTAACCCTGGCTAAGAGCCGGGCAAGGAAGCCGGATTTGGTGGCGTGGCAGTGCTGGGATCTGCGTGGATCCTGGCAGTTCTCACAGGCAGCCAAGCCCGGGCCCCAGAGTGGACCCTGACAGTGAAGAAATCAAAACTCTCCTTTTCCTTCCCTCCCTCCCTTCTGCAGGGAAAAATCCACCCCAAGATAGATATTTAAAGACAATCTGCCGTAGGTACATGATGCCCCAGAGCTGCTGCTTGAAGCACCAGCTCCCTCTTACAGGAGCAGTCTTGACTGCTGGGCCTGCCTTTGGGGCCCAGTGTTCCCAGTTCGCTCCCCAGTTCCTTTTGGCTACTCCTTTTGCCCAGGTTGAGCTGGGCTGCTGTTGCTTGCCCTCTGGCGGCAGCAGCCGACCCCTCCTCCTCCTCCTCTGCCGCTGCTCCATCGCTCTGGATCATTAAATCTGATTTGCGTCTGTCGACTGAGCTGACGCTGACCTTTCTTTGTGTGCCACCCCCTGCCAACATCAAGTGGGAGCCGCCCCAATTAAGTCGAGGGAAAGCCAGGATGAGGAGCGGATGGTGGCTGATCACAGGACTGAAGCTCTCCAGTGCCTTCCCGGTTCTCACAATGCAAGGTTGTCCACTCATGTGCTATCATGTGGGGATGGGCCACGGTGGAAACAGAGGTGCTCTTACCCCTGGACTTCTGGGACAAAGTCCAGGGCCTCCACACCCCCTGTCCCCCCATTTCCTCTTTAGTCTGGGAGGAGAGCTCGTCTTGTGGTAGCAAGCATGACTTGTCCCCTTAGCTAAGCAGGGTCCACCAGACCACATGTGAGCACTGTAAGATATTCCCCTCAGGGGATGGAGCCGCTCTAGGAAGAGCATCTGAGGTTCCAAGTTCCCTCCCTGGCAGCATCTCCAAGTTAGGGCCGAGAAAGATTCCTGCCTGCAACCTTGGAGAAGCCGCTGCCAGTCTGTGTAGACAATACTGAGCTGGATGGACCAATATGGACTCAGTATATGGCAGATTCCGATGTTAAGGGGAGAAGTCATGCTTGCTACCACAAGACCAGTTCTCTTCTTGGGGAGAGCCTTGGGGGTAGCAATGCTAGGACAGGGCTGGCGAATGCTCCCCCAGCTGAAAACTCTGAGAGCACCCCAACCTCCTTTGGCAGCAGAACATGGGTGGCTGTATTGAGAGCCTGACATCGTGGTTTCTATAAGTGATATTGTCCAATGTTAAGAACATAGGAAACCTTCTCCAAATTTGCCGGCAGGAATCTCTCTCCACCCTATCTTGGAGATGCCGCCAGGGAGGGAACATGGAACCTAAATGGTCTTCCAAGAATGCCTCCATCTGGGGACTATCTTACAGTGCTTGCAATTCTAGTCTCCCATTCATATGCAACCAGGGCAGACCCTGCTTAGCTAAGGGGACAAGTCATGCTTGCTACCACCAGACAAGCTCTCCTCTCCTTACTTCAGTGTTACTTCACTGAATGGTACTTCAGTGTGACCAAGAAATAGGATCCAGAGCAGGGTTTATTCTTAACGGCAGGCATTAGCAGGGAAAGTTGTATCCTCTCTCCATTGGCACCCGCCCCCACAAGTCAGGGCTCATGTAAGTCTTGAACCCGC
The DNA here is from genome assembly GCF_027244095.1 of Hemicordylus capensis. NCBI lineage: Eukaryota > Metazoa > Chordata > Lepidosauria > Squamata > Cordylidae > Hemicordylus > Hemicordylus capensis. The sequence goes on along the minus strand of NC_069671.1, from coordinate 4,225,129 downwards.
ATCCTTGGTTGCCAGGAGGAGATTCTGATTACTCTGGTCTGGTCAGTGGCAGAAACTGGAGGGAGACCAATTTCATCAATGAAGGAAGCTTCTGTATATCTATAGAACAGAATAAGACTAACTTTTCCCAAGTACCATATGGGAAGCAGCTATGGTTTAACTCAGGCGTTCCCAGTTTTGAATGCCTACATGATATTGGACCACAACTCCCACCACCCAGTTGGCAGTCGTGAATGATGGGAGCTGTAGTTCAATGAAATCTGGGCCCCCAAAGATGGGAACACCTGAGTTAAACTACTCATTCTGGGGGTTGCACCCATGGGGATAAAGCCCCTTTGCAGTCCTTTATGAATGCCATTTTTCTTTCAGTTCTCGCTTTTCTGGAAACAGTGGAATTATCACCAAGCCAATGAAGAGTGAGGCCTCCTGCAAGGGCCCAAGACAGCCAATTCAGAGTGAGGGCATTTCCCTTGCTCTGTATAAGCTTCATTTAACTGCTTCTAAAAAAAAGAGAGAATCTTGGAGAAAGAAATATAATGCAGCAGCCAATCAGGACTATGCTTACTGTGAATGGGCCTAGAAAAATCGGAGGGAGGTCCAGAGGACATTTTACCTCTCCCAAAGCCCCATTTTATGCTGAAATATTTGGCTCAGTGGTCAATAAACCTGACTGATCAGAAAATATGGAATTTGGTAGTGCATAATCGTTGGTCTGGGAGTACAAAGAACTGGTGAACTTTTCTCTTTTAATTTGCTTTAAGAATTATGGATATATTTCATTGGATTTTCACTTAAGGTTTCAATCCACCAGGAACATTTAATTAACTGCCACTCATTCCCCAGGAAGTCGGTAGCATGTAGCCTTCTGTGGGCTCTGAGGCTGCTGCTGGTTATGTTGTCAGGGCAGGAGTGGTTAAGAAGCCCTCTTAATCTTCTTTGTTTCCCTGCTTCAGTGTTAATTATGATCCCACCTTTTAAATAAAGGACCCTGGCCTATTTTTCACAAAAAATAACTCTGAATACATATTAGGCAAACTCAGGAAACAAAGCACTCCCTCAAAAGGAGACGAAATGTAAAGAAAAACCTGAATCCTTGACATTCACTAAGTGAAAATGATTCCCCCACCTCTCCGAGTGGGTTAAAGTCCTTCTGAGAGAGGAAAAACCTGTTGATGGTAGGTAAAAGCTTCCCTCTTATCTCAATTGTTTGGGAGTGAAAGTTAATGTGCAGAAGGAAGGATACTGCTGGTGAAGATGCTTCTGTTCCCTAGCTGCAAAGATGGGCTCTTAATGTCGCTATGGAGGGTCCGAAGCAGGCCATGTGCATAAAACCTTGCTGCCACCAGGTACCGTTGTTTTTTTTTTTTACAGGTTCTACCATCCAGTCACTGGATCCTCTGTCTCCCGGCTTGACAAAAAGAAAGAGCGGTAATTTAGGCAAGGAGGTGTGGGGTGGGGAAAAATAATGGACAGAGACACTATTGAAAGTTCAAACAAACAAGAAAAAGTTTTGTTTCAAAACAGCTCAGTAACATTAAGTAAAAGAAAATAAAGAATTTTTATTTCCGGTAGAGCCAGAGGTGAACCTAGGTAATTTTGGAGCTTGGACCTAAAGGCCTTCTGCCCCCTCCCCCCCCCCAATAAAGCCAATGATTCAGATTCTGTTCCTGTGGGTAGGGCTGGCCCGGTTCAGTGAGACTTCAATTCGAGTTTGAACATTTTGGTTTTGACCCCCTCAAATGCCCCCGGTTCAGTTCAGCTGGGGGGGGGGTTCACAATTTTTTTGTACTTACCCGCTCTGGGAGACTTCACTGAGGCCATGAGGGGGTGTCCCTGGAGGTTCCCCCTCTGCTTGGCATCCGTTATGGCTTAAATTGTTCGGTTCGGGCAATCTCTGACCAGTTAGGGCGACCATTTTGGAGGCCACCACACATGCACAATGGGCCCCTGCATGGCTGGGTCTTTCGGGCTGAAGACTGCCCAAACTGGGTGATTTAAGCCATAACAGAGGCCGGCAGGGGGAAGGGGAACCTCCAGGGACTCCCCCTCGCAACCTAAGAGAAGCCCCCTGGGAGAACGTAAGTACCAAAACATATATATATTTGCAAAAACCCCACCCCACAAATGGCCGGGGGAGGTAGGTTGGTCCAAAGTTGAGCCAAACCGGGGGGTAGGGGTGGCTCAATATTGAGCCATCAAACTGAACCAGTTTGAAGCCGAACTGGTTCTAATTCGAACCGGTTCGAATATCCCTACCTGGGGGCTGAACTGCCTGAACTGCCTTGCAGAATATTGAAAATGAAATAAATAAGATGTTCCCTAAATCAGTATCTCCCCACCACATACGTTCCTAACCTAGAGCAGTCCAATCCTTTACATTGTACTTTAAAACCCCACTGATTTCAGTAGGGCTTAATCCCAAGCCAGTGATGTGTGTGGCAAGCTATCTCCAGTCTCCTAACTGGAGAGGCCTAAGTTGATGCCTTCATTTCCCTCTTTCAGCAGCTTTGCAAACTTGCGAGCTGCATCTGTTTATGCCCTGATCCTTCTTTTTCCATTTGTGATGAGGCTGAAAGTCTCTCTCTGGTGCTTTCTGCTGTTCACTACCTGCGGTTTCCTTCCATCTGCTGGGAGATACCAATGCAGCCGGGCTTTAAAATGCACAGTTGGTGTTAAATGCACATTCAGCAGTGGCAGTAAGTGAGTGAGAGAGCCATTGATTAGGTTTATGTCTTCCTAGAAATGAGATATATGACAGGTGAGCTTGCTCTCATCTCAAATCTCTATGCTTTTAAAATTAGATTTGAGGATAGCCAGGAATTTTTAGGGATGTGCAAACTGGTTCAAATTTGAATTGATTCAACTCGAATCTGGGTGATTCGAGTTATTCAAATCACCCCTTAAAAGGTCAATTTGATTCAAATTTGAATTTTTGAAATTCAATTTGTATTCAATTCGAGAGCCCTTTGACACCTTTAAAAAACCACCCAGGCCCCCTGATTGGTTAAAAAAAGTGCCCAGATTTGATCAAATTGATTCAAATTTGATTCAATTTCCTTCACTTCATCCCTCCTTCATTTCAAATTTGATTCAAATTCAAATTGAATTTTTGGACCAGATTAGAATTGGATTCAAATTCGAAATGAATGAATGAATTCGAAATGAATTGAAACATTCATTTCAGGCACATCTCTAATTATTGTATCATTTATAAGGAAGTATGGGGGCAGGGCCATAGTTCAGTCATAGAGCTTCTGCTTTGCACGCAGAAGATCCTTGGTTCCATCCTTGGCAGCATCTCCAGATGTTGGGAAAGAGTCCCATCTGAACATCTGGAGGGCCACTGCCAGTCAGTGCAGACAACTAGTACTGGGGAGGTACCATAACAAAATGGCAGAACATCTGCTTTGAATGCAGAATGCCCCAGATTCAAATCCTGGAGGCATCTCATTCAGAATTGCCTTTCTATTCTGGTAAATACTATAAATGTCTGTCTCGAGATACCATTCATGGGCTTGGTTCCTCTCACACATGCTTGCTCATCTACAGGGGCATAACTATAATAGGGCAAGAGGAGAGAGTTGTCTGGGGGCCCACTGCCTTGGGAGGCAAATCACATGACTGATTCCCCCAGCCACGCACCCGCCCGGGCTTCCTTCAGCTGTAATCATCCTCCAAAAATGGATGTGAGTGTTAAGACCTGGAGCTACCAGAACAGCATGTCTATCTAGTACCATTAAATGACTTGCATCGTCCACAATTTACAAAACCCTCCCAACTCTCAAATTCTATGAGACAGGATTGGAGGGGTGGGGGATGTCTCTCTCTCAACTTTCTTTAACTCATGAATAATTTTATGATTTTCTATCATGGCTCCTATCCCCTAGATGCTTTCCCCTTGCAAATGTCCTCAAAAGTTATCCCGAACACTCCAGCCTCTTGAGCATGCTGGCCTTTCTGTTCTGGACCCATTCCAGCTCTGCTAGATCCTTCTGGAGACGGGTTGCAGGAATTGGCAAGACCAGGTGTTCCTTTCCCCATCACTCCTGCAGCTGGCGACAAATTGTTCTGACACTTTGCGCACTGAGTAAATCCCTTCCTCCGCCTTTTCATTTGCCAACGAGATCCAGACCTGAGGCTCAGCCTGCCTTATTTCAGAGAGACTGTTTCACTATTGATCTCCTCCAGGACAGAGATGTCACCAATTATTCCCCCAGGCCTTTGAAAAAGTGCCCATTTGCAGTGGCTTCCTGCAGAATGAAGCTGGCTTATGGAAAGTAAAGGAAAGGCAGTTGTGCCTAAGCCTCTGCAGGGCGGTCTGTGTTGAAATGATCACGCACCCCATCCTGACTTTGGGGCCAAATGTTGCTGCTTGGTTTGGTCAACAGAAAGTCCACATTTGGGACATAGCAGGGGGTCCCAATACTGGTATCCCTAAGGGGAATTGAAGAGTTCCAAATGGGTACTAATGCCTGCCCCACTTTGCTGGCATGCTATTCATTCCCTATCTGAGGATTTCCAGCTTGAAGCCGATGTGCCCACAGCTGGAGGGGAAGTGGAGGAAAAAGAGCAAAGTGGATCCGTCCACTAGGTGAACCTAGAACCAAGTGGTTGCCTAGAGCAGGGATTCTCAACGTTGGGTCCCCAGATGTTATTGGACTTCAACTCCCAGAATCCCCGACCAAGGCCACTGGGGCTGGGGATTATGGGAGCTGAAGTCCAATAACATCTGGGGACCCAACGTTGAGAATCCCTGGCCTAGAGTGCCAAGTGGGGAGGGTCTGGGTCACGTGTCACCCGGCAAGCCAACATAGGCTATCTCTGCCCACTGTTCCTGCCGCCGCCACTTCTGGGCTGCTGGCCTGTTGTGGCATGTTATAATAATGTTGCCACATCATGCACTGACGTCATTATAATGTGACATGGCAGGTTGGCTTCCCGGAAGCAGCAGGGGTAGTGGCAGGAGCAATGGGTGAAGGGAACAGAGTGGCAAGGGCAGGAAGTGGGAGGGTTGGGGGACCACCACCACCCCTCCTACTTGGACAGCAGGGGACATCCATCCTTCTGCCCACCCACTTTCTGGGATGATGGGAGGTGCTTGCCCATGTTGGGTCAGCCCTAGTGAAGACCCTCCTCCACTGCTTCTGATTGGCAGTCAACATTTGCTCAGTGTCCTTCTCCCCTCAGGCTGTCTGACAAGTTTCAGAAAGTTTTCCCATGGAAATGAATAGGACATGACTGCTTCTGTGTAACTTAGTGTGGTTGTGAGCCGGTGATTGTGAGCCAGTGATTCTAGTAGCCTCAGAACTGTAACATTTGGGGCGCAGCAGAGTAGCAGTTGGGACAGGATGAAGAGTGAAGTGCTGATTCAGATACGATGCTTTCTTTCTCCAAAAAAAAAAAAAAAAACGGTGGGGGGGGGGGCAGAAGATCAATTTACATACAGCCTGAGTGGCCCCTGTGGATCTTAAGTCCAATTGCAGAGGAACAGATCCTGGTGTGTGTGAACAATCCATTTATCAGCAAACTCAGCAGGTCTGCTAGTTTGTATTTCTGCTTCATATTTGATAGCTTGCTTGTGGGTCTGTTTTGCTAAGAACCATCAACCTGGAAAATTTAAACAGACAAATCCAATCAGGGATAATCTGTTCACAAATACACCAACAGAGGAGAATGCCGTGCTGGTTGCTCTTTTCTTTGCAGAAATGAAGGCCTGTTGTAACTGCTGCTGAGCATTTCTTCTTCTCTTTCCTCACCCCTCCATTATACCACTTCCTTCTGAAATTACAATTCTGCAATCCTGGCTCATAAGAAAAGCCTAGCTGGATCAGGCCCAAGGCCTATCTAGTCCAGCATCCTGTTTCACATAGTGGCCCACCAGATGCCCCCGAGAAGCCCACAGGCAAGAGGTATGGGCATGCCCTCTCTCCTGATGTTACTTCCCTGCAACTGGGATTGAGAGGCATCTTGCCTCTGAGGCTGGATATTGATTGATTATTTGATTTGATTTGATTTGATTTGATTTGATTTGATTTGATTTCTATACCGCCCTTCCAAAAATGGCTCAGGGTGGTTCACACAGAGAAATAACAAATAAATAAGATAAATAAAATGGATCCTTGTCCCAAAAGGCCTCATAAAAAGAAACATAAGACAGACACCAGCCACAGTCACTGTAAGTACTGTGCTGGAGGTGGATAAGGCCAGTTACTCTCCTCCTGCTAAATAAAGAGAATCACCACATTTAAAAGGTGCCTCTTTGACAAGTTAGCAGGGTTACAGGTAGCTGCTGTGTTAAACAGGATGCTGGACTACATATGCCTTGGGCCTGGTCCAGCAGGGCTGTACTTATGTTCTTATGTCAGTCACCACTGTTCTGATGGCAAATTCTGCCCACCGCCCCAAGGCTATGGTGGACATCCATGGTGGACTACCTTTTGGTGGCAAGGGCTGAACTGAGGCTTTGCTCTTGAAAGGATCCAACCCATCCCACCCTTCTGCAATTACCAGACCATTGGGTCTGGTATCATCCATGTGTCAGTGACCCAGAGCTGTTGCCAACATTTGGCCTCAAGCAAAATTTGAATCTAATTTAAGGATGCTGCCTCAGGCAACATGTCTGAAGAATTTCAAGGAATTTCAAGCTTTTCAAGGAAGGCCCAGAAAAGTGTTAACAGGACTGATGGAATTTCTCAGTGGCACAATTCAGCACATTCTTAGGTTGTTGTTAAATTTTGCCTAGTGTTCTCACACTTGAGTTCCTAGATGTGGTTGGACTACAACTCCCATCATCCCCAGCCACAGTGGCCAAATGGCTAGACTACAACTCCCATCATCCCCAGCAGCAATGCCCAAATCCATTGTGGCTGAGGTTGATCAGAGCTGTAGTCTATCAACATTTGGGGATCCAAGGTTGAGATTTCACTGGGCTAAGGTGGATTTGGAGGTTGCCACTCTGATCAAACATCTGAGGAAATTCAAGAGAATGCCAAAAGAGTTCTCATAAGACAAGCAAGATTTGTTCAGGGTGGGAGATTCCCATAACTCGTCTCCAGACAGGTCTTACCTTTAAAGTGCTTGACCAGATATATCAATTTAGAAAGTGCCTGGGAAATAACCTCATTATGTCGGCATGTGTTGAATGGTCGTTCCTAATTTAGATATTTCATCCTGCTCAGAAAAAATAAAATAAAAATGCCCCCAATTAATAAGGGTTAACTTTGTATTCCAGAAAGAAAGAAAAATCTCTTTGATCCACCCACTTCATAATGAGGAGATGTAGTGTGTCACTCTGGAAACTCATTTGAATCATCAGAGTTGCTTTGATCCAGGACCCCTCCCTCCTAAGTCACTTGAAAAGTGCCTTAGCCACTTCCTAGATTCAGCAATGGATTTCCTCATCCGTAGCTCTCTCTCTTCTCACCCCTCCACTCCATTCGATTATCTGATTTTCAGAACTGAGGCAAATGTCTCTCTAAAGGTCGTCATTTTCTGCCTGAAATGAACTAATTCTCAGAGTTTTATCCCAGCTTGGTGTATGCTTTTCTGCCTCTTCCCTCAGCAATGACACAAAAAGATCTGTCTAGATGAGAGAACATCAGATGTAGGGATGTGCTGAAATGTACAATTCTGGTCACCACATCTAAAAAAAGACATTGTAGAGCTGGAAAAGGTGCAGAAGAGGGCAACAAAGATGATCAGGGGCCTAGAGCACCTTCCTTATGAGGCAAGGCTACAACACCTGGGGCTATTTAGTTTAGAAAAAAGACAACTGCGGGAAGACATGAGAGAGGTCTATAAAATCATGCATGGTGTAGAGAAAGTGGATAGGGAGAAATTCTTCTCCCTCTCGCATAACACTGGAACCAGGGGTCAACCCATGAAATTGATTGCCAGGAAATCTAGGACCAACAAACGGAAGTACTTTTTCACACAAAAAGTAGTGGTGACAGCCAACAACCTGGATGGCTTTAAGAGGGGTTTGGATAACTTCATGGAGGAGAGGTCTATCAAGGGCTACTAGTTGGAGGGCTACAGGCCACCTCCAGCCTCAAAGGCAGGATGCCTCTGAGTACCAGTTGCAGGGGAGTAACAGCAGGAGAGAGGGCAGGCCCTCAACTCCTGCCTGTGGCTTCCAGCAGCATCTGGTGGGCCACTGTGCAAAACAGGATGCTGGACTAGATGGGCCTCCTTGGGCCTGATCCAGCAGGGCTGTTCTTAGGTTCTTATATAATTCAGCGGTCTGAATCTTAGGCTCCTCCACTCCCCCCAGCTATGCCTGTGCACCATTGGGGCATCTCCCAGCTGCCCCTGCATGGGGCATGCCAGGATGGTGGCAATGGTGCTGAGCAGAGGAGGATCAGGTATGGCCCTGCTCTCCTCTGCGTTAAAGGGGCTGTGTATGCCTTCAAATTTAAAGGGATGTGCCCAAGATTTGGGCAGCCGAATCACATTTCGGCACATCCCTATTCTGATGTAATCCTGCTCCCTGCTCCCCAAAGGGCCTGCAAATTCTGCACCCCGCAAATAAGTCTCAGATTGGATTTCCAAATTAACAGCAGCATCTTTTTATCTTTCAAGTGTTAGGAGTGTTGTCCTCAATAGAATGGCAACTCTCTCCCACTCCATCCTCAAACCAGTGTGGGTTAGTCATTTGCTGGTCATCTGCTGCATTCAAACTGATGAGAAGCCGGCACAGCTCAATTTAAACCAGGGTTCCAAAACGTGTGTGTGTGTGAAAATCAAACTTTGCCCAGGGTGCCAAAATCTCTAGGGCTAGTCCTGAGTACGTATGTGTGCCTAATATATTATGTGATGAAACATACATGCAGAAGCTGGAGAGAGAGAGAGAGAGAGAGAGATGGCGAGTGCGTGAGGAAGAGCTGCCATAGCAACCCAGGGAGGGATTTAAACTAAGGACAGTTGGTGACAGTGAGAGAGAGGGGGGGAGGGAGAGAGCGCTGGTTGTTAGGAGAGAGTGGTTGGACAGAATGTAGCTGAGAGAGAGAGATTGATTTTGTGTGGTAACTGAACAAGGGAGATTGTTCAGGTGTTTGTGAGAGACTTGGAGGTGAGTGTTTGGATAACAGCTCCTATAATCCCCAGCCACAGCAGCCAATAGCCAAGTCTAACATCTGCAGGAGGGCCCAAGTTGAGCAGCCCTGTCCTACAAGACCAACAGGAGCCAGGAAACATGCTTAATCTGTTCTGCTGAAGCACACTGACACCATCTCTTCCCCCTGTGCCTTAACCCCATGGCTCTAACCTGGGGCTGGCATGCACCCCAGGTGCCCCACTGACTGAGGGAGCACAGGGCCTATTTCCTGACCCCATTCTAGGTTAAAATTGTGGGTCCCTTGATGCAGGGGAACGATCCATAAATAACTAATAATTGCTTTCAATAATATTTTAAATAATTAATAATGTAAATTGATGGACTGAAAATTGACCCCAGCCCCCCTCATATCAAGTCATGAGTAACCCTGGCCAACAGGGGCATTTGCGTTGTGCACCCCTGGACTACAATTCCCATCATTCCCAACTGCTGCAGCCAAAGGCCCAGATATTGTCGTGCAACAAAATCAGGGGCCTCAAGGTTGGGAACCCCTGACCTAGGTTCACCTGGATCATTCCCAGATGGTGTCTTGAGCTTGCTTCTCCACCGGAATGAAGGGTGTGCATTTGCACGAAGTCTGTGTGAGATATCAGGGAGCACATCACACACAATTTGAGTTTTTCATTGTGTGTTAGACCCTAGCCCAATTTATGTCAGCAGTTTAAAAAAACCCCACCCACTTTTTGCATCCATTTGGGTGGGGGACAACTTCAAACTTGCAGTGAACCCATGGTAGAGCCTGCTGAACTGTCCCAAGTTCCTGGAAGAAATCTGTGCCCTACGAGCTGGGGCTGATTGATTCTGCCATTGCCATTGGCTGTGGTGCCTGGGGATGACCAGAGCTATCATCTGACAGTATCTGGGGAGGGACGCATTTGTGTTTGTAATAAGCCACTTGTAACAAGCCATCAAGATCGTGGCATGTGGGGAGAGAGGGGCTTTGATGCTCTGCCTCAGGAGTGTAGGGAGCTTGGTGGGGCAGGGGGACAAAAATCAGTAAAAACTAAAGAAAATCATTAAAAAATCAACCAGCTTTGAAATTTGGGTGCTAGGTGGCAACCATGGGGAACTACCCACCACCCAAATTTGGTGCCCCTAGGACCTTGTTAAGTGGTCCGAATCTGTCTGAATCTGAATCAAAGCAAAGCAAATACAAATCAGGGGTGATTGGGAGGGGGTAGATTTGGATACAAAACAAATCAGGGATGATTTGTTTGGGGCACGAATCCAATAATAAAAAAAGATTTGTGCACATCCCTACCCTTTGGTGTTCCTTCGTGAACCCCAAGCCGCCACCCCCAGCATCTGACATCAGACACAAGGGGGCAGTGCCAGGAACGGGGCTGTCACAGCCCTGGCAGAGTTTCATTTCCCCTCACTTGTTTTGGAGCCTGGACCGAAAGGCCTTTGGAGGCCCCCTTGCCTGCTGAAGGCCCCCCTCCACTACAGCAGGTTATGCATCATCCCCATACACACACATACACGCATATGTCCCCACTCCCACCTCTGTCTCTAAAGCACCCGGCACAGGTCATAATCACATGCAGTCGCCTGGTGCAATGTGGGCCAGCAGTGACCACACCATCCAGGACAGACGAGAGGGCATTTGGGCCCCCCAGGGGGTGTGGAGGCACTGGATTTTGGCCCCAAAGTCCAGGAGTAAGAGCGCCACTGTTCCCCCTATCAGTGCTTAGTGGAATTGCTGAAATTGAGTTCCTTTCCCTGATCCTCGACATTGGCTCTGCCCCTTGCATCTGATGCCAGATGCAGGGGAGGGGCCAATGCCCTGGGGGAGAATGCATCCCTTCCCAGCCAGGGTTTCATTGAAACCCTGGCTGGCGAGGAGAGGGGCGTGCTTTGCTCATCCAGGCAGGAGTACTTTGCTTACCAGCTAGGTGCGGGAGGAGGAAAAGGGGCTCCCTGGTCAAAGGAGTGGGGCTTGGGAGCCCCTCTGACCCTTGGGGTCTGGGGACAACTGCACTTCCTTGCTCAATAGTCACTACGCCCTCGCTCTGCCCCCCACCACAGTTTTGATTGGTCCACTCTGGCTTCTGTTTGCCTTTGGGGATAAAGCACAGTTCTGGGCTCAATCTGGATGGGGACTACTCCCCTTGCACTGCTCCGCACCAAGGTCCTGATTCTGATCCCCACCCCCCGATGTCTTGTGTTTCAATCATAAAAACCAACACATCCCCCATGTCCAGCTTAGAGTAGAGCACCATCGAGCCCTGAGTCAAACCAGTCCTCCTACACCTCCTTACAGAGGTGTAAGCAGTTGCAGGAGACATGCCCCAGTTGCGACACATCTCCTTCTCTTGTGGCAACTGTCAGGGTTGCCTGGATGTCGATTCCAGGTCGATATCAGCTCCCTTTCGTGAAGGAAAAAAAAAAAACCCATCCCAGAAATGAATCCGTACCGGTCTGCTCTGCTTTGGCAGGGGAGAGCAGGCCGTGGTTCCCCCTTCTGCGGCAGACTGTGGCTCACATTGGCAGCCTTGCTCCCGTGTTTTGAGAAAACTGGAGCCTCATTGTCTTTGGCAGTTCCCTTCCTCACAGCAGCTGCGGCTGCCGCTTCTCTGCCAGCTGTGCGAACAGGGCCTGGGCTGCACCAAATCACTCTCACATTTCAAAGGAAGACAGACAGCCACTTGGCCGTGGCGATGCAGGTGGGAATGTGGGTTTGGAAATGGAGGATCAAGCGGCCCTTCCTCGTTTCGTTCTCGGCCACGAGCCGAGTGTGACGTGGAAGACTCCATGACTCCATAGCACATGTCCCAGAATGCACTTGGATACTTATAAGTTGTTATAAGGCAGGGGTTCCCAACCTAGAGTCCAGATATGTTGTTGGACTACAACTCCAAGCATCCCCAGACACAATGGCCGTTAAGCTATTGTGGCTGGGGGTGCTGGGATTACATATGAACATAAGAACAACCCTGCTGGATCATGCCCAAGGAGGCCCATCTAGTCCTGCATCCTGTTTCGCACAGTGGCCCACCAGATGCCCCTGAGAAGCCCACAGGCAGGAGTTGAAAGAGGCATGCCCTCTCTCCTGCTGTTACTCCCATGCGAGTGCTACTCAGAGGCATCCTGCCTTTGAGGCTGGAGGTGGCCTATAGTCCTTTGACTAGTTGCCATTGATAGACCTCTCCTCCATGAAGTTATCCAAACCCCTCTTAAAGCCATCCAGGCCTGCTCAACTTTGCCGCCCCCAGCTGTTTTTGGACTACAACCCCCAGAAGCCCCAGCCACAGTGGCCAATAGCCAGGGATTATGGGAGTTGTAGGCCAACATCTGCAGGAGGGCCTAAATTGAGCAGTCCTGGTGTAGACAGTACTGAGCTAGGTGGATCAGGGGTCTGACTCGACTACATAAAAGGCAGTTTCCGACATAAACCGCTTTGGAAAATTTGTTGAAAAGCAGTATATAAATCTTGTTGTTGTTGTTGTTGTTGGTGGTGGTGGTTGTTGTTGTTAAAGAAGCTCTGCTCAGGGCTTGGCAAAGGCCAGGCCACCACCACTGTACAGACAGGACCCCAGCCTGGCAAACCCTCCCCCCCCCGCCCGAATTCAAGCAGGCTGTTTGATCCAGCAAAGCTGAGCAGACCCGGCAAAGCAGCAAATGGGTCCAGAAGGGAAAGGGGTCAGTGGCTGCTGCATCTGAAGTGCCTCTCTCCGTCCACAGTGCCTGGCAGGAGCGTCTTGCCAACCCGGGGCCTATGCCAGGTGGCCCCGCTTGGCTGCCCCCTCCCAGACGCCACCAGACCTTCTATGGAAATGCAACATTGGCTCCAACGGCCCGCTCATTACATTCCACTGGCAACCTCTCCTCCTCGCTCGTTCCTCACTGCGCAGAGCCAAGCACCTGTTAATGGGGAGAGCACTACCGAGACCTCTCCCCTCCCACACCTGCCCACTTCCTCGGGCTGCCAGAATGCCTGTGCAGAGTATTAATTAAGCAATTAAGGCCGGGGAGGTGCCCATTAGAGCCCAAGTTAAACGCTCCCCTTCAAGGTCACGGGGCTGAATCCGATACGGCACCAGAAGTGGCCTGCTGTTTCCAAAGGGGTCATGCCCTTCAGAGAGAGGCTTTTTGCCCAAGGAAGATGCCTTGGGCAGAAACACAGGATGCCCTCCCTCCGGGTGTGTGTGGATTCAGTTCACGGGGAGGCGGGTCCTGCCCTTTCTTGCTTCTCTCTCTCTCCTCCCCTGCCACAAGGGCTCTCTCTGTACAGAGAAGAAAAGACCTTTTGAGCAAAATGGAATGTTGCAAAGAGGAGCAGCATCCACAAAGCTTTCCTAGGTCCCTTTGTCATTGGGCTTTGAGGGGGGGGAAACTCCCCCCCCCACACTGCTCGTACTGTGAGTCAGCTTAGATGTGTATCAAAGCCCAGGTGAAAGGACTGGATTGCATCCTTGTTGGTATGGAAGGCAGGAAGCACAGCACACACATGGCCCCCCAAATAAAACAAATAAAAAATAATCCGCATTTATCTGTTCGAGAGGAGCGCCTTCATTGTTCTTGCTTGAGTGGAGTGTTCCGTAAACCAAGATGTAGATAGCATCATTGCCGAGGGTAGCCAGGTCGATGCCACCCAAAAAAGAGAGGATGTGGCTTATCAGGAGGATATCAGGGGCTTTCATGGCACTCCTCCCCAAAGCTGACAAAAGAGAATGAAAAGAGGACACTAACCTGCATAAAATCTGCATATGTCAATTTATATGTATCGATGTGCATATTTATTATTTTATTTATTTGACATATATTTCTATCCCGCCCCAAACATACAGCTCACAATAAAATACACATTGCAACAGAATAAAAAGGATCATATCGCAATCATTTAAAATTTGAACAATGTTCAGAACTATCAAAACAGTAGCTAATTAAAAACCTGGGTCAACAAATGTATCTTGACTGGCTTTTAAAAAATTATCAGAGATGGGGAGGCTCTTATTTTGGCAGGGAGCGCATTCCAGAGCTTTGGGACAGCAATAGAGAAGGCACGTCCCTGGGTAGCCACTAGATGAGCTGGTAGCAACTGCAGACAAACCTCCCCTGATGAATTAACATATAAGAGCTTTTCCAATGGCAGGAAACAAATAGGCATCAAAAATAAAATGTCTGTATAATCCTTTTGCCTCCTTGCATCCACCGAGCTGCCCCAATCCTGGACAAAGCAGTGATCTGGACAAATTATGCTGTATGAGATGTATTCCATTACTTGATTTCCAGTAGGGTGGCCAATAACATAGCATTGCCAAAAAGATGGTCTCAATGTGGGCCCTTTCACTGAGCTACAGCTCCTCTCCAAAAGCATATGCAGATGAAGAGGCGGGACTTTGAAAAGAGGGAAAGGTTGCTGCTCATTGGGGCTGGAGCCCTTGAGAGCAGAGAGCAGGCTCAGCTCCTCAGCTATCTTGGCCAGCTCTAAAGAAAACCAGTATTTAGGCAGGAAGGGATGGTCAGGACCTCAGACAGCTCCAAGCTGGAGAGTAACATCAGAGCTGATCAGATGTTGCTCCAGCAATGCTCTGGAGTCAACTGCAGGCTTATACAGGCAGGGGGTAAGTTAGGCTGGTGGGCCGTGCCCTTTCTCTGTGGAAGCTTTGCAGCTTAAAGGGGCCATGCCTGAGTTTAGTTTATTTAAAAATACAGGCAATGACCAGACAATATTAACAGCAGTAGGTGTCAGTGGGGAAATGACTTGACTAGCAAGCCAGAGGTTGCTGGTTCGAATCCTCACTGATATGGTTCCCAAACTATGGGAAACACCTATATTGGGCAGCAGTGATATAGGAAGATGCTGAAAGGCATCATCTCAGACTGAGGGGGAGATGGTAATGGCAAACCCCTTCTGTATTCTACCAAAGACATCCACAGGGCTCTGTGGTTGCCAGGAGTCGACCCCGACTCTACGGCACACTTTACTTTACTTTAGATGTCAAACCAATAATCTAAGACTTTAAGAAAGCTTAAAATAATGATAATCCAGCTCACTCAGGTCATAGCTTGCAGATAGCAAAACAATATTTTGCAACCTTTAAAGAAATGGCATCATTATTATCAGCTAATAAAATTTGCAAATAGAAAGCCGCCAAGTGCCCTGAATACTTTGACAGCAATGGTAAAATTAATCGACCTCAAGCATCTCTATAATATGGACAGTACAATAAAGCATGAGTAGAAGATTCAACAACCCCAGCTCCACATGGGCAAACCTGGCCCCATAAGGAACCTTTTGAATTTGCCTTCAAGTACAGCGGTAGGTAAAATATTAAATCTGACTAATGTCAAGGCTCTTCTTAGCTTGGGAACTGTGATGGGATATAGATAACTTGCAGGTATCAGCAGAGGAGAACCACTGCCAAGAAAAACATCTCTTGGTAAGCTGGCTATATCCTCTTGGAGATCTAAATCTATCAAACTTTGCACCAATATTCTCCTGCCTTTTTCATAGCCTACTGGCAATAAAAACCTTGCTTGAAAACCCAATATAGGGCAGCCATGCAAGTGAACTTTAAACCAAGACACAAATGTGCATTTCCAAATATTAGTCTTCATTTTAAGAAATCCCGCTTCTCTGCGTAGCACTGATGAGGGGACACATTGCGCTACTTGAAAAATGTTCCTTAAAAATCTCATTTGTACCTTATCAATGTCAGTAACAACCCACAGACTAGCACTTGGTAGGGTTGCAATGAGGGGCTTGGAAAGACGATTTAGATGTGATGATGTGTCTATACCTACAAAGATTAGAATCATTTGGAAATGGTTTTTCCTGTGACATTCTTTGGATGCGAAAGCTGGACTTTGAAGAAGCAAGACAGAAAGCATTGATGCTTTTGAACTTTGGTGCTGGGGAAGACCTTTGAGGAGACCATGGAAAGCCAGGAAAACAAACAAATGGATAATAGAACAAATCAATCCAGAATTATCACTCAAGGCACAAATGACCAGGCTCAAACTATCCTACTTCGGACACATGATGCGAAGACCCAGCTCCCTTGCCAAGTCCATCATGCTGGGAAAAGTGGAAGGAAAGACAAGAAGAGGAAGACCAGCAGCAAGGTGGGTGGACTCGATTATGACTGCAATGAAGGCACCACTGAGAGACTTTCAAGGCCAAGTTGAAGACAGATCATCCTGGAGAGAATCTATCTGTGGTCGCTAAGAGTTGACACCGACTTGACGGCACTTAATCAATCAACAAGACCAACTGGCCTCAACTGGACTCTGTAAAGAAGTTGTGACCCAACTTTAGCCTGAAACAGTTTTAGCACAGCAGGAATCTAGTGGGCCTCTCAAGAGCTATAAAATGCCTGGACAGCCCAAAGCTGATTTGGAAGCAGATTGGCAGATGTAATTGCAATAGGCTTTCCGCTTCCCCGAGGCCTGAAAATGACCTTGCCTGAGGTTTCTGCTGCAAGGTGGCTTTCATCTCAAATGTCAGATCATTGGGGGACTGTTCTGAGTCAAAGGATGAGGTCTAATTAATATCCGTGGGCCATGGAAGAGATGCTGTATCTGCCTCCCCCACCCAACCCATGCAAGGGATTCTGGTGGAACCAAGATATCTGCCCTGAATCTTCTGCCGCATCCACCGGTGGAAGGAGATCCTGACTCCAAGGACAAGACACGGTCCGGATTATGTCCCCAACTCCAAGTCCATCCCTTGGCTTTTTCATTTATAAAGCTAGGTGTTGCTTTCCCTGAGCTACAGTTCCTCTCCAAAAACATATGCAGATAAAGAGGCGGGACTTTGAAAACAAGGATAGGTTGTTGTTTATTGGGGCTGGAGCCCTTGAGAGTAGAGAGCAGGCTTAGCTCCTCAGGTATCTTGGCCAGCTCTAAAGAAAACCAGTATTTAGGCAGGAAAGGATGGTCAGGACCTCAGACAGCTCCAAGCTGGAGAGTAACACCAGAGCAGGGAATAGTGTTGTGATGAGATCCAGTCACTGCTGGAGTGTATGCAGTGTGTCTGCATAGAGAGGCACCACCCTTTCCTCTCTCCCTCCCACATATATTCCCCATATTGACGGATGTGTTGTTAGTTTCTCTCTGTAAAGACAAAGCTGATGCAGAAGGTTCTGTCTGTGCATTCTAGCATCACGCCCTGAAATGTAACCTGGAGCAGAGATATGCAGATGAAAGGGTGGAGCTAAGCAAATTAGAGCCTGATCCTGTTTTCAGGCACTCCCACTTTCAGGCTGGGGCACACAGTGAAAAAGAACCTGAATACATTGTTTACCCATTCACTGGTCAGAAAGAGACACAGTTGATGTTCAGCTGGATTTTTCAGTAAGGCCCTGGAACAGAAGGCTAGCAAGATCCACCAAAGAGTGGGTCCCTCATGTAATGCATTCTCTCAGTATAATGTATTCATTTATATTTTCCAGGACATACAGATTAGCAAGAGATAAGCTTGACTCTGAGCACATACAGAGTACAATGTTTGCCTCAGTGAAAAGCCAGCCTTCAGACTAGTCCTAGCAGCATGTCAGGATCAAGGATAGGTTTTCCAAGCAGCCTGAAGCATCAAGATGTATTTTTTTTAAATAAACCCCAAACCATGAGTTTGGAATGAGAAATCTCACCCAAAAGTCCCTGTGAAGTGGTGTGTGTGCGTGCGTGAGAGAGAGGATGAACAAGGCTTTTGACAAGGTTTATTTTGGGTGTGCTGCACAGCTTCCACCATTTCTAGATTTAGAAGCTGAAGCAAAGGCAGAAGAAGCACTCAGTTCTGTTTAACCCCCCCCCCGCCCCCACCAGCCAGAACCTGGTTGGGATCAGCTCCTTCTTTGCTTTCTCCAGAGCAGGTTCATTAGCAGGGAAGGAGGACATGGACAGGTGTCACAGTTCACTGATGGAGGAAAGCTGGAAGAGCCCAAGGGAACTCATCAAGGTGATTGCATCTCTTGATATAGGACCCCCTCCCCTGTCTTTCACAACCAGACCTGAATGCTTGGAGATACTCCCAGATTTTGTCAATGAACATTTTGGTAAGGCCAGTAGTGTTGCTAGAGCAAAGGGGTCTTGTGTTCGGCATGTGGTTCCCCGATAATGTCCCCCCGACCAGCAGTGGTGCACATCTCTATTCCCTATCATCAGTGGTGGTGCCTTGCCACAACTTTTCTGCCCACTGACACCAGTTATTGCCAATCGTGCTGCTGCCTGCTCTCATTTGCCAGCCAGATCAGGAACCAATCAGAAAAGAGAAGGCCCCATTCCTCTCTGAAGAGGGCTTTCCCTTTGCTTTATGGCTTGAAGTGGTTGGCTTGCTAGTTGAGGGATTTCTCCTTTTTGATCCGCTCCAACTAGAGGCAGTCTGGTACCCATGCCTGCTAACACACACACACACACACACACACACACACACTCACTCTATTTTGTCTCTGTGTTTCCCCCCAGAATGCTGTATTAATTTTCGTGCGCATGAAAGGCTGGGGTTGTATTTCTTCCTGCATTCTTTAATTCAGAGAACCTGGCTTTTAAATTGGGAGAAGAGAGAAAATTCCAGAGTAAATATAGATAGCACACAAAAGGCAAAGCAGAACCTTCAGCAATGTGTATGGGGGCAGGGAGGGCTTTGGAGCACTGATCCTTTGCATAAGGAGTCAGTTTAGAAAAGAAGGTCATTGTGGCTGTGGATGGTGGGGGTTATAGTAAGTCCAACAACATCTGGGGACCCAAAGTTGGAAAACCCTGGTCTCATGTAGCAGGGGTGCAACCTTTTATGAAAGGCTGTATATACTATAAATTGGACAATTTTTTAAAAAAAGAATTGTTGGTCTCATCATTCCCAGAGATGCTGGTCAAAGGCCATGATGTGCACTGGAGTTGAACAACTGGGGACCAGTGCACTGGAGTTGCACTAGGGACCATCAGGTGGTGCTTAAGAAAGAAACCATAAGGGGAAGAGAGCCTGGGCAATGCCAAAGGTCATTTTCGCTGGGGATGATGGGAGTAGTAATCCAGCAACATCTGGGGACCCATGCTTGGGAAGCCCTGGTCTACAAACGTTATGTAGGGTATGCTCTTTTCTGCATTTGCTTTTGAAGTGATCCTATTCTGCCATTTTTGCTGCCTCATTGTCGTGAATCTGTTAGCTCGGCTAACCCAACAGGATTTTACAACCTCCTTCAGCACTCCCCCTGAGAGTAAACAGAAAGCAGCAGCGAAACCAAATGAAGGAAAATAAAAGGCTCACAAAGAAAATAGTCAATGGATTAAGTCCCCTGAACTGAAACTAGGTACCTCCCTTTAACACTAACTGAGTAATAAGTGGAAGGAAAAGACAAAACAAGGAATGAAACAAGCAAAGAACACAGAACAAGGAATTAAGATAACAATGCAGGTAAGTACAGACAAGGCAAACTGGGACACAGAAATGGTTAAAATTCAAGAGCACACTATCTGCAGCCAACAAAGTTGCAAACAGCATTAGAGTAATGAGAGATTGTTGAATATATATGGCTCAAGAGAACCAGTAGCCAATCAGGCTTCCCCGAGTCAGCACTTTGGCTTTCTTTCTTGGGATCTCCTACACCTGCATGACTCCCACTGAGCCTGCCTCTTGAGACGTCATCTCAAGACAGGTGAAATCCCAGGCTCTTCCCCATCAGAGATCATGTCTGGCAGCTGTTGCAAATCCTCAGCTCCAGAGTCTGGTTTCTCTGCCAAATCCTGTGGCTGTGCCTCTAAGCCCTCACTAGCTGGTAAGTTGTCCTGCTCTGACTCTTGTGAGTCAGAAGTCTGAGCCATGACACTCATTGGAAGGTGGCAAAAATGGGGTGGGGTCCATTACAGCAATTTTTTCAGGGGCGGACAGGGGGTGGGGGAAATTCAGGTGAGAGCATCTTCCTTCAACTTTTTCTCCATTAGGAACATATGAAGCTGCCATTTACTGAGTCAGACCCTTGGTCCATCTAGCTCAGTATTGTCTACACAGACTGGCAGCAGCTTCTCCAAGGTTGCACGCAGGAGTCTCTCTCAGCCCTATCTTGGAGATGCTGCCAGGGAGGAAACTTGGAACCTTCTGCTCTTCCCAGAGTGGCCCTATCCCCTAAGGGGAATATCTTACAGTGCTCACACTTCTAGTCTCCCATTCATATGCAACCAGGGTGGGCTTTGCTTAGCTAAGGGGACAAGTCATGCTTGCTACCACAAAACTAGCTCTCCTCTCCTCTCCTCTCCCCAGCTACAATTTATGGTGGCTAGAGATGATGGGAGCTGTAGTTCAGGACTACAGGTTGTGAACCCCTGTACTATAAACCCTCCAAAGTCGAACTCTAACAGTCTATGGTCACATTCGCACGTAACACCACACTGGAATTGAAGGGGACAGAGGTTGCCAAACCTGTACATCTGAATGCATGACACATGGTCCAGACTCTGGTTCCCGAGAAAACGACAAGAGGTTTTGCTCTCCAAACTCCAATTTTTACCCTCGGCTTCTAGTCAGTTTCATCACCCCAACCTGAGGTTGAACACACCCTGCATTATGTGCAAATGCAGAACAACAGGCTGCATTCCCTGTAACCAGAGTTGAGGGAGGAAGCTCCTCCCTCTCTCTGGCAGTGATTGGCTGTGTGGGCTGTACTTCATGCAAGAAGGAAGCCGGCACAGCCATTTCCTCTTCCTCTCTGCAGCCTCCCTAACTGCAGAGAGCCTGCTCTCTGTTACGTCCAAATTCGGACAGAGGAACGGGGATGGGGAGCAGAACCGTGGGGTCCATCGGACCCATAGTTCTGTGTTATGTGCGAATACTGCCTATGATTCTAGGAATGTTCAGCTCAGGCTGAAATGTTCTGTGCATAGAAGGCCTGATTGACATTCTCTTTACTGGGAATGTAAAAAAGCTTTACTGGTTTTGGTTGCCATATGGCAGTGCCACATTTAGATGGTGGCCTTAGCAGCAGGCTAGCCTCCAACCAAGCCATGAGTCTGTGGCAAATACCAGGGCTGGTTGGCAACCTGATTTAAACATGACGTGGACTGCACAGAGCCCCTACATGGCTGGTTTTTAATGTGCCCGGCCTCGCTTTTAAACTGGCCTCAGGGAAGGCACAGATGGAATGCACAACTCCTGCACCTTGTCCTTTGTTTATAATACAGAAACGATATTTCTAAGTGTAAAACTTGGCTCTTAAGTCTCTTGAGCGATCCCCAAACAGGAGGCTGAGTGCACTGAAATGCTGACGTTGTTAGGGCTCGTCAGTTTGGTAATAGAGAGCCCAAATGGACACCCAGGGAACAGTGTGAATGCTAAATGGGCCTCATTTAGACTCGGAGAGGTCACCATTGTGTGGCCTTCATTACAGAGCACTCTAACAGGCAGGTCCTTCTGTCTATTATGAATGAGAGGGAGAGAGAAACCCAGCTTGCTGGAGGAATGTTCCTAAGGAGGACATGATTACAATAACGAATCGGCAGTTTTTACTAAGCTTCCCTGAGAGCGGTCTCAAACGGACTTCTGAGAATTATAGAGGATGGATGGGTCAGGGGTGGATCCACCATTGACGCAACCATGTGCTCTACGAGTAATAAATTGAACTAGCTGAGCCAGGCGCAGAGCGTCTGCGCCCCCGGACAGCCCACCCACCACTGCTGTTCCCCACCACCACCACGTCAGAATGCCCGGTTTTCTGGTTGGCTGGCTAGCTAACCGGCCGCTCCCCCACACCTGCTTCTCCCCCCCATGCACAGGAGACAAAAGGGCGAAAGCCCCCACCCCTGGGTCATGGTCCCTGATCCAGGTTGGGGCCCCCAAGTAGCTGCTGCTTACATGCGAACAATCAAGCATGAGGGTCACAATCATGTGAAAGGTGTTGTTTGGCCATGGACCCCAACCCCAGGCCTGGGAGGGACTGGGGAGAAGATTGTAGGGTGCAGTGAGCAGCATCTGGCAGCAACAAAACTCCGCCCAATGCTAGAGGAGGAAGTGGTGGAGATGGAGCCATTGGAGGGCAGTGGGTGGGACAGCAGAGCCTATGTGAGTGAGCAGGTGGAGGTCCCAGGGAAGGCAGAGGTGGGGGCATCTCCCTGGCATCCTCAAGATACGGCCAAGAGAGACTCCTGCCTGAAACCTTGGAGAAGCTGTTGCTATTCTGTGTAGATCAGGGTTTCTTAAACTTGGGCCCCCAGATGTTGTTGGACTACAACTCCCAGAATCCCCAGACATGGCCTTTGTGGCTGGGGATTCTGGGAGTTGTAGTCCATCAACATCTGGGGGCCCAAGGTTAAGAAACCCTGGTGTAGACCAGGGATTCTCAATGTTGGGTCCCCAGATGTTATTGGGCTTCAACTCCCATAATCCCCAGCCCCACTGGCCTTAGGTTGGGGATTATGGGAGTTGAAGTCCAATAACATCTGGGGACCCAACGTTGAGAATCCTAGGTGTAGACAATACTGAGCGAGATGGAACCAGGGTCTGACTTGGTAGAAGGCTGCTTCCTAGGTTCCTCCTATGCCTAGGTTCCAACTATGGGGGAAACTGATGGGGAAAATGCAGAGAAATAAACAGGGGAGCAATCGACTACTGAAGGCGACATGGCTGGGCAGATCTTAGGCAGCGTGTTGAGCAGGACAGGGGCCAGTGATGAGGTGGACCTGTTGAGAGCTGACCTGGGACCTGTGGGGAGAGAATGCCAAAGAGAAGAACCCCAAATCAAAACTATGGCTTTTTAGTTTGGGAAAGAGGTGACTATGGGGAGACATGATAGAGGTGTATAAAATTATGCATAGTGTGGTGGATAGGGAGAAGTTTTTGTTCCCCCACTCCCTCACAACACTAGAACCAGGGATGGTCCTGTGAAAGGAAGTACTTGCATACAGAGCAGAATTAATCTATGGAATTCTCTGCCACTGGCTGTGGTGATGGCCACCAGCTTGGATAGCTTTAAAGGGGGCTGAGACACATTTATGGAGGGCAGGTCTATCAGTGGCTACTAGCCGTGATAGCCTGGCTACCACCAGTTTCAGAGGCAGGAAGCTTCTGAAAGTCAGTTGCAGGGGAGCAACTGCAGGAGAGGGGGCATGCCCTCCCCTCTTGCCTGTGGGCTTCCCAGAGGCATCTGGTGGGCCACTGTGGGAAACAGGATGCTGGACTAGATGGGCCTTCTTGGGCCTGATCCAGCACGGCTGTTCTTATGTCTTATAAACTGCCAAGTTCTCTAAGAGACAAGAGGCCATAAATGGACCTATACCAAGTCT
The DNA here is from genome assembly GCF_027244095.1 of Hemicordylus capensis. NCBI lineage: Eukaryota > Metazoa > Chordata > Lepidosauria > Squamata > Cordylidae > Hemicordylus > Hemicordylus capensis. The sequence continues at coordinate 4,201,800 of NC_069671.1, read as the reverse complement.
CAATAGAGGGGCAGGATCAATCTGGGTGGCTGTTCTCTATGTTTGGATCACTCTCCCTTCTGATTAAATGGCCCCAGTATGTTACATTAAACCTGTTACATTAGTCCCAACATTTTTCTTCTTGTTTACTTAAATTGAAGCCTGAGGGACCCAATCAGGATCAAAGCGGAGGTGTGTGCATGGTGGTGGTGGTGGTGGGGAAAGGACGATTTGACTCTTTCTTGCGGCATTGTGACAAAAATAGTGTCCCTGAAGCTGCAATAAACTCTAGGAATGGATGTTTGTCGGCTTCCCAGAAGCATCTGGGCCATCTCCAGGACTCAGAGAATGGACCACAGTGAGAAAGAGGATTCTGGACTCTCTAGGCCTTGGGCCTGATCCACCAGGGCTCTTCTTATATTATTTGGCAAGCCAAGGAGCGATTCTGCTTTGGTCGTATGGGGAGCAAGGGAAGGAAGGAGAGCTGGGAGGATCTGGATAATGAAGAACGCTGAAGAGCAGTGGTGGAAGAGGGAGAGAAATGAGAAGAGCAGAAAATGAGCAGAGCAAAATGACAAACCCTTTGCAGAAAGGCTGAGTCAGTGGGAAGTGAGTGGTGGGTCCAGCGGTGGGGAAATCTATATTAATGGGGGGGGGGCAGGGGGAAGAGAAAGGCAGAGAGAGAGAAAAGATGAAAAGGGTATGGATTCGTTGGCAAGGCACTTGTTAACAGATTCAGCTGATGCCCCCAGGGAAATACAAAAAGAATACAATAAGCCAAGAGCACTTCTCTCTCTCTCTCTCTCTCTCTCTCTCTCTCTCTCTCTCTCTCTCTCTCTCTCTCTCATATTGCTGCTCATCTTTTCCCCCTGCAGGGTCATCAAGTGAAGGTCAGCTGGCTTTGATACTGAATCCACATTGTTGTGTTGAAGTTTCAGGTCCCTGATTTTTTAAAAAAGTATTTATTAAAGGTTCATTATTTCATCTGCTTGTCGTTTTTTCCTTCAGGTTTCCTGAACAAGCTCACAAAGGCTCTGCTCTCATTCCCATTTAGATCTCCCAGGGGTGCATGGTTGTGTGTGCCCCCTGCATTCTTGTAGGCAGAGCAGACTTCAATGTGCTGCTACAGTTCTAGGCTTTGCCTCCAATCCAAGAGCATAGTCCAATCTGGGCAAAATGCAAAGTGCGGGTCGTTACCTTTAAAGCCCTGAATGGCTTGGGTCCAGGCTAACTTAGAGAGAGCCCTCTTCTGCATGATCCCCATTGCACGTTGAAGTTATCTGGAGAGGTCCACCTCCCTTCCAGGAGTACAGGGACCGGTTCTGTGCACATCCTTACAAAGCAGTTTACGGGGGGCGGGGGGGACATAAGAATGGTTCTCTGTCCTAAGAGGGCTCACATTCTAAAGCAAAGCAAAGCAAAGCAAAGCAAAACAAAGCAAAACAAAACAAAACAAAACACACAAGTTGACAGCAGCAACAGTTGCTGGAAGAACCCTCTGCTGAGTCACTCTCCCACTGCCAAATGTAAGAAATACCTGGGAAATAGTGCGGGACGTTCCCCTCTTAGCTCCTTGGGAAATAGGCTCTTTGGGGGCTCTGCCCCCTAGAAGGCAATTGAAGGATGCCATCTAGGGTTGCCATATTCAAGGTTCCCCAATCTGGGGAACGACTCATCTGCATTTTATTTATTTATTTATTTGACAGATTTGTATACCATATGCAAGCTTCCCAAAATCTGGGTGGCTTAATTTGCATATTATGGAAATTAAGCTGAAACTAATTTGCACTTTATTTATTTATTTATTTGACAGATTTGTATACTTTCCCCTCCTTCTCTGCCCTCCCCATGTGATCGGATCCAGAGTAAAATCTGGGCAATCCGGGCAGCGCATTGGAAACCCATGTAAATCCAGGTGGAATTTAGCAGGCGGGTGGAGGAGTCAAAATCCAGCGGCTCCCCTAAATTCCGGGGGACTTGGCAAGGTTAACTCCCTCTCACCTCCCCTAGTTGCTCATGACTGCAGTCATGAAATAAACTATCAACTGGCCTCGACTTTCCTCCCACGTGGGATGGGAAGAGTGGGCTTTGAGGTGCCCCTCCCGTCTCAGCCATGTATTTGAGGAGATAGCTCAGTGCGTCTGAGCCTAATGCAGAATCAAGCCAGGGGGAATGTGCTCATCGCTGGAAATTTGCTCATCACCCGGCATAAGGGCACAGGATAGGTCCTGCATTAGCTGGGGTTGTGCTCCTATCTATTTGATGCAGCTGCCTTGATGCTCGGAGAGGCGAGAGCAGAAGCTTTCCAGGTCTCTCTGGGCTGCTGGGAAAACTACTCTCCTCCTCCTTCTCCTCCACCTCTAACCTCAGCCTGTTAACCGCTTCCTTCTGGGCTGGCAAAGTCCCCAAAGTGCAGTCATGGGGGGCCCTCCCATCAGCCAGCCTGTTTCAATTAATATTAGTTCAATTAGCCTCCAACACAAAGGTTATTTCCTGCAATTTTATGGCTTTTCAATGGTATTTGCGCGGGTATAATTCACTCCCGGCTCACTTAACTACTGGAAATAAAACTGGCATCTGGGGTAATATATTCATTACTCCTCTCCCCTGGAACGTGCCATTAAAAAGTCTCTCCCCGGCATAGTTCTAACAAGTACAGATGACTTGTCGGTCTCTTCCTGGCAGCCATGTGCCAAGCTGAGTCGCCGGCTCGGGCGTTCTGCCAGCAGCTGACAAGCCAGCAGGTTAGCAACGCTTCGTTGTGGAACTGGGTGATTGCTCTCCATTGGAAATACGGCTTGGACTAGTAGGGCGCAGCAGCCAGACACCCTTCTGGTGCATCTGGGCTTGTCCTTTGCACACACATATCCGAGACGGTTACCTGCATATAATGACAAAGGAAGCAATCTCCGGTCCACCAGAACAGAAGAGAATCCCTGCTGGATCAGTCCCAAGCTTCAGAAGGCCTAAACTAGAGGGTCTGTCAGGAAGGCAGAGCAGCTGAGCTCATGTGACTCATGAGTCACTGGCAGTGGCGGCTGGGAAGAGAAACCAGAAATGGGAAGGACATTGGAGGAAATCATCCCCTCCTCCCACTACCTCCGGGCATTAAGAAAAAGAAAAGGAAGTGTAGTCTGGAAGAGGAGGAGAAGAAACAGAGGTGGAATCTGCCTGGAACATGGAACCACGGGTCCATCCTGCGCCCCCTCTCCCTTCCCTCCCATCTGCACTCGGACATTCAGGAGAGCATCCTCTTTGCAGTCACTGAGACTGCAGAGAGGCAGGGGAGCTGGTTTTGTGAGCTTGCTTCTTGCTTAAAGGACAGCCCACACAGCCAATCTGGGAGGGAGAGAGGGAGAAGCTACCTCCCTCAACTCCAGTCCAACTGAATGCAGCCCCCCCCTCCCCAGTGCTGCAATCGGTTGAAAAGGAGGCTCCTTAGACCCACGGTTTGGAGCAGCAGAACTCACTACAAACTAAGGGTTCAAATTGGAGTCTCCTCAGCTCAGGTTGCACTACTGATGGGACTGTTGGCTGGGTTTGGCCATGGAGCGGCATGGGCAGAAGTGCACCTAGGCAGTTTTGGAGCCTGGACCTAAAGGCCTTTGGAGCGTCCACCCCCGCCCCCCGGCTGGAATTGTTGTCTGATATTATCTGACATTTAGAACATATATTACAAATAGGTCATCCACCAGAGTGATCAAGACAGTTTCGGTCCATACCCAGGCTGGAAGTCACTGGAAAGGATGCACATTGCTGGTTTAACCTTTAAAGCCCTAAACCAGGGATGTCAAACTCAATTGTTTTCCTTCTGCTCCTCCTTTTTTCTTTCACTCCCGTCCTTCCTTCCCTTCCCCTCTTCTCCCTCCCATAGTCTCCACTCACTCATGAAGGAGATGGCACCTCTCACCTGTCTTCCACCTCCTCCTTTTCTCTCTCACTGGCTACCTTCACACGTAACGCCAAACCACAGGTTGACGAACCTGAGGTTAATTCTTGAACCTAGGAATCGTCTCACAGATGATCTTTGAACCTGAGTTGGGCAGCCTCTGGTTTCAGAGCAGAGGAGCCTCTGCCCATCCCTGGTCCACTGAGGCTGCATCCCAGCAAGCTCCGTATCACTCACATCGCCAGATGGCAGGCAAGGAGTCAGCATGTCAGCAGGGTGGCAGCCATTGGCCATGATCTTCAAGGGGGCGTGCCCAGCGCAATCATGCCATTTTGGCATGAGCTGCCCACCCTCGGCAGGAAGAGGGAGTTTAAACCTCTTTAAATAGCATTTCAACCCTCACAGCACGTGCACTGCCACCTTCACAAGAGCCCCACAACCAAACAGTCTCTCACAAGCATGATTACTAGTAATGGGGGTATGGAGAATGGCACTATTTTTCAGTTAATCTGGGAAGGGATCATGATGAATTCCTAGGAGGGAATATGTATATGAGGGTGGGCAAAGTATCATAGGGTCTGGTCCACAGTTACAAAGGATGGTCCAAGAACCCCCAACACACTCCGGCCCATGTGTTGTCATGCCGGGTAGGGATTAGCCCTCTCATGAGATGACCAGTCCACTGGGGAGGACCAGAGGCACCATGAGCTTCAGATCTCCATAGTACTGTGCACTCAAGAGTTAGACAATCCAACTATAGGGGGTCCCACTGATGTGGGGCTCCTGGCATATCTGTTAAATAATACAATTCTTCCTTGCCTTCCCGTTGACACACAACCCCCAGAGACTCCCCAAGAGTCCGAGCCACTCCATGTGTCCTGCTGTTTCCCTGTGGCCTCTGTCCACCAAGATCGGTGACGGTTCCTAGTACACATTGAAAATTCCCATGCTGGGATTGGCATTGTGGTGTATGCAGATTGCCAACCATGGGGAATCGTGTGTGAGGGGAGTCCCTATTTTCAGCAATTCCTGGCAAGACGGGTGGTCCATTGGCTGCCTCCGTGACCACCACTGATCAACCATCAGCTCAGCTGGTCTTCATGGGCCCTGAACATTATTGCTGCTGCCATGCGACCACAGATTAGCCGCATGCCTGGCCTCTGCACACCCTCCTAAATGCTGCTGTTGCCAGCTGTGATGTGGTATGATGAGCCAAGTCAGTGGAGGCCTGCAGGGGTGGGGTTGTGCCAGTGGGGGGCTGGAGGCTTGCACACAAGCCGCTGCCAGCCTTGTGACACCACTGCTTTTGGCTGGCCACCATTGGAAACAGGATACTGGCCTAGATGGGCCCTTGGTCTGATCTGATTGATTGTTAAGTGCCGTCAAGTCGGTGTCAACTCTTAGTGACCACATAGATAGAGTCTCTCCAAGATTATCTGTCTTCAGCTTGGCCTTGAAGGTCTCTCAGTGGTGCATTCATTGCTGTTGTCATTGAGTCCATCCACCTTGCTGCTGGTCGTCCTCTTCTTCTTCTTCCTCCAACTTTCCCCAGCATTAGGGACTTCTCAGGGGAGTTTGGTTTTCACACAATATATCCCAAGTATGACAGTTTGAGCCTGGTCATTTGTGCCTCGAGTGAAAATTCTGGATTGATTTGTTCTATGATCCATTTGTTGGTTTTCTGGGCTGTCCATGGTCTCCTCAAAAGCCTTCTCCAGCACCAAAGTTCAAAAGCATCAATACTTTTTCTACCCTGCTTCTTCAAAGTCCAACTTTTGTATCCAAAGAGTGTCTCAGAAAAACCATTGTCTAGAGATGATTCTAATCTTTGTAGGTGTGGACATGTCAGGGCATCTAAATATCCTTTCCAAGGCCTTCATTGCAATCACTGGTCTGCCAGGTGCTTTTCTCACGTTCTTAATGCAAATAATCAAAAATGTAAATCCAAGTAATTTGACATGTTAAAGTGAGGAAGTTTTTGAAATGTGAGAGTTTGCATATTTGATATAAAGGAAAGAGCCAAATATTTCTCTTTTTAAAAAAAGAAGTTGAACATTCAGGAAGGAATCTTGGAATATCCTTGAGGGTCAGGTTCCCCACATCTCCTGACCCACAGTTATGGTCCCAAAAAGGTGTCTGGAAAAGATTTCCCTCCACCAGGCCTTTCTCAAGTTAAGAAAAATAAGAACATAAGAAGGTCCTACTGGATTACACCAAGGCCATCCAGTCCAGAATTCTGCTTCATGTAGTGGCCAACCAGATGTATCTGGGAAGTTTACAAGCAGGACAAAGAGGGGAACCTTCCATTGGTGCTCCCTAGCCCCTGGCTGCAAAGATTAGTAGCCATTGATAGCCCTATCCTCGATGAATTTGACTAACCCCCCTTGAAAACCATCTATGGTCATCACCACACATCCAGTGGCTCTGAATTCCGTAGTTGAACTCCATGATGTGTAAAGAAGGGCTTCCTTCCCTCTGTCTTGAATCTCCCAGCATTTAGCTTCAACAGATGATCCAAACTCATGAAAGAGGGAGAGAAACTTCTCTCTGTCCATTTGCAGTCTTGCAATACAAAACGACCGCACTTCGACCTAAACCTCCTGAACATTGTCATTTCTCTCTTGGGTCAAAAAATGTGCTACTCGTTGGTTTAGGGAAAGAGACTCTCTTTTCTCCCAGGAGAAGGAGGTGTGCGTGCATGCAAAATACCAGTCACAAATTGAGGGGAGTAAATGGATGCTTGGAGAAGAGGGAAGTAATTTCAGGGTCTGGATTTCTGGAGTGTCACCTGCATGTCTCTAAAGACTGTGACGACTGGGCTGAGAGCACGGGTGGATTGGAAGTGACACTGCTGCTAATTGCAGAAATGAAGACGAATGGCGGTGGATCTGGCTGGAGCGGAGGCACGCCACCTGTTTATACCACACGGGTCCACCTGCTCTCCATCCTGTGGTGCAACCAGCTGTGTCCCAGAGCCCAGCTCCAATGCTTGTCTGAGCAAGACCAGCTCTTTCTGCTCCCATCGCCCCACTTCCTCGATTCTTTAAGAGAGATTGAAGCAGCGGGGAAATGCTTGACTAACAAGCAGAAGGTTGCCGGTTCGAATCCCCGCTGATATGTTTCCCAGACTATGGGAAACACCTCTATCGGGCAGCAGTGATACAGGAAGATGCTGAAAGGCATCATCTCAGATTGTGAAGGAGATGGCAATGGTCAACCCCTCCTGTATTCTGCCAAAGACAACCACAGGGCTCAGTGGTCGCCAGGAGTCAAAATCGACTTGACGGCGCACTTTACTTTACCATTCTCCTCAGACTTTGGTTAGGAGGTTCTTGGATGCATTGTCCCCTGCTAATTGAACGTTGGTTGGGAAACGGTATATAAATATTTGTCGTGTATGTATCTCCCAGAAACAAGAGGGTAGACTCAATGGACCCTTCTGGGCTGATTGCTACGACTTTGGATCCAGGAAATGCCCCCCGCCCCACATTAGATGTCCCCCTCCCCCTGCCATAACAGTTAACGACATACAGTTACAAGGATGAAAGAGGGTGGGGGAAACCTATGACCCAGCCTCTGGATGGTCCTGTGCCACTTGAAAGCCCCACACCAGGTTTAAATGGGTATTCAGGGTGTGTGTAGAAGGGGCCATCTATATATATATACAATAACTTTACAGTCAAATTACATTCATTTATTTGATTGGCAGCTGCTTCCAAGGGTCTGACTCAGTGTATAGCAGCTTCCTATGTTCCTACACTGCAGGCAGGAATCTCTCTCAGCCCTATCTTGGAGATGCCAGGGAGGGGACTTGGAACCTTCTCCCTGCAAGCAGGCCGATGCTCTTCCCAGAGTAGTCCCTGTCTCCTAAGGGGAATATCTTACAGTGCTCACATGTAGCCTCCCATTCAAATGCAAACCAGGGCAAACCCTCCTTAGCAAAGGGGATAGTTCATGCTTGCCACCACGGGACCAGCTCTCTCCCCTCAGGGATGCCTGCAAACATCTGTCTGAGCCACCAAATGGGCAGCTCACCCTCCAGTAAAAAAGGAGCAAGGCCTTTTGAAACCCCTCCTCCCTTCCCTGTGCCATTTATATTTGCCTAATGGTTGTCAGAATACCGGGATTTCAAATGGACACGATCAGGTTTATGAAATGGTATCAGCTTCAGACTTGGAGGATATTGATGTGTTGCCTGCATTCATAGCTCCATAAAACTATTTTACGGTGATATAATAACCCTAAATATGGGCTGTATTGGCAAGTGAGGGTTAGCAATTGCGAGTGCTTTATCCGTAATGAAATATATGCTCCCGCAGGCATCAATGCAGGAATCTTGATGGAGTCAAGTAAACAGCCACTTTCCTTCAATATTCTTCTCTGCTGCATGTTCCTAATGTATCGATATGTCTATTGGCATCTCTCACGAATGAGGCATAAATCAGGGAGGCAATTTTTCCCGGGAGAAGAAGCATTTTCTTATTAGAACACAGCAAGGCACGATCCGGAGAGTTTGCTAGAAAGCTCTGGAGTCTGCAAACTGAACGACACACCAACCCACCCTCCCAAGACGCCTTTGCTGTAGAGCTGTGCCTGGATGCATTTCCAAGATCCAATCCGATTCGGATGGGATGCACGTGATTGCCGAATAGTGCCTACTGTCACTGTTGAATCGTCCGGTGCATCGTTATTGGGTCAGTGCATCGTCTCATAGGATAGAATGACCCGTAGGAAATATTGTAAAACACAAAAAGGTCTGTGACGGTGATCTTCACTATTGTTCAGGCGGAGACCACTTTGGCAAAAAAAAACCACCTCTGCAGGCCTCAACACAGTACTACACTTTTCTCAGTGTTGGGAGGGCCCTTTATCAGAGAGGGAGCCCTCAGGGTAGGGTTGGGAAGTCCTATGCTTCCCAGCAGTCCGTACAGGCCTTCTAAGATGGTTCAGGGGCTCAATTTCCCTTAAAGGAGTCATCTCCAGCACTGGGCAAAGCACTGCACGGTGGGCCCAATAAAAAATTAGTCAGGGGCCTGCAGTTAGGGTTGATGGGGACCACCATTGGCTCCTGGACCTTACAGTGAAAAATACAGGTCTGTAAAGATATTATTGGAAGTCAGAATGGCAAGGTAGACATTTCTTAGAGTTGATGGTGGACCTCTAGGAACATAGGAAGCCGCCATATACTGAGTCAGACCATTGGTCTATCCAGCTCAGTATTGTCTTCACAGACTGGCAGTGGCTTCTCCAAGGTTGTAGGCAGCAGGAATCTCTCTCAGCCCTATCTTGGAGATGCTGCCAGGGAGGGAACTTGGAACCTTCTGCTCTTCCCATAGCAGCTCCATCCCCTGAGGGGAATATCTTACCGTGCTCACACTTCTAGTCTCTGGCCTTATATTGAGTCAGACCCTTGGTCCATCTAGCTCAGTATTGTCTACACAGACTGGCAGCGTCTTCTCCAAGGTTGCAGGCAGGAGTCCCTCTCAGCACTATCTTGGAGATGCAGCAAGGGAAGGAACTCCCTGCCTGTCTGGGTAGACAATACTGAGTCAGATGGACCAATGGTCTAACTCCATATGAGACAGCTTCCTATGTTCTTATCGTTGGCATGTCTAGAAGTTTTGACCTGTACAAATGTTCGTTGGGAGCTGCGATTTTTGTTTTTGAGAATTGCACATTTTGTGTCTGGTGGCACTTTAAAACACACACACACACACACACACACACACACACACACACACACACACGTGCCTTGAAATACCAAATCAAACAAATCAAGGAATTGAAAGCAATGACATGCAAGACTGACTCAAGAGAGCAGCACAACTCAATTAAAAATCTCGAGCAATCATCAAGCTTTTAATAAAAGGGACATTCATAGAACATCATTCCTTAATGCGCTCGCCACATGGATCAAAGGCTTGGTGGGACAATGTTCTTCATCACCTTCCTAAAGCTAGTGAGAGGCGCAGTTAACTAGCTGGGTCTCCTGGGGGGAGCGGGGACAAGGGGGACTTCCAAAGTTTGGGTGCAGCTCTGTCCTGAAGTACCCCCCACCTCACATCAGAGCTAAGGAGAGGAGAGCTGGTCTTATGGTAGCAAGCATGACTTGTCCCCTTAGCTAAGCAGAGTCCACCCTGGTTGCATATGAATGGGAGACTAGAAGTGTGAGCACTGGAAGATATTTTCCTCAGGGGGTGGAAGAGCAGAAGGTTCCAAATTCCCTCCCTGGCAGCATCTCCGAGATCGGGCTGAGAGAGATTCCTGCCTGCAAGCTTGGAGAAGCCGCTGCCAGTCTCGGTAGACAAGACTGAGCTTGATGGACCAGGGGTCTGACTCAGTAGATGGCAGCTTCCTATGTTCCTAGAGCTGCACAGCTTTGGCCCTCCAACTCTTTATGGACTACAATTCCCATAACCCAGGCACAGAGGTCAACAGTCAGGGATTATGGGTGTTGTAGCCCAATATCTGCTGGGCTTCCTGGGCAGCCCTGCTTTAGATGGAAGCAGTGAATAAAATGGGACCTCAGGAATGTAGGAGCATAGGAAACTGCCATATACCGAGTCAGACCATTGGTCCATTTGGTTCACTAGACCACAGGTGGGGAACCCTTGTTTTAAGGGGCTTCTGCTCAATGGCTGAGCTCCTCCTTTGCATGCAGAAGGTCCCAGGTCTACCTGGCATTTCCAGGTAGTGCTGGAAAGTGGCAAGATCCGTATCCGAAACCCTGGGCAGTTGCTGCCAGCCTGTGTAGACAATACTAAGCTAGACTGATAAATGGTCTGACTCAGCCTAAAGCAGCTATGTATGTTCAAAAGCTTTCTCTTTGCTACTTTGGAACATAGGGACATAGGAAGCTGACATATACCAAATCAGACCCTTGGTCCATCTAGCTGAGTGTTGTCTTCACAGACTGGCAGTGGCTTCTCCAAGGTCACAGGCAGGTGTCTCTCTCAGCCCTATTTGGAGATGCTGCCAGGGAGGGAACTTGGGACCTTCTGCATGCAAGCGGGCAGGTGCTCTTCCCAGAGCGGCCCCATCCCCTAAGAGGAATATTCAAATGCAAACCAGCGCAGACCGTGCTTAGCAATGGGGACAACCCATGCTTGCTGCCGTGAGACCAGCTCTCCTCCTTCCTGGCTCCCCACTCTAGAGGAGGCACCTGAGCTGGTCTCTCTATCTTCCATTGGGAGGGAACCTCTTAGTAGCCAGGTGAGCAATCAGCCTTCGGATCTGGAGCAATGCCCTTGTGAATTGTGTTGCCTCCATTCTTGGGGACTTGAGGGGGAATGCTGAGGGTTCAGAGGAAAGGTCAAGAGGCCTCCTGGCAGTTCTTATGAAGGGGGAACTTACTTCCAGGCCTGAATGATCAAGGGCAGGGGCGTAACTATACTAGGGCAAGGGAAGACAGTTGCCTGGGGGCCCACTGCCTTGGGGGACCCCCAGAGGCAAGTCACATGACTGACTCCCCCAGCCATGCACCCGCCTGGGCTTCCTTCAGTTGTATTCATCCTCCAAAACGGATGTGAGTGTTAAGACCTGGAGCTACCAGGACAGCATGGCTTTCTCTAGTACCATTAAATGACTTGCATCGTCTACAATTTACCAAACCTTTTAAAAAAATAATTTAGGGTGATGTTCTATTGTGGCACATAGGTTCTCTCTCTCTCTCTCTCTCTCTCTCTCTCTCTCTCTCTCTCTCTCTCTCTATATATATATATACACACACACACACACACTTGTGCATACTGTCACTGCTGAATCATCCGGTGCATTGTTATTGGGTCAGTGCATCGTCCCATAGGATAGAACGACCCGTAGGGAATATTGGAAATCACAAAAAGCTCTGTGATGGTGATCTATGCTTTTCTATGCTTATACACACTATGCTTTTTGTTACCACTATTCAGCCTCCTTTAAGATTTCTTTTCTTCATGAGATGAGCTTCAGTGGGCGGGCAGGGGGGCATTTTAAAATCTTGTCTCTGGGCCCACCCCAACTTTGCTACACCCCTGATCAAGGGTGGGTGCATGGGGGTGGCTGTGAGTCCAAACTGGGATGGAGGGTATGCATGTGGTGGTGGTGGTGGTGGTGGTGGTGGTGGTGGTGATGGTGTGTGTGTGTGTGTGTGTGTGTGTGTGTGTGTGTGTGTGAGAGAGAGAGAGAGAGAGAGAGAGAGAGAGAGAGAGAGAGAGAGAGAGAGAGAGAGAATTCAAATTGCATTTTTCAAATGTTGCAAGCCACTCTGAGGACCCTGATGGCTGCAAAGTGGGACAGTAAATCTAATCTAGGAATCATAAACCACAGGCTCTGAGTCTCCTTCTGGGTCACTTCAAAGTGGCAGAGCGAATATGCACAGATCTCGTCTGAGCCCACTCCCCAACTTGATTTACAGCGCCGGAGTCTGACAATTCCTCCTCCCCACACCGTGATCATTCCAGAATGACAATGAACTGCGTCTGCTAGAAATCTCCGCAGCTACAGGGCTGGTTTCCGAGGCAGTATCGTCCCTGTGGGCTTTGTTGAGCCAACAATAACGAGTGCCGAAGCAACATTTACAACACCAATTGATACCTGGCAAAGGGGAGTATGAATGAGTGTATTTCTGGTTTTTTCCCCCTTATAAGCCATTGTACCACAGATCTTCTTTGCAGAGGTTCCTTGTACAATCTAGCATCCTCCTTACCATCCACGACGAAGCCACTGATTGTGAAATAATTAAAAGCTTATGGCATCGAAGGCAATTTTTTTAAAAAAGCAGGAATCAAAGGGGGAAACTGGAATATGCACCATTAGTCCTTCATTCCCCCAGAATGCCGTTTCAAGTGACGCTAAATCACAGAGTAATAGAATGTTAGAGTTGGGGCATACCCAAGGTCCTCTGTTCCCTGCTCAGTGCATGCAAGTGCTACAGCATCATGCCGTGCCTTGCCCCATATGTCCCATTGCATCCTGCAGGCTTGCCAGCCACCCTGCTGAAAAAAAGACAGTATCCAGTCTCTGCCTGAACCCCATCTTTGACATACTGTCTGCAGCCTTCCATCTTGGATTCTGATTCACCAGAACACAGCTGCGTCTGAACACAACACAGGAACACAGGAAGCTGCCATGTACTGAGTCAGACCATTGGTCCATCCCGCTCAGTATTGTCTACCCAGACTGGCAGTGGCTTCTCCAAGGTTGCAGGCAGGAATCTCTCTCAGCCCTATCTTGGAGATGCTGCCAGGGAGGGAACTTGGAACCTTCTGCTCTCCCCAGAGCGGCTTCATCCCCTGCTGAGGGGAAGATCTTGTAGTACTCAAATGTCAAGTCTCCCATTTATATGCAACCAGGGCAGACCCTGCTTAGCTAAGGGGACAAGTCATGCTTGCTACCACAAGACCAACTCTCCTCTCCTCTCACAAGGCAGGCCTAAAATAACTGACAACGGCTCACAGTTTCTGCACGGGTCGAGCCTGTTGTCTGGTTAGTATGCGGCACCCAGTAGCGCAATGCAGTGGTCCAGCAAGGGCCAGATCTTGCATCTTCTCAGTGTCTCGACTGGGCATTTCCTGCTCAACCCGGTTCCTCTGCAAGACCTATTTCTAAGTCCAGTTTGGTACCCTTCGCTCTCGCTTTCCCGTGCCTGCTTTGTCGGCGAAGTCACATCCTGTGCTTCTCTGCACACTGCCTGGAATAAAATATAGGGGAGAGACGACCCCAGCAATGCCTTTTTTCTTCAGTGCTGCACAAATGGAGGATTTTTTTCCATGCCAGATCTTTTCTGCCACCGCCTCCAGGACCAAGGAAGGCCCATGTTGCTAATTGTCCTGCCAGCCTGGGCTTTGTGTCACATCTTTACACAGGTCAAGCCTCTTGCTTCCTCCAACTTGTCCTGTACTTTCCTTTGAAGGCAGCAGGGAGTTGTGTTCCACCCACCACTTTCTTCTATTTCGAGGCCCTCACATCTTTCACCTCCTCTCCAAAAAATCTGTTCGCATTCTGAAGCTGGCTGATATATTTTTTTGCATCTTTCCAGCGGGGCCTTCCTGCCATTGGCAGAGCCTGTGAGCAGAGCAGACCCCCTTTTCAGGGTTCTGTCCCCTCCTTTGCCTGGGCCTCGGAATTCAGTTAGCACTTATTAGCATCTCTTTCTGTTGGGGCGGGCTGTCATCTCTTGGGTTGGGTTCTGTTGACGGAGACCCACGCTTTTCCTGCGCAATTACTAGTCCATGCTCTCCGCCAGCCTGGCTATGTTCATCAACATCGTCACTGGGAAACATCTGTGCAGAACCCAGATGAAAGAGTTGTGGTGTGCAAGGAGAAGACAGTGGAGTTGAGGAATAGTAACGGTTTAATGAGACGGATATTAGGTACTGCGAGGCAAGGGCAGTCTGCCTTCAGGGCTCTTTGTTAGCCCTGCCTCTACTCCAGGGCTGGAATGCAAGTCGCTAAAGCCCCATTCAAAAGCTGGCCTGGATCCAGGAATGGGTTCGCCAAAAACACCACAATCTGCACATTGCACATTGACTATTGGAAAGGCAGCTCCAGGGGGTGGTAGAGCTGGAATGTGCTGGAGGGGAGTTGGAGATTGGTGGAGGTCCCACCCAGCCCCAACAGCCAGGCCACTGACACATGGCATGAAGCACCTGGGAGAGTTACTGTGAGAGGGTCAGCATGCCCTTCCTCTTCCAGGGAAGTGGCAGTCCTTGGAACATGAGCTGCCTCACTCTGGGGGCTGGTTGACCTCCTCCTCCCCTTCCCCCCACTGGCTCCTCCTCTGCTGCCCACCTGCCCACCACCATCTTTCCTCCTCCTCCTCCTCCTCCTCCTCTCCTCCCCTATCCCTCCTATTCCTCCTCCTCCACCTTCTCCTTCTCCTCCTTTCCCTCCTTCTCCTATTCTCCTCCTCCTCTTCCTTCTCCTCCTCCTCTTCCTCCTTCTCATCCCCTCCTCTTCTGCTCCTCCTTCTCCTCCCCTCCTATTCCTCCTCCCTCCTCTTCCTCTTCCTCCTCCCTCCTCTTCCTCCTCCCGCTCCTCCCCCTCCTCTTCCTCTTCCTCCCCCTCCTCTTCCTCCTTCTCATCCTCCCGCCCCCCACCTCCTTCTCCCTCCCCCTCCTATTTGTTCTCCTCCCCCTACTCCTCCTGCAATGGTCACCCACAGCTCCTTCCACTTTTCACTTGCCAGCCCTTCTGAAGCAGCAAGCAGCAGCTGCAGGCAGCTGACCAATGAGAGTGGAGAACAGGCGCTGCTGCAGAGGGGCTCAATACAGGCTCCTCTCCTCAGGATCCTGCCAACCTAAATTAACCGCTCATAAATCTTGACACAGTAGCCAGTTGTGAATGCGTCTCAGATTTCAGCTTTACTGAAGAACACTTAGTTCAAGCAAACAGACAGTCTCAAAATACAACACAGTCCATGTCCAACAATTCCCCTCGACTCCAGTAAACCAGACCTTCTTGTGGAGTTTCAGGGGTCCAGCTTCCAAAATCATGATCCTTCAGGCCAGAGTCATGCAGACTGATTAGAAGCGTCGTCTCCAGCGGTCTGCCAAAAGCACAAGCTGCAGAATTTACAGCCAACAGCCAAGTGCACCCAATGCACCCCCTGCAGATGCCACAAATTCAGACAGTCTCCTGCTGCCTTTTTGCTAATAGCCGGCTGTTTTTCCTCAATTCGATCACCTGTCGCTGATGCTTCTCTCCCCTACGCTGTCTGGGAGACAATCCTGACCCGTTTTGGACACCTCCCCACTCAGATCGCCAATCTGACCCTCATCAGATGTCTCCCTGCTACCCAGGACATCCACTGACCCCCTCCTCTTCTGTGTCCTCAGGTAGGGGCATGACAGATACACCACTGGGAAGGGGAACTTCCATTCTAAGCAGTAGTCCATCTACAGGCAGTCAGGTTCTAGGACCAGGGGAGCTGGCTGACCTTCTGAATGGGTCAGAAACAGGTGTGTGGTCTAAAACTCTTAGGGGTTCCAAAAAGGTCCAGAAGTGTGTTAGTGTGTTGTATGTCCCAGTGGGGATCCTGTAGAGTAGGGATTCTCAACGTTGGGTCCGCAGATGTTATTGGACTTCAACTCCCATAATCCCCAACCAAAGGCCACTGGAGCTGGGGATTATGGGATTTGAAGTTCAAAAACATCTGGGGACCCAACGTTGAGAATCTCAACTGTAGAGAGTGGGGGGAGTCAGAAAGGAAAAGGGTGATGGGAGGAGAAGGAGAAAATGGAGTTGTTTCTGAATAAACTCTTAGTTAAATCTAAATAAGATTACTCTGTGTTTGTGAGGGAAGCAGCTATAAAATGCAGAGGCTGGCGCATAGAAAGGCACAGATGATGAGAGAAAAAGTGTGTCTGTGGAAGGGAAATTTTAGACACATTGTGCCCTCTTACACTTCTGAAAATAATAGCTCAAGAAGCCTTCAAGAAAGTGAAGGGAGCAAAAGAACCCAAATTCATATAAACACTTATGGAGTCTGAGCTTTCAGAGACTGACCAGGAGAGGGATCTTGGGGTTGTGGTGGACAGCTCGTTGAAAGTGTCTACTCAATGTGCGGCAGCTGTGAAAAAGGCCAATTCCATGCTAGGGATCATTAGGAAGGGGAATGAAAATAAGCCTGCTAATATTATAACGCCCTTATACAAAACTATGGTGCGGCCGCATTCGGAGTACTGCGTACAGTTCTGTTCACCATACCTCAGAAAGGACATTATAGAACTGGAGAAGGTGCAGAAGAGGGCATCCAAGATGATCAAGAGCCTAGAGCACCTTCCTTACAAGGCTAGGCTACAGCACCTGGGGTTTTTTAGTTTAGAAAAAAGATGACTGTGAGGAGACATGATAGAGATCTATAAAATCATGCAAGGTGTGAAGAAAGTGGATAGAGAGAAAATTTTCTCCCTCTTGCATAACACTAGAACCAGGGGTCATCCCATGAAACTGACTGCCAAGAAATTTAGGACTGGCAAAAGGAAGTACTTTTTCACACAACCCACGGAATTCTCTGCTACAGGATGTGGTGATAGCCAACAGCCTGGATGGCTTTAAGAGGGGTTTAGATAAATTCATGGAGGAGAGGTCTACCAACAGCTACTAGTCTGAGGGCTATAGGCCACCTCCAGCCTCACCGGCAGGATGCCTCTGAGTACCAGTTGCAGGGGAGTAACAGCAGGAGAGAGGACATACCCTCAACTCCTGCCTGTGGGCTTCCCAGAAGCATCTGGTGGGCCATTGTGGGAGACAGAGTGCTGGACTAGATAGGTCTTGGGACTGATCCAGCAGGGATAGAGCTAGATGGACTAATGGTCTGACTCAGTAGAAGGCAGTTTCCTATGTTCTAAAACACAGTTTAGGCCTGCTCAAATTACACCCCCCCATCTGTTTTTGGCCTACAACTCCCATAATCCCTAGCCACAATAGCCAATAGCCAGGGACTATGGGAGTTGTGGGCCAACATCTGCAGGAGGGCCGAAGTTGATCAAGGCCTGGTTTAGAAGGTAACAATATATTGTACACCAACACTCAGGATTTTACCATTGGCTTTCTTACAAAGCTTTTCAGGGAGGGAACTTGGAACCTTCTGCATGCAGATGCTATTCCCATCCCCTCAGGGGAATATCCTCCTGTGCTTACACATGGAGTCTCCCAGTCAAATGCAAACCCAGGCAGACCCTGCTTAGCAACGGGGACAATTCATGCTGGCTGCCACAAGACCAGCTACCATAAGCCCAGCTCACCATAGAAACAATGCATGTGGGGTGGGGGCCCAGTGCCTTTGTGACCTTAGCAGCCACTTTGCCAACCCCTGCCCTCCACTCAGACCTCTTGGCCCCCCTCTGTAGCTCTGAGTAGAGGGCAGGGATTGGAAAACTGCCTGCTGATGTCACAAAGACATAGCCTCCCCTCGGAAGTAGAGACTGCTGCCATTCTGCTATTCAAGCCGCAGGAGAAAGGGCGTTTTTGGAGACGGATGACTCCCAGGCGGAAGTGTACAGGTCCCTCCAGTTTGACCGACCAACCACCTTCCTGCTGCCTCAGCCCTTGGATGGTGCCTCACACTGCCAGCTTGTCTTTGTCCATCTGGGTAAAAAAAAAAAGCACCATGCTGCCCTCCCGCACAGAAGTGTTCTTACCCCTGGACTTCCGGGCCGAAGTCCAGGGCCTCCACAGCCGCTGGGGGCCCCCCCAATCCTCTTGTCTGTCCCGGGTGGTGTGGTCACTCGGTGGAACATGATGATGCTTAATTTGCAGGGGAGGGGGGCCTTCCCAAGGCCTTTAAGACCAGGCTCCAGAATTACCTAGGTGCACCTTTGCTCCCTCATCCGAATGAGGCACAGCACAATTCTTCCATTGTAACAGTAACAGAATGCACATCGGAAGCGAATGGCAAAGTGCCGTAAAACAGAATATTTATTTATTTATTTATTTATTTATTTATTTATTTATTTATTTATTTATTTGACATATTTTTATACCGCCCAAAACTTATGTCTCTGGGCAGTTTACAACAAAAACAAAAAGCTGAAACCATCGGTTAAAACAAATAAATGACAAATTAAAACTTTGGTTAAAATAAATGACGACAAAAATTAAAACGTTATAAGAATTCTCTGGATCGAACTAAGTGTCAGAGGTAGTTTGGAGCCATATCATCATCATCATCATCACCATTAACAACATTTATATCCTGTGCTTCCTTTAAGGAGCCCCAAATTACATGGTAATTTTCATCCCCACAACAACCCTGTGAGGTAGGTTGGGCTGAAAGTTAAGTAACTGGCCCAGAGTCACCCAGTGAGTTCCATGGCTGAATGGGGATTTGAACTCAGTTCTCCCTGGTCCTAATCCAGCACTCAAAGTGTGTCAGGTAGCTAGTTGCTGATAGGCTCTGAAAGCCAAGTTCTGTGCCTGGGGAAGTCGTTCTATGCGGGCAAGGCAAGAAACAATGAACCAAGTACTAGGGAAGGATAGACCTTGGCTATGCAAGTTCTGGAAGTGTCGGGAATCCAAGGGTTTAGATGCTGGACCCAACCAATCAGCAAGCCCATCAGGGAGCCAGCCAATCAGGGACTGGGATGAAACTCAGCATGTATCATCTTGCTTAAATGCCTCTCAATTTCAAAGAGCAGCCTATCACAGTGACATGGGGATGGGAGAGAGGAGACTGTGTTCAGTTCCCCGCCCCACGGCACACACATCCCCTGCTCACCCGTGTGGTGGTCTATCCAGTCACTGCTGCTGTTGTTGCTTCTGCCTACCTGCCTGGGAGCTGGAAGCAGGAAGAACTCTCTAAAGGGATGGGTGAGGCAGGCAGGGAGTAGGGGTGTGCACGGAACCGGCTGGCCCGGTCTGGTTCTAGTTTGAACTGTATCTGAACCGGATGGGCCGGTTCAATTTTGCCTCCCCTTGAACCCCCCTGGTTCAGTTCGGTTCGGTTCATGGGGGAGGTCCACGGATGTTTTATTTTATTTTTTCACTTGCCCCCTCTGGGGGGCTTCTCTGATGCTGCGGGGGGCAGTAAATCACCCCATTCGGGCATTCTTCAGCCCTTTTCAGGCTGTCCCTCCATTGCAGTGGCCATTTTGGAGGCCTCCAAGCATGCCCAATGGGCCTCTGCATGGCCTGGGAGAAGCCCCCAGAGGGGGTAAGTGAAATTTTGTTTTGAAAAAACCAAATATTCACAACCCTCACTGAACGGGCAGTGGGGTTTGGTTTGGGGTCGAACCAAACTGCGGGTGCTTCAGTTTAACCCTGAACTGTCGAACCGAACTGGTTTGATGTCAAACCAGAACATCGAACCAGTTTGCACATCCCTAATTCCTCTCTCTCATCCCGGCAGCAGGTATATCCAGACACTGACTGGACTCAAACCTCCTTAACTTCAGTAAAGAAGTTGCAGTATTATGTGCCTTTCCCAGCCCTCTCTGGAGATGTTGTCAGGGATTGAACTGGGGGCCTCCTGCGTATAAAGCGGATGCTCTGCCACTGAAAAAATGTCAAACATTTGAATATCTAGTGACTAGACAATTCCGACAGCTGCAGAATGAAATGTGGAGG
Source organism: Hemicordylus capensis (assembly GCF_027244095.1). Lineage (NCBI taxonomy): Eukaryota > Metazoa > Chordata > Lepidosauria > Squamata > Cordylidae > Hemicordylus > Hemicordylus capensis. The sequence goes on along the minus strand of NC_069671.1, from coordinate 4,181,885 downwards.
AGCAAATTGGTTTCGGCTCAAAAATAATCCACTTTTCAACAAGAGCCACTTTGCTTTGGGAGGAGAGCTAGTTGGGTGGCAGCATGAATTGTCTCCTTTGCTGAGCAGGATCCATCCTGATTCGCATTTGGATGCAGGACTACATATTACCCCTGCTAACCTGGCAAAGAGGCACCTTTTAACATGGCGATTCTCTTTATTTAACAGGGGGAGAGTAACTGGCCCTATCCACCCTCAGCACAGCATTCCTCCAGGGGCTGTTGCTGGTGTTTATCTTATGTTGCTGGGTTTTTTGTTAGATCGTGAGCCCTTTGGGGACAGGGATCCATCTTATTTATTTATTATATCTGTGTAAACTGCCCTGAGCCATTTTTAGAAGGGCGGTATAGAAAGCGAATAAAGAAATAAAAATAAAAATAAATATGAGTGTTGTACGATATTCCGCTTCAGGCAGGGCTTCAGGAGAGGAGAGCTGGTCGTGGTAGCAAGCATGACTTGTCCCCTTTGCTAAGCAGGGTCTGCCCTGGTTGCATATGAATGGGAGACATGAATGTGTGAGCACTGGAAGATCTTCCCCTCAGGGGATGGAGCCGCCACTCTGGGAAGAGCATCTGGGCTCCAAGTTCCCTCCCTGGCAGAATCTCCAAGATCGGACTGAGAGAGGTTCCTGCCTGCATCCTTGGAGAAGCTGCCGCCAGTCTGTGAAGACAACACTGAACTAGATAGACCAATGGTCTGACTCAGTATACGGCAGCTTCCTATGTTCCTATGTTTCAGGCAGGAGTCTCTTGGAGATGCTGCCAGGGAGGGAACTTGGAACCTTCTGCTTTTCACAGAGCGGCTCCATCCCCTAAGTGGAATATCTTACAGTGCTCACACATTCAAGTCTCCCATTCATATGCAACCAGGGTGGACCCTGCTTAGCTAAGGGGACAAGTCGTGCTTGCTACCACAAGTCCAGCTCTCCTCTTCCTTGGAGGGGAGACATTGGAGAGTGGCTGCCAATCATTGTAGGCAATACTGAACTAGATGGACCAATGGTCTGATAAGCTTCCTATGCTATGTCCCTAAGAATTCAGTACACTTTTTCTCTCTCCTCCAAAGAGAACTGACCATTCTAAGGCAGGGATTCTTAACAGGGGTCCCCAGATGATGTTCGGGTACAATTTCCATCCCTCTTGCCACAATGGCTGAAAGCCGTGGGTGTTGTCAAACATCTGGTGATCAAGATTAAGAATCCCAGTTCTAAGGGTGCCTGGAACTTCTCGTCACTCATTGGAAGGGGATGAAACAATCCATGATACGTTCTTCAACCAGGATTCTTTTCAGAAGAATATCAAGGTCTCTGCGAAAATTACCTTGAAGGGACAGAAGGAGAAAGGGTTGGTGGTTTTCTGGTGCAGCGTTTGCAGTGAATAATTCTTGAGGGATTTTTTGTGTGTGCTAGTTTTATTCCCTCTGCAAATAGACCATCTGGAGATACACTGCAAATTTCTCACGTTAGTTGCACGGTAGGAAAGCTTTGCGGTTAATATCTGGACAGTCTCTTGTCAGTGAGCAATTCCGAGAGGACTCCAGATTGGAATATTATTATTATTTTTTTAAAAAATTATCCTTTATCTTGCATTGTCAGGGTATTTTACACTTCACACAGTACCATAGTTTAAAAGACAAATTTAGTAGTAGGGAGAGACAACAGGGAGGGCAGGAGAGGAATGACGCAGGGGTACGAAAAGGGAACAAAATTAGCAAATTTACTTTTGTTTATTACCTTCTTACTCTGAGAAGCCCAGCATGGCATACATGCTCAACCTCCTGCGATCTCCCTGCACCCCTGGATCCCAGAAGGGTTCAACTCAGGAAGCAAAGGCAGACCCTGTGTGACTGTCAGGGAAGACGCTTTGCTATCACTTCTGGACGCCCACAGTCACGACTGCCACCAAGCCACGACTGACCCACAAGAGGGGCAAATAAGCTCTCACCTGGTCCCATGGCAGTGCTCTTTGGAAAAAAGAACTACTCATGAGGAAGGGGGTCTCCTCAGGAGGAGTATTAGATCCTGTATCAGCTGTAACAGGTAAGCGTCTTGAGGGGGTGGGGGAGATGGCAACCCCGAAGCAACTCCTTTTCTTTGATCCACCACTTTCCTTCCTTTTAAGTGTCTAAATCTCACTCATTAGTCCTGGCAGGAGTGGATAATTTTATTATTTCAGCAGGTTTTAGTCGTTTCCAGCAGCTAATTAGGGAGAGGAATAGTAACTGGAGCTGCTTTCTCCTGCTCCTTGGGACTTCGTGAGGAGTTAGTGGAGTGCCAGAGAATTGTTGGAACAGTTTGAGCGTTGGAAAGGGTAAGGGGCCTGGACAACCGCCTGGAAGTCTGCAAACCTCTCGGTAAACCCACCCAAGTCGCAACATGCCACCTAATGGCGCAGTGGGGAAATGACTTGATTAGCAAGCCAGAGGTTGTGGGTTCGAATCCCCGCTGGTATGTTTCCCAGACTATGGGATACACCTCTATCGGGCAGCAGCAATATAGGAAGATGCTGAAAGGCATCATCTCATACTGCACGGGAGGAGGCAATGGTCAAGCCCTCCTGTATTCTACCAAAGACAACCAAGGGGCTCTGTGGACGCCAGGAGTCAACACCAGCTCGACAGCACAACTTTACTTTATGTCACAAAATGGCTGCTGGTCCAACGGTCCTGCTATATTTTCTCCAACTCCTCAGTTCCTGGTCTTCAGAGCCCAGTTCCCAGTTGGGCCCTCCAAGCCCTGTGCTCAGCTCCCCAGTAGGGGTTGAACTGCACGGATCCATATTTTTGATTTGATTTGTACCCAAACCGTATCGCCCCCAATTTGTTTTGGGTCCCAATGTGGCCAGCTAGCGCAGGGGCCATTTGTTTTGTCCACAAATCTCCTGAAACAGGTAGATTCAGGTACAAATAGTTTTGTACCCAAATTGATGCGTACAGACATCTCTTCTCCCACGAGGCAGAAAGGCAGAATGGTGGCTGCCTGTCTCCTTCAGTACATTTGAAAATCCCTCCTTTGAACTCCCCCCACCCTTGTCAGACCCTTCCCCTAGCCAATGCGGGTTCAGTCACCCCTGGCAACACAAGATTTGAAAGGAAATGAGCCAATCTGGAACCAGGGGGGAATCGCCAGCCAATCGCTGCACACTGTAGGTCACCAATCGGAAGCTTAGGAGGATGGGATTTAAAAAAAAAATCGCTGACCCAAAATGGAGACAGTGAGAGAAATCGCCACAACATGGAGGTCTGAATCTTCAAATTTTTCAGGTCTGAAATCTGGGCGATTTGTTTTGGACCTGAATCTGGCCAGCTAGCATAAGGGCGATTTGTTTTGTCCACCAATCACCCGAAATGGGTAGATTGGGATACAAATCATTTTGTACCCGAATCGGTTCACACATCCCTACTGAAGACAGCTCCCTGGTATGGCCTCCCGCCTGCAGGTGCCGCTCTCACTTCCCTGCCGGCACTCACAGCACCGAGCAAGCTAATGGTCTGTTTCGTCTCCCATGTGGGAGCACATCAACTCCCTTCCCCTGTGAGTGCTGGTGGAGAAACGGGGGTGGCTGTGGCTGTGCCCTTGGGGCACAGTCAATGGGCCGTATTTTCTGCCAAGTGGGAGTGTAAACACCCACCCAACTGGTCCCTGCTGCAAGCACTGTTGGAAATTCTCTGTGGTGAGAGAATCCCTTTCTCATTATAGCAGAGTGCACAGAGGCACAACACAGCGGAAATTTAGTTTGGCATGCGTGTATACTGAGAGTAAAGTAACTTGGAGCCAATTCATAGTTTCAAATCAATATAAAAGGCATTTATTAAGGAACTCCATTCTAGATAGGGAAGTGAGGAGTTAGGATCTCTAATCTATCTATCTAGCTGGATGCAGATGGATTCTGCATCCTCTCTGCACATATGGTGCAGGGAGAGAGGCTTGCCATGTTGCAAGGTAGGAGGCCAGGAGGGAAGAGAGAGAGAGGAAGAGGAAGTTGAATCCCTAAGAGTAGCAATCTACATTTCAAAGGGATAGCATCAGAGCAGTGGAGAAGGGATGACCAATGTCTTGACTCTCTAGCCCTCTGACTTACTAATGTGTCCTCCACTGTCTGAGACAAAGAGACAGCGCAAAGTCCTTTAACTTCCAACAAGCACCAGTGGGGAGACAGCATCATTGGCTGATGGCAGTCGTGGCAGTGGCCAGAGGAGGTAGGGTATGTGTGAGGTGGCTAACACTGCCCCCCCACCAAAATATTGGGGAGCAGAGAGCTTGGCAGAATGTCTGAGGACCCCTCTCTCCTGGATATGGGCCAACATGGGGATAGCTACTTCAGTGGGCAAGACAAAGCCTGTCCTCCCAGCTGCTGCTACTTGCCACATGATCATTTTCTCCCCGCTCTGACCTTGGTTTTAAGATGCAGATGACTGACACTCAGCTCCTGATGCACACTCAGACTCCTGGTCATTGACCCTGGCCATGTGAACAAGCCTTCTGTGGCCTCAGCTTCCTGGCAGGCACTCAGGCTGATGCCCTGGTTGTGTCCTAGGGAGGGAAGGGTGGGACAGAGGCCTTTGAGAGGAGCCTGGCCTTTCTTGTTGCCCTACCAGTGGGAGGAGAGCTGGTTTTGTGGTAGCAAGCATGACTTGTCCCCTTAGCTAAGCAGGGTCCACTCTGGTTGCATATGAATGGGAGACTAGAAGTGTGAGCTCTGTAAGATATTCAGATGGGGATGGGGCCGCTCTGGGAAGAGCAGAAGGTTCCAAGTTCCCTCCCTGGCAGCATCTCCAAGATAGGGCTGTGAGAGATTCCTGCCTGCAATCTTGGAGAAGCCACTGCCAGTCTGTGAAGACAATACTGAGCTAGATAGACCAATGGTCTGATTCAGTATATGGCAGCTTCCGATGTTCCAAAGTTTCTATGTACCACTGTCCTTGTACCACCATTGCTGACAGATAAGTTTGAGATGCTTGTTATGTTCTGTGTATGTACAGGGGGAACAGGATCAGGTGTGCTTCTGGTCACAAGCCCTGTCCTTGACCCATACACACATTCTGTGGGCTGTGTGAATGAGCTTGGGTGTATACCCTTTATCTGCCTAGGTTCCACCCTTGTGATCGGGGGCTTTGTTTAGGCAAAGGTTCCTAGTCATGTGAACAGAACCGATGGGAGGAGAGCTGGTTTTGTGGTAGCAAGTATGGAATGTCCCCTTTGCTAATCAGGGTCCGCCCTGGTTTGCATTTGAATGAGAGACTACATCTGAGCACCGTAAGATATTCCCCTTAGGGGATGGGGCCACTCTGGGAAGAGCAGAAGGTTCATGTTCCCTCCCTGGCAGCATTTCCAAGATAGGGCTGAGAGAAACTCCTGCCTGCAACCTTGTAGAAGCCATTGCCAGTCATTGTCAGTCTCCATGCTTGTGAGTGCCTCCAGTGGGAACTTGGCATATCAATACTCCTCCTGGCTTCTGGGCTCTTTGCTTCCTCTGCTCATGAAAGCCCACCATTGGATCCACTTCAGACAAGAAGAGTATAAGAGACTTCCTCTCACTGCCTCTGGGTTCCCTGATCCGGCATGAGTCTCTGTACTCTAGCTCCTGACTCCTGTTGTGACGCCTAGCCTGCCTCCTGGCTTCTGTTTCTATTGGCTCCTGGCTCCCTACCTGGTCGACCTTTGGCATGACTCTGACTACCGGCTGTGATTTGCTCCTTGGATCCAACAGACCATCAGTACTGACCTCTTGCCTTTGCCTGACTCTGCCTCCTATTGTAACCCTACGATGCAGTGATGGGCCTGCTAGACTGGCCCTCTGGGGTGTATTGGATCTCTGACTTGGGCCTCGGCCACCTGGTATGATCCTTTGACCATCTGCACCTGCCTTTTTGATCCTCCCAGTCCTGGACTTCAGACTGACACCCACAGGTTATGCCGCCCATGGCCCAGCTGCCCTAACTCTCTCACTGCCCTGAGATCAGGATTCAGGTACACACAGCCACTCTAGAACTTGGAATCAATCCCCATAACTTCATGTCCAGGGAAGGAATTCCTGGAAGGATGGAATTTCCTTTACCTGTTGTGGCTCCCTCTGCTTTTTCCTCAGCTGCAGTAACACATTCAGATGGCCTGCCTAAATACATGTTGCTTTTTATTCTGGCCTCTCCTCTGTTTTGCTAGTTGAGATCTGGAGCAAACCCAGAATGTTTCTACACACATACAGAACATTTGAACTAACTGCCATGAGCTATGGGCAGAATTGCTGGAAACGCAGCTCTCTTTTCTCTGAGTCACACCATCCGCTTTTGCCCGGTGCAGCAAACGAAGGAAGTTGAGTCCTCTTCATCTCCTCCAGTCCAGCTGCTTTCTCTTATAAATGTGGAATGCTTACAAAGAATGTTCCCGTCTCATTTCACATCCCCCCAGCACAGTAACCATTATGCAACTTGGAGATCAGACAGTGTGCATGAAGGTACATAAATTCTAAAGGTTTGTAGGGGGCAGTGCAGAGACAAGGTTGGATTAAAATATGGGAACATAGGATGCTGCCTCAAACTGAGTCAGACCACTGGTCCATCTAGCTCAATATTGTCTACACAAAATTGACAACACCAAGGGACCACGTAACACCGGTTTTAAAAGAACTGCATTGGCTGCCAATATGTTTCCGGGTGAAATACAAAGTGCTGGTTATTACCTATAAAGCCCTTAACAGCTTGGGTCCAGGCTATTTAAGAGAACGCCACCTTTGTCATCAACCCTGCCGCCTGTTATGATCTTCTGGAGAGATCCAGTTTTGGTTGCCACCAGCTTGTTTGGTGGTGACCCAGGACCGGGCTTTCTCTGTGGCTTCCCCAGGGCTTCGGAATACGCTCCCTACAGAAATAAGACCATCTCCTTCTCTGTTTGTTTTCAGGAAGAACCTCAAGACTCTCCTTGTTTTCGCAGGCTTTTAATGAGAATTAATTTAAATAATTTTAATAATTTGTTGAAATTACTCTTTTATGCTATTGTTTTTATTCTCTCATGTATTTTAATCTGTGTAGATTTTTTGAATATTTTAAATTTTGTACACTGCCTAGAAATACGCCACAGACTAGCACTTGGTAGGGTTGCAATGAAGTCTTTGGAAAGGATATTTAGATGCTGTGACATGTCTATACCTACAAAGATTAGAATCATTCAGACAATGGTTTTTCCCCCGTGACACTCTATGGATGCAAAAGCTGGACTTTTGAAGAAGCAAGATAGAAAAAGTTTCAACGCTTTTGAACTTTGGTGCTGGAGAAGACTTTTGAGGAGACCATGGACAGCCAGGAAAACAAACAAATGGACCATACAACAAATCAATCTGGAGTTTTCACTCAAGGCATAAATGACCAGGCTCAAACTATCATACTTCAGACACATGATGCGAAGACCCAGCTCCCTTGAGAAGTCCATAATGCTGGGGAAAGTGGAAGGAAAGAGAAGAAGAGGATGACCAGCAGCAAGGTGGATAGACTCAATTACGACAGCAAAGAATGCACCACTGAAGGCCAAGTGGAAGACAGATCATCCTGGAGAGAATCTATCTATGTGGTCGCTAAGAGTTGACACAAACTTGACAGCCCTTAATCAATCAACCACTCTGCCTAGAGATGTACATATCAGACAGTACAAACATATGATAAATAATTAAATACCTGCTGTAGTTATGTTGATTTGCAATGTTAGTAAAGTTGTTACTCCGTTACTTTCTCCATTACCCTGCCTCCTTCTCTTTACTGCCTTGTGTCTGGTGTGGGGGCAATTCTGGTTAACCGGGGGAAGGAAATAGGAAACTGGAGCTTAGAGGTTCTACCCATAGTGAGAGGGCAAATATCTCAGCTGGAGGTAGTTGGATTCTTCTCCATTTCTTTCTAGTTAGACTGGAGACTTTCCAGCATTTGGTTGCAGGGAGGTTTTAGGAACATAGGAAGCTGCCTTCTGCTGAGTCAGAGCCTTGGTCCATCTAACTCAGTATCGTCTACACAGATTGGCAGCAGCTTCTCCCAGGTTGCAGGCAGGAGTCTCTCTCAGCCCTGTCGGGAGATGCCAGACAGAGTGGAGGGACTTGGAACCTTCTGTATGAAAACGTGAAGATTCTCTTTGCAGAGCGGCCCCATCCCCTAAAAAGCATATCTGATAGTGCCCACACATGTAGTCTCTCATTCAAATGCAAACCAGGGTGGACCCTGCTTAGCAAAGGGGGACAATCCTTGTTTGCTACCACAAGACCACTTTCCTCCCATGGTGGTTTTGATTCACTCAAGTGCCCCAAAGAGAGTCTGGCTTTCTTTGAATGCCAGACTTTGAATGAGATTGTGGGAGGATTGAACAGTGTGTGTATTTTGAGTTAAGATGGAGCAACACACGATTTTCGACTCTCTGGCACCTGGACCTTCCTTTTGCTATTTCAGTAAACTGCTGCTACTGGGTGGTGGGTGCATCTTGAAGGCATTTGTTTAGCTTTGCTGTTTGTGGTATATGTTTGTTGGCGGGGGGGGGGGAGTTCAGGCTGATGGGTATTGTTTGCTGGGGCTGAATCAAAAGCAGATTAGAACAGCCCTGATGGATCAGGCCCATCTAGTCCAGCATCCTGTTTCACCCAGTGTCCCACCAGATGCCCCTGAGAAGCCGACAAGCAAGAGGTGTGTGCATGCCCTCCCTCCTGCTGTTGGTCCTCTGCAACTGATATTGAGAGGCATCATGCCTCTGAGGCTGGAGACAGAGGCTCTCTTACCCATGGACCTCTGGGCCGAAATCCAGGGCCTCCACACCCCCTTGGGGCCTCCAAATCCTTTATAGTCTGTCTTGGGTGGTGTGGTCACGTTAAAAATGTATTAAAAGTACTGTTCATGTGGTTGGCCTCCAAAAGCCTTCAGGTCCAGGCTCCACAATTACCTGGGTGCACCTAGATATCTGGGCTCTTTTACCTTGGAAAAGAGGCGACTACCATGGGGAGGCACGATAGAGGCGTATAAAATGATGCATGGAGTAGAGAGTGGGCAGAGAGAATTTTTTTCTCCCTCTCTCATAACAGTAGAACCAAGGGTTATCCCATGAAACTGAAGGCTAGGGAATTTAGGACCGTCAAGAAGAAGTCCTTTTCCACACAGCACATAATTAATCTGTGGAATTCTCTGCCATGGGATGTGGTGACGGCCACCAGCTTGGATGGCTTTAAAAGGGGCTTAGACAAATTCATGGAGGACAAGTCTATCAATGGCTACTAGTCTGGTGGCTATAGGCCACCTCCAGCCTCAGAGGCAAGATGTCTCTCAATACCAGCTGCAAAGGAGTAACAGGAGGAGAGAGGGCATGCACATACCTCTTGCCTGTGGGCTTCTTGGAGGCATCTGGTGGGCCACTGTGTGAAACAGGATGTTGGACTAGATAGGCCTTGGGCCTGATCCAGCAGGGCTGTTCTTATGTTCTTACACTCTCTGAGTAAAGAGTTCTACTTGGTGGCAGTGGTAAAGCCTCTTTAATCATGGGGCTGGTTAATACCAAGCCCTGATGTGACTGAAGCTTATAAAATTGTGCATAATGGAGAAAAAGTGAAGAGAGAGAAATCTCTCTCTCTCCCATGAGATTGACTGACATATTTAGGATAGACCAAAAGGTACTTCTTCACAAAGCAAATAATTAATCTATGGAGTTCTCTGCCCCAGGTTGTGATGATGGCCATCTGCTTGGATGGCTTTATAAGTGGCTTAGACAAATTCATGGAAGATGCCTACTAGCCTTGATGGGCTACAAAGGTAAAGTTGTGCTGTCGAGTCGGTGTCGACTCCTGGAGACCACAGAGCCCTGTGGTTGTCTTTGGTAGAATACAGGAGGGGTTGACCATTGCCATCTCCTGCGTGATATGAGATGATGCCTTTCAGCATCTTCCAATATCGCTCCTGCCCAATATAGGTGTTTCCCATAGTCTGGGGAACACGAAATGTACCAGCAGGGATTCGAACCAGCAACCCCTTGCTTGCTAGGCAAGTCATTTCCCCGCTGTGCCATTAGGTCAGATGTCTCTTTGGTGATCGGATGTCTCTGATTGCAACAGCAGGAGAGAGGGCATGCCCTCCTTTCTTCGTTGTGGGGTTCCCAGAGGCATCTGGTGGGCCACTGTAGGAAACGGGATATTAGACTAGAAATCCTGTGAAGTAGACCTTGGAGCTGATCCAGCAGGACCGTTATTATGTTATGTTTTTATGACTCTGTTTTGCCCTCCTCATCAGTGTCTCTCTGTCCTGTCCCTGTATCACAGCATTACCCAAGGGTTAAAGAGAGCATGTAGAAAGAGTGGGTGAGAATCCCTTCTAACTGAACTCCTGATTCCAAAGGAGAAGGCTGTATCGCACTGTAATTAAGAATTAGGAAGAGATGAACATATAATTATACCGCCAAAGCAAGGTGTCTTCTAGAGATCAGAGCGGCTGGCTCCCTTCCAAGGCTGCAAACGAGCTGTATAGCTGTAATTGTCATCCAGTCCTTCTTTTTCAGGACACACAACCCGCCTGGCTCGGGAGATTCCTTTTGGGTCAGGGTCATAGATGAGACTGGCTCTGTATTCAACAGTGCAGAGGCAGGCTGAACGTGGGCATCCACATTTGCATGTCTCTAAACCCCAAATGGGCTACCCCTAATTATATACCACCATGTCCAGGAGCCTCCTAATGGCACAACAGGGAAGCAACCTGCCTAGAGAGCAGGAGGCTGTTGGTTCGAATCCCCGCTGATGTGTTTCCCAGACTATGCAAAACTCCTATATCAGGCAGCAGTGATATAGGAAGGTGCTGAAAGGCATCATCTCATACTGTGCGGGAGAGGGCAATGATAAACCACTCCTGTATTCTACCAAGAAGTCCACAGGGTTCTGTGGTCACCACGAGTCGACACCGACTCGATGGCACAACCTTTCCTTTCCATATCCAGTTGACTGTCCCTTATGAGATACACTTGCATTGTTTTCTAACCTTGAGCTTTCCTTTTGCACAAGGCAAACATGATGTCCCCATGCCAACCAATGCACCTCCCATCGAGCACCAATTTGGATTGGGTCCCATCTTCAGCAGCTGTTTGCCCATCAGGAAAACAGAGAACATCACTCAAGTGCATCGAGACCATTCATATTAATAGTATGTTATTTGGCCCAGAGAAAATCTGGGCCAAATCATACTGGGAATAATAGAATTTTAAAGTTGGAAGGGACCTTAGAGGTCTTCTAGATTAGAGCTCCTTCAAATACCAAATGGTAAATGCCATTTGCCAGCAGCAAGATGGATGGACTCGATGACGACAGCAATGAAGGCACCACTGAGAGACCTTCAAGGCCAAGTTGGAGACAGATCATCCTGGAGAGAACCTATCGATGTGGTCGCTAAGAGTCGAGACCGACACTTAATCAATCAATCAAATGCCATAAGAGGTGATGGCCACTAACTTAGATAGCTTTTGAAAAGGAGATGACAAACTCATGGCGGAAGAGAGATCTATCCATAGTTATTAGCCACAACATAAAAATCAGAGCTTCCATGTTCAGGGGCAGTGTATCCTTGAATTTCAAATCTGTCTGGGCCATAGGAAGCTGCCGTATACTGAGTCAGACCATTGGTCCATCTAGTCTACCTAGACTGGCAGCGGCTTCTCCCAGGATGCAGGCAGGAATCTCTCTCAGCCCTCTCTTGGAGATGCTGCCAGGGAGGGAACTTGGAACCTCCTGATTTTCTTTCCAGAGCAGCTTCATCCCCTGAGGGGAATATCTTACAGTGCTCACACTTCTAGTCTCCCATTCATATGCAACCAGGGCAGACCCTGCTTAGCTAAGGGGACAAGTCATGCTGGCTACCACAAGACCAGCTCTCCTCTCCATGTTAAAAGCACAGAAAGCGGACCTTCTTCTCATCTGCCTTGCCCAACCCACTTCTCCCTTCCAGGTGCCAAAGTGTGCCCTTTAAGTTACAGTGCAATCCTACACCTGTCTAATCAGAAGTATGTCTCCTTAAGTTCAATGGGGCTTACTCCCAGGTAAGTGAGTATTTTGCATATCCTGAACTTCTTTTAACAGGAAACACCCCCCCCCCCCAATTGCATCTGTCTACGTGGGGTGTGTGGCCACGGAGCGTGTGTGTGTCTATGGGGCAGCTGTGACTATGGGGCATGGTATGGGGGCTGTCAAGGAGAGTGCCTTCGCTTCTGAATGTGCAAGGACACCATTGGTATAAGTCACATAAAGGATGCTAATAAATTATGCTAATAAACAATGCATCCCGCTTAATAGGAAACATGCATAAAAGATGCTAATAGCCATTTCAGGCCAGATCAATCCAGATTATCTCCCCTTTTGTTCCCGGAGTCCAGGGTGTCTCAAGGTTGGAGTGAACCTTGGGATACGTACAGAGTGAAGACAGATCCCTTGCTGTCCCCCGCTCCATGGATATCCCCCGCCCCCCACCTCCTGCTCAATGCTAGCGATGCCCCTGGTTGAATCGCGATCAGAGAGCTGGGTTAGAATCTGGCATGCCATGCAGAGTGGGAAAGTGTGTGTGTGTGTGTGTGTGTGCGCGCGCGCACGCCCATTTCAACTGCTGCCTCCCCACTGAGAGTACAAAGCTCAGGCGACTGTGTGTCCAGAAAGAACTAACCCCAAGGCAAGCTATTTAGGGAGACAAGAAATGTCCGAAACCAGCCGCGTTTCCTCCCGGTTCATAAATCCAGGGTGTATGGCGGCGGGTGTGTGTGTGTAGCTGTGGCTGTGGCTGTCCTCGCAGGGTGGGTGTGCCCTGCCTCTTTCTTCCAGCACGGGTGGGGTTGGGGGACACTCCGCAGCCAGCCTGGCGGACGGACAAGCCTCCTCGCCAGTGTGCTTCGCCTCCGCCCCGTCCCCGCGGCCCGGCCGCCCCAGTCCAGGTTCTATCCCCGGCCGTCCTTTAGGTGGCACCGTCCCTCCAGGAATGAGCGCGCAGCCTCCTCTGGCCAGAGCCGCCGTGGAAGCCGCCCGGGAACGCAGTTCCTGCAGCAACGCTCTCTCCTCCTCCCCACCTCCAGAGGACCACTCGACTCCCCCACTCTTCTGGAGTGGAAACCCTTCTCTTCGCTGACCCCCCTCTCGTCTCCCCCCCCACCCCGCAGCGCCCCCACAGAGCCGTCCTTTCCGCCCAGCTGCTGCTCTCCTGCCCCTCTCTCGCTCCTTGCAGAGTGAAGTGCCGGACGGGACCCCCGCCTTGCGGGACAGCTGGACTCGGGCGCCGCCGCCTTGCAGGCCAGGCGGGTGAGCGCGCAGGGCTGATGCTGGTGGTCGCAGCAGCCCCCCCGGCCCCACCCTGAGCCTGGCTGCAGAGCCCACTCCCCTCCCCGCCGCCTTGGCCAAGCGCCCCCTCGCCAGTGCGCACAGCGCTCTGCTGTGCCATGCGCTCCCTTTCCAGAGCGCACGGCCACTCCCTCCCTCCCTCCCTCCTCTCCCTTTCTCTCTCTCTCTCTCTCTCTCTCCTCCAGCCAGTAAATCCGATCTAGGCCGATTCCTCTCACGTCAAACCACATGATCCCATAAAACATTCATCACCTCTCAGTCCCCCGCTCGAGCAACCCAAGCCAGCCTCGGCGTCCGCTCGCCTCCGCTCCCTGCGCCCTCGGAGAAAGAAAACAGCCTCCCCCTCCCTCCCTCCCCACCTGACGGCGGGGGAAAGACCCCGACTGGGGCTACCCAGCAGAGCCGAGGCAGGTGCGATCGCGGCCAGAATCGTCGGTGCCCGCCTGCCTTGCCAGCGGCGGCGGCATTGGCGAGGCGGCAGCCGCCCCAGTTTGTTCGGGAAGGCAGAGCTCGCGGCGCGTGGTCTCTTCTCTTGCCTGGATGCTGGCTCCGGCCGCGGGATTGCTGCGCCTCGGTCGCCCGAGGAGCGAGGCGGGCATCGGCGTCCGCAGAGGTGGCGGCAGCCGCGGCGGCAGGAACCCCGTCCCCGCGCTGGGGTGGAAGTTTGCATGAGGCTCCGCTGCGCCTCGCTCTCTCCGCGCCCCTTCTGGGAAGGATCGGATCCCCTTTGCCCTCCGAGACGTGCCTTCGCCGAACCCCTAAAATGAAGAGGGCTGCTGCTGAAGGTAAGTGGCGTGTCGGCAGTGCCCCAACGGGGCGAGCGCGGGGGGGGGGGGGGCGGCAGCTGGCGGGGCCATTGCGCAAGAGAAGTTCCCAGGCTGCAACTTTCAATGCCCCCCCCCCCGCCCCCGAGGATCAAGGCGACCAGTGGCCAGTCAGTGGTCACGGGCGGATTGGGGTGGGTGAGGAGGTCGCTGGGATTGGAGCCGGAGAGTGAAGGGAAAGAGGCTAAACTTGGCGGCGTGGAGCCTCCTTCGAAGGCGACCGTAGCGTGTGTGAAGAGCGGCCGTCGCCTGCCCAAAATGGGGAGCGGACGGTGGGTGTTTGTTGGTTTTGGAAGCCCCGGAATCCAGGGCCGGACCCGCCTTTGGAGAGAACCGTTGTGGGGTGTTTTTTCTCTCAGGCAGTTTGGCGCAGAGTTTTGCCCTGGCTGTGGGCGTCGGGGAGAGAGAGACAGAGCGAGAATCCGGTTCCACAGTTGCGCGCGGCTTTTGTGTGTGGTGGGGACGGGGAGAGCCTTCCCCCCCCCCTTTTGTGCCATTGCAGGGAGGAGTGTCTGTTGCGGTGGGGGATGTTGACATTCGGAGAACTCCATCTCAAGCCTTTTGAACTCAGCCCAAGTCGTATGAAGGGCGCGTGTGTGGGGCGGGGGGGGGGCGCTTAGTGGCTTGTGCCTCTATAGGGGTGTGTGTGTGTGAGCACCCTACCGGATGAATTCGGCTGCGATCCTGAGCGCCGCAAGGGACCCAGTGGGACTTACTTCCGAGGAAACATGCGCCGTTGGATAGGACGCGCAAGAGGGAGCGATGGTCTCTGAAAGGGAAGGAGAGCTAAGCTTCCAGTTGCAGCCGGCATGAATTGCCCCTTTTGCTAAGCAAGGTCTGCCTTGGTTTGCATTTGGATGGGAGACTATATGTCCGCACTGTCTGTTGGGAGATCTTCCCCTTAGGGGATGGGGTCCTGGCTCAGGGGCACACAGGCTGTCCTTAGGGAGAGGGGGCCCGGTGTGAGCGAGATCATGAAGACAATTGGGAGGGGTGGAGTTGGGGGGCCCCTCAGGAGCTGGCGGCCCCTGGGGTTCTTTGAACCTTTTTGCTCAATTATAGCTACACCCTGGTCCCATGTTCGCCCCCCCCCCCAAGCCCGCTCAGCATCTCCAGGTAGGATTGGGAAGAACCCTTGCCCGAAACCCCGGAGAAGCTGCTGCTGCCGGTCAGTGTCGTACACTGAGCTAGATGGACCCGTGGTCTGATTGGGGTATAAGGCAGCCCCCTTCATTCTTATGTGTTTTTGTGGCCACTGGCCCTTTCTGTGCTTCCTCTGCTGGCCCTTTCCGCTTGGAGAGTGCTGAAGATGGTTATTCCTAGGCAGGCAGAGAGAAGGAGGGGGATCTCTTCCATCCCGCCCACCACCCCATAGGTCGGGAGGGGGTAGCAGGTGAAGGGTGGGGGGTCTCCTTGCCCATCTGGAAGGCGCACGCGTTTGGCCAGACGGTGTGGGCTGCGTTTGCCCGTGGAGGTCCCCCTCCGACAACTCCCCGGGGCTTCTCAAGAGCGCCCCCTAGAGGCCCCGAATCCTTGCATACCCAACAGGTGTCTCCAGAGGCGCTTCTGCTTGGCTTGGCTTCTGCCAGCCACTCGGTCGCCCGGACCTGGGAGAGGGAAAGGTTCATCCTCCATCTGACTGCCATGCATCAAGCTAAGCCTCTCCTCTTGCGTCCACGCTGGTCATTTGCCCCCGGGGAGAGCGGCTTCCTTCCCGGCCAGTATCTGATGTTCAGCCTCTGTCTCAGGCCTGGTGCTTCGGGGTAGGAGGGGACCAGGGTGCACACACACACACACACACACACACACACACACACACACACCACTCCTGGCTTCACCTATTTGCCTTGCTCCGGATACTGAGGACTGGGTTTGGGGCTATAGGTTAGGGGAAATAGTTTGTTTTTGGAAAGGGGGAGTGATGAGTGTGTGTGTGTGTGTGTGGTGGGGTGACTGAAGATCCAAAGTGGGGTGTGTATGGCATGGGGTGTGGGTGTGTGTGTGTGTGGTCTGGAAAGGACAAAAGAGAAAATCTGTGCATCAAGGAGAGCTGGTTTTGTGGTAGCCAGTATGACTTGTCCCCCTTGCTAAGCAGGGTATGCCCTGGTTTTTATTTGAATGGGAGACCACATGTGAATACTGTCAGATATTCCCCTTAGAGGAAGGGGGGGCACTCTGGGAAGAACAGCTGCCTGCTGGCATGCAGAAGGTCCTAAGTTCCCCTCCCTGGAAGCATCTCCAAGACAAGGCTGAGAGAGATTCCTGCCTACAACCTTGGAGAAGCCGCTGCCAGTCTGTGCAGACAATACTGAGCGAGATGGACCAAGGGCCTGACTCAGTATATGGCAGCTGCCAATGTCCCGAAGTAGTATTTTAGCAACTTCTCAGCAACAGCAAGCTTCATGCAAGCCCCCTGGAGCTGGGGCAAAGTTTCCCGATGCTTGTGGGAATCTTTCCAGGGTGGGGGTGGCTTCACAAGCAGCTCTGGATCTCCAAGCAAGAGTGACTTAATTCAAGAGGTCTCCTGAATGGAGGGGGGCAGGTGACAGCTTTGCCCCTCCCCTCCTATTTCACACCTTCTCCCCCCCCCCACCCCACAGTAGGCTTTTGCTGATCACAGTTATCTCATCCTTAACTGTTAGGTATGAGCTCAGTTTTCCAGGGGGTGTGAAGTGGAGGGAGGGAGGGAGGGAGGGAGGGCTGTCTTTTCTCAGGACACCCTTGAAATGGCACCTAGAGACTTTTTGGTGGAAGGAGAAGAATGAATGGAAGGGGGAATCAAAGCATCAACCCCCTCTCACTCTTGAAGTGTGATCCAGTGATCTAGCTCGGGGTGAGGGGGTGTGTGTTCATCCCTCCCTCCAGTGGCTTCTTGGAGTGAGGAAGATAATGAAGAAGATAGGGAGGGGTGGAGCTGGGGGCCCTCAGGAGCTCAGGGGCACAGGTTCTTTGAACCCATCCACGGATAATGATTTTGGGGCAGCTTTACCAAGGATACCATAGGAACATAGGCAGCTGCCATCTACTGAGTCAGACCCTTGGTCTATCTAGCTCAGTATGGTCTTCACAGACTGGCAGCAGCTCCTCCAAGGTTGCAGGCAGGAATCTCTCCAATCCTGCACCAATCCGCAGTGTGATGATAGCCGAGAAAAGGAGGAGGCATTCTGGGCGGGTGGTGGTAGTAGTATTGGGTACCAACCCAAAGCATCCTTCATTGTTTCTCCTCTGCTTGGCTTCGTTTACATGTGTGTTAGTAAAAGGCGCTCAGGTGGATTAAGGCATAAGTGGGGGGAAATGGCATGCAAAGTGAACCAAATCATGGCGTGTAGGTTGGAATTTGCTTTCGTTCCACGATGTCAGGGATCCTTGAATTGGCACTTCTGGCTGTGGGAAGAGGACTGTGCGGCCAGCAGAAGGAAAATGAGGTCTGCTTCAGTTCAGGGGAAGAAAATTGTTCTACAACAGCATTGGAGGACCCCAGAGGTGCTACTGCAGAGAGGCCAGGGGTGCACGCTGGTCTGCTCGGCCGGCCGGAAGATTTTGAGTGCCCAGAGCAGGAGGCAGAGAGATCACCCAGGAGCGAGAAGTTCTCTTGCACAAGCTGCATAGAAATGTGCGGGAGCAGCACCGTGCTGCTGGATTATTGTGCTTTCTCTTATGAGTTGGGTGCCATTTGAATTTTCCAGCAGAGGCTCTGAAATGCTGCACCAGCGCTGGAGAGCTCTATATAGGTTCCAGTCCACCAGCATTTCTCCTTGGCTTACTCTGCTTTTTACCGGAGCGGCTGCTCTGGTCTGCGATTGAAATAAAGATGCATTCATTCACTCAGCTGGAGAAGCTTAAAAGGCCTCTGAGCAATGAAAGTAAATAAACCGGATAAATGGTCAGAAATCTGGGACAACTTCCTCGACTTATTCTTAGACTCAGAATCCTTTTGATTTGCCCACATTGCTTATCGCAAAGGGGTGTATTCCTTCTCCTCTCTCCTTTCCCCCCTTCTGCTTTTCATCTCTCTTCTCCCCACTCTTTCTCTTTCCCTCTCTTTCTCCTTTCTTTTCTCATGTCCCCCCACCCAATGCAGTACACAAAAGCTGGCTTGGGGAGGAAAGATTGGGCTGGGGTGGGTGGGTGGGATTGGGAAAGATGTTTGTAAAATACATAATCATCATCATCATCATCATCATCATCATGATGTCAAAAAGCATAGCTATCTATCTATCTATTTTAAAGACCTCAGAGCCCCTCTCCGGGTTTACGAATCTAAATACGAATACCAATACAGATACGATTCATATCCAGATACGAGTACGGATACGATGGATATTTATATACCGCTTTCCAACAAAAGTTCCCAAAGCAGTTTCCATAGATCTAAACAAATAAATAAAATGGGTCCCTGCCCCCCCAAGGGCTTACAGTCTAAAAAAGAAACATATTATAGACACCAGCAACAGCCACTGGAGGGATGCTGTGCTGGGGATGGAGAAGGCCAGTTGCTCTCCCCCTGCTCCATCCAGAGAATCGCCTTTGTGGAAAGGTGCCTTTTGCTCAGTTAGCACACATTACTGGCATCTAAATGCAAGTAATGTGGGCCAGAATGGGTCAGAGGAGAACGCCGAGGGACTTCCTCATCTGTGTAGGTTCTACCTTCCCTCCGCCTTCAATTTGCTGGACGATCTGACTGATGTGTGGGAAAGCCTTCTTGCAAATTGGAGTCAGCATCCCTTGCCCACTATTTATTTATTATTTATAATGTGCTTTTGCCACTTTTCAACCCCCAAAAGGAAAAAACAAACAAAGTTCACAAAGTGGTTTGCATAGCACAGAATTGGGAGAAATCGGTTCCTTGTGCAAAAAGGCGCTCAAAATCATTTGAATAATAAAATGTTTAAAAGGTGCAAGAGAGGCAGGGCCCACAGTTGCTGGCAAAGATGCTGGGCTGGGCTGAAAATGGCCAGCTGCTCTCCCAATGCTGCCCTTCGCCCCCCAACCACCACCCCATCTTGATTTGTGGGGAGGAGCGAAGAAAGAAGTGAGCCTAAAGGGCTTCCCATGTAAAGATCTAAACATGTGGCTTTAAGCTGGGCTTTAAACTTCAGGAATGTTCTGAACATTCATTTGCGTCATTTTCTGTCACCGCCCCCTCCCTAGAAAGCTGAAGTCAGATTTCTCAACACCAGTAACTCGACACCAGATTTCTCAACACCAGTAATCAGAACCACATGTGTGTTGCATTGAATCAAAAGCAGATTAGAACATAAAAACAGCCCTGCTGGGTCAGGCCCAAGGAGGCCCATCTAGTCCAGCATCCTGTTTCACACAGTGGCCCAACAGATGCCTCCAAGAAGCCCACTGGCAAGAGGTATGTGCATGCCCTCTCTCCTGCTGTTGCTCCCCTGCAACTGGGATTGAGAGGCATCTTGCCTCTGAGGCTGGAGGGGGCCCATAGCCACCAGACTAGTAGCCATTGGTAGATCTGTCCCCCATGATTTTGTCTAAGTCCCTTTTAAAGCCACCCAAGCTGGTGGTCATCACCACATCCTGTGGCAGAGAGTTCCATAAGTTAATTATGTACGTCTTCAGGCTAACCCTAACCCAAACATGCTTTGGGGGACTCACCTGAAAAGCAGTATAGAAATGCCTAATATGCAATATATATTATATATTATATATTAATAAAATAAAATAAAATCTCTCTATTTCAGTCAATGACCAGCATAGATATTATATATTATATATTGCCAGCATGGTGTAGTGGTTAGAGTGCTGGACTAGGACTGGGGAGACCCGAGTTCAAATCCCTATTCAGCCATGATACTAGCTGGGTGACTCTGGGCCAGACCCTTCTCTCTCCGCCTAACCTACTTCACAGGGTTGTTGTGAAAGAGAAACTTAAGTATGCAGTATATTACTCTGGGCTCCTTGGAGGAAGAGCGGGGTATAAAAATGTAAAATAAATAAATAAATATTATATATCATAGAATAGGCACACCATTTGAATGGTCCTTTCTTGCCCATTTAGCAGGAATTATAGGGAATATTCACACAAATCTGGGGCTCCAGAGGCCATGGGGATCTCAAGCTCTCTGCTTGTGCCTGTTAGTGAGAGCCAGCATTGATGTAGTGGTTAGAGTGTCGGACTAGTACGAGGAAGTCCCAGGTTCAAATCCCCTCTTAGCCACAACGTGACTTTGGGCTCGTTGCTCTCTCTCAGCCTAACCAACCTCACAGAATTATTGTGAGCTAGGGATGTGAACAAAACCAACTGGCCCAGTTTGCTTCGAGTTTGGTCATCACCTGGCCATGTAGGGTCCCCACTGTGCAGGTGTGGTGGCCTCCAAAATGGCCACTACTCCAGGGAATAGGCCCGGAAGGGGGCCGAAGACACCTGAACCAGGTGATTTCTAATAGAAGGTAGGCTGGCGGGGTGAGGGAGAACCTCCATGCCCCCCCCCCCCACGGCCACCTTGGAGAAGCGCCAGAGGGGGTAAATTTTAAATTTAAAAAAAAATTTTTTTTAATGTTTGCAGAACCCCTGAACTGTGTGTGTGTTTGTGTGTATGTGTGTGTTTGGTTCGAGGCTGAGCCGAACCGGGGGTGGTTTTCCCCGCCATCTTTTCGCTCAAGCTTTCTCAGCTTTTAAAAATTGTCTGTTTTAATTTTATGGTTGATTTTAATGGTTGATTTGTTTTAACTTTTATATGTGTTTTAATTGTTTTATGTTAACTGCCCAGAGATGAAAGTTTGGGTGGTATAAAAGTTTGATGAATAAAATAAAAAATAAATATGCCGGCCACAGAATGTACACTCTTTTCTTTCTAGATCAAGGCAACTTGCACTATGGCTCTCCTGCAGATGTTGAACTATAACTCCCATCACCCCTGACTATTGGTTGCTGTGTAGAGATGTGCATGACATGAATTTTTTCAATTCATTTCAAATTCGAATCAAATCCCAAAAATTCATTTCAAATCCGAATCTGGTCCGAAAATTCAATTTGAATTTGAATTGAATTGATTCAATCCTCTTTTGGTGCAATTTTAAACCAGTCAGGGGTCCTGAATGGTATTTGGAAAGTGCTAAGAGGCTCTTGAATAAAATCCAAATCAAAATTTGAAAATCCGAATCAAATTGCCCATTTAAGGGGTGATTCGATTCAAATTTGAACCACTCAAATCAGCCAGATTCGAGTTGAATCCATTCAAATTCAAATTGGTCAGCACATCCCTATTGCTGTGGCTCGGGATGATGGGAGTTGTAGTTCCACAACAGCTGGAAACCGGACATTGTGCAGCTCTGAGCTAGATAGTTACCCAAGGTATACGAGTTTGTTCAAAGCACATTTATCTTCAGAATTTGTTGGCTGGAGTTGCCTCTGGAGTGCAACCCAATATTTAGAGCATCCATTTCTTGCGTCAGTTTCAGGTGTGAGAAAGCTACTAAATCAACCCTCAGTTGTATGTTGTATGAAAGGCTCTTAATGAAGGTGGGCAGGAGACACAGAGATGCATTTTGCCTCTCCAAGTGGTCAGCTATCCACCTCCAACGGGATTCTCATCTGTTCCTGGATTCTCATCTGTTTCTAAATCCTGCTCCTTCCCATAAGGAGAAAAATGCTACCCTATACTTTGGGCCTGGAGTGATCACAGAATGGTCTTGTTATAGCTGGAGAGCTGGTCTTGCGGTAGCAAGCATGACTTGTCCCCTTAGCTAAGCAGGGTCCACCCTGGTTGCATATGAATGGGAGACTTGATGTGTGAGCACTGCAAGAGATTCCCCTCAGGATACTCTGAGGGAATGCATGTTAGGTAAAGGCACATACAAGTATAAAGCTTCAGCAAATTGTCATGAGATTAAAAGTCATACCTTGGGTTAGGGTGGTATAAAAAATGTGCTAAATAAATAAATACATACATACATACATCTCCAGTACACAGTGTGTTAGGAACCCCACAAAATTGCTGTCCACTCATCCAATCAGACCTCAAGTTTATAGCCTATCAAGTCCAGCTGAAAGAGTCACCCCTTCCCCAAAATCAGATGGGAACCTGGACCCACCTCATCAAGCAAAGTTCTAAAAATCAGGACAAAAGTTATATAATGAATAAGCAAAACATCACAATGCCCAAGAAAAGCAGAAGATCTTTCTCGGATTCAGGTTTACAGTGATTCAAATTTACCATACATGGTGATTGTTCAGTACAATGGGTGCCCTGTTACTTAGAATGGGACAATCTGACGACCCCCAAGACCACATCCGATACGTGGGAGCAATGCCTCAGAAGTTTTGCCTGAGCAATGACGATCCCTCCAACATTTTATCAATGAAAATAGGGACATGCCAGTGAATGTGTAGAATCCAGAGGAAAGAGTTGTGGTATGCAAGAAGGTGGCAGTGAGTAGAATCACAAATATTAATGGTTTATTGAAATAGATATTTATTGAGAGGCAAGTACACAGTCTACTTTCAGGGCTCTTGCTGCTGGCTGTTTGTTAGCCCTGCCTCTACTCCAGGACTGGAATACAAGTCATTAAAGCCCCCTTCAGAAGCTGGCCTGGATGAAGGAATGGGTTAATCAAAAACACCCCAGCCATCATCACATCTGGTGGCTAGGAATTCCACAGATTAACGATGTACTGTGTGAAAAAGCAATTCTTTTTGTCACTCCTACATTTCCTGGCATTCAGTTTCATGAGATGACCCCTGGCTCTAGTGTTGTGAGCGAGGGAGAAAAATTCCTTTCTCTCCACTCCAATTGTATAGACCTCTAGCATGTCTCCTCTTAGTTGCCTTTTTTTCTGAACTAAAAGCCCTAAGTGTTTTAGCCTTGCCTTGTAAGGAAGGTTCTTTTGGCCTCTGATCTTCTTGGGGCAACAGGTAAGGCCTGCCTTCCTCCTTTTTTAAAGTGCCCACTCCTCCCCCTACTGAAACGATTCAGCTGGGGCAGCACGAAGCATTTTGGCCAAAATGCTTCATGCATGTGCCTATACTACAGCGTCTTTGACAGAAATTGTGTGTTTTGACCTGTGGTTTGTCCAGACAGCACTTGTGTTCTGGAGATGTTTTTGTCATTTTCAGCCTTCTAAACATTGTGTTTGGCACCCAGGAGAAGATTTGCTTCATATCTGCAACCTGTTTTTCTTTCCTGAGGGAAACCCAAAGTGGCTGTTCACAGCGATATCAGAACACTAGTCAATACAACAAAATTAGAATAACTATCAGTTTACTGGATTTCTATCCCTGTCGGATTTCCACAAAACTCACCTAAGAATTCAAAAAAAGTGAAACCATTTGCACTAGATATCTTGGTTTGTTTATCTCTGTGGTTCCCAACCTGTGGTCCATGGACCTCTGGTGGTCCATGAGGGAACTGAAGGTAGTCTGTGGGGTAGAAAAGTATCTATCTATCTATTTCTCTAAGGCATACCCATCGCTAATCCCATGCATGGCAGCTCTCACAAGAGTTCACAAGCAAGCTGCTGGCAGCGGGAGAGGAAAGCAGCGGTGGTGATGGAAAGGCTTGGAAAATAGAGGAAAATAGCAGTAGCGGGTGGGCGGGAGTGGAAAATGGCAGTGACGGTGGGCGGGCAGGGAAGAAAACAATGACGGCTGTGGGCAGGTGAGTGGACAGGGAAAGAAAATGCTGGCAGCAGTGGCAGGTGGGCAGGCAGGAAGGAGGGGGAGAACTAGAGGCACAGATGCACTGCCCCCGACTGAGCTGTTTATTATTATTATTATTATTATTATTATTAATAATAATAATAATAATGTAATAATAATAGAATCTTGTGTACCTCTTTTGTATCAGATTCAATGTCACATTGTTATTTGTGAGTGAGTATAATAAATTAGAAATAGCTGTGTTTTTAACACAGTGTTGTATATTAACTGTGTTGATATAAGTTTGACTCATGTCAGCCGTAGCCATGTTTGGCTTGCTTATGTGGTGGTCCACAAAAGCCTTTGATAGTGATGGAGGCTGTCTTATACTGAGTGTTAAACATAGAACATTACACGATATCACAAATCACATAGTCCATAAATTATAATGCCCCATGATGAAACCCCACTTTGATTGCTTGATTGCTTTATTGGTTGGTTGGTTAAGTGCCATCAAGTCAGTGTCAACTCAACGACCACATAGATAGATTCTCGCCAGGATGATCTGTCTTCAACTTGGCCTTGAAGGTCTCTCATTGGTGTTTTCATTGCTGTCATAATCGAGTCCGTCCACCTTGCTGCTGGTCATCCTCTTCTTCCCTTCCACTTTCCCTAACTTTTCCCACTTTTGCTTCCTAAAAATCAGGTCTCTAATATTAATGAAATTGTTACTCATGTGTTGCAGCTGAGGAAGACCAAGGCTGAAAGAGAAGCGTTTGGCACAAGACCGATCAGCAATGTCAGAGAAATGTTTTCACTTGAAAAGCAGTATGTAAGTATTTACTATACACTTAAGTGTACTGGCACAATTTGTTGCTCCTTAAAGTTGCAAGTGAAAACATTTCTGAAAACAAAGTGCTTATTGGCGAGCCAATTAAACTTGAGTCTCTACCTTATGGTGAAAACTTGAGACATGACCCAGTGGGAGTTGATGGGTGGCTGGGAATCTCTCTGAGTTAGAGATGTCTATCACCTGGAGAATGTGACACTTACATGCCTGATCCATTGGCAAGTTGCTTATCTCTGTAATGTGACTTATGCAGACACACAGATACAGACACACACACATCAGCTAATGGGAGTGGACAGATGTTTGCGAAGAGAGAGAAGGAAGGGGAGATGGTCTTGTGGGAACAAGCCCGAATTGTCCCCTGTGCTAAGCAAGGTCTGCCTTGGTTTGCAGTTGGATGGGAGACTACATGTGAGTGGTGTAAAATATTCCCCCAGAGGCGTATCTAGGGAAAATAGTACCTAGGGCAAGAACTGAAATTGTGTCCCCTGTTCAAACATCTGACACTCATCTTTCAGATAACTTTACCATAATGTCAGCTGAAAAATACAAGTCTGAAGGTCACATACAAGTCACATATCTGAATATGTGTACAGTGACTTATTATTTTTTTAAAAAAAATACTTGTAGCCTCACAGGGACCATTTGAGCATGTGTGGTGGCCATTTTGTTTGCAGCAGCCTTTTAATTTTTTTTTAATTTTAAAAAGTAGTGCCCCCTTCAAGTGGTGCCCGGGGCACGTGCCCTGCCTGCCCCACCTTAGATACGCCCCTGTATTCCCCTTAGAGGATGGGCCATAAATCAGTGGAAGAGCTTTAACTGCAGAAAGTGCCTGCTTCAACCTCTGGCAGCATATCCAGGAAGGCTGGGAAACATCTTATACCTTGCAGTACTAGCCTGCATGAGTGTTCAGTCAGTGGACCCCCAGACCATTGTTGTATTTAGCTCAGTATATAGAGCTAAAGTATTGTCTAGACCAGGCCTGCTCAACTTAGGCCCCCCCAGCTGTGTTTGGACTACAACTCCCATAATCTCCTGCCACAGTGGCCAATAGCCAGGGATTATGGGAATTGTAGGCCAACATCAGCAGAAGGGCCAAAACTGAGCAGCCCTGGACTCTAGACTGACTGACAGCGGTTCTCCAAGGTTTCAGTCAGGAGTCTCTCTCAGCCCTACCTAGAGATGCTGCCAGGGAGGGAACCTGGCACTCTCTGCATATAAAGCTCTTCCACTGAGCTCCAGCCCAACCCCTTAAAGGGAACATTTTACAGTGCTCACATCTCTTTATTTAGCAGGGAGAAAGTAACAGGCCTTATCCAACCCTATCTACACTGGCACAGCATCTCCCCAGTGGCTGTTGCTGGTGTGTTTGTTTGTTTGTTTGTTTGTCTGTCTATCTGTCTATTTATTTATTTATTTATTTATTTTTACAATTGTGAGCCCTTTGGGAACAGGAAGCCATTTTATCTATTTATATTTATGTAAACTGCTTAGGAACATAGGAAGCTGTCATATACTGAGTCAGACCATTGGTCCATCTTGCTCATTGTTGTCTCCCCAGACTGGCAGTGGCTCCTCCAAGGTTGCAGGCAGGAATCTCTCTCTGCCCGATCTTGGAGATGCTGCCAGAGAAAGAATTTGGAGCCTAGATGCTCTTCCCAGAGCGGCTCCATCCCCTGAGGGGAATCTCTTCCAGTGCTCACACTTCTTGTCTCCCATTCATATGCAACCAGGGTGGACCCTGCTTAGCTAAGGGGACAAGTCATGCTGGCTACCACAAGACCAGCTCTCCTCCTGAGGAACTTTGGTTGTAAAGCTATATAAACATCCGCCGTCAACATGTCAACTCCCATCCAAATGCAAACCAAGGTGGATCTTGCTTAGCGAAGGAGACAATCCATCCTCACTTCCACAGGACTAACTCTCCTCCCCACACTTTGCCCCAGAGTCCGAATGCATTGCATAATCATCCTACAACCCTCAGAACGAGCCCTTTGGCACTTCTCGAGCAGCCGGTTAAACCTGACTCTCCGCCTTAGGGAGAAAGTGTGAGATTTGACCCTGCCTTTGAGGGGCGTCTGCAGGGTTAGCGAACCCCCCTTGTGCCAGGCAGGAAGGACAATGTCAGTGTAGTTTTTGCTGTGCTGCAGAAGCAAGGAGCTGACTTAATTAGGTGTACTCGGCTCCTTCCCTCTGGACTGGAGATGTTTTCTGCTGCCATCACCTTCATTAAGATGTAGCTCTGGCAGCCAAGCTCTAGCTTTGATGCTTCTGGAGGGGCTTGTTTATCCAGAAGGGAGGCGGCAGCATCAACGGGCTGTGCCTTCGGGCAGCGGGGGCTGGAGGATACAGTCCTGGATGCACAGAAATGCTTTGTTCAAGGCTCTCGGAATAGCATTCGGTAGCCAGCATTACATTACATTACATTACATTACATTACATTACATATTAGTGCACCTCCCCGCACTTCCCCAAATGTACGTCTCTGGGCCATTAACAAAAAGATAAAACTATTTAAAGCAAATATCAAAACCTTAAAACAAATTTATTTATTTATTTATTTATTACATTTCTATCCAGCTCTTCCAGTGGCAGGGCAGGGGCAGGGCAGAGGATGTGCCTGGGGCTCTGGTGCCTAGTGTCTGGTCACTCCATCTCTGTCTTTGCTGCCTGCAGGCAGCCTTCCAGCCTGGGCTGGCGTTTCAGGGAGGCTGGCAGAGAGGCCTCCAAAAGCCATGCCTACCCACTGAACAGCTGATAATCGGGGGGGGGAGCTGTAAGAGGCAGCCTGCCCCAGTTCTGGGAGCTTCCCAACGGGTTGCTGCCTGCTTGACGAGGTCATCGGAGGGGGCTCTGCTCCGGGTGCCGACAATGAGGGAGGCTCGGCTGTCGTGCACACAGGACAGGGCCTTCTCTGTGGCTGCCCCCAGACTCTGGAATGCTCTCCCGGTGGCTATTCAATCCTCGGTCTCCGTCACAGCTTTTAGAAAGCATGGTAAATCCTGGCTTTTTACCCAGGCTTTTATATGATTGTCTGCTGTTGCTTTTTGTATTCTGTACTGTTTTTATGCTTGTGTGTTAAATTTTTAATCAGATTTGTTTTTATATTTTTAGCTTATATTTTAATTTGTCATTTTTATAATCTTGTTTTAAATTCTGCTGTAAACCACCTTGGGATTGTTTCAATGAAAGGCGGTATATGAATTTAACAATCAATAAAATAATAATAATAATAATAATAATAATAATAATAATAATTTTTTATTAATTATTTCTTGTTTACACAGTCAGACAGGTGTTATTGACTGGTTTGTTTTATCCAGACATTGAGTCCTTCCCAAGGACCTGGGATGGCTGAATTTTATTGTCAATTGTTATAGATATCGTCGCAGAATATAGGCTGTTCCCAGTAAAGCTGCTTTTTGTAATTGGCTGATGGTGATTTCTGTGGCCCCTGTAGTGTTGAGGTGCTCTTCAAGGTCTTTTGGAACTGCACCCAGGGCGTTGTTGTTGTTGTTACATTTATATCCCACTCTTCCTCCAAGGAGCCCAGAGTGGTGTACTACATACTTAAGTTTCTCTTTCACAACAACCCTGTGAAGTAGGTTAGGCTGAGAGAGAAGTGACTGGCCCAGTCACCCAGCTAGTTTCATGGCTGAATGGGGATTTGAACTCAGGTCTCCCCTGTCCTAGTCCAGCACTCTAACCACTACACGAGTCTCCCGATGATGGCCAGCCCCATACTGCTGATGAGCCAGGCACAGAGGAGACATTGCAGAGCAAGAGAGGCCACCGAGGTCACGGACCTGTGCCCCAAGGTCCGGTCCTAATGGTGCCTCTGACTCTGGTCTCAAGAAGAGTGGAGCAATAGGCCCTGAGCATATCAGTCTACCAATCAGAGACAGCCAGATCAGAGCGATAAACAAAAAAAGTGAAAGAAAGAGGAAGACCCTTCCTCACTGCACTGCCCCTAGTGGTCACTAAGAAAAAAGGTGCAAAGAGTCAAAGGTCCTGGAGTTCCATCTCCAACAAGAGGCCCAGGTGGATGACCGGGCCCTGCTTGTTCCTGAAGTGCTGACAGCCTGTATTCATATAATATGTACTAACCGCTATGTTCCTGGGTCTGCTGTTTCTTCTGTGTTCAATACCCTTCAGGTATTTGAAGGTGACTTCCGTATCGGCCTTGGTCTTCTCTTCTTCAGGCTAAATCTACTCAGCTCCTTCAACCATCCCTCATAACACTGGGTTTCCAGACTGCTTGCCATCTTGGTTGCCCTTCTTAGAACTTGAGGCTTCCTCAATGCATCTCGCTGGAAGCAAAGATGGACCTTTAGTCTCTTCCAGCAAGACTGTTCCTCCTACATTCTTATGCTCAGAAAGGAAAAACATTTGTCTGTGCAATGGGATATTCCAGGGAGCTCTCCAAGGTCAACATTTAATTGATAGTCGGGATCCAGTGACCAGGTCCCACAATGAATCCTCACTTCCCACCGGCCAGATGCTGTTCTGGGGGGAAATAACTCAGCCCTCTCGAGAAAGAACAATGGAGCCATATGGTGTCTGAGCTTCTCCACTGGAGTGATTCACTTTCCTGGAAGTTCATTTGTGTACTTAGCTCCTAAAAAGCAAGTAAAAGTGATGGATTAAGTCTAAAGTGAGGTGCGTTTCTCCCATCAAAGTGACAGATGTTTGGAAGCCAGATTTGGGGAAAGCGTTTAAAATTGGTGTATTTCCCATC
Source organism: Hemicordylus capensis (assembly GCF_027244095.1). Taxonomy (NCBI): domain Eukaryota; kingdom Metazoa; phylum Chordata; class Lepidosauria; order Squamata; family Cordylidae; genus Hemicordylus; species Hemicordylus capensis. The sequence goes on along the minus strand of NC_069671.1, from coordinate 4,152,523 downwards.
AAAATGTGACGGGTTTTGGGCACGACGCTGGTGCTCTTGGCAGCCCAGAACTCCCCTTGACACAGTGTCAGAGCAGATTTGGGGGGGGGGGGGCTTTAAAACATGTATGTGCTTCTTGGACAACCCTCCAGATTGGACTTAATGTGTCTGCTTTCAGGAGGCGGGTGATTGGCAGAAGACTGCAGAAATACACAGCCTGCTTAAATCTCAATCTCTCTCTCTCTCTCTCTCTCTCTCTCTTTCTCTCTCTCTCTCTCTCTCTGGTATAAGTGCATGCATTGCAATCCAGAAAGGGAGAGTCATGCCTCTGCATGCACACAATTTGGATGTCGATCTGGATGGACACACATTGCATCACAACATTCTCACAAGGCTCTTTGAACTAGCCATATGTGTCTCTTGAGACAGATGGGCATGTGCCTCAGATCCTTGCTCCCCCGTTGTCAGGACCACTGTTCGCCTGCAGCTAGAGCCAGCTCAGGGCCATGAAAATTTTAAAGCAGGGGACCCACCCGTTAGCATGCATATAAGCATGTCACTGCAGTAACAGCCAATTGCTCCATAATGATTCTGCCCTGTTCTGTCCCCTAGGTAAGAACCCGTAAGAGCGGCAAAGCAAGGGAAGTGTGGACTGCTCCCTCTGGCTTCCTGGATGAGTGAACGTAGGCTCATAGGAACATAGGATGCTGCCTCCTACTGAGTCAGACCCTTGGTCCATCTAGCTCAGTATTGTCTACCCAGACTGGCAGCATCTTCTCCAAGGTTACAAGCAGGGATCTCTCTCAGCCCTATCTGGGGATGCTGCCAGGGAGGGAACTTGGAACTTTCTGCACCTCGCCCCATCTCATTGTGGGCCTGGGGACTAACTAGGCCCTGGCAGCTGTCACGAATGTCATGGAAACTCAGATTCTCATCTCACAGGACTTCCAGCTCTTGTGAGATCTAGCTTCCCCTCCCGGCTGCCAGACCATTTCTCCTCCCCACTGTGCCTTCATGTCAGCCAGAATGGTGGCTCTTTAGTTACCTTCAGCTTCTCCTGGCTGGGTGACCCCCGTTCTCGGAACCAGGTGCCTGGCCTGAACGTGCGCTTATCCTGAGAGAGACCCAGGGGAAAGTGGGCGGCAGCCTCACTGACAGCTCCACGGGAGAAGCTGACCTGACAGTAGGCAGAGGAAGGCTGAGATCTTAAATGCCTCTGAGCTCCCAGGCCTCCTGCCTCCCCTGCCTGGAGAGTAGAAACCTTAAAGGGCCAAGCTTCTGGTCTGGCGTGCACCCTCCTCTTCCTCCTCCTCCTCCTCTTCCTCTGTATTGGATCCTGCCTCTTGTACAGATCCTGGGGCACACCAAGTTTGAGATGTGGGAATGGCTGGTTCTTCAACACACTCAGGTTTTGAGGATGCCATTTCTGGGGGTTCTGGTATGGGATTCCTTAAGATTCTGTCCTGGTATGAGGGCCTAAGTCCAATGCTAGTCCTGCTTCCTCAAGATCAGACCCAAGACAAGGGTCAGGACTAGTTTCCCCTCTAAAAGAGATTCCCAAATGTTGTTGACTACAACTCCCAGCATTCCCAGCTGCAGTAGCCTTTGGCTGGGGATTATGGGAGTTGTAGTCAACACATCTGGGAATCCCTGTTAGAGGGGACACTGGTCAGGACAGATGTCAATGGCAGAGTCCCAGAGCATGGCCTCAGGGCACATGGGACAGCCACCTTGCTGAATCTAAGCAGGTCTTTTATTTACATTTATATTCCGCTCTTCGTCCAAGGAGCCTAGAGCCTAGTACATAGTTTAGTTTCTCCTCACAACAACCCTGTGAGGTAGGTAGGTCTTTGTGTGATCAGTGCCTGGATGGGCTCTGTCTTCATGTATGACACCTTTGGGGACGGGACCATGGGTCAGTGGTAGAGCATCTGCTTTGCAGGCAGAAGGTCACAGGTTCAACCCCTGGCAGCATCTCCAGGTAGGGCTGGGAGGGCATGAAACCTTGGAGAGCTGCTGCCAGTCACTGTAGACTAATGATGTGCACAAATCAGGAGTTTTCGATTCGATTTGGACCCGAATTGAATCACGTCCAATTTGTTTTGGGTCTGAATCTGGCCAGCTAGCACAGGGGAGATTTGTTTTGTCCACAAATCACCTGAAACAGGTAGATTTGGGTGCAAATTGTTTTGTACCCAAATCAATTCACACAGACAGCAGGCATAGGCAGTGATTCTCTCAGCAGCAAGAAGGGGGTGAAAAAAAATTCTCTTTCTCTTTCCCTCAATCAGGAAAAGAAGGAACAAAAAGCAGAGAATTCACTCCAGGCAGCAGGCAAGGCAAAGCAACGCTCCATTCTCTCTCTCTCTCTCTCTCTCTCTCCTCCCACAAGGCAGAATGGTGGCTGCCTGCCTCCTTAAGTACATTTGAAAATCCCTCCTTTGAACCTCCCCCCACCCTTGTCCCTTCTTAGACCCTTCCCCTAGCCAATGCGGGGTCAGTCACCCTTGGCAACATGAGATTTGAATGGAAACAAGTCAATCTGGAACCAGGGGGGAATCGCCAGCCAGTCATTGCACACTGCAAGTCACCAATCTGAAGCTTGGGAGGGCGGGATTTTTTTTTTTTAAATGTCCTGACACAAAATGGAGACAGCAAGAGAGAGCTCGCCACAGGACGGAGGTCCGAATCTACGAATCTGGTCCAAAATCTGGGCGATTTGTTTGGGACCCGAATCTGGCCAGCTAGCACAGGGACAATTTGTTTTGTCCACAAATCGCCCCAAACGGGTAGATTTGGGTACGAATCGTTTTGTACCCAAATCGATTCGCACATCCCTAGTTTAGACAGTACTGAGTTCGATGCAACATGGTCTGACTCCGCATAAGGCAGCGTCCTATGTTGCTATGGTTCTTAGTTGTTTTGGCGACCCAACTGCAGCTCAGGAACTGGAAAAGTAGCCACAGGCCACGCATGTCCTATTCAAGTGCAATTAACTCAGCACGTTCAGAGAAAGGCTCGCTTTGCTTCGATACAGGCACTGTCTGCCCGCTGCGCTTGAGTGACAGCATTTCCCATGCCAATGCAAAACACCCGTACCTCCATCTTCACACTAGAGGGCTGTCTGTCCCTTTCCCTTTGGAGGAAACGCATTCATCCATCTGCTCAGAGTTTTCCTGTCGTTCGTAGTCTCCAAACTATTCAAGAGCAGCCCTCGTTCTTGTCAGGTGGGAGTCACTCTGCAAGCTTTTATTTACCTCTCCGAGAGTCTATTTGTGCTGCATACAAACATCTGCAGGTTTTTTTTCTCTCCCTCTCCCCTGGTGCTGTTTATCACACTGAAGCCATTTGTATTGAATGCAGCTGAGACCTTTGCTTGTGTGTATGCAGAAAGCAATTCTCTCTTGATTCTTTCAAGACATGAGAGAATTTAAGCAGGACCCATGCATGCCAGACCAGAGACTGGGAGCAAGGGGGACAAGAAGAAGAGAGAGAAAAATAAAGAACTCAAAAGGGGTTTACATAGGAAACTGCCATATACTGAGTCAGACCATTGGTCTATCTAGCTCAGTATTGTCTTCACAGACTGGCAGTAGCTTCTGCAAGGTTGCAGGCAGGAAACTCTCTCAGCCCTGTCTTGGAGATGCTGCCAGGGAGGGAACTTGGAACCTTCTGCTCTCCCCTATCCTTCCACAGCACAGCATCCCTCCAATGGCTGTTGCTGGTGTCTATCTTATGGTTTGTTTGGTTTTTTAAAAAAATTGTGAGTCCTTTGAGGATAGGGAGCCAACTTTATTTTTATTTCTCTATGTAAACCACCTATTTTTATACTAGGTGGCATAGAAATTCAATAATAATAATAATAATAATAATAATAATAATAATAATAATAATAATACCACCACTCTGGCAACTGTTGTTGAAAAGCACTATATAAATATTCTTTATTGTTGTTGTAATTTTGTGGAGCAGGGAGTAAACTTAGCAGTCAAGGTTCATTCTGGAATTGGTAACTGCTTGAAGGGGAGGGAGCAGAGGCGTAAATGGGCAATGCTCACAATGGAGAGGTGTAAGAAATGTGGTCCCTCATGGATCTGTCTTGGGACCGGTGCTATCTATCTATCTATATATTTAATTCTCTAAGACGTACCCGTGGCTAATCCCATGTGTGGCAGCTCTCGCGAGAGTTCGGAGAGCTGCCAGATAGCTACAGGGAAGGGGAAAAAACATGGCGGCCGGTGGATGTGGCCTGCCGGTGGAGCCGCAATGGTGGGACAAGGAGGCGAAGCCGTGCCGGCGGGAGGAGGCGGCCAGCCGATGGTGCCATGTGGCGTGCTAAGCCGTGCCGGTGGGAGGAGGCAGCTGGCCGGTGGAGCCGTGCCAGTGGGAGGAGGCGGTTAGCCAGTGGAGCTGCGTTGTGGGTGAAGCCATGCTGGTGGGAGGAGGCGGCCAGCTGGCCGATGGGAGGAGGTAGTGGTGGGCTGGATGGATATAGGCGGCTGGCAGGCAGGTGGGAAAGTAAGCGCTGGCGGGCGGCTGGTGAGAAAATGATGGCGGCGGGCAGGAGAACACGGCTGAGCAAAACTAGAGGTGCAGATGCTCTGGGCCCAGCCCAGCGAGTTTAATTTATTCATCAATGAACTAGAAATTGGAGTAAGCGGCAAGGTGGCCAGATTTGTTGATGACACGGAACTATTTACGGTGGTGAAATCCAAAACAGGTTGCAAGGAGATCCAAAAAGATCTCTCAAAGGTGGGGGGTGGGCAGCAAAATGACAAATGCAGTCTGCAAGTCCTGTGGAGGCAGTGGCAGCTGGTGCGGGCGCCACCGGGAGGCACCTTTATGGGTAAATTAGTCGGTGCTTAGTGCTTACCTCCTGTGCTGCCGCACCCGAAAGCTCTTCCCAGCAGCAGCACGCCGCCCAGCATCCACTGCGGCGGAGGATCAACACCTCTACACCGCTGGCCTCCGCACATGCATGGAGGCCATTTGCTGGACATGGAAGTGGCCTCTGCCACCTGAGTGGAGGAGCCGATCCTCTGCCGCAGTGGGTGCTGGGTGGCGCGGCGCTGCTGGGTAGAGCTTTCAGGTGCAGCGATATGGGAGGTAAGCACCGACTAATTTCCACTTAAAGGAGCCTCCCGGTGGCGCCTGCACCAGCTGCCACTGCCCCACAGGACTTGCATCGGATAACTGCCCAGAGGATTGTACCCCGGGAGACAGATCTGTCTGTCTCTCTCGCTCCACCGCCTTGCATGATACCCCAAATGGGCTACCTCCCTATGCCTCCTAGGAGGGCTGTGTCTATATCCTGCAGCAGACAGGTATGCAGATGGACTGTGGAACCAGGGTGGTGGCCACGTCTACGTCTGGAGGGGGCCTCCCTTCAGCCAGTGAGACGCTCCTTCTCGTTTGCTCCCGTGCCCGCCCTCCCTCTCCATCTGCCGCTAATCTCTCTGACAATAGTGGGAGAATAAATAATTGTAATTACAGAGCCTGGCCACACAGAGAATGATGGATTGTGGGAAACCACCGAGAGGAACTGCCTGCAAATGAGGAAACAAATGTGGAGAGGGCCTATTAGTGGCTGGCTTCATCCATCACCCCTGACAGGGCCCAGGTGATGAACAGAGAGGAGGGCGCCTCTTTTCCTGGTTCTCCTGCTTAGCTGTCAGGCCTCGGTGTGAGTGCTCTGAAGTTAGTGTCCAATGGGTCTTAATTAGGTCAGCATGGAGGGGGGCAGCGTTGTGGCCAGTTGCATGGCTGGAATTGGGGGGTGCCAGACCAGGGAGGCAGGCAGTGTGAAGGATCAGGATTTCTGTTGGAAAGGAGGTGAAGGGCTGCAAATCCGCGGTAGAGTCTCTGTGTTGTGTGCACAAGAATATTTATATCCCAGGTTCCAATCCTGGCATTTCTAAGTTGGGCTGGCAAAGACTACTCAAGTGTGTAGTACTCTGGGTTCCTTGGAAGAAGAGCGGGATACAAATGTAAAAAGAAAAAAAAGAAAAAAAAGACCCTTCTACGCCTGAAACCCAGGAGAACCACGGCAAACTAATGTAGATCAGGGCTACACAATCTTGGATCCCAAGATGATCCAGGATGGCTACAGCTCCTATCATAGCCAGCCACAACAGCCTCCAGGCATTTCAGCCTGTTGGAGTGGCAGAGAAGAAGTCTCTCTTCCTTCTAGTCAGGAGGTCGCAACCGTGGGTCCTCCAGCCATTGTGACTGGGGGTGATGGGAGCTGTAGTCAAACAACACCTGGGGACCCAAGGATGTGAACATCTGCTGTAGGTAATTCTGAGCTCGATAGACCAAAGGTTTGGTTCTGTATAACGCCGCTTCCTATATTCAGGAAGGAGGGCAAGGGAGTCTTCAGGAAGTGAAGTCACCCCTTGAGTTTAGGGTGTGTGCATGAACTGCTTGATGCCAAAGCAATTCACCTCAGATTGAGCTGCCTTGAATCAGTGACTCGGTCGCGAACCGGACCAGGGGCAGTTGGGTCCACAACTGAACCAAACCAAGCCTGGTTTGAGGCAAACTGGTTCAGCATTGAAGGGAGGCTGGGGGAGCAGCAAGAAACATCGTTTAGAGTGTTTACTGGCCAGCATGGCTGCTGGCACTGCCCCCCCCCCCCACAGCCCAAGGGCACAGCAATTTGTGGTGGCATCCATGGAGGCTGGAACCATGCCACCGGGAGACTTGATGTGTGAGCATTGGAGGATCTTCTCCTTAGGGGATGGTGCCGCTCTGGGAAGAGCAGAAGGTTCCTAGTTCCCTCGCTGGCGTCTCCAAGATAGGGCTGGGAGAGACTCCTGCCTGAAACCTTGAAGAAGTCGCTGCCAGTCTGGATAGACAATTCTGAGCTAGATGGACCATGGGTCTGACTCGGCAGCATCCTATGTTCACAAAACATATATTCAGGTCAAGGGTGGCCTGGTTGTTGACTCAACTGCTGCTCCAAACACAAGACCAGCTTACTGCTTGTCCCCAGCTTTCAGCTTAGGAAGGAAGCTTTGATGCTGCCTCTTCCTCTGCTCCCATATAACCCCTGCCTGTCAGCTCTAGGCCCCCAGCAGAGCAGCCTCTGCCTTCTGGTCCAAATGGCATCCACTCCCCACCCATTAATTGAAAATGCTGCAGAGGATGCAGCCTGCTCCAGCTTAATAATTCATCACTCCTGGATTTCATGTCCTTGTAAAATCTCCATTAGCCCCAGAACTGTGGTTAGGCCCAGAACAGCCTGTCCTGTCAGCTGGAAAGATTCCCTTCTCATCCCTTGCACTCGATCGCCCCCCTCCGCAAAGGTCGTACAGGGATCTCTTGAGTCTGTTGCTGCATTTATTTTTATTTTTTTATTTTTGCAGAAAAAGTGCCCCAGGTCTAGCTTGGACTCACAGGAGGGAGGAGAACAAAGCCACTCACAGATAGTATTGTCATCCATCAGACATTGTGCTATTTTCCCATTCAATATTTTTTGACTCAAATTCCACCTTGGGTATTTTGTTTAAATTCAGCCAGGTATTATGAGGCATGTCTCTTTATTATTTGTTTGTTTGTTTGTTTGTTTGTTTGTTTGTTTGTTATTTCTTGTTTACACAGTCAGACAGGTGTTATTGACTGGTTGGTTTTATCCAGACATCGAGTCCTTCCCAAGGACCTGGGATGGCTGAATTTTATTATCAATGTTGTTGCTGTTATTATAGATATCGTCGCAGAATATAGGCTTATAACCAGTAAAGTTGCTTTTTGTAATTGGCTGATGGTGACTTCTGTGGCTCCCGATGGTGTTGAGGTGCTCTTCATGGTGTTTTGGAATTGCACCTAGGGTGCCAATTACCACTGGGATTATTTTGATCTTTGTACAACGGGCAATGGAGGAGGACATCATTGTTGTTGTTGTCGTCATCATTGTTATTATTTATTCGATTTCTAGACCGCCCTTCCAAAAATGGCTCAGGGCAGTGTACACAGAGAAATAACAAACAAATAAGATGGCTCCCTGTCCCCAAAGGGCTCACAATCTAAAAGAAACCTAAGACAGACACCAGCAACAGTTACTGGCTGTGGGTGGATATGGCCAGTTGTTGCATTGTTGTTTCTAGAATCACAGACCTTTCAGCAGTAGCCCGCACCTTGGCAATGTGCTCGGTTTGTGTGCCCCTTCCTAGCAGCCATCCTTTGCACTGGGCTGTTTCCCCCTTGCTGTTAGGTAGGCTCCAGCAAAGTGGAAAGAAGACCCATATCATTAGCTCAGCTTATCGCATGTTATTTTGCTGCAATCATAACCTGGTGTGGCCCTTTCTGCTTCCTGTGGCTGCAAGTGACATGGCCCGCTTGTGGTGTCTGAATAAGCTTTGTATCTAGCTTTGTATTTTCCAGACTTCTGGTAGCCAAGGCATGGCTACCCCCCGGACCACCCCAATCAAATTTCATATTTTACTTTTATATGTGAGTGGATTATTTACCTCTGAAGCATATAACAAAAGAAGAACGAAATCCATCATCTGTGTCTGTGTGAGTCATTCTTCTCAGTGCACTTCGAATGAAGGCAGATTAAATTATATGAACAAAATAAAATAAATGTATCTAGTTACCGTGTTAAAACAGGCCACCCTTGAGTTTCAACAAAGCGCCGAGGAGGGCTCCCAATTATAAAACAATATCAGATTTAAATAAACTCTAGTCGACAGCATATAGGCAGTAAACGTACATTATATACTTTTATTAAAACAGCTATATCACACCTTTCCATTAAGACCCTTGAGGTAGCTAATAATACAGCGTTAAAAATGGCACATTTTAAAATAGCTAAGTTGAAAACCATTACGAAGAGGGAGGGAAAATAACACCCCAAGACATCCAAAAGAATTTGTCAGAAGGAGCAACAAATGAAATCAGTTTAGTTGAAAAGGTATTGAAAAGTCACCCTTTAGTTGCTTGCTGAAAGGTCTTGTGGTAGCAAGCATGACTTGACCCTTAGCTAAGCAGGGTTTGCCCTTGTTGCATATGAATGGGAGACTAGAAGTGTGAGCACTGCAAGATATTCCCCTCAGCAGGGGATGGAGCCACTCTGGGAAGAGCAGAAGGTTCCAAGAAGTTCCCTCCCTGGCAGCATCTCTAAGATAGGGCTGAGAGAGATTCCTGTCTGCAACCTTGGAGATGCCACTGCCGGTCTGTAGACAATACTGAGCTAGATGGACCAATGGTCTGAATCACTATATTTTGTATACTCAGTATGGGAGGGGGAGTATACTCAGTATATGGACTCAACATAGTTCCTATGTTTTAAGCAGCAAGGTGACCATATGAGTCTCACTGGGGAGGCCATTCTGTGTACTTAAGTTGGTGGGCCATATTTTGTGCCCCGCCTGTGACATTTCAGACCAGGGAAGCAGCTTATTAATTTTAGACCCTGGACTTAATGGCCTTAAGGGGGGCCCTCCCTTGTCATGGATCCCTGTATAAATAAAAGTTCTCAAAGCTGTTTGCATAGAAAAATAAATCAGAGATAAATAAGTAAGGATGTGCAAATCAATCCAAATCCAAATCGATTCAACTCAAATCTGGGTGATTCAAGTGATTTGAATTTGAATCGAATCACCCCTTAAAAGGGCAATTCGATTTGAGCGGCAGGCAACAGGAGAGCAGTGGTGGCAAGGCGCTGATGATGATGATAAGGACTCCCCCCCGCCCCTCCTGTATCCATCCTTTGGGCACTAGTCCCTTCTGCCTGGGATCTCTGATGTAAAGGCTCTACCAGTATTCAGCAGAGAACACAGCCAGCGGAGAAAATTCCTCCCAGAAGTAAATTGCCCGTTTGCTGCTGACAAACGAGCACATATCCTCAGGAATCTGGGTCACGAGTGACAGGCGCCGAGTTGCCCTTTCCTACCTGAGATATATTACTCCCACTGGGGTGTATTTTTGGCTGCCCCCATGGTTTGCTTTTGCCTAGGAGTGAACGGATTCTCCTATTAGGAGTGCTAGTTAGCTGGAGAGCCTCCGAAGCTGTCGGGAGGCAGAGGTCACCTCAGCACCGACTGGCAAGATTAGCTAGCAAAGCTTGGGCTTTCTTTGATAACCTGATTCCACCATTTTTTGCCAGGCAAGATGCTAGCAAAAGAAATCCAGCGGTATCCCCCCGGCCACTTCCAGGGAGGAAGAAAACATCCAATCAGGAATGATTGCGGGAACAGCCATTTTTGAATGTCCCACCACTTAAAAAAAATTAAAATAATAAACTACCCTTTCCAAGCATCACAAGGAGGTAATGTCTAGCCCAGGGCTGCACAATTCTGGCCCTTGGACTACAGCTCCCATCGTCCCCAGCCACAGTGACCAATAGTGAGGGATGATGGGAATTGGAGTTCAACAACAGCTGAAGGGCCAAGATTGCATAGTCCTAGTTTAATCTAATCTGATCCTCACGGTGCTAGGTTTCAAATAGGGGTATGAGAGTCTGGCTCAGTCCGAGTCGGGCTTGACGTTGAGCCGCCTCAGCTTGAAGGGTTCGGGGTCAAACTGGACCGGCTTCAGCTGGTCTGAGTTAGAACTAGGCCTGGTTTGAACCGAGGTGGCCCAGAATTCTACTAGTTAGGGGGAATCCAGTGAGGATTCCCCTTTGCCAGTAGAGGGGAAGGGCTGAGGGAAGATTTCCCTAAAGGTAGAATGGGTGAGAGGGGAGTAAGAACATAACTTACAAGTGCTGCCACCAGCAACCATGCGGAGGGGGAGGGGGGGACAGGGATGGTTCCTCCCCACCCCAGCTAGCCTCCCCATGAGTAGCCCAAGCCAGTTTGGGCCTCGTTTGCACCTGGTTTGGGCCTCTGCACAGGTGCAGAAGTCACCAAAATGGCTTCCACTCATGGGTAGATGCCTGAACTGGGCCCGAACCAGTCCCGAATTGGCCTAGGCTACTCAGGGGAAGGCTGACTGGGGTGGGGAGAACCACCACCACCGCCACTACCACCCCTGCCACCTCCCCCCATGGCCACAGCCTCCGTTGGCAACACTTGTAAGGTACTTTCTTAGTTCCCTCCTGCCCACTCTACCTTTAGGGAAGCACCCCCTACTCCCCCTTGCCCTTTACTGGTAAAGGGGAATCCTTACTGGATTCCCCTTTACTAGTAGACCTCCGAGCTCTTTCAAACCAGCTCAGTTTGAACTCGAATCGGGTCCAGTTCAATGGTGCACGGAATTGGACTGGGCTGGGTCTGCTCGTATCCGGTTCGTATTCGAGCCAAACTGGCTTTGACGGTTCTGTGCACATCCCTAATTGCAAATAGCAGGGAGGTTTTGCTTTTTTAAGCTTTTTAACACAGGGGAATATTAAAAAATGGCAGCATCTCCAGTGGTTTGAAGATATACAATCCTTTCTACCAGTCGGGAATCTGCTACCTTTGTTCCATGTATAAACCTACCCCATGATGGATTTTAAAAACACAATCAATCAATCAATCAAATAATAAATCAAATTAATTCAAAAGAATTAGACACAAAATATTGGAGGAAAGATCTATCAAGAGCTATTAAGTGGAACTTCCATTTACAGAGGCAGGATACCTGTGAGTGCAAGATGCTAGGGACAAACAAAAAGGAAATCACCATTTTCACGGCCTTCTAGTGAGCTGCCAGAGGTTATAACCCAACCTTGCTAGCTTCCTACGGTTACAAAGGCAGAGAACAATCAGGTTTTGTACTTCCATTTGCCATCTTTGTAGCTGGGGATATATCAATCCTCTCTGGTTTTTTCCACCTTTCCCCAACTGCCACTGCACACTTGAGATGCTTTTCCATCAACAAAGAAGCATATTTTTGCAGTGTAGATCCACAACTGGATGTATTTGCATCTCATTTTCTCTTTTCAAAGCACAGATGGCAGATTCAGATTTGAATCATGCTTGTGCTACATTAGCGCAGCAGGTCCATAGCATAACAGCCAAAATATGCATTTGGTCTCCATATTTCTATCTGGGTCCAGTGATCATAATCTCTCAGAACTACTGCCTGTTTTGACACTTAGATTTAGGAGCAAATGTATGGCTTTTGCTCTAGGAGCTGAGAATTGCAGATACCCACAACAATTTTAGCTGGAACGGATCCCCCACTGGGTCTTGCTAGATAAAGCCAAAGGTCAATCTAGGTCAACATCTAGTTTCCCCACAATGGCCAAACAGATGCTTCTGGGCAGCCCACAAGTAGGGCATGAAGAAAATCACCCTCCCTTGCTGTTGTCCCCATCAAGTGGTACATAGATGCACTGAACACTGGAGGTTCCATTTAGCGGTCATGACCAGTAGCTGTAGCTAGACCTCTCTTCCTCCACAAATTTGCCTAATTCCCCTTTAAAATTCAGCTAAGATAGTGGACATTGCCACATCATGTGGCAGTGAATTCCACTGGAAAACACAGGAGCAAAATATCTGTGCTATTCTCAGAATGGCAGGTTACCGCAGGGGTAGGCAACCTTGGTTCTCCAGCTGTTGTTGATCTAGAACTCCCATTAGCCCCAGCTCAATAAATTGCAGCTAGGGATCATGGGAGTTGTGGTTCGACAACAACTGTAGAGTCAAGGTTGCCTACCCTTGGGCTGCCACATAGATGTATCTAATGCTTCAGTACTAGATCTATTAAATACAGTTATTTAATTATTTAGTTCATTATTGCTACTGTCTAGATCTGTTGGAGTGGTGTACAGAATCTCCTTGAGAAATGTCATTCGACTCATCAGAACTTTGCCTTCCCTTAACATCCTCAGAGTTTTAGCCTGAGGAGCTACCCCCAGATTTGTTTTGAATTTTGATATAGCTGAAACTTTGGAGGCGATCTAATTTGAATAGATATGTAATATGATGTTCATTCAAACCAATTCGGAGAGAGAGAAGACAAAGACAAAGACAAAGACAAAGACAAAGACAAAGACAGAATTTTAAAAGGGGGATTCAGCAAATTCATGGAGGAGATAAACTCAAAGACTTGGTCTAGAGCTTGCGTTCCAGACCAGTGCTACACTACCACAAATATGTTTGTGCTTACTCAACAAGGTGTGCACCCTGTGGCACACCTCATAAGTTGGTGAGCAACCTTTGCACAATAGTGCAATTCCAGAAATCCCCATGATTCTATGCAGCCATGTGGACCACATAGAACATGGACCACCAGGTGTGTGTGTGGGTGGGTGTTGTTTCCCACTCCCCATTTCTCCCTGCCTTCCCCCCTTGCTGACACAGTGGCTGCCAGCCAGCTCAGAGGGCAGTCAGAACATAGGAAGCTGCCGTATACTGAGTCAGACCATTGGTCCCTCTAGCTCAGTATTGTCTACCCAAATCAGCAGTGGCTTCTCCAAGGTTGCAGGCAGGAGTCCTATCTTGGAAATACTGCTAGGGAGGGAACTTGGGACCTTCTGCAGACAAGCATGCAGGTTCTCTTCCCAGAGAGTGGCCCCATCCCATCTTATAGTGCTAACACATGTGGTCTCCCATTCAAATGCAAACCAGGGTGGACCCTGCATAGCAAAGGAGGAAATTCATGCTTGGTAGCAAAGAATGACTTGATTAGCAAGCCAGAAGTTACTGGTTCAAATCCCAGCTGGTATTTTTCCCAGACAATGGGAAACTCCTAGGTCGGGCAGCAGTGATATAGGAAGATGCTGAAAGGCATCATTTCATACTGTGCAGGAGATGGCAATGGTCAACCCCTCCTGCATTCTACCAAAGACAACCACAGGGCTCTGTGGGCGCCACGATTCGACACCGACTCGACGGCACACTTCACCTTACCTCAAGAACAGCAGTTCCCAACCTGTGGCTGGGGAGGATGGGAGTTGACGTTCAACAACATCTGGAGTACCATAAGTTGGGAGCCCCTGCTTTAGAGCTTCCTCTCTCCAGAGAAAAATGGGGCCTCCCTGCTTCTAAATGGCCCTCTGAGCAGGCTGGGGATGGAGGGTTTGCATGCTCTCCATTCCTCATCCCCTTTCTGTTCCTCTATGGAGAGAAGAACGGGGCCTTCTAATGCCATGTTTAAACTTTATTTAAGAAATAAGGCATCATTTTCACAGGAGCCAAGATTCCCCCCCCCTCCCATTCTGGTTCTATTCCAGTTCACTGAAACCTCCCACTTCTGAAATGACCTTTTGGTTCTCCCACAGAGGAGAGCTGGTCTTGGGGTAGCAAGCATGAATTGTCCCCTTTGCTAAGCATAGCCTGCCATGCACGCGAATCGGGCACTTCCGGTACGACGCTGACCGGGCCTGCAAGGAGGTACACTGCAGCCCCGCACCAACACTTTTGGAGAGAATGCTGGTGGGGGAAATGTGGTAGGGGAGGAAAGGGCACCCTCCCTGTCCCTTAAAAAAACAACCCTCCCCTGAACCGGGTCGAACCTCAGACATCTGAACCGATTCGTGCACATCCCTACCCTGATTTGCATTTGAATGGGAGGCTGCATGTGTGAGCACTGTCAGAGTGTGAGCTAGGTGTGAGCCCTGCAGAGGCTAGGTGTGAGCACTGTCCTATCCTTAGGGGATGGGAAAAGTTCTTTCCACCTACCTGCCAGCATGCAGAAGTTTCCAAGTTCCTCCCTGGCATCTCCAGATAGGGCTGAGAGAGAATCCTGCCTACAACCTTGGAGAAGCTGCTGCCAGTCTGTGTAGACAATACTGAGCGAGATGGACCAAAGGTCTGTTTCAGTAGAAGGCAGCTTCCTAGGTTCCTATGCAACTGAACTCCCTGCTCAGAATGGACACTCTTTGCTCCCTCCTTGACAGCTAGAAGGAGAACAAAATCTCCAGCGCTGATGTGATCCAAGAAGGGTGATGCCACTGATGCACCCCCTCACCCTGAAAAGTCTTGTACCTGTCACGGCAGAACTTGCTGCAGGTCTAGCTCACTTCTCAAAATGCCCCAGGAATTATGCAAAACGTAACCTTTTCGTTATTTATTGCTCTTCTTTCCATTTTAGAAATGCCCTTCAAAATGCCAAACCATGATTGGCCTGTGTGTCCTTGCTTGCAATGGACTTCTTCTTGTTAAAGGTAGCTTTCAGCGGAAATCTTAAGCATACTTACCTGGAAGAAATCCATTTAAAAACAGCTCTTAAAAGGTTATGAGAAATGGTGAACCTTCATGTGAGGCAATATTCTCTTCTAATACTGAAAACACAGTTCTGTACAACCGTGTCAATTAGTGACGTGCACAAAGTGAATTTCTTGATTCATTTTGAATTCTGAAAATGCATTTTGGATTTGAATCACATTCCAATTGATTTGACCCTCGTTTGGCGACCTTTAACCAATCAGGGGGTCTGAATGGTTTTTAAAGTTGCCCAATGGCTCTCAAATCAAATTCGAATTGAATTTTGAAAATTTGATTTGAACTCAAATCAAATTGCTCTTTGAAGGAGTGATTTGATTCAAATTTGAATCACTCAAGTAACCAAGATTGGAGTCGAATCTGTTTGAATTCAGCTCTATCTACACATCCCTGATGTCAAAGTTTTGCCCGAATATTAAAATACTTCAAGTAAAGGTCACCAGTTTACAAGAGAAGCATGAACCTTACCAACAGCAGCCCTTGGAAGCTCCTACATGAGCTGGTCTTGTGGTAGAAAGCATGAATAGTCTCCTTTGCTAAACAGGGCTTGCCTTGGTTTGCATTTGTATGGGAGATTACATGTGAGCACTATCAGATATTCCCTTAAGGGATGGGGCCACTCTGGGAAGAGCACCTCCATACTTGCATGTAGAAGGTTCCAAGTTCCCTCTCTGGCAGCATCTCCAAGATAGGGCTGAGAGAGATTCCTGCCTGCAACCTTGGAGAAGCCGCTACCAGTCTGAGTAGACAATACTGTGTGAGATGGACCAATGGTCTGACTCAATAGAAGGCAGCTTCCTATGTTCCTCTTCTCCATCCTTCATGTCATTGAACCTTTCAGGGGTTGGCAACCTTAGCTCTCCAGCTGTTGTTGAACTACTACATGTAGTTCATGGAAGACTCCATGTGAGCACTCACAATGGCTACTAGTCTGGTGGCTCTAGCTGGAGGTGGCAAGTTTAGAGGCAAGTTGTCTCTAAATAACAGTTGCAGGGGAGCAAGAGCAAGAGAGAGGGCATGCCCTCATCCACCTCTTGCCCGTGAGCTTCTCAGAGGCATCTGGTGGGTCACTGTGTGAAACAAGATGTTGGACTGAATGGGCCTTGGGCCTGATCCAGCAGGGCTCTCGTTGTGTTTTTAAGATATTATCCTTAGGAGATGGAGGCAGAGCTCAATGGAAGAGCATCTGAGCGTGGCCAGTCCTCAGGCTTTTGGAGCCATAGGTGAAGTTTCCAAGGCATGCGGCCTCCCTGCCCTTCAAGATGTGGGAGGTCCTCGTCCCCTGCCCTCCTTTCAAGATGTGGCCCCCTGCCCTCAGACGTGGGAGACCACCTGCCCTCAGACGTGGCCCCCTGCCCACCCTGGGTCCTCATCCCCTGCCCTCCCTTCAAGATGTGGCCCCCTGCCCTTAGTCCCTGATCTTCAAGACGTGTGGAGCCCTAGCTTCAACTTGAGCCATGGAGCCTACTCATTTGTGGGATCGAATGAGCAGCCTGCCCAGATGTCCAGGGAGTGACTAGTCCGCACTGGTTTGAGGATGCAGCGGGAGGGAGTTCCCAATCTATTCTGGGGGCAAAACCCTATCCTTTCCAAGATGAGAAGATGCTCCTGTGAATTTAGAAATCTTGTCTGAGGCCATTTCTTTTTGGGAAAGAATGCTGAGGGAGCAAATTCATCTTAAAGAGAAGAAGTGCAGCTTAGGAATTCAGCTGTTGATTGGGGGCTGAGCTGCAATGAGCAAAGAAGACTGGGAGACTATTCTCACGACCGCAGAGAAGCAGGCTAAGGGAGCCCAGATCACTTTCCTGCAGGTGTGGGAACAGCCAAGAGCCGTGCAGCTCCCAGTGGCTAGCCCACGTAAGTCCCCCAGCTTAAATGAGGATAGCGGAGTGAACGTCTGCTAACCCGGTTTTACTGATTGTGTGCCGCTGACGTTCGACTCAGCACCACAGCGAAACATGAGTTGGCCCCCCGACCGGGAGACTACAACTAGCGTCCCAGCCTCGGGGGTCTCCCCAGAATGCCCCTTGAGCAAGATTAGATTAGATTACTTTATTTACGGTCAATGACCAAAAGAGAGATATACAGTAGTAAATGACATAAAATAGCATAAAATCCTTAAAATAAACGTATACTGTACATATACCTAAAAATGGCAATTTTAAAATATGCTCATAACTTTGAGACTCTTATTTTAAAAACCACATAACAGTACTTGAGCAAGGCATCCTGGGATTTCTGGGGGCCAGATGGCCCCCAATGCCTGCTGCCCCTACTGGCCCGGTGACGGAGCTGGTAGTTGTGCGGGCAACTGATCCGTCCGCCCAGGAATGGCTCTCTGCTCGTCCGCTTTCCCTGCAGAGCCCAGTAAGGTTCATGTGAAGAGTTTCTGTGTCTTTTGGGTGGCAGAATTATTTATTATTTACATTTTCTATCCCGCTCTACCTCCAAGGAGCCCAGAGCGGTGTACTACATACCTAGGTTTCTCCTCACAACAACCCTGTCAAGTAGGTTAGGCTGAGAGAGAAGTGACTGGCCCAGAGTCACCCAGCTAGTTTCATGGCTGAATGGGGATTTGAACTCGAGTCTCCCCGGTCCTAGTCCAGCACTCTAACCACTACACCATGCTGGCTCATAGAATGGGCAGGCCCTTTGAGGAGCACGGTGCAGGATTGTAATACAAGAGGGAGAGAAAGAATAATTGGCAGGGGTCATGTCAACCTTGGGCGGCCCTGTCTAAGAACCACCCACTCCTTCTGAGTGGTGCCCCATACTAATTAGAGCAAGGTGAGGGTGCTGCTATTTGGTTGTTCTACCTCTACAGAGATTTACACATGCCCCTGGGGTCGCATCCAGCTTTGAAGTGCAGCACACGCTCCTCAGGGGTCTGCAGAGGACCGCTCAAGAGCTCCTTGCAGAATCTTGTGCTCACATTGGAGGCCAATTAATAGAGCATTTAAGCCTCCTGTAATCTCTCGCCCCTCCCTCTTAACTGTAGATAAAACCTATCATAAGCCCATCACTAGTTGTAGCAGCAATCACCTTAATTAGCTCTCGGGGTTGAAATGTGCCAGCATTTGACTGCCGGCTGACAACCAGAGTGCTGAACAGCAGCCGCCAGGTGACTTCCATTATTTTGGGGCCCCAGGCACATCTCTGAGCTGAGAGTTCTCTCGCTGGGAGCTGAGCATTTAAGGCTGGCTTCTCTTGGTCCTGATTGAAAACCCATTTGTGGACTGGGAAACCGACTGAAAACAGAGTTCTTGGAACTGGGCTATTCTCCATGGGAGGGGAGCTGGTCGTGGGGTAGCAAGCATGAATTGTCCCCTTTGCTAAGCAGGGGCATCCTTGGTTTGCATTTGAATGGGGACAGGGATCCATCTTATTTATTTATTATATCTCTGTGTAAACCGCCCTGAGCCATTTTTGGAAGGGTGGTATAGAAATCGAAACAAACAAACAAACAAAAACAATACCTATGTGATCGCTGTAAGATATTCTCCTTAGGCGATAGGGCTGCTCTAGGAAGAGCATCTAGGTTCCAAGTTCCTTACCTGGCATCTCCAAGAGAGGCCTGAGAGAGATTCCTGTCTGCAACCTTGGAGAAGCCACTGCCAGTCTGGGTAGACAATACTGAGCTAGATGGACCTATGGTATGACTCAGTATATGGCAGCTTCCTATGTTCCTATGTTTTCGCTTGCTACCACAAGACCAGCTCTCTTCTTCTCCTTCTGCTTGCATGCAGAAGGTTCCACGTTCCCTCCCTGGAGGCATCTCCAAGAGATGGCTGAGAGAGACTCCTGCCTGCAACCTTGGAGAAGCCACTGCCAGTCTGGGTAGACAACACTGAGCTAGACAGACCAACGGTCTGACTCAGTATATGTCAGCTTCCTGTGTTCCTATGCAAGTCCCTTCCCTGGCATCTCTAGATAGGGATGGGACAGATTCCTGCCTGTAACCTTGGACAAGCCACTGGCAGTCAGTTGTGGACAATACTGAGGTAGGTGGGCCAAGGGTCTGACTTGGTAGAAGGCACCTTCCTAACTTCCTGTGCTAAACTCCCCACATTCTGGAGTTCGTCATGTTCAACCAAAGATAATTTAGAAGCTAACTAGCCTGAACAAGCAGATCCTTGTGCAGTGGTGGATTAATGGAGAGGCAGAGTAGGCATTTGCCTATGGCGGCAAAATTTGAGGAGCAGCAAATTTTGCCCCTCCTTTCATTTCATCACCCCTTTCTGTGGGCAGCGGCTGCTGCAGCAAGGGTGAAGTGGGTGAGGAGGAAGCCCTCCCTTCTACCTTATTTTTAAAAGGCAGACCTTTTTTGTTTAATGTAAAAGGGCAGCAAAATCCTTTTTGCCTATGAGCAGCAAAAAGCTTAATCTGCCTCTGTCGTTATGACCTTCTTCAGGAGTAAAGGAAGATAGCATGTAGAGTCTCCAAGTTCCACCAGGCACTGCAGGCAGATCCTCCTCCTCCTCCTCCTCTGCTCGAGCTGATTTCCCCTTGAGCTGATTTCCCCTTGAGCTGATTTCCCCGGGACAGGGCAGCCACTTCTGGGGCCGGGCTTAGCCAGCCACTGCAAAGCTGTTTCCGCTCTGCAGAGCATCCCAGATCTGGAATGCAACTTTTTGCTAAGCACAGGGCGGAGTTGCAAATCAGAGGAGCTAGAGCTTCACACTCAGTTGGTGGGGGGATTTTGTTACAACTCAGTAGTCCAAGCAGTGGTGCAAAACATTTCCCTGCTGGAGGCGAAAGGCAATATGCCTATTTACTTCTGAGTTCAATTTAAGGTCCTGGTTTTGACCTTCAAAGCCTTGTGGGGTTTGGCGCCTGTCTACCTACAGACCCGCCTCCCCCATCCTGTTACATCCTGTCTGGTCAGATCTTCTCAGATGACCTTTTTGTCGGTCCCTGATTTCTGAGAGGTTTTGGGGCACTAGGACCCGTGAAAGGGCCTTTTCGGTTGCTGCCCCACTTCTCTGGAACTCCCTTCCCCTTCAGATTCATTTCGCTCCTTCCTTACTGATTTTTAAATCTCTGTTGAAGAGTTTTCTTTTTTGCCAGGCTTTTGCCCTGTAGTTTACCTATTTGGTTTTTTCTTTCTTGTTAGTTACTTTTGTTTTTAATTTAGAATGTAATTTTAATGCTGTCTTGCTTTGCGTGTTTTTGTACGCCGCCCAGAGTCTTTGGAGTGGGCGGTATATTAAATGTTTCAAACAAACAAACAATATGATGCCCCCTTCATCAGCAGACAGGTGCACCCGTGATGGTAGGAGGCGCAATAATGAACATCCCGTGTCCCTGTTCAAACCAACACCTGATGTGACAGCCTTGCCCTTGATGTGAAAGGGCTGCCCCTGACTAATTCTAACATGTGTCACAAACGAAGGCAGATTCTTGAACTGAGGAGTGGCCAAATCAGCTCGCACCAGACACCTCTGATTTCCTCTTGTTTAGTTGATGGCCGGGCTTGTCTCACAGTTAGTTACCGTTGGCTCAATTGCTGCCTTCAAGTGGGTTTCCCAGGGCTCTGGCTCGCTCTTATGCATGCGGCCCTCTTCTTTCTTTGCACCTGGATGGCAGCTTGGAAGAGCTGAGATCCAATTACTCTTTGAATGCCCCATTTTCAAAGTAAAGCTTCTTGTCTTACGTGCTAGTCCAGGTGATGCATTTTGAAGCCGGATGCAGCCGCCTGGTGCTGGGCAATCAAAAGGGCTCTGTCATGTTCTCTGTCTCCATTCTTGTTGGCATTGCCTGTGATTCATCACCCACCATTTGGAGCATCACAATTTCTTGTTCTCCTCAATTCCCCAAAAGACTATTCTGGGTCTCTCAGCTCTGCAGGTTCCTTTTGTGTGTTTGGTGATCATGTAGGAAGGAGCCAGAATCAGGATGATTTGAGAGATGGGGCAATCTTCCTCACATCACATCAGAGAAGGAAAGATATCAAGGTGAAGAATGGTGCTATCGCACATGCTCCAGCTCCAGGGAAGCAATAGGAACTGCTGAGCTATTCAGATGCCTTCATGCTTCCAGGTCTTGCAACTTCCTTGCATCTGGAAAGTTGTCCTAGTACTGGGAGTAGATGGAAGGTGAGCTGAACTCGTAGTAGCAAACATAAACTGTCACCTTTGCTAACTAGGGTCAGCCCTGGTTTTCATTTAAATGGAAGACTACATGTGAGCACTGAAAGGTATTTCCCTTGGGCAATGGAGCTGGTTTGGGAAGAGCATCTTCATACTTACATGCAGAAGGTTACACATTCCCTCCCAGACGTCTTTAGATATAGCTGGGAGAGACTCCCAGCTTAACGTGCTGCTGCCAGTCAATGTTGAAAATACTGAGCTAGATGGACCAAGGGTCTGACTCAATAGAGGCAGCTTCCTATGTTCTTGGTCCACTAGGCTGACACCATGCTTCTGGTCACGTATACTCTAACCAATGTACTAAAATGAATGACAGGGAATGCACACTGAAATGCACTGATTCCTTCCAAATGGCCATCAGCTAGTCTGTGTAGACAATACTGAGCGAAGTGGACCAAGGTAGAGATGTGTACAAAACAAATTTTTTGATCAGTTTCAAATTCAAATCAAATTCTGAAAATTTGTTTCAAATTTGAATCAGATTCTAATTTGGTCCGAAAATTCAATTTGAAGTCAAATTCAAATCGATTTGACCCTGTTTTGGCAGGTTTTAAAACCAATCAGGGGTCTGAATGGTCTATAAAAGGTGCCAAATGGCATAGCCACCATTGAACAAGTGGGGACAAATGTCCCTGAGTAGCTGGGGTCAGGGGGCTAACACGGGGCTCCTCCCCCTGGCACCCTCTTGTCCTCTTCCCACACCCAAATGGTGAATGAAGCTCTATAATTTATAATATAGTCAAAGTTTATATATTCCATTTCTCATGCATGTCCCGCCCCACACACACCATATATTGTATCATTGGATCTGTTGGGTTGTGATTTGAATTCTTTGTTTTGGATCCTTTTCTGCTAATTGGGTGGTGCTCCTGTGATTCTCACGTGCTCATCTGCTTGTGGAGGTTCAATAAGGAATGTTTCTTAAAAATAATAATAATTTGGCCTTGATTGTTTGGAGACAGAAAAATAATACCACATGTAGGGATTAGGATATTCAATAAAAATACATTTTTATTACCCTCCGAGGTCTAATTTCTGAGGCTAGCAAGAGAATGAAGGTCTTTTAATACTGACTCTAATGAATGCCAAACTCTCCTCTTAATGAATAGGATTCGCAGGCTGCAGTGCATTGTAAGGAAATCAAAGGCAGCCATAGTTCAGATCTGACATGCCTTCCTTTTTCAGGAGGATGTGGGGTGTGACAGATGGGCATATTCATTTCAGAGAGCGAAGGAGTTTTGTTTTGTGCTTTATCGAGCCAAATGTGTGCTCTCCCCCTTCCCTCAACAGGCCTTTGTGAAATCCTCCATACAGGGAGAGATACAATGCTACTTCTGCAGTGTGTATTCCTTTCGAGAGTTGAATTCTTCCCACAACTCCTTTGACAAACCAGCAGACAATGGTAAGATGAGCTAACCCACTTCCCGGTGGCTGCTTCACGGCCCCCTTTGCTTCAAGGATTTTATAGGCATCCCACACTTGTGTGCTGCATAGGAAACGTCCTTGTCTCTTTGGCCTGCCATTGTTGGGGGAAGCATATCCTCCCCACCTTCACCCACACACATCATGTGCTAGCCAAAAAAGAATTGGTGATGTGAGCGTCGCATTGAATAGAAAGCAGGCAGATCTGCTTTCAGAGATCCCTCCCAAAAGGGAAGGTTGTGTACTCCAGATACACACCACACAAATGCTCTAGTCACATGTTATGTTCAATGCACGTACAATCTGAGTACAGTGTTTGCACCAAGCGTGGCGTCCTTCATTGAAACCAGGAGCTGAAGGCCCTCTGAGATATTCTGTGCCTTTCCCTCGTGCTTTGTGCTGCCAGAAGACTGGCTCCTTCATGGCCAATCAGAAGACAGCTGCTGACATCATGAGGCTGGGATGCCTCATGATGTCAGCAGCTGCCTTCTGATTGGCCACGAAGGAGCAGGAGGCGAACCCAGCCCTGCTGAAGTGGCTCCAGCTACAGGATCATAGAGTGTGCTTTGCGGAGTGGCACATCCATGGACAGCAGCCCCTGTAGCCACAGCTCTCTATCATTTCCATGGCTGCTGCCTCCTGGTGGCTAGGAAAACTGATGGGTTTGCCTGACCAGAGAATCAAGGTAGGAGAGCTCTTCCTACTTTGGTTAAAAGCATGGTAGGCTTGAGTAGGTTGGCAAAGGAGTAAGACAAGGCTGTCTACTTTCTCCGTATTTATTCAATTTATATGCTGGACATATACTGAGAGAAGCTGGATTGGAAGAAGATGAGCATGGTTTTAAAGTTGAAGGAAGAAACATCAATAACCTGCGCTATGTTGATGACACCACTCTGATAGCTGAAAATGCGGGTGATCTGCAAGCTCTAGTAATGAAAGTCAAGGAGCATAGTGCAAAAATGGGACTACAACTAAATGTAAAGAAGACTGACTTAATGACAACGGGTGCAGCAACGAGCCTCAGAAATGATAATGAAAACATTGAAGTGGTGGG
Source organism: Hemicordylus capensis (assembly GCF_027244095.1). Lineage (NCBI taxonomy): Eukaryota > Metazoa > Chordata > Lepidosauria > Squamata > Cordylidae > Hemicordylus > Hemicordylus capensis. Next base: position 4,128,824 of record NC_069671.1, on the reverse strand, counting down.
TAGCTTCTGCCTTTTAGGGTCAACTGTCAACAGTCAAGGATCTAGCAGTCAAGAAATACGCCACAGACTAGCACGTGGCTGGTAGGGATGTGCAAAAAATTTCGGGCACAGATCAATCTGTGCCTGAAATGAGCAATTTCAGGTGATTCGGGGCTGAACCGAATCACCCTCGATGTCCTCTGATATTTTTGGGGCCTGAGCCGAATCACCCAAATTTCGGGGCCAAAAAATTCGGGTGATTCGGCTCATGACCGATTTTGGGGGATTTTTTGAAGTTTTAGAGACTTTGGGGCACTTCGGGGACATAGCATGGGATCTGGGCAAAAAGAGTGGGGTGGGGTGGTAGTGCCTAATGGGTGCAGGCTACCACCCCAATTTCAGGGGGATTGGGCAAAGGGCTGATATTGGGGAAATTTCTGAAGTTTTCATGTCTTTGGGGCAGATTGGGGCAGATTGGGGCAGAAAGTGGGTCCTGGGGCAGAATAGTGGGGTGGGGTGGTAGTGCCTAAAGTGTGGAGGCTAACACCCCAGTTTCAGGGGGATTGGGCAGAGGGCTGATTTTTTGGGAATTTTTGAAGTTTTGATGTCTTTGGGGCAGATTGGGGGCAGAAAGTGGATCTGCCCCAAAAGAGTGGGGTGGGCTGGTAGATAGTGTCTAATGGGTGGAAGCTACCACCCGTCCCCAATTTCAGAGTGATTGGGCAGAGGGCTGGATTTTGGTGAATTTCTGAGGTTTTTCTTCATAAGGTGCAGTGTGCTAGATTGATATTCATAGTAAATGAGAGTGTGAAAAAGTGAAAGTGGGGTCATGAGAGTTCTTTAATTGAAAAAAATCTCATCTGCTATCATTGAATGAGAATTCACACCTCAGAAAATAAGGGAAAACATCCCTTCAGAAAAACTTCTGATGCATTTCTTCATAACCTTATGAAAGATCCACTTTCTGCCCCCAATCTGCCCCAAAGACACCAAAACTTCAAAAATTCCCCAAAAATCAGCCCTCTGCCCAATCACTCTGAAATTGGGGACGGGTGGTAGCCTCCACCCATTAGGCACTATCACCCCACCCCACCCTTTTGGGGCAGATACACTTTATGCCCCCAAACTGCCCCAAAGACACAAAAACTTCAAAAATTCCCAAAAAATCAGCCCTTTGTCCAATCCCCCTGAAATTGGGGTGGTAGCCTCCACCCATTAGGCACTACCACCCCACCCCACTATTCTGCCCCAGGCCCCAATTTCTGCCCCAAACTGCCCCAAACTGCCCCAAAGACACAAAAACTTCAAAAATTCCCCAAACATCAGCCCTTTGCCCAATCCCCCTGAAATTGGGGTGGTAGCCTGCACCCATTAGGCAATACCACCCCACCCCACTCTTTTTGCCCAGATCCCATGCTATGCCCCTGAACTGCCCCAAAGTCACTAAAACTTCAAAAATTCCCCAAAAATCAGTCCTTTGCCCAATCCCCTGAAATTGGGGTGATAGCTTCCAACCATTGGGCACTACCACCCCACCCCAAAATTTTGCCCCTGGGCCCTTTCCCCCCCGAATCGATTTGGATTCTGATTCAGATTAAATCCGAATCTGAACCGAATCAAGGGTGATTCTGGTGGCCCATATTCGGGCACAAAACAGAACAGGGGTGATTCAGTTCGGGTCCCAAACCGAATCACCAAAAATCCGAATTGCACACCCCTAGTGGTAGGGTTGCAATGAAGGCCTTGGAAAGGATATTTAGATGCTGTGATGTGTCTATACCTACAGAGATTAGAATTGTTCGGGCCATGGTTTTTCCCGTGACGCTCTATGGATGTGAAAACTGGACTTTGCAGAAGCAAGATAGAAAAAGCATTGACGCTTTTGAACTTTGCTGCCAGAGAAGACTTTTGAGGAGAGCATGGACAGCCAGGAAAGCAAACAAATGGATCCCAGAACAAATCAATCCAGAATTTTCACTCGAGGCACAAATGACCAAGCTCAAACTATCCTACTTCAGACACATGATGTGAAGACCCAGCTCCCTTGAGAAGTCCATAATGCTGGGGAAAGTGGAAGGAAAGAGAAGAAGAGGATGACCAGCAGCAAGGTGGATGGACTCTATTACAACAGCAATAAATGCACCACCTAGAGACCTTAAAGGCCAAGTTGAAGACAGATCATCCTGGAGAGAATCTATCTATGTGGTTGCTAAATGTCAACACCAACTTGACCACACTTAATCAATCAATCATCAATCAACCCAGCTCCTACCCTGATTTTGATGACTGTGTGAGCCAGGTCATTTTTTGTACAGACACTTGTATAAATATACAATTTAATGCCTGAAAAAACTAAGTGCAGCCACTTATCCAATATCCAAAATCAGGCTGTCATCCAATTAAATAAATCGTATTCAATTAATCTTATTCAATCTTATTCAATAAGTTGATTAATCAGCATATTAATTGATAATGTGCATTTTGCATATTAATGAAATCACTTTTTTTTTTAAAAAAAGCATGCTTTCCTTGTTTCTAGATGATGAACGCTGTTCAGCTAATTTGGAAGCATCCTTTTCACCAATTAAACGATCTCAAATCATAGGGGTGTGCATGAATCAGAATCTGCGATTTGATTCAACCTCTAATCAAATCATAGACCCCCAAATTGATTCGTCAAATGCAGCTGGCTTGCCCAGCTGCCTCAATGAATCACCCCCGATTCGACCCGTGAAAGTCGTGAAAGTCCAGTCTTACAATCCAGGAAGTAACTTGCTCTTGGCTGCCATTTTCCCCCCAGAATCCCCTTCCAAATGATACTATGAATCCCCCAATGAATACTATGATACTATGATTCTCACGATCACCCCAGGTGGGCAAGGAGAGTGCAGGGGGAAGGCTGCTTTCAACTTACCTTCCCCGCAGATGACCAAGCAAGTCATCTTCAACGTGCCTCCTGGGAAGCCACACAGGCAGTCCTTCTTGGAGCTGCACAGAGCAGGGTGGAGGGATCCGGGGTTGGAACCTTTTGTTCAAGCCTCCGGGCGTCCCACAATTCAACACGTGGCATGCACATTGCATTGGGTACCCATCAGACAGGTACTCTATGTGCCCTTCTCTGTGTCTCCTTGGGCTGCATTCAGTAGCCAGGTTAAGGGTGCGAGTGCACCCTTAACATCGGCTAACATCCGGGTTAATTATGAGGGTTAGGCAGGCAGGGAGAGGAGGGGTCCATGAGCATCCTGCTGCTTCTCACAACCAGCCTAACCCTGCCTGGTCTGCCCCAGGCAGGCTGGTTGTGAGAATAGCCTCTTTACTGCTCTTTGGGGGGCTTCTGGAATGATGGAGAAGCACCACTCCTAGCTCAGCTAAACAAATGTGGGAGCACAAGAATAATTGAGGGTACGCCTTCTTCTCAGTTTTCATCCTCAACGCCTCCCCCTACTTTCAAGCAATTTCCCCCCAAAAAGAATGTTGGTTCTTGTCCAGTTTGATACAAAAATAATCACAACCCTGTACGGTCATGAAGGATTTTAAGGAAGAATGGTAGAATCATGTGCTCTGAAAAACCGAACGGGTGTTGACCCTCGCAGGGTCCAAACTGCTGGAGCAAAGAGGGAAATAGGTGAACATGCGATTCCCACCCCCCCCACACCATGGAACACTTTTTCTCACCCGGCAGAGACTGCAGCCGGCCGGCATGGTGCCAGAGGAGTTTAAAGTTCCAGGGTTCTATCTAAAATATTTATTAACGTGAAGCTGTAGTTAGCACTTAAGCTGAGGGCAATACAGTAGAAGCCTCTTTGTTGGAATGGAAGTTAGTGAGGCTGAAAAGCCATTACGCTGTAAGTATAAAATATATTAAGTGTTTGGTAGCAACCTTAAATGTCCCTTTGTCAGCTCGCTTTGCTTCTGCGAGGCTTTGGCAGTCTGCTTAGCGGATTACTAGGCTCCATCAAGTCACGGCACAGTCAGCTTGCACTGGAGCGTTGACGGTGAAGGGTTAGCCAAGAGGCGAAAGATTCTGAGAGGGAACGTAGTTCAGGGACTCTCTCATTTCCAGAGAGCTGGATCATTTCTCAGCAAACAGTGAGTGACATGTACATAGGCCTGAGCAGAGCATGCTGGGGGAATGCTTTTCAAACAGTGGTGGCTTCAAGATAGGGTTGAATGAATTGGTGACCAGCTTTATTCGGATGACTCCTTGATAGTCCTCACGGGAGTCTACAATCTCAGGTTCATTTAAGGGCAGCAGGACATGCCCAAGCAAGGAGATGGAATGCTGGACATGGTGGATGGGGAACTGGTCAGATGTTCATTGCTTAGTGGGAAAGCACCTGTGTTGCATGGATAGGATCGTAGGTTCCGGTTTATCTCCAGGTAAAAAAGGATCTTGGGCAGCAGGACTCCAGAGAGGGGTTCTAGCCAACGTAGACAATTCTGAGGAAGGTGGATCAATGGTCTGACTTTGAAGAAGGGAGCTCTTAGAGCGAAGGGACATCTGCTACTGGTGGCCAGCCCCTTCCATGCAGCAACACACAGGTGGGCTGTGCTGCATGTAGGTGTGCTGGACTCGGACCACATGGCAGATTTGCTGTCGGAGGCCATGGATCACCAAGTAGGGGGGATGGCTGACCAGGCAGCCAAACCTTCATCGTGGGTTTGTGGTCACCGACAAAGCCACCAGCATCACTAGGGCAGCCAAGCAGGCTCAGTTTGTGTCCATCTATTGTATGGTGCACACACTGAACCTGGTTGTGTGGGATGCACTTGGCCCTTCTGGGGCTGAGGCCAGGTGAGACATCCTTGCCGCTGCTGTGGCTGCTCTTGCAGAGAGGTGCCACAAGATAGCAGCTTTCTCCCACTGGAGCAAAAATGATAGGTGTATGCTCAAGCTGAGGCAACTTAAGCTCCACCTACCTGAACACCTGATCACTCCAGAAGTTCTGACCTGGTAGAACTCCATTTTTCTCATGCTCCAGCATCTGCAGGAGCAAGAGGCAGCCATTCATGCCCTGGCAAGGAGGTGTGGCTTGGAAGTGTATGGCCTATCCAACAAGGACTGGGCGCTCCTTTCCGATATTGTCTTGGCACTCGAGCCATTCTTCTTGCCATGAACAGCTTGTGTGCCTAGGCAGCAACACTGAGCCAGGCTTTGCCAGGTCAGCCACTCTTCTTCTTGAGAAGACAATGGGTGAGCTCCAGACCACACTGGCCACTGAGGAAACAATGGCCTTGGCAGGTCAGCCGAGGTCTGGAGTGTTGGATCATCTGACGACGCCCTTGGTGCATCATGGGTGCATGTTTTGTCCTGCCGATGTGACCCAAGGATGAAGGACTTGGTTTTTTTGGATCTCAGATTGATAAAGGCAGAACTTGGGTGCCTGCCTGCTGTCCCTGAGTTGTGGTTTGGTGGCAGGTCAGTTCTCTCTCTCTCTCTCTCTCTCTCTCTCTCTCTCTCTCTCTCTCTCTCTCTCTCATACTTCTTGGTGATTACTGTGATGAACTCAATGTCTGGCTGTGAGACTAACTTGGGCTTCCCTTCATGGGAGGAGAGCTGGCCTTGTAGCAAGCATGACTTGTCCCCTTAGCTAAGCAGGGTCTGCCCTGGTTGCATTTGAATGGGAGACCTCATGTGAGCTCTGTAAAATATTCCCCCTAGGGGATGGAGACGCTCTGGGAAGAGCAGAAGGTTTCAAGTTCCCTCTCTAGCTTCTCCAAGATAGGGTTGAGAGAGATTCCTGCCTGCAGCCTTGGAGAAGCTGCTGCCAGTCTGTGAAGACAATACTGAGCTAGATAGACCAATGGTCTGACTCAGTATATGGCAGCTTCCTATGTTCCTATGTTCCCTTACTGCTCTGCTCTGCAATCTGCATTAAGCATTACAAGTGTACTCTGTCAAAATGTGGCTGAAGATGTACTTGTTGAGCTTGTAGCTGTGCTTGCTGGCTGCTAAGGGTGCTGCTGTGGCAACTGTTGCAATGCTGAAGTAAGGAGTCATAGCTGTGTGTGAGAGAGCAACTTGTGCCAATGATGTTACTGCGGTGTAGGCACTGTGGCTGGCAATGGATTGTGGGTCAGTGATTATTTTTTGGGCATTTTTGGATTGTATGTTTGGGAAAATGTGGTGTTCTGTGTTGTGAGGGACTTGTGTGCTTCTGTTCTGCAGTGTTTTTCAAGGCAGGATTGCAAAATTTGTGCACTCTTCTATAGGGACGCCCTATGTAGAGATGTGCACAAATCGTATTTTGCGATTCGATTTGAGCTCAAATTTAATTGTAAAATACTTGAATCAATTCATTGAAACAGCAGCCATTGAGGTCATACACACAATCGAAAACTGTGTTCTACCCCGGTTTGGGAACTGTGTGTACTCTCAATTTTTGATAGTGTGGAAGCAGGGTTAGAGGAAAACCTGGGTAGAAGTGATTGTGTGGAAGCAAGGTAAGAGAAAAAGCTACCCAGGTTTTCCTCTAACCTTGCTTCCACACAATCACTTCTGCCCAGGTTTTCCTCTAATCTTGCTTCCACACAATCAAAAATTGGGAGTACACACAGTTCCCAAACCGGGGTAGAACACAGTTTTCGATTATGTGAATGACCTCATTGTCAGCTGTTTCGATGAATCAGCTTGGATCAAATTGAGTGATTCGGCCATAGGAAACAATGGGGAACTAAAATAGGTCCCAGGGACACCAAAATTGGCCAGATGGTGCATTATGATGGGTGCTAACTATAACCCAACCCACAAAAGGAATTGGCAAGTGAGTTATTTTTTAGAAATCTTTAAATCTTTTTATTTAAAAAAACCCACACCATTCCTTAGGATCCTATAGGGATTTTTTTTTCTTTGGGGGTGTGGGGTATCTTTTTTTTAAAAAAAGATGGTAGGTAGCATCCATCACACCATACCATCCAACCCACTTTGGTGTGTCTAGGACTTACCTTTGAGGAACAGTGGGATGATTTGGATTTGCCATTGTTCCCTGTGGCGGAATCACCCACATTGATTCAAGTTGATCTGTCTAAACAGCCAGCAATGGCCGCTGTTTTGACAAATCAATTCAAGTATTTTGTGATTGAATTTGAGCTTGAATCGATTGGCAAATTACGATTCGTGCACATCTCTACTTCCCAAGCTTGGGGAGCTCTCCAAGGTGCTGATGCCATGCCCCATTTAGTTCTGTGGATCAAAGCTGATAGTATTTAAATGGAGGCACACCCTCCTCCATGGGCTTTCATTGCTGCCCTCCAATTGCCTTTTAACAGTGCAGTTCCCTGGTCGGTGTGGGTTTGAAGGATTTTTAAAAAATATTTACGCTAGGGGAACAGTATTTGCTTTAGCTCAAGGCTGAGTATATCTGCAAATAAAGGTTTTCCTTCGAGTGTATTGGTAGGACAAACTCACTTATGCTGTGGTATCCTTAGGCAAACAGAGCGAGCCTCTAAGTTCCGAGGCGATCAGTCTCCGGAGACCAGTTGCTGGGGGGCAAATAGTGGGGGAGGGCTGATGTGTTCAGGTGCTGTGTGTGGAAGGATCTAGCTGGCCACTGGTGGAAGCAGGATGCTAGTCTGGGTCGACGTTGGGCCAGAACCAACCAAGCTCTTTCCTTTTTTTACACCATGGTGTCACAAGGCAAGGCAAAGTTAATGAGTACCTAAATATGTTGCTGAAATGGATCTTTGTACATTATTCACTTCTGGCATTTCCAGTGTTGCTTTTCCAATCAGACTCTTTGAAATAACGTTCCGCTCTGGTTTCTTCATGCAATTGATTCCCCCCACCCCCCGCCGCCAACTTCTTTGCAAGTGTACTTTCTCCTCCTCAATTTTATTTCTAGTCAGGCAAACCACAGCACCACTTGGTCAGTTTTCATTTGTGCAGGGTTTCTCAAACTTGATTCCCCGGTTGTTGTTGGACTACAACTCCCATCATCCCCAGCCACAATGGCTGAAGACAGGAATTCTCAAACTTGGGTCCCTGGAAGTTGTTGGACTACAACTCCCATCATCCCCAGCCACAATGGCTGAAGACAGGAATTCTCAAACCTGGGTCCCTGGATGTTGTTGGGCTACAACTCACGTCATCCCCAGCCACAATGGCCGAAGAGAGGAATGCTCAAACTTGGGTCCCTGGATGTTGTTGGGCTACAACTCACGTCATCCCCAGCCACAATGGCCGAAGAGAGGAATGCTCAAACTTGGGTCCCTGGATGTTCTTGGACTACAATGCCCATCATCCCCTCTGTTTAAGAAGAGGAAGCCAGAACAAAAACATGCTCTGAATCAGGGCCCTGCTGATTCATCCCTGGAAGGGATGAGACCATGGAAGCTGCTCTAAAGTTCCTCAGTTGGAGCATGACCATTTCTGAAACAACATCTCACCCTGCTCAGCTTCCAGTGACCTTAGTTTATTTGGACAGCTTTTCTGCTATTGCAACAACTTTAGTTATTGGATAGAAACATAGGAATCTGCCTTCTATGAGTCAGACCACTGGTCCATCTAGCTCAGTATGGTTTACATTAGGTGTGTGCATGGAACTGGTTTGGCCAGTTCGGTTCGAATCCAACAGATTCAGAATCTGAACAGGACAAACAGAATCTGAACAGATTCAGCCTGGTCCAGTTCCATGTCCAGCAGAACTCGGTCTGATCCAGTTTGACTCCTGGACTGGGCAGAACTGGTTTGGGGTCTATACTTGTAAAGGGGAATCCAGTGAGGATCCCCCTTTACAAGTAAAGGGGTATTGATTGGCTGGTTGGTTGAATTTATATACTGCTTAGTATAAAAATGTCTAGGTGGTGCACAAAATTAAAAGATAAATTATAACACATTTAAAATTCATAAAAAGATAAACATCATAATAGATAAAAACATGAGTCTCAGTTGAAGGCCTGGGAAAACAGGTACATCTTTAGGGTCTTCCACCGTCTTGTTTGGATTCAACTCCAGTCTGCTATCCCTCATCCAGCCCAATATCGCCAACAGGCAGGCACTTGGGGGGTGCGGTCATGCCATTTCCTCCTCCTGACATCTTCTGCAAAGTGCCCACAGCACTATTTCAAAGTTGGTGGCAGCAAGGGGGAGGAAGCTGCTTACTTACCCCGGCCACTCGCCACCACTCACCCTCCCAGTGTGGCAAGTGCATTCCCCCTCCTTTACTGACTCAGTAAAGGAGTGAGGAGCACACTTGCCACACTAGGAGGGCAAGCAGCAGCAAGCGGCTGGAGTAAACAGCTTTTGTCCTCTCTCTCACACACACCTAACCTTGGGAATGCCCCTTACCGCCCCAAACTGGTTTGCCTGAACCAGGTCTGAACCAGATCGTGGACTGAACCACCCTCGGATTGGTGCATGATCAAACCTTCAAACCGGCCCCACTTCGAGGCGAACCAGTTTGGGATGAACTGTTTGTGCACACCCCTAGTCTACACAGACAGTGGCTTCTCCAAGGTGGCAGGAAGGCGTATCTCTCAGCCTTATCTTGGAGATGCCAGAGAGGGATTTTAAAACCTTCTACATGCTCTTCCCAGAGCAGCCCCATCCCTTAAGGGGAATATCTTACAGCACTCACACGTGCAGTCTCCCACTCGCATGCAAACCAGGGCAAACCCTGCTGAGCAAAGAGGACAATTCATGCTTGCTACCACCAGACCTACTCTCCTTCCTACTGATCTACTGGACGGCTCCCGAGTAAGGTGGGAACCTGAGCCAGGGGAAACATGACAGTCTGCCTGCCATGAACTGCTAAAGTGTCACCTCCAAAATTGCAACTGTGCCTCTCCATCCCTGAGACATGTATTTATTTATTACAATGAGACCTCCAAGGTGCCTAACATCAAGGCAATTAAAAAGCATTCAGTAATAAAACTCAAGAAAGCACAATAAAAATGCTATTAAAAAAACAAACATAGCAAACCACAGTGGCAGGGAAACCAGGAGGAAAAACCAAATTCCGGTTTCTGGACTAAAAGGATGGAGAAATACAAATGTTCTTAGGAGCACAAGAGAGTCATCACTGGCTGCTATTCTGAGGAATGCTGTGCATGTGCAAGGACAGGACATACTGTGCATGTGCATTGAGCGAGCATAGGGCTGTTGCATCAGCTCACTACACTAAGGGATCATTCACACCACCACATAGAGGGGAGCAGGAGGGGGGAGGCAGGAACCTCCCTCCCTTCCTCTCTCCCTGCCCCCAGAGGATTGGAGGCTCCTTTTGCCTATGCTGATCATGCACCCAGACGACTGGCATGGCAGTGATCAGCAGAGCTGGGATTAGGAGGTGGAAGTCCTCCATTCTCCCATAATGCATTGCACAGGAAGCAGAGAGGCAGCCCATACCAGTGCATGAGTGCTTCTCCCCCTGACCAGTGTTCCCTCTAACATGGATTCCCAGATGACTACAGCTCCCATAATCTCCAGTCAAAGGCCATTGAAGCTGGGGATGCTGGGAGTTGTAGTCAACAGCATCTGGGAATCCCTGTTAGAGGGGACACAGCCCCTGAGCTTGTAATCCACCACACTTTATGGTTGCTGGCCCCAGATACCCACACAACCACAAACAAAGGTAGAAGAGTGGATCTTTCTGCCCTATCTCAATTAAGGGCAGGGTAGAAATGCTGGGTAGCCCATGACAGGCACTGGGAAGGGAAGGATTCTGAGGCTCCAGATGAGCCTCTGTGCCCAGGGTAACCCTTTCCTACCTAGAAAAGGATGGCCGTGTGAATGACACCAGCATCGACAGGCCCGAAATCACCCACTCTGCCTCATTTGCAAGTAAGCTGGGCTTGAGGGAAGACCTCTTTGCCGCCGTCCTCCAGTGCCGGACCTCACCTCCGCTGCTGTGAGGGTTTAGGAGGTGGGTGGAGCCTCCGACGCTACACAGTGGCATTTTTAAAGGTTTTCAAAAACAGAATTAAGTTGTCCTCCAGGATGCCGCCCCCCAGGATTTGCCGCCATAGGCAGCTGCCGATCCTGCCTCTGTGGTAATCCACCATTGGCTTCAGCTACCCCACACAGTCTGATGCCTCTCCCAGTGAGAAGAGTGCTTCAGATGGAACTAACCACACCAGTGTTTACAGTGCATTTTGAGCACTGCTTGTAGAAGAAAGATAACAAACTTTGAATGGCTTTGTTTTTCCCCCAGTCTCAAAGTAGTTGACTGATTTCAATCAGGATTGTTCCTGGACTGGAACAATCGTAAAAAGTCAAGCGGCATTTGTATCTGATCTTAAAGGCGTGGGAATAATTCTTGTTATGGAGGTTGTTTTATGAAGGGAGGGGGATATGAATTTAGAAAGATCTGCTTGAAAATCGCAAAGCCGTTGTTGTTGTTGTTGTTGTTATCTATTTACACACAGATATTATTGACTGGATATGGTACTTTAATTATCGGGCCTTTTCCAAGGGTCTAGGATAACTCCTCCTCCTCCTCCTCCTCCTCTTCTTCACCACCACCACCACCACCAGTCAGACAGGTGTTATTGACTGGTTTGTTTTATCCAGACATAGAGTCCTTCCCAAGGACCTGGGATGGCTGAATTTTATTGTCAATGTTGTTGCTGTTGTTATAGATATCGTCACAGAATATAGGCTGTTCCCAGTGAAGTTGCTTTTTGTAACTGGCTGATGGTGATTTCTGTGGCCCCTATGGTGTTGAGGTGCTCTTCAAGGTCTTTTGGAACTGCACCCAGGGCGCCAGTTACCACTGGGATTATTTTGGTCTTTTTCTGCCACAGCCTTTCCATTTCAATTTGTAGATCTTTGTATTTGGTGATTTTTTTCTATTTCTTTTTCTTCTATTCTGCTATCCCCTGGTATTGCTATGTCGATTATTTTCACTTGTTTTTCTTTCTTCTCGACTACAGTTATATCTGGTGTATTGTGTGGCAGATGTTTGTCTGTTTGTAGTCGGAAGTCCCATAATATTTTTGCATCTTCATTTTCTTCAACTTTTTCAATTTTATGGTCCCACCAATTCTTGGCTACAGGTAGCTTGTATTTTTTGCAGATGTTCCAGTCTATCATCCCTGCTACCTTGTCATGCCTTTGTTTGTAGTCAGTCTGTGCGATCTTTTTACAACAGCTGATTAGGTGGGTCCACTGTTTCATCTGCTTCTTTACAAGGCGGCACTTGCTGTTCGTTATGGATTTTTCTACTTTTGCTCTTATTGCATTTGTTCTTAGTGCCTGTTCTTGTGCAGCCAGTATTAAACCCTCTGTTTCTTTCTTCAAGTTGCCATTCTTAAGCCATTGCCAGGTCTTGCTGATGTCTGATTTTCCACTTATATTGTGCAAATATTGACCATGCAGGGGCTTATTTCTCCATCTTTCTGCTCAGTTCTTGACTTGTTCTTTCTTGTAGGCCTGCTTTGTTTCATTGGTGTTGAATAGTTTCGCGTTATTGACCATTTGAAGTGCATCTTCTTCACTGTCCTTGATATATTCTTCAAGGCCTCTTTTCTCCTCCCCTACTGTTTGATGGACTTGCAGCATTCCTCTTCCACCTGAGCTGCAAGGGAGGTATAGCCTATCTACATCACTGCAGGGGTGTAGAGCATGATTGATGGTCATGATTTTCCTGGTCTTACGATCTTGCGTCTCTAGCTCTGCTTGGGTCCAGTCTATTATTCCTGCAGTGTATCTGATAACAGGTATAGCCCAGGTGTTTATGGCTTGTATGGTGTTCCCGCCATTGAGTTTGGACTTGAGGATTTTTCTAACTCTCCAGATGTATTCACTTCCAATTTTTCTTTTAACTTCAGTGTGTGCGATGTTATCAGCCTGGAGAATGCCCAAGTATCTGTAATGTTCTTTCTCTTCCAGGTTCTTGATCTTGCTTCCATTGGGTAGTTCTATTCCTTCTGTTTTTGTTATTTTCCCTCTGTTCATTATTAATGCAGCACACTTGTCTAGTCCAAACTCCATTGCTATATCGCTACTGAATATACGGACAGTGTTTAGCAGTGATTCGATTTCTGACTGGGACTTTCCATACAACTTCAGATCGTCCATGTACAGCAGATGGTTTATTTTACTTGTCATGGCGATTACAAACAACAGAGGGGATAGTGAGTCCCCTTGGAAAATGCCTCTTCTAATGCTAACCTGTCCAAGTGTCTCGCCATTGATTGTTAACTGTGTACTCCACATGCTCATTGCTTTTTTAAATAAATATCTGAATGTTTTTGCTGACACCAGTTGATTCTAAACATTTTAGTATCCATGTGTGTGGCAATGAATCGAAGGCTTTCTTGTAGTCAATCCATGCAACACTTAGATTTGTTTTTCTTCTCTTGCAATTTTCTAAAATCATTTTGTCAATCAGCAGCTGGTCTTTTGTGCCTCTGGTGTTCAGGCAATTTCCTTTCTGTTCAACTGGAAGCTGTTGTTAGTTAATAAGTGTTGCATGACTTCATCTGCTATTATTCCAGTTAATAATTTGAACATGGTTGGCAGGCAGGTTATCGGTCTATAATTAATTGGAACTGCACCTTTTGCTGGGTCTTTCATGATGAGATGAGTTTTCCCAGTTGTTAGCCATTGTTCAATATCACCTCCTTGCAAAATGTGATTGAACTGTTTTGATAGTTGTTTATGAAGGCTTGTGAGGTGTTTAAGCCAAAAGCCATGCAGTTCATCGTTGCCTGGTGCAGTCCAATTTTTAATTTTCTTTGCTCTTTCACTTATTAATTCTGGTGTTATTATTAGATCTTGCATTTGTTGGTTACATTTGTTAACCTCTTTCATCCAGGCTGCTTTTTTATTATAACCTATTGGATTGTCCCATAATTTCCCCCAGAATTGCACTGTTTCTTCTTTATTTGGTGTTTCTACGTTTCTCACAGTTTCTCCTTCTATGCTTTGGTAGAAACATCTCTGATTCGACTGGAATTGGAGATTCTGCCTGTGTTGAGTAATTCTGGCTTCATATCTGCTAATCTTCTTTGACACTGCTGTTATTTGCTGCTTTATTTTTTCCAGGACTTCTCTAATTTTCCTTGAATCTAGGTGGTATTTTTGGATCAGATACTGTTTGGTGTTTTCATTCTTCAGCTTCTTGTCTTTCATATCTTTCAATTTACTAGCATCTGATCTAAGCCTGGAGATTTTATTTTCTAATCTAATCTTCCATTTAGGTGATGTACTACTTTCTTTTTTTACAGGTCCATTGATCTTATATCCAAGCTCTTGTGTTGTTATTGTTGCTGTACTGTACATAAGTTGGTTTGTTTCTTTCAAATTATTGGTTGGTATTTCTGCAAGTGCAGCATTGACATCTTTTAATACCTGAGTTGTTTTTTGGCAACTGTTTTTAGAGCTGGAAGTTGAACCCTGGTGGTTGTTTGGTTCATGTGCTCAGTTATTTTTTGCTTAGTTCTTGTTGCTTTTCTGTTAAACGGCATTTGGGTTGTTGAGGTGAAGGCAAAGGGGAGGTTGCCTGGTTTTGATTTTGAAACAGTTCAGCAATGGTGGTATCCTCTATTTCCAACACCTCCTCCATCTGCGCCTGAGCAACTGCTTCAGTTGGTGGTAATTCTTCTTCCATATCTTGAGCCTGTGTTGCTCTTTGCAGTTCTTCCAGGTCAACTCCTGTGAATACTTTATTTCTTATTATGAATCTTCTTTGGTCTGCTAGCCTCTGTTCTGTTATTTCTGTATCTGGATGCTTCTCTTTCCAAATTTGGTACATTCTTTTTAAATAACCTCTTCTAGTTGGACTAGACTTGTAATAGCAGATCATTATTTCCTTGTTGGCATTTTTCATATATTTTTTTCGGTTAAGCGATGTTTCTTCCAGTAACTTTGCTGTCTTCAGCCCTGGTTGCTCAACTGAAGATCCTGAGTCATGTTGCCCACTTGCCACCAGATGTATTATTGTTGTTGTTGTTGTTGTTGTTAAAGCTACCTGTGGAGAGGTTTGAGGAGATCTCCAACGCTTTGGAAATTCTAACCCAAATCACTTTAGGGTCCCCCCCTTCTAATTCTCCCATCCCACATCTCTGGGAGAACTTCAGACAGACTCCCAAATGAGCTTGCTAGTGAATAAATTATGAAAAGACTTCCTTTGATAGAGTGCGCCTTTCAGGCAGCAGATCAAAAAGCAAATTAAATCCTCTTTGGTGTAATTTCCAGGCTAGTGGTCTGGTTCGTTTTGAAGATCACGGTTTTGTGTGTGTGTCCTTTATAGCTTCTTTTAAGATGTTTAGTAGAAAAGCTTCGGTTAAAAAGTTTGACTTTGGAAGGAGTCAAGATTCCAGCCTCTTCCCACACTTTCTTGGATATCTGAGGCTGTCAGCGGGTGCTGCGGTTTCTTGACATGTATATACTGATGGATACAGAGACCCTGAGATCTCCTACAGATCATAACCTCCAGCCCTATACATTAAAGTGAAGGTCAGCAGTTTTAGAGATGCTTCCAAAATTCTCAAAATCTCTCAACTTTAATAGTGATAATATATATAATAATAGTAACAACAATGACAATCGGCAGGACATCTGTGTGCTAGTTCTCCCTGTCTCATGAGGGAATGGGGCCATTATGGGAAGAGCATCTGCCTGCTTGCATGCAGAAGGTTCCAAGTTCTCTACCTAGCATCAGATAGAGACTTTTAAATGTCATGGTCCTCAACAGATTTTTAACACTCAGTGATCAGATCAATAATTTTGTTTTTAAATAATGTTTTAATGCTGTTTTTATCTGTTGTGAACTGCCCAGAGACATAGGTTTTGGGCAGTATAGAAATGTGTAAAATAAATAAATAAATAAATAAATAAATAAATAAATAAATAAATAAATAAAAAAACTCCAAAGTGACGACATGTCCAAGAGAAACAGAATGACTTTCTAAGATTCCAGTTCACTATGTATGGCCATTATTCAATTAAGTGTTCAGTGTTTGGAATGGAAATCCTACAAATTTAAAACTGTTCTTATGCCTTCCTTTTGCAAGCACATTGACAAGAAAATTCTGTTATATTTATTTTACATTGCAAACTTTCCTGTAAGTGTAATTTATATCTTGAACTTTCCTGAACTTGTGTTATGGGGCAGCTAACAAATAAAGTTGTAATAATAATAATCTGTAAAATTAAGTTGTAAAAGGATCGCACAGACTGACTACAAACAAAGGCGTGACAAGGAAGCAGGGATGATACACTGGAACATCTGCAAAAAATACAAGCTACCTGTAGCCAAAGACTGGTGGGACCATCAAATTGAAAAAGTTGTAGAAAATGAAGATGCAAAAATATTATGGGACTTCCGACTACAAACAGACAAACATCTGCCACACAATACACCAGATATAACTGTAGTCGAGAAGAAAGAAAAACAAGTGAAAATAATCGATATAGCAATACCAGGGGATAGCAGAATAGAAGAAAAAGAAATAGAAAAAATCACCAAATACAAAGATCTACAAACTGAAATTGAAAGGCTGTGGCAGAAGAAGACCCAAATAATCCCAGTGGTCATTGGCGCCCTGGGGGCAGTTCCAAAAGACCTTGAAGAGCACCTCAACACCATCGGGGCCACAGAAATCACCATCAGCCAATTACAAAAAGCAGCTTTACTGGGAACAGCCTATATTCTGCGACAATATCTATAATAATAACAGCAATATTGATAATACAATTCAGCCATCCCAGGTCCTTGGGAAGGACTTGATGTCTGGATAAAACCAACCAGTCAAGCACACCTGTCTGACTGTGTAAACAATATAATAATAATATTAGTGTGATGACTTTGCCCAGTCAATGACAGGCCTCTCTTACTAGTGACAAATATTTGCCAATTTCACTTTTCAGGCCCACTAGCAATCTTTCAGGGCAAACATATCCCTCACCCTGCTGCAATCATATTTTGTCCATTGAGAAAAATGCACTTTTCACCACCTACCTTCCCCCAATTCCGTTTGGTGCCCTTATTTCTGCTAGTCCTGGTTTGGCATCATATCCCCACAGCTGCGCCTTTACTTCCTTCCTAAGTTGCTGACATGCATGATTCCACCCCATTTGGATTCTGCACTTAACAGTATGTAGAATCATAATGTCTTAGTGCTGGAAGGGACCTTGGAGTCCAACCCTCTATCTCTGACAAATGGCTGTCTACCCTTTGTTTGAAAACCTCCAGTAGTGAGCCCTCACTGCATGAGGCAGGCTGTTCCATTGTCAAGCAGCTCTTACAGTCAACAAATTCCTCTGAATGTCTAGCCTAAATCTGCTGCCTTGCGGTTATCTTATTCATTCTAGTCCTGGCCTCATAGTCTTGTGTTGATGTGATGATCTCTCTGCCCAACTGTCCATACAATCATGTGGCATAATGTGATAATTCAGATTTGGCAATATGGTGGCATCACTGAGGGAAAATGAAGGCCATTGAGAGATGAAGGGCAAGTGAGGGCAAATGGGGGGGGGAAAGCAAACTTTTTCATGTGGCACACAGAAACACTGATAGAATGGGAAGGTGTTTTACAGCCTAACTGGAATATTTGGTGGGAGGAAGTGAGTAATCCTGAGCCAGGCTTTTTAATTCACTTTTTGCATGAATGTATTTAAAAGTTGCCTTAGGGAGGTGGATTCTCTTCAGGGGGCATAGGGGTATACTCTGCAGTTGGGATTGTGAGGTCACAGGCTCCAGGCTCCCTGTCAGACGCCTCCTAAGATCAATGAACTAAGTGGATTAAGGCTTCAGTTCAGATAAGAGAGAGATCCACTGCGAAAGGTGGACTTATCACAGCACTCTGGAGGAACCAAAATCTTAGCAGTTCAGCCACACCGCTAATGCAGCTGATTGATGCTAATGCTCTTACAGTTCCTTAGTAGAGCATCTTCTTAACTTGGGGTGGGGAGGGATGTCAGCTACCTTTGCCAGTTGTTCCATCAGCTGATAGCAAGGACTTCTGATGTGGATCAGGTGGTACGACTGGTGCAAAAGAGGTTCAGCTTGGGATAAAGGGAGGGAGGGAACTGCTTTCCAATGCCTTTGAGTTTTGAATTTCTAATAATTAAAATGGTTCTTAATAGGGAAGTGTGTGGACCTCCTCCAGTCAGGGACTCCTTTGACCCATTCCAAGCTTTTGGTACCTCTTGGCATTCCTCCGATGGCCCAGATCTGGAGCTGCCTGCTGGGATCACATCATGCCCATTTTGAAAGAGCTGCACTGGTTACCAGTTTGTTTCCGGGTCCAATTCAAGGTGCTGGTTTTGACCTTTAAAGCCCTTAACGGTTTGGGCACAGGATACCTAAGGGACCACCTTCTCCCAAGGGTTGCTGCCCGCATGACGAGGTCAACTGAGGGGGCTATGCTATGGCTGCCAACAATGAGGGAGGCTCGGTTGTCGTGCACGTGGGACAGGGCCTTCTCTGTTGCTGCCCCCAGACTCTGGATTGCTCTCCTGGTGGCTCATCCTAACCAGCTCCTCCTTCTCCATCATGGCTTTTAGAAAGCATGTGAAAACTTGGCTTTTGACCCAGGCTTGTATGTGATTGTCTCCACTGTTGCTTCTTTGTATTTTGTATGGTTATTTTATGCATGTATTTTAAAATCTTTTTAGTTAGATCTCTGTGTTTTATTATTTTAGCGTAATATTTTAATTGTGTAATTCGTAGAGTCTTGTTTTAATTTTTCTATGTGAACCACCTTGGGATTGTTTTTAATGAAAGGCGGTATATACATTTAACAATAAATAAATAATGATAAATTTTAAAAAAAAATCCCTCCCCTGCTCCAGCTCAGTTTGCTTTGATGGTATTTCTAGAACACCTCAACATAGGAACATAGGAAGCTGCCATTTACTGAGTCAGACCATTCGTCTATCTAGCTCAGTATTGTCTTCACAGATTGGCAGCAACTTCTCCAAGGTTGCAGGCAGGAATCTCTCTCAGCCCTCTCTTGGAGATGCTGCCAGGGAGGGAACCTGGAACCTAGATGCTCTTCCCAGAGCAGCTCCATCCCCTAAGGGGAATATCTGACAGTGCTCACACTTCTAGTCTCCCATTCAAATGCAACCAGGGCAGACCCTGCTTAGCTAGGGGGATGTCATGCTTGCTACCACAAGACCAGCTCTCCTCCTCTACCAGCTCTACCTCTCAAGATAGGCTTCCCAGTTCTAGTTCTCTGGAAGTGGGGCAAGCAGCAAACATTGTTTTTCTGCCTCTGATCTTTTCCTGCTTTGCTTTCTCTGAAGACCTGCAAGGCTATAGATGGCCTGGGTGTGGGTTGTCCCCAATGGAGGCTGTGCCTTCTACCATTTGACTGATGAGAATAACGATGCACTTGAGTGCTAGGTGAACTTGCCCCAAGCATTGCCATGATCTCTTTGGAGACATGGACCAGGGGATGCCCCAGACCTTGGATAGCTCCCAAGGCAATTCGTCAGGACCACGGTCAGAGCTGATCAGGAGAAGGCAGAAAGCTGGGATGTTCTTCCAGCAGTGTTTCTCAGAGAACTTCTGAGCATCATCTTTTACCAAGCCGCCTGCTTGGTGATGGCTTGGTTCTGGCCTCTGTGCATGTATGGACACCATTTGCATCCTGTTCAGAATTAAGAACTAATTGTTGCTGAACCGGTCTGCCTAAACCAAGCCTGGTTTGGTTCGACTGCGGACCGAACTGCCCCGGTTCGGTCCACAATTGACTCTTCAAACCACCCAGTTTGAGGTGAACCGGTTCTGTGCCGAACTGTGTGTGTGCACAGACCTAGTCTTGTGTTCCAAAGTAGACTTCCTCATGTGGCCTTCAGCATGTCTGATTTCTCAGTTCCTTCCAGTCTGGATAAAAATAGCCTTCCTCACAGAGTGCTTGTGAGAGTCAATACTGAAAGCTGTATAAGAAATATATAGATAACAGGGAGGGGAGGAGGAAGGAAGCTCTAGGCAGATTTTTAGAGAACAGGAATTGAATTTGCTATTAGCCCAGTTGGTTTGGAAACATATCTTCACGCTCAAGGAGAGCTTAATTCCTCAGCTGCAGTAATCCATTATGCAAGCTACCTGCTGCACCGGGTTCGACTGGTTATCTTCACGCCACCCTCTTTTGGATTTTCTTTCTCGTTTCCATTAATTAAGAGTTTATCAGCAATGTATAATAATGCTGCATTGTTAGCATACAGGAAATTCAGCATTTTTAAAACTGTCGCCCTGAGACAATTCCAGAGGCACAGTTGCAGATTTCACTCGGGAGCGGGGTAGCAAAGAGTCTCAGCAGGGAATTCAGACCTGCTCTTGAATAGATCTACAATTAAATATTAAAGAACAAGGTCACCAGCTGGGGTAGTTGGGTGCCATTCCCCCCCCCCCGCAGAATGCCTCTTGGTTATATGTGCGGTAGTGTTGCTTTGAGAGGCAATCTGAGGAGTGCTGTTTTTGAGAGGCAGCTGTGAGCCTCAGGAACAGGGGTAGGCAACCTTGGTTCTCCAGCTGTTGCTGAACTGCAACTCCCATTATCCCCAATTGCAATAAGTTGTGGCTGGGGAGGATGGCTAGTTTGGAGGCATACTGCTGATATTATCCTCGTACACCTCCCTGTCAGCCCTTTCAGGCCTCTGGCCCTCCTCCGTTAGAGCTGAGTCCCTGCCCATTGGTAATCTTTCCTCTGCTTCTCCCCGTCTGCCACCCGTCCCTGCCTCCTTGGGCCCCTTCACCACTCCATCCTCAGAGTAGGATTAGTAGTAAGTTTATTACGGTCCTTAGACCAGCTTCACATTTAAAACAATTCATCGATAATGTGCAAAATATTCAGATTGCTAATACAAGCTCTACAAAGTTTGGATGCAGCAATACAAAACTTGGCCACATGAACAGAGGTAACAGATTTAAAATTTGACAGCAAAAAGTCCAAGTATAATTGATCCACATGGTCAGGATGATTCTTTAGGAGAGGAGCAATGAACTTAATATGAGCATCCCTATAAAATTGACAATACAGAATAACATGAACAACTGACTCTATATCCCCTGAGCCACAAGGGCAAAGACGCAATGCATACGGAACTCGTTTATATTTCCCGTCTAGGAGTGCAGAAGGAAGGGCATTCAAATGAGCAAGGGTCAATGCTCTCCTAAACTTAGGTAAAATATATATGTTCTAAATATTCAGCTGGTTTATGACTGAAATTTTGGGAGCCTATATACATTCCCCTTGGTAGTCGTGCACACTCCTCCTGCAGATCTATGTCCAATAGTCGCTGTCTGACAAAAGATATCGCTTGATCTAAACCCCTCCCTATATGCTCAGAGGTAATTACAGCCTTACAAAAAAGGTGCTTCTTTGAGCAACCCCAGCCCAGGTTGCTCAAAGAAGCAGGGTAATCCAGCCTTCCTACCTGGCCTTCCTACCCTGCTCCAGAGGAGAGCTGGTCTTGTGGTAGCAAGCATGACTTGTCCCCTTAGCTAAGCAGGGTCTGCCCTGGTTGCATATGAATGGGAGACTAGGGATGTGCGAACCGGTTCGGATCCGAACCGGTTCCGGTTCGGAGGTTCGGATCGAACCGAACCACCCCTGGTTCGGTTCGAATCCGAACTGAACTGGGGGTGGTTCGTTTCGAACCGGTTCGGACCGGTTAGGATCGGTTCGGAAAGCTGAAAATTGGTCAGATGGTAGCTGGCACCCAGGGGTACCTGTCACCCAAACCCCAAAGCAATCGGACACTCGTATGATTTTTTATGAATTTTTGAAAAATATTTTTATTTTTCTCTCATAGGATATAATGGGACCCAAACCAGGCCATTATTTCTTATTATGGAGCACTCATGGGTGCCAACAACCATGCAAACCCTGAAGCAATCAGACACCCCTATGATTTTTTATGAATATTTGAAATATTTTTAATTATTTTTCTCATTGAGTATAATGGGACCCGAACCAGTCCATATCCCCTGTTGTGGAGGACCTAGGAGCACAAAAGCAGGGTGGGTGGTAGACAGGCATGGGTGCCTACCACCCAAAAAATCTCAAGGCAATTGGACACTCCTCTGATTATTGGTGAATTAAGTGTTTTTGAATTCCTCATAGAGAATAATTAGGATTGCAGCAAATGTATAGCTTCACGTCGGGGGGAAAGGGGTGTCGTAGAGTGCAGTGTGGTGGGTGGTAGTTCCTAGGGTGGGCAAGGAAGCTATCAGAATTATTTGAAAGGAATTGGGCAAAGAGGTGATTTTTAAGTGATTTTTGAAGTTTACGCGTCTTTAAGGTTTTTCCTCATAATAAGTTATAATGGAGCTTTCAGCAGCCCTATAAGTGCACATGGGGGTGCTGGGGTGGCCCAGAGCAAGTGGTGGTGTAGTGCACATAGGGTGCCAACCACCCCCATGGGTTTCTAACACATGGGGTACAGGGATCTCTGGTAGGGGCACCCCCATGGGTACAGGGTTCTCTTGTTTCTGAGGTATTGAGTGTGGATTCTATGATAGCAAATGAGATTTTCAATGAGACACCATCAATCCACTCTAATATGCTATCATAGAATCCACACTCCACCTCCTGCTTCTTCTCTGTGTGTGTGCTTAGTAGGGGTGTGCAATTTGGGATTTCGGGTGATTTGGCTCAGACCCGAACCGAATCACCCCTGTTCTGTTTTGTGCCCGAATCTGGGTCACCCGAATCACCCTTGATTTGGTTCAGATTCGGATTTAATCTGAATCCGAACCCGAATCGATTCGGGGGGTAAAAAGGGGCCCAGGGGCAAAATTTTGGGGTGGGGTGGTAGTGCCCAATGGGTAGAGTCTACCACCCCAATTTCAGGGGGATTGGGCAAAGGGCTGATTTTTGGTGAATTTTAAAAGTTTTAGTGACTTTGGGGCAGTTCGGGGGCATAGCATGGGATCTGGGCAAAAGGAGTGGGGTGGGGTGGTAGTGCCTAATGGGTGCAGGCTACCACCCCAATTTCAGGGGGATTGGGCAAAGGGCTGATTTTTGGTAAATTTCGGAAAATTTCATATCTTTGGGGCATATTGGGGCAGAAAGTGGGGCCTGGGGCAGAATAGTGGGGTGTGATGGTAGTGCCTAATGGGTGGAGGCTACCACCCCAATTTCAGGGGGTGTGGACAAAGGGGTGATTTTTTGAGAATTTTTGAAATTTTAGTGACTTTGGGGCAGTTTGGGGGCAGAAAGTGGATCTGCCCCAAAGGAGTGGGGTGGGCTGGTAGATAGTGCCTAATGGGTGGAGGCTACCACCCATCCCCAATTTAAGAGTGATTGGGCAGAGGGGTGAATTATGGTGAATTTATTTGTAAGAGGTTTGTCTTCATAAGGTGAAGTGTGCTAAATTGATTACTTCCTCATATTATTCATAGTAAAGGAAAGTGTGAAAAAGTGAAAGTGGGGTCATGAGAGTTGTTTAATTGAAAAATATCTCATTTGCTATAACAGAATGAGAATTCACACCTTTTCTATTCACCATAATTCACCCCTCTGCCCAATCACTCTTAAATTGGGGATGGGTGGTAGCCTCCACCCATTAGGCACTATCTACCAGCCCACCCCACTCCTTTGGGGCAGATCCACTTTCTGCCCCCAAACTGCCCCAAAGTCACTAAAACTTCAAAAATTCTCAAAAAATCACCCCTTTGTCCAAACCCCCTGAAATTGGGGTGGTAGCCTCCACCCATTAGGCACTACCACCACACCCCACTATTCTGCCCCAGGCCCCACTTTCTGCTCCAATCTGCCCCAATCTGCCCCAAAGACATGAAATTTTCAGAAATTTACCAAAAATCAGCCCTTTGCCCAATCCCCCTGAAATTGGGGTGGTAGCCTGCACCCATTAGGCACTACCACCCCACCCCACTCCTTTTGCCCAGATCCCATGCTATGCCCCCGAACTGCCCCAAAGTCACTAAAACTTTAAAAAATCGCCAAAAATCAGAGGAAGGTCCAATCGACTTGAAATTTGGGTGGCAGGTAGAACACAAGGTCCCCTTTCAAACCAGCTATTTTTTGAGATCCGAACCGAACCGGGGGGGTGGTTCGGCAAAACCAAAACCGAACCACCCTGGTCCAGTTCGGACCCGGTTCGGATCCGAACCGAACCGGGAGAACCGGTTTTATGCACATCCCTATGGGAGACTTGATGTGTGAGCACTGGAAGATATTTCCCTCAGGGGATGGAGCCGCTCTGGGAAGAGCAGAAGGTTCCAAGTTCCCTCCCTGGCAGGCTCTCCAAGATAGGGCTGAGAGAGATTCCTGCCTGCAACCTTGGAGAAGCTGCTGCCAGTCTGTGAAGACAATACTGAGCTAGATAGACAGATAGTCTGACTCAGTAAATGGCAGCTTCCTATCTTCCTATGTTCCTCTTAATCCAGGTAGAAGAAGAGGAGAGCTTTCCTATCTCGATTCTTTGGTCATGTGGACCCACCCACATCTTCTACCCAGCCTCCATGACCCAGCAGGCCCTCCCTCGCAAGAAAACAATAGAGAGCTGTGGCTACAGGGGCTGCCATTCAAGGATGTGCCACTCTGCAAAACACACTTTATGATCCTGAAGCTGGAGCAGCATCTGCAGGGCTGAGTCTGCCTCCTGCTCCTTCATGGCAGAGGGCAGCCTCTGATGTCATGAAGCTTTCCAGTTTTCTGGTGGCACAAAGCATGATGGGAAGGTGTTCAAGGCTCCCAATTTCTAGACTACACCTGGCTTAACTGTGTGTTTCCTGGGTTTGCTGACCCAAACAGAGGTTTTGGTCATGTGCTGCTAATATAGTAGGGCAGCTGTTCCCAACCTTGGGTCCCCAGATGTGGTTGGACTACACCTCCCACCCTCCCCATTGTGGCAGGGGATTCTGGGAGTTGTAGTCCAACCACATCTGGGGACCCAAGGCTGGGAACCCCAGCGGGAGGAGCTCTCCAAACCTCCAACGCCCCCCGCCAATGGTCATGTGAACTGCCTTCATGTTTAAAGTTATGCACACTTGTCTGGGAGTAAGCCCCTCTTCATGCAATGGGACTACTTCAAAGTAAACATGCACAGAATTGCACTGTCAGAAAACAGCAGCCGTCATCCAGTGCAGCATTCTGCAGGCATGGTAATGGAATGTTGCACAAGTGTGTTCTTGCACGGCCATTAAAAATTGTGCAACTATAGTCTACTGGAAAGAATGACCCACAGTTGTACGACATTTGCACAATTTTTTGCACTTTGCAAGAGCACATTTGCAGAACTGCGTGCATGTTCCATTACAAGGCATGTGGACTATTGCACAGTATGTCAGCCTCCGTCTTGCTTGATTAGCCAGGTCTGGCTTTTGAATTGATTCACAGCACTCCTAGTTAGCCCATCCGACAGAGTAATTGATTAACTGTTGCTTCCTTAATTTGTATGTCAAAATTCAACTCTAAATGGTTATTTAAATCAGACCATCACAATTCCCAGGGCAAGGGATCAGGATAATTTCTGGAGCAAATTCATTTCCGTTCTTCATTTCTTTTCTATAACAGCTCGCCGTACTTGCAGACAACCATGTAAAGGATATGGGCTGAGAAGAGGTTTCATGGCAGGAGGCACACTACAGTTTGCCCAAATGCACCCTGCAGGACCAGCGCAACACTCGTTTGGAACTCAAGCCCCCAACTTAATAGAAAACTAATACAGGAGAACCTCATTATTCCTGGAACTGCTATTTGCAGTTCCGCATATCCATGGGGTGTTTCATCGACACCCTTTTTCAGTATCTGGGGCTTTGGAATGTGCTCCATACTGAAATAAGAGAATCTCCTTCTCTGTTTTCTTTTAGGAAGACCCTGAAGACGTACCTGTTTTCCCAGGCCTTCAACTGAGACTCATTTAAAAAAAACTTTTAATGTGGTGTTAATGTATTTTCAAATCTATTATGATTTTATCTTTTTATGAATGTTAAATGTATTATGTTTTATGTTTTTAATTCTGTACACTGCCTCGAGATTTTTATGCTAGGTGGTATATAAATTCAAAATAATAATAATAATAGCATCATCTGTGGATACGGAGGGGTTAAAACCCACATATCTGTGGTTCCTAGAGAGTCGGAAGTTACCATGGAGGTCACTTCCAGCTTCCATTTTGTTTCACAGAGCCCAGGAGGAGGGAGGAGGGGCCATTTTGTGGCTCTTTGAATCGTCATCATAATCATCATCCCAGTGGTCATTGGCGCCCTAGGTGCAGTTCCAAAAGACCTTGAAGAGCACCTCAACACCATAGGGGCCACAGAAATCACCATCAGCCAATTACAAAAAGCAACTTTACTGGGACCAGCCTATATTCTGCGACAATATCTTTAATAATAACAGCAACAACATTGACAATAAAATTCAGCCATCCCAGGTCCTTGGGAAGGACTCGATGTCTGGATAAAACCAACCAGTCAATAACACCTGTCTGACTGTGTAAACAAGAAATAATTGGGCTTTCCCCCTCAATTTTCCAGTTTGGATGGGCATTTTGCGCCCCATGGAAGCAAAGAGTTCCCCCATCCTAAAATTTCTCCATTCAGTTATGTAAAGCCATCAGAGCAATGTATGTGGCTTAACAATCCAAATACCACTTTATCTCTCCTTCCTTTGGCCTTTGGCCTGTAAATAAGACTCCTGCTCCTCTCCCCTGGATCCACCGGAGCATCAATTGCACACACGACTTAGCATCAGTTCGCTTCTGAAAAATAAACGCTGTGGAGGAGATTTTGTAACGTTAAAAGGAAAAGGAGGGGAAACCCATAAAGGACTACCAGACTCTTGGCTCCTAGGTCTGATAAGCCGGGTTGCTCAAGCATACTAGAAATTGATCAGTATTTAATCTGCAAAAGAGGATGAGTCTCTTCCGGCATTATCCGATGACCTTTTCAAGCTTCGATTCTCTCTTGTCAGTCTGTGATGACCATGGAGGGAAATGGAGATGAATGGAGAGAGGATGGAGTGCAGGGTGTGTGTGTGTGTGTGTGTGTGTGTGTGTGTAAACAGCCCCCCCCCACTCAAAATCTGATCTTCACAACCGCAGGCCTGCTGTTGCCATACATGCCATTTACTGGCTTTCCTGAAATGTTTCTTTTTTACATTGGAATAAATTCCTTTTGCGGCCTATACAGACCTGGGGAGCCATACGTCACTTTTTACAAGGGGTTGAATGATGACAGCTCAGCCTTGCTTCACCTCTATGACTTCATTAGGTTTTCCATAAGTGCCATCTCAGCAAGTGTCCCGGTGCTGGAAGTCGGTGCTTTAAAAAGGACTTCATACGAACAGAGGAAGCTGCCTTATACCGAGTCGGACCCTTGGTCCATCTTGCTCAGTATTGTCTACACACTGGCAGACGCTTCTCCAAGGTTACAGGCATTCGGGGTGTGCTAACCGGCTCAACCTCGAATCGGTTCAACATCAAACTGGCCTGGTTTGGTTCGGCTCGAGGTCAAGCCAAACCCCTCAGGCCAGTTTGGGCCTGATTAAGGGTTAATTTTTTTGGGGGGGGAGTAGGAAGACTTATGGCCAAAGGGGTGGGGTCTCTGGGTCTTCCTCCTCCCCCTGCTGGCCTCCCCCCATTTGGCTGATTTTGGGATCATTTTGAG
Organism: Hemicordylus capensis; assembly: GCF_027244095.1. Lineage (NCBI taxonomy): Eukaryota > Metazoa > Chordata > Lepidosauria > Squamata > Cordylidae > Hemicordylus > Hemicordylus capensis. The sequence goes on along the minus strand of NC_069671.1, from coordinate 4,101,312 downwards.
TCTCTTTAAGCACTCGGCGTCCATTTTGGAGGCCACTGCGCATGTGCACAGCCATTTACATGCCTGGGATCGTGACATGAACCAAGCGGACCTCACTGGGGAGGCTATTCCATAAGTGGGGTGCAACCACTGAAAAGGCCCTTTCCCTAGTAGTCACCCCACCGCCTCATTTGACTGGCGCACCTGGAGGAGGGACTCCGAAGAATGCCTTGGGACCTTGCAGAAGTGCAAGGCCCCCCCATTTTTCTTTTTATTTCCATAAAGTTACAACAATGCATATAATCACAAACAAGGATAGCAATTACATATGTGAGTATATGTGACCCTGAAGACATACTTGTTTTCCCAGGCCTTCAACTGAGATTCGGTTTTTAGATTTTGATGTGTTTTTGACATGTTTTTATGTAATTTCGATCTTATGGATTTTAAATGGGTTATATTTTATGTTTGAATTCTGTACACCGCCTAGAGATTTTTATACTAGGCGGAATATCAAATAAATAAATAAATAAATAAAATAACAGGAAAAGAAAAGAAAGGAAAAAAAGATCCCTTAAGCATAAGTTTAAAATCATAAAATGCAACCTACCTAGGAAAAAGGAAAAGGGGAAAAGCGTAGGGGACCTTCTTCGTAGGGTATAAGAACGATAGGGTGTATATATATCCTTAGAAGAAGAGATTATATATATATCCCCTGCTAACTGATCAAAGAGGCACCTTTAAAAAGTGGTGCTTCTCTTTACTGAGCAGAGGGAGAGCAACTGGCCCTCTCCGTCCCCAGCACAGCATCCCTCCAGTGGCTGTTGCTGGGGTCTATCTTATATTTCATTTTTAGATTGTGAGCCTTTTGAGGACAGGGAGCCACTTTATCTATTTATAGCTATGTAAACCACTTTGGGGACTTTTGTTGAAAAGCAGTATATAAATATTTGTCCTATTCATATTCGTATATATATTCGTATCTTTTGTTTTCAAAACATAAACCGTTCATTAACTTTCAGCCAAACAACGGAAAATTCCTCTTCTTTACCTTTCTGTCAGGGGAAAAAAAACCCTGTTCAAATGCTGACAATGAACACGTCAGTTACCCAAAGCTGCAAAAGTGCAACTTAGTCTCATGGCGTTAGCCTGGATGCCAGCCAATTTCCATTAAAAAAAAAAAAAAAATCAGATTAGGAGTTCACTGGATTGGTTGTGCAAATCAGAACACAGATAAAGCTAAAATCATGATTTCTTCCTGTAACTGGATTAGTTTAGGCTTCACAGCCTAGTTGACAGCCTCTTCGGGGCTCCAAGAACAGGAGGCCCCCTGTGGAGGTGCAAGCGGATCTTGCATCTTAAATACACTGCAGTATTTCATTGGAACACAGGGACATAAGCAGCTGCCATATACTGAGTCAGACCCTTGGTCCATCTAGCTCAGAATTGTCTTCACAGACTGGCAGCAGCTTCTCCAAGGTTGCAGGCAGGAGTCTCTCTCAGCCCTATCTTAGATTTGCTGCCAGGGAGGAAACTTGGACCCGCAGATGCTCTTCCCAAAGTGGCTCCATCCCTTGAGGGGAATCTCTTACAGTGCTCACACTTCTAGTCTCCCATTCATATGCAACCAGGGTGGAGCCCACTTAGCTAATGGGACAAGTCATGCTTGCTACCACAACACCAGCTCTCCTCTCCTATAGCTTAGGAATGTAGGAAGATGCCATATACAGCTTCAGACCCTTGGTCTATCAGTCAGACCCTTGGTCTATCTAGCTCTGTATTGTCTTCACAGACTGGCAGCGGCTTCTCCAAGGTTGCAGGCAGGAGTCTCTCTCAGCCCTCTCTTGGAGATGATGCCAGGGAGAGAACTTGGAACCTTCTGCTCTTCCCAGAGTAGCTCCATCCTCTAAGGAAAATCTTTTACACATGGAGTCTCCCATTCAAATGGAACCAGGGTCAACCCTGCTTAACTAAGGAGACAAGTCGTGTTTGCTACCACAAGACCAGCTCTCCTCTCCTAAGCCCCTTCCCTGAAGTCCCTGCAGTAGTGGTGGTGGGGTGCAGCGGGTGTGTGTGTGTGCAGGGGGGAAGGCCCCCAGCTGCGTTGGAAGGGGGAACGGGCACAGTTATATTCCCTGATGAGCAGCCCTCAGGGACATATTCCTGCATGTAGAAACTTCTGAGGATGTTTCCTCTCTGCCTCTGCTGGGGCTTCCAGGAAAGATGTGGGCACAGTTAATTTCCAGTCTGTTTCCTTCTGTTTTCATAGCCCTGTGGAAAATAGCCTGTGTCTCATTTTTTGTTTGTTTTAAATTGGGAGGTAGAATGTGTGGGTGAAGAGCCACCCAGTGGCACAGCAGGGAAATGACTTGACTAGCAAGCCACACGTTGACGGTTCGAATCCCCGCTGGTATGTTTCCCAGACTATGGGAAACACCTATATCAGGCAGCAGTGATATAGGAAGATGCTGAAAGGCACAATCTCATACCGCATAGGAGGAGGCAATAGTAAATTCCTCCTGTATTCTACCAAAGACAACCACAGGGGCTCTGTGGTCACCAGGAGTTGACACCAACTCGACAGCACAGCTTTACTTTTATTTTAGAATATGTTGGTTAAAAAATATATAGTGAATGCCATTTTTAAACGTTAAAAAATATTCCAGTAAAAATAATTTCCACATAAAGCATTGGATTTGCTGAAAAGAAACAAGCATATTAAAATGTGCTTTTCTGATTCCCACCCCCCACCAAATTTTTCAGTTCAAATACTTGCCATGATTAGGAAAACTGTAGAGATATTTATGCAGTACATAACATTAAGACCGGGATACTACAGATATACTAAAGATTAAGTCAAATATGCCAGGCTAGATCACAGCATATTTAGGTCATTGCTTTTCAACACTCAAGGATTGTGAAGTATTCAGCACAATTGTATGTCAATCATCCGATACTAATATTTAGTATTTGATGTTTTTTGGGGTTCTGTTTAAATTCTATGAAATGGCAAATCCAATCTATGTAAGCTATCTGATACAGTCAAATACTGATATAATTTGTGCCAGCTATTAAATAGCATCAAATATTAAGTACCACTGCATGTGAGAAATACCATCAATTACTAAATAACATTGCATGTCAGCTATTCCATCAAATAGTAAATGCCATTTCACATCAGCTATTGAATACCACCAGATACTGAATACCATTTCATGCCAGCTATTAAATGCCATCAAATACTCTTGTGTGCCAGCTTTTATATACCATTGAATACTAATACCACTGCATGTCAGCTATTAAATAGCTTCATAAGGAACATAGGAAGCTGCCATATACTGAGTCAGACCCTTAGTCCATCTAGCTCAGTATTGTCTTCACAGACTGGCAGTGGCTTCTCCAAGGTTGCAGGCAGGAATCTCTCAGCCCTATCTTGGAGAAGGTATACTACTTTTCACATACAACCATTGCATTTCAGCTATTAAGTATCATCAAATACTGACAACATTGCATGTCAGCTATTTAATACTATCAAAATACAAGACTGCAAGTCAGCTATTAAATACCATCTGATACTAATACCAATGCATATCATCCCCTAAATATTATCAAATACAAAATACCATTGCATGTCAGTGATTAAATACCAACTACAAAATACCATTTCATGTCACCTATTAAATGTCATCAAATACTAAATACCATTGCATGTCATCATTCCAATGCAACCAGATGCTAAATAGCATTGTACATCTACTGTCAGACACTCCCAGATATCATAGGATAGCAAACAAAGACCTAGAATAGCTGGGGAATATTTAGCATATATTTGAGCACCCAGAGAATCTCTAGAGAATATTCCAAATCTGCAGAGGAAAAGCTTGCGAATTTTCCGCGGCGGAGAATGTGTTTTGACTTTCTAGCCACCCAATTATGAGTCAGAACTGGACAGAAAAATGCTGATCAAATTGAAATGTAAATGTTCCTTTCCCTCACCAGCTTTGTACAGGCACCACACAAAAGCTGTGAAATTCAAATTCCCTTGTGAATATTCATGCCGACTCCCGGAGGAACCAAGCAGCAGATTTGTGTCGGAGCTTCTGTGGCAGGAGGTTAAGGCAGAGGAGCGGAAGGCAGAGGCGCCAGGCACCCATGGGCTTTCGCCAATGGGATTCTCCCCTCTGCTCACCCCCCTGGGCCAGGCGACCCACTTCCCTAGGCAGCAATCAAGGGCAAAAAAGCGTGTTTTGGGTGGCTTGGCGGACTGATAACTTGAGTGGTTACAAAAAGGTCTCGTCAAAAATTCATGCAATTCTGTAGCCTGTTAAATATTTTTTTTTTTTTTCCAGGGAAGAACAGCATATGCCGCTTCCCTCCTCCTCCTCCCACTCTCCATGATCCTTGCTTTGCATATTATCCGATCAATAATTAAGAGCCCCTATTTATTGCGACATGCAGATGCGAGGCTTCAGCCAGCTGGGTTGTGGATGTCGGGGGGAGAGGGCAGGAGGGCCGACCTTGGGGAGCAGAACTGGGCTCCAAGAGCCCCGACTGAAGCCGCCCCCCCCCACAGCTCTCGGACTGGCTGGGCAGGAATCCAGATCCCTTGCGAGCTCATTGCCTTGGAACCGCACAGTACATGAGTCAAAAAGTCAAAAGTCCTTGTCTGAGCCAAACAGCCGAGGAATGCTGAAGATAGTAGAAAAAAGGATGTAAGGCCACGTATAAAGGCCATCCTCCCTCCCTCTTCCATGGCTTCATTTGTAAGTGCCCGCTTGTTCCCCAGAAGGCCCCCAGCAGAGCATCCCTACAAGAAGGGCAAGGGTGGAGCTATAATTGGTCCGACAGGTTCATAGAACCCAAGCCACCCAGCTCCTGGGAATGGTCAGGCTCTGTCCTCAGCCTCCTGCAACCTGAGCTTCAACCGGCCTCATTCTCCTGTGCCGTCACACACAGGTTCTTCACCCAGCAGGCTTTGACTGCGAGTTTACCGCAAGGCTTTACTGCGAACTTGAAGTTGTCCCTAAATAACCAAGGCAAAAAGTGGACTTTTAAAGCCCCCCGGATATAAATCGGGTTACACTCTAATGCACAATGGAAAAACCCAAATTGTGTGGACTTCAGGGTAAATCTGCCCAATATGTCCTTCACAAATCTATGGTGTGGCCACATCTAGAGTACTGCGGACAGCTTTGGTCACCGTATCTTAAGAAGGATATTGTAGAACTGGGAAAGGTGCAGAAGAGGGCAACCAAGATAATCAGGGGCCTGGAGCACCTTCCTTATGAGGCAAAGCAACAGTATCTGGGACTCTTTAGTTTAGAAAAGAGGCAACTAAGGGGAGACAGGATCGAGGCGTATAAAAATATGCATGGAGTGGAGAGGGTGGACAGAGAGAAATGGTTTCTCCCTCTCTCACAACACTAGAACCAGGGAGGTCACCCCATGAAGCTTCAGGTCAGAAAATTTATGACCGACAAGAGGAAATACTTTTTCACACAGTGCATAATTAATCTATGGAATTCATTGCCATGGGATGTGGTAATGGCCACCAGCTTGGATGGCTTTAAAAGGGGCTTAGATTCATGGTGGACAGGTCTATCAATGGCTACTAGTCTGGTGGCTGTTGGCCATCTCCAGCCTCAGAGGCACAATGCCTCTGAATACTAGTTGCAGGGGAGCAACAGTAGGAGAGAGGGCATGCACATGCCTCTTGCCTGTGGGCTCCCCAGATTTGTGTGTGTGATTTGTTTTCTCTCTCCACTTCCCACATTTATGAAGTGTGTATGTGTGTGTTTGTGCCTGATATTGTTGTATTATTTGGTTAAGCTGTTGTTTACGCCTTGTAACTGTATTATTATTATTATTATTATTATTATTATTATTATTATTACATTTATATCCCGCTCTTCCTCCAAGGAGCCCAGAGCGGTGTACTACAGACTTGAGTTTCTCTTTCACAACAACCCTGTGAAGTAGGTTAGGCTGAGAGAGACGTGACTGGCCCAGAGTCACCCAGCTAGTTTCATGGCTGAATGGGGATTTGAACTCAGGTCTCCCCGGTCCTAGTCCAGCACTACACCGGTCCTAGTCTACTACACCACGCTGGCTCCACTGTAGTCTCCCATTCTCTGTTAATCTGCTACACTATATTACATGTGTCGAAATTTCCAAAATGTTCTTCTGCAGCAGAGACATAGGGCCTGGAGAAGGAGAGGAAGGCAGTGAGGGGCCCATTTAAAAATTTCATCTCTTGGCCAACTCCAACCTTGGCACGCCCCTTCTAGCACATGCCCCCCCCCCACCTCAAGCTTATTTCCCAGCCGGCTTCTTTGTTGTCTGGGTGTTTTCTTTGTTCTCTCCCTCAGTCTGAGCAAGAAACGAAGAAAACACCATGCCGACAATGGAGCCAGCTGGGAAATATGCTCTGGAGGGCTGCGCGGGGCCCTTCCAGGTGCTGGCCCCTATGTCACCGTCAAATGCAGGGGGCATGGCTAGTGGGCACAAGGGGCCATTGGGGAAAGGGCCGAATATGAGCCCACTCTCCCTACGCACCTGAGCGGGGGGCACACAGCCCAGATTTGGAGACTCATAAGAACTCACCAAAATCCCTCCAACTTAGCTCGCTCAAATGTGTTTAGCCAAGCTTCTCTAGGTAGACGGTAAAGAGAGCTCCCCTACCTGGATGTTTCTGATTGTCTGTGGGCTTCTTCAGCAGCTCCCAACCGCTGGCCACCATGTTTGTAATAGAGAGCTATGGCTATAGGGGCTGCTAGCAGTAAATATGCCACCCTGAACAGCGCTCTCTATGGTCCTTTCCTCAAAATGGCACAGCTTGCATGTTACCCCTTAACTGCACTCTGTCTCTTTTCTGTCCTGCCTGAATCCTTTTCTGGTGTCTCCGCTGCAACTAAGGCCTACACCAAGATGATGATGATGATGATGATGATGATGACGACTATGATGGTGATGGTGATGATGATGATGTGTGTGTGCATGTTCACACATAGAACAGAATTACAGAGACCTTGGAGGTCTTCTAGTCCAAACCCCCACTCAGTGTAGGAGACAGTGGCTACAGGATCTCTGACGAATGGCCGTCCACCTCCGGTGAAGGAACCTACCGCAGTGCAAGGCAGACTGTTTCACTGCCAAACAGCTCTTCCAGTTTGGAAAGTTCTTGTAATGTCTCGCCTGCAACTGCTTTCTTGACATTTCAACCAATTGGTTCTGGTCCTGCTCTCAGGTGCAATTCAGGAAAGGTCCACTCCTCCTTCTAGGGGGAAGCCCTTCAGATATTGGAAGATGGCTATCATATCCTCACTTAGCCTTCTCTTCTCCAGCTAGAAGCACTCATAGGAACATTGGCATAGGAAGCTGCCAAAGACCAAGTCAGACCCTTGGTCCTTCTCGCTCAGTAGTGTCTACCACAAACTGGCAGTGGGTTCTCCAAGGTTGCTGGCAGGACTCTCTCTCAGCCCTATATTGGAGATGCCAGGGAGGGAACGTGGAACCTAGATGCTCTTCCCAGAGTGACCCATCCCCTAAGGGAAATAACTTATTGTGCTCACATATTCTGCAAGCATGCAGAATTCAAACTGGATCAAATTAAAATTTGAATAAAATTCTAATTGAATTTTGAAAATGTGTTTTGAATTATAATTGAATTCAAAAATTCATTTTAAAATTCAAATCACATTTGAATCATTTGAGCTTCTCTTGGCACCTTTTTTAACCAATCAGGGGGCCTGAATGTTCTTAAAAATGTGCCAAACGGCCCTCGCATTGAATTTCAGAAATTGGATTTGAATTAAAATTAAATTGCCTTCTTAAGGGGTGATCCAATTTGAATTTGAATCACTCGAATCACCCAGATTTGAGTCAAAAAGATTCAAATTCAAGTCAATTTGCATATCCCTACACTTCACCCCGGCTAGGAGGATGCCGCTGTGGGGTTGCTGTGAGCTGTCAGGATACGGACCACTGATACGAGCATGAAATGGCTTTCCTGCATCTCATGTCACTTTGTGGATTTTGGAGTATGGGGAGGGGAGTTTCATCCAAACTGGTCTGTTGCTGTTGCTCAGTCAGGCTACTGTGACTCAGCCGCAATGCTTTCCTGGACCCGGTGTTTTCTAATAAGCAATTACTGGTGTGAAACTTGCTCAGCAGCATGGAGATAGGGACCAGAGAAATGGGATCTGTTGTTTGGTGAAATGGAAAATGGATTTCCCCCTGTTAACGCTGTTCAGCCAAATGCTGGTGGAGTGCTTTTCTGCCTCCTCCTCAATGACCTTGCAATATGGTGTCTGACTTCCCAAGACCCCCAACCAACACTTTTGATTATCATCACAGAAATCAGGCATGTGGTGCAAACTTGTGAAGTGCTTTGCAAACTTGTGTATGCACATATGTATGTATGTATGTATGTGTAGACCATCAGTGCCCATCATCAGCGCAATGTCCTTGCTCCTCAATGTCCTGACTTCCCAAGACCCCCATCCAAAACTTTTGATTATCATCATGGAAGTCAGGCATGTGAAGTGCTTTGCAAACTTGTGAAGTGCTTTGCAAACTTGTGTAAGTACATTTGTATGTATATAGACCATCATCAGTGTAGAACAAGGTGCACAGTAGGGATGTGCAAAACGTTTCAGGCACAGAACGATCTGTGCCCGAAACAGCGAATTTCAGGTGATTCGGGGCTGAACTGAATTGCCCACGAAAAGATCCGAGAAATTTCAGGCATGAGCCGAATCACCCGAATTTCAGGCCCGAAAATTCGGGTGATTCGGACCTCAATTTTTTTGCCTTCTTCCCCCCCCCCCACCGTTTTGAGCTATGATGTCTATTTGGATGTCCCGCCTTTTTGCATCCCATTGACTTCAATGCAAAAAGGTTGGATGTGACGTCTGCTCAGATTTCAGGTGCCAGGGGCAAAATAGTGGGGTGAGGTGGTAGTGCCCAATGGGTGCAGGCTACCACCCAAATTTCAGGGGGATTGGGAAAAGGGATGATTTTTGGTGAATTTCTGAGATTTTGGTGTCTTTGGGGCAGAGACGTGGGATCTGTGCCAAAAGAGTGGGGTGGTAGTGCCTAATGGGTGGAGGCTACCACCCCAATTTCAGAGTGATTGGGCAGAGGGCTGATTTTTGGTGATTTTCTGAAGTTTATGCATCTTTAAGGTTTTCCCCGTGAAGGGTGTATCGCTTCACGTCGGGGGGAAAGGGGTGTCCCAGAGCAGGGTGGGGTTGGTGGTAGTGCCAGGTTGGGGCAAGGAAGCTACCTGATTTTTTTCAAAGGATTTGGGCAGAGGGCTGATTTTTGGTTAATTGTTGAAGTTTTCACGTCTTTAAGGTTTTTCCTCATGATAAGTTATAATGGAGCTTTCATCAGCCCCATAAGTGCACTTAGGGGGTGCTGGGGTGGCCCAGAGCAAGTGGTGGTGGTTTCTAACCCATGGGCTACAGGGTTCTGTTGTTTCTGAGGTTTTCTGAGTGTGGATTCTATGATAGCAAATGAGATTTTCAATGAGACACCATGAATCCACTCTAATTTGCTGTCATAGAGTTCTGTTCTGTGGCCGAATATGTCCCTCCCGAATCACCCCCCGATTCGGTTCGGACCCGAATTTATTTGGGTCCGAATCCGAATTGATTCAGGGCAAAAAAGCGGGTCCCAGGGGCAAAATAGTGGGGTGGGGTGGTAGTGGCAAAATAGTGGGGTGGGGTGGTAGTGCACAGAACAGAACGGGGGTGTTTCGGCTCAGGTCTGAGCCGAAACACCAAAAATCCGAATTGCACACCCCTAGTGCACAGCACAAATGTCCCAGTGGGCCAGAACAAAACACAACATGGCTCTTGTGGGTTGTGGTCAATTCTCAGCACATCATTATTTTAAATGTAATCATTAAAAATTAATTAATTAATTAATTAATTAATTAACATTTTATATCCCGCTCTTCCTCCAAGGAGCCCAGAGTGGTGTACTACATACTTAAATTTCTCCTCACAACAACCCTGTGAAATAGGTTAGACTGAGAGAGAAGTGACTGGCCCAGAATCACCCAGAAAGTATCATGCCTGAATGGGGATTTGAACTCGGGTTTCCCCGGTCCTAGTCCACCACTCTAACCATTACACCACACTGGCAATTTTTGGCTACTTGTGGATCTTTTCACCCCCATCAAGGGACCCACAATTTTAACCAAGGATAGTGACTGGAAAATAGGCCCTGTTCCAGTTCAGTCAGTGGGGTACCTGGAGTGCATATCCCCCCCCCATGACAAATCCTTTCCTCTCTCTAAATCGCTGTTGCTTTTAGGCTGAAATCCAAGGTGTGGTTGCTTAGGAGTAAGCCTAACTGGGAACACTGTGGGAGTATTTCGGAGTAAACATGCATAGGATAGTGCTGTAGGGCAGTTTCGGAGAGGACAGAGGAGAAGAGGGAACTGGCCCCAAAGGAGGCATGGCCCGGGCTCCAAAGAGCCCGGGCGAGCTCTTCCCCTTCATTTCAGGCAGCTGTTTGGTGCCCGAATACAATTTATTTCCTTTTCTCTCCCTTGCTGGATGGAGATAAAGCGAAATAAATGGTGTCCAGGCAACAAGCACAGCCTGAAATGAGGTGGAAAAGCTCGCTCACTGCTCAGGGGGATGGCTGTTATTGGAGAGGAGGGTCCGCTGCCAGGAGAAATCATGGATGGGCACTTTAAAAGGTGAAAATGGGTGGGATATCTTCGTTCCATCCTTGCCCCCCTCCACATTCCTTGCAGACAGTCAGCCACCAACACTGTGCCCCATCCCGCCACGATATTTATAAACAAAAAGGGTGATTTTCCCTCATGCCCCCCTCCATGAGGCGGCAAAAAATCCTCTTTGCCTATGCAAAGGGGTTAATTCACCCCTGCCCCCTCCCTCGCCCTCCCACTGGCACCCTCGCTCACTCCGTCACTGTGCCTCCCTCCTTCCCTCATGTTTGCTCATTCGTCGCCTCCAACTTTGGCTGGAAGAGGACCAGCGCAGGGCTCAGGAAGCCGCGTGGTGGGCTCTAGTGGCTGGATATGCTCCCACCAGGACCCGCAGTGTGGCGGTGAACCCCTACCTGCCCCGAGTCTTTAGGAAGAGGTGCCTGCCGCTGGGGCACCATCACTCAGTGGTAGTGGCAGGAGCAGTGGTTGAGGCTCCTTAGGAGGGGCGGCCCAGGTTCTTTGACCCCGTTTGCCCAATAGTGGCTACGCCCCTGGTCTCATTGACTATTATTGTGGAGGGAATGCCAGTGGCACAATTCAACAAGGCCATTCATATGTCCTTGAAAGTCTTACTTATTGACCTCCAACCCCACTCTTTCTTCTCTCCAACCTTCCCCTCTTTTCAGGATCTCATTTATCCTTCACAAGGGATGGATATGACCTAAGGCGGAACCCAAAGTTCTCTGAGCTTGAAATCTGGGGTGGGGGTTTAAATTGCCCCCCATGCCACTCCTCCAGGCTTGCTGATTTGTGCTACCACTCTAAGTTTCATGGTAGTCATGTTGGACTAGTGAGAGCAGTAGCTTATTCTTAACCAGAAGGTAAAGGGTTACCCATTACCTTTGCAGGGCAGGGGGGGGAATGCCTAGCACATGGGGAGGAGTATGCTAATCGATTCTTCCCTTCAAGTCTCAGACTTCGCTCCCATAAGAAAACAGGAAGCTGCCGTCTACCAAGTCAGGCCATTGGTCTATCTAGCCCAATATTGTCTACACCAGGCCTGCTTAGGTCTCCCGGGTGTTTCTGAACTAGAACTCCCATAATCCCCAGACACAGTGGACAATAGCCAGGGATTATGGGGATTGTGGGCCAACATCTGTAAGCAACAAAGACAGGAGGGCCTATTCTAATTTGGGTCTTACATCTTATGCACCCCCCGCCCTGTTTTCTGTTTTTGTTGGTGCAAGGGAATGACTGGTGCTCCGTCCCAGCTCCTCTTCAAAGCCCTTGCCCCTCAGAAATACAAAGTTGTGGATTGGCTGCAGAGAAAACAAAAGAGTTTTGCACACCTTTCCCCCTCGGAAGCAGATGGATGCTACTCCTTCTGCTTCTGAGGGGGAAAGGTGTTTAAAACTCCTGAGGGAGTGTTCTTGATGTCTTGAGGGAGTATTCTTCAAGCAGATAAATTTCTCACTTTTTCATCAAGCCCTCCTCTATTCCTCTCCACAGAGTTGCATTACTCTAACCACCTCCTTTGTTAACTGTGAAGTGTCTGAGCTCACAAACATTCTGTCCCATTGACTAGCATGGGGGCAAATATGAAGAAAAGTAACCTAAAAGGGGCAAAAAAACAACCCTAAGCTGCATCCATTTTATTATTATTATTTATTTTATTTAACATATTTTTATACTGCCCCAAACTGACATCTCTGAGTGGTTTACAATGAAACAAAATAACAGAAAAAATTAAAACATTAGTTAAAATAAATGACAGCAAAAAGTTAAAACATTGCAACAATTTAAAATTTTGATACAAAGTTTTAAAACAATGTCAAGATGATCAAAACAGTATTTAATTAAAAGCCTGGGTGAACAGATGTGTCTTTAAAGTTTTTTTAAAAAATTGTCAAAGATGGGGGGGCCCCTCTTATTTCATTTTAGTCAAAAGGACAGAATGTTTGTGAGCTCAAACAGTTAAAAAAACAAGCAGGTGGGTGGATGTTTGGGGCAGACATGTTACTTTATAAAATTAGGAGCTACTTTAGAAAATCAGGACCTATCCATTTCAGCCTTACTCATTCTTTCAGTCTGAGAAGGGGGTAAGCAAGATCAATTTCAAATCTTTGGTCATTCCAGCAGCTTATTTCCTTGCCGTGTTTGTTCATTTCAGAGTAGGCACCAGCCACCCAAGAAACAGAGCTTGTCAGAAATGTGCTAGTCAGCCCAGTTGATCAGTGGCAAGCCCTTGATCTGTCACGGCTGTCCCTGGGCCTGCTGAGTGATTGCGGCACAAAATGATTTGTGCCGAGAGGAGCAGGATGCCATCAAGTCTCGGCATTCTTTTTCCGGAGACTGCGAGGGAGCTGTAGCATTAGTACATTTCAGCATTGCAAAACACACCTTCTTCTGATTGGCAAGAAGTGAAGGGAACGGGATTCTGGGAACGGGATGCTGGGAAAGAAGGGAGGGTTGTGTGCTGCTAAAGGCACTGCCGTGGTGTCACTGAGGCAGGGACCAGAGATGCCAAATGGACCTTGGACAGTTCTCAGGGCAGCAGGTCAGGACCACGGTCAGAGCTGGTCACAAGGAGTTTTGCAGCAGAATGGAACGTTGCTCCAGCAGTGCCTCTTGACAAACTGCTGGTTTTTGTAGCTTGCTACTCAGGCAATGTGGTTTGGTCTTGCCTAAAGATCTGAATGTCTGGGGAAAACCCAGAAAAAAAAGCAGCCAGGTGGAGAAGTGTTTTACATATCTTGCCCTAACTCTCACAGGGGCAACCTGTGGTCTTTGAAGGGGTCTTTCCCAATTCTGTGGGTTCAGAAGGCACAAGGACCCTCCATCATGGTTTTGAAAGACTCCTCTGAATCACAGACCAACAGCAGGGCCATATCTTCAGGTCTTGGTGGGGGTACTAACTTGGGCCCCCTAGATAATCTATTATATACTATACTCATGTATAATACTCATATATAATATACTTAGCTAGTGCCTGAGTGTCATGAATCTGTTAGTTTGGCTAACCCAACAGGATTTTACAACCCCCTTCAGCACTCCACCTGGGAGTAACCAGAAAGCAGCAGCAAAACCAAATGAAGGAAAATAAAAGGCTCACAAAGCAATTAGTCAATGGATTAAGTCCCCTGAACTGAAACTAGATACTCCCCTCTAACACTAAATGAGTAATAAGTGGAAGGAAAAAACAAAACAAGGAATGAAACAAGCAAAGAACACAGAACAAGGAATTAAGGGAGCAATGCAGGAAAGTACAGACAAGGCAAACTGGGACACAGAAATGGTTAAAATTCAAGAGCACACTATCTGCAGCCAATGAAGTTGCAAACAGCATCAGAGCAAAGAGAGACTGTTGAATATATATGGCTCAAGAGAACCAGCAGCCAATCAGGCTTCCCTGAGTCAGCATTTTGGCTTTCTTTCTTGGGATCTCCTACACCTGTGTGACTCCCACTGAGCCTGCCTCTTGAGACGTTGTCTCAAGACAGGTGAAATCCCAAGCTCTTCCTCATCAGAGATCATGTCTGGCAGCTGTTGTGAATCCTCAGCTCCAGAGTCTGGTTTCTCTGCCAAATTGGCTGTGCCTCTAAGTCCTCACTAGCTGGTAAGTTGTCCTGCTCTGACTCTTCTGAGTCAGAAGTCTGAGCCATGACACTGAGCCATTGAGCTTTGGCCCCAAATGGTCCCATTTTGTTTTCATTTTTTAAAAGTCTCCTCTGCTGGAAAAAGGAAAATTCCGCTTTTTCATTACAACTTCATGCCCAACCATTCTCCACAGGAGCCCAACCACACCAACTCCTGATGCCATGTTTGATTTCAGCAGAGGAATGTTCATCAATAGGTTCTACAATTGCTTAACTTGATGGATTGTGTTCATCATATTTAAATATAGATTTAATGTGTTATTTTTCTTTTGTTTAAATTTAATTAGTTAGCTCTTGTCAAAAAGCGTGTGTTTTCTGTTGTACACTGTTTTGGGTACCGCTGGTGGGGAGATGGTTAATAAAGTGGTAGATGGAAATAACCCTGCAACCCTACACATTCTTAATGGAGAATAAGTCCCAGTGAACTCAGCGGGTCTTACTTCTGAGTAGAGCGCCAAACCCTTCCTGGATTCCATTTTGCTTCCCATTTCCCACATTCTAAAGCAGGGCTGCACAACTTTGCCTCTTCTACAGATGTTGGACTACAGCTCCCATCATCCCTGACTGTTGGCCACTGTGGCTAGGTGTGATGATGGGAAATGTAGTACAAATGCAGCTGGAAGACTGAAAAGGTGCAGCCCTGTTCTAAAGAAGGAATTTTGGTTTTGCTGCTGGGAATCTTAGGAAACAGAAAGGGGATAGCTGGCCTTTCCAGCCTGTGCAGAGGAGAGGAAACCATGCCCCCAATCTCTGTGTTAATTCATTTAAATATATGCAAGAGGAAAAACTCTCTCTCCCTCTCTGTGGGAAGGCAGCCTGGGTATCTGCATGTGTCTCTAGCGGGGAGAGCTGGTCTTGTGGTAGCCGACATGAATTGTCCCCTTTGCTAAGCAGGATATGCCCTGGTTTGCATTTGGATGGGAGATTACATGCGAGTGCTGGAAGAGATCCCCCTCAGGGGATGCGGCCGCTCGGAAAAGAGCACCTGCGTGCATGCATGAAGCAGAAGGTCCCAGGTTTACTCACTGGCATCTCCAGGTAGGGTTGGGAGAGACTCTGGGGAGGAGAGCTGATCTGTGGAGGAGAGCAGGTCTTGTGGTAGTGAGCATGGATTGTCCCCTTTGCTAACCAGGGTCTGCCCTGGTTTGCATTTGGATGGGAGATAAGATATTCTTATCTGTAAGACATTCCCCTCAAGAGATGGGGCAGAGTTCAGTGGGAGAGTAAATTCATGCTTGCATGCAGAATGTCCCAGGTTCAATCCCTGGCAGCATCTCCAGGTAGGCTGGGAAGGACTCCTGCCTGAATCCTTAGAGAGCTGCTGCCAGTCAGGGTAGACACTATTCAGCCAGCTGGACTCATGGTCTAACTCAGCCTCATAGGGCTGTGTCCTACATTCCTAACTAAAAAGAGCCAATGTAGTGTAGTGGTTAGAGTGCTGGACTAGGACCGGGGAGACCCGAGTTCAAATCCCCATTCAGCCATGAGACTTGCTGGGTGACTCTGGGCCAGTCACTTCTCTCTCCGCCTAACCTATCTCACAGGGTTGTTGTGAGGAGAAACTCAAGTATGTTGTGGGCTCCTTGAAGGAAGAGCGGGATATAAATGCAAATAAATAAATAAATAAAATCACTGTGGCTGGTGTTGCCTGTTTTGCCAAAATCCAGCCCCTTTGTGCATGTGGTGGAAATCCCTCAGACCTACTTTTCTGCAGGGTGTGTTTTAATGCCAGTTCTGCAGAAATATTCCATTGTACAGCTGTGTGTGTGTGTGCGTGTGTGTGTGTAAATCTGAGTTTTGAGGAATCAGCATTTTTCTCAGTGCTCTGGTGAGCAGCGGGTGAGAAGCTAAGGAAGGAAGCCACTGCATTATTAATAGAGGTTACTCACCCACTCCCCTTTTCACGGGCCTGGGACCAACGTTAGTCTCTCCTTAGTGGCCGCCTTTTCTGCTGACCAAAACCTTCCTTGTGCTTTTTCTCAGATCGTCCAGAACCACCATGTCATTCACAGGCAGATCCTGTCAGCTGCATTCCAGGGCCTCAGAGGCAGGAATTGCTTTCAGCTCAGGCTGGCAAGATAGCTGTCAGACGCAGCTCCTCTTGGGTCGAGGGCAGGATGATGCAGAGAGGGGGGTTCATCCAACTCAGTTTTCACTCTATGCAGGATATGTGTGCTTCTTAAGGTTTTAGGAACATAGGAAGCTGCCTTCTGACAAGTCAGACCATTGGTCCATCTCGCTCAGTATTGTCTTCACAGACTGGTAGCAACTTCTCCGAAGTTCCATCTTGGAGATGCTAGGGAGGAAACTTGGAACCTTCTCCACGCAAGTATGCAGGTGTTCTTCCCAGTGTGGACCCATCCCCTGAGGGGAATATCTTACAATGCTCACATGTATGCACCCATCCAAATGCAAACCAGAATAGACCCTGCTTAGCAAAGGGGACAATTCATGCGCACTACCACAAGACCAGCTCTTCTCACCTTTCAGAAGGTGTGTTTCATCTGTTAGCTATGGGAGCCATCTAGGGACATGCAAATTATTCCTGTGTGAAGAAACGTGTGTAGTGAAAATTTGTGGTTTGGAGAAGAATTCTCTTGAGCATTCTCCCTCTCCCCCACCCCAGATGAAGAATATTAGGAAAAGACATGGTTGGAGAATATTCTCGTCCATATCTAGAATATGCCCCACTTTGCCTAGGCCAGTTCCCATTTCTGGGTCTTCATAAAGGACTGTTCTTATTTTTGCCTTTACTGCTAGGTTGGCCAATTGTCAATTTTTGGCTCTCTGCCACTCCTCTATAGCGAGAGGTAGAAAGGTAGATAGACAATAGATAGATAGACAATAGATAGATAGATAGATAGATAGTTCCCTGTCCCCAAAGGGCTCACAGTCTTACAAAAGGAACATGATATAGACACCAGCAACAGCCATTGGAGGGATGCTGTGCTGGGGATGGAGAAGGCCCGTTGCTCTCCCCTTGCTGAATGAAGAGAATTACCATTTTTAAAAGGTGCCTCTTTGCACAGTATGGCAACTCTCTCTCTCTCTCTCTCTCTCTCTCTCTCTCTCTCTCTCTCTCTCTCTCTCTCTCTCTCTCCCCACACCCTCACATTTCTTCACAGTCACCCCCATTGTTGAAGCAAGCAAAAAGTGATTCCGGGCAGTTTATATTAACATAAAAACACACACAACCTTTAAAATCAAAAACATTGAGAAGTAGGTTCAAATTCAAATGAAAACTAGATATTGTTAAAAGCCTGGCTAAAAAGATGGGTCTTTAAGGCTCTCCTGAAGGCCTCCAAGGAAGGTAATCCTTTTATATCCATGGAGAGTGCATCCCACAACCTAGGGCAACAACTGAGAAGGCTCATTTCAAGGTCGGCACCAGATGAACTGCTTAACAGCTCTTACGGTTGGCACATTACTCCTAACCTCTAGCTAAATCTGCTTCCTTGCAATTCCAACCTATTGGTTCAAGTCCTGCCCTCAGGAGCAGCAGAGGTCCATTTATCATGCTACCGTTGACACTGATTGACAGGGGCTCTCTAGGGTATCAGACAAAAAAGGGTCTTCCCAAGCCCTACCTGGAGATGCTGCCAGAGATTGAACCTTGGATTCCTGCATGCAAAGCAGAAGTTCTACCACCAAGCTACACCAGCTTGGATAGCTTTTCCTCCTGACTTGCTTCCACACAACCACTTCTACCTAGGTTTTCTTCCTACCTTTGTTTCTTCATGCAAGTTCTCTCCGAAAGGTTCATGGTCTTGGGGTAAAGGTAAAATGTGCCGTCGAGTCAGTGTCAACTCCTGGCGACCACAGAGCTCTGTGGTTGTCTTTGGTAGAATACAGGAGAGGTTTCCCATTGCCTCCTCAGTATGAGATGATGCCTTTTGGCCTCTTCCTGCTGCCCGATATAGGTGTTTCCCATAGCCTGGGAAACATACAAGTGGGGTTTCGAACCAGCAACCTCTGGCTTGCTAATCAGGTCATTTCTCCGCTGTGCCATTAGGTGGCTAGTGAGCATGAATTGTCCCCTTTGCTAAGCAGGGTCTGCCCTGGTTGCATTTGAATGAGAGACTACGTGTAGCACTGTAAGATATTCACCTCAAGGGATGGGGCCGCTCTGGGAAGAGCATCTGCAGGCTTGAACACCCAAGGTTCCAAGTTCCCTCCCTAGCATCTCCAGATAGGGCTAGGAAAGTCTCCTGCCTATAACCTTGGAGAAGCCACTGCCAGTCTCTGTAGACAACACTGAGCTAGATGTTTTGTATTGGTAAAATGCAGCTCCCTATGTTCCTATGCCCCAATATTCTGCAGCCTGAGGCAGCTGTTTCACCTCACCTTGTAAAAGGACCGCTCCTGAGCCTCTGTTCCCAGTGGAAGGGGAGTGGTGGAGTTCATAACACCCAGACTGTAAAGGAAGGCATCTTTGATACACTGTGAAGAGGCCAGCATGAGGGAAGAGCCATGGAGAGGTCACAGCTGCTGATCACCACTTCCCAAACACCGGCACTGACAGCCACACTGTGGGGATCTGGCTGGAAGCAATGGCATCCATCATCTCCTCAGGAACTTTGCACCAGCAGTGGATGAGAAGAGCCGTTTTGCTGGCAGATTTAAGACCCAGCTCTGCTGCAGGCAGGCCATTTGGAAAGTTCAACGAGAAGGATTTAAAGGCAGGCCATGCCTGGGGAGATTGCATTAGCATTCCATGCGTGAATGAGGCACATAGAGTCTAGATAAGCATCTTGGCAAGCTGGGGGAGTTACTAAAACTCTCTCTGATGAGCCAAACCTAGGGAATGTTGGAGTTGGAAAGGGCTGTCAGGGTCTTCTAGTCTGACCCCCCTGTCCAGTGCAAGAAACGGCTACAGCATCTCTGATAGATGGCTGTCCAGCCTCTGTTTGAAGATCGCCAGAGAAGGGGAACCCACCACTGCATGAGGCAGGCGGTTCCACTGTCCAACAGCTCTTACAGTTAAGAAAGTCTTTCTAGCTCAAATCTGCTTAATTTCATAGGGACATACATAGGATCATAGAAAGCTGCCTTCTACCGAATCAGACCCTTGGCCCATCTAGCTCAGTATTGTCTACCCAAACTGGCAGCTGCTTCTCCAGGGTTACAAACAGGAGACTTTCCCAGCCCTACTTGGAGATGCCAGAGATTGAACCTTCTGCTCTTCCACTAAGCTATGGCCCCATCCCCTAAAGGGAATATCTAAGAGTGCTCACATATGTGTCCTATTCAAATGCAAACCAGGGCAGGCCCTGCTTAGAAAAGAGGGCAATTCATCTTTGCTACCTCAAGATCCCCCATTCCCCCCATTCTGCCCTTACAGGCAACAGAGAACAAGTCAGCTCCTTCTTCTGTGTGACAGCCCTACAGTTTGTTTGTTCCATTTATTTGATGCATTTGTATACTGTCCAATGCACATGTCTCCAGGCAGTTTGCATACCATTAAAATTCAAATCCCAAAAATTTAAAACAAAAGAACTTCTTTTAAACCACTGAAGAGATACCCCAACAGAAGTTTCTTCATGGTTTTTGTTTTTTTTAAAGCAGTCAGAGATGTTGAAATTCTTGTCCTGACATAGAGTGCATTTTAAAGCTTCAGGGCAGCGATAGAGACGGCCCGGCCTTGAGTTTCCACCAAACAAGCTGGTGGCAACTGCAGGCAGACCTCCCCAGATGATCATAATAAGCAGTGGAGCCCATGAAGAAGGTGTTCTCTTAATGTCAGAGCCCCACCTGAGACCCTGGATGATCCATATGGGCTGCCATATCAAGAGACTGAGGAACCCTCAGAGAATGAGTGTATCAGAATGTAAAAAAGTGGAAACTGAGGCTTGTTAAGTTTATTGAACAAAGTTACTAAGGCTTATTACTTAACTATTACAAAATTATAAACAACAGTCCTACTCTGGGTGAAAGATCATCCTAACAGAAAAGGAAGTCTATTTGCATTCAGTAAGAAAAAATCAGTGGATATATATATCCATCAGTGGCAAGAAAAAAAGGCAATTCATATTGTTTCTGCACAGTTCATGTAAAGTTCTCAGCTATGCCATTTAGATCTGGAGGATAGGGAATTGTTCTTTCATACTTAATTCCCTGTTCTTCTATGTATTGCTCAATGTCATTTCCACAGTATTCACACTGCCATTGTCACTATACAAAGTCTTAGGTTTTTCCGCAAATCTGTTAGTGACTCAGCTCACATACTCTCAGAGTTTCATCAGTACTTCACTTTTCTACACACACACACACACACACACACACACACACACACGTAATCAATAAAAATTTTTAAAAAACAAAATTCTCCCTGGTGTTTTCACTAGGAAGGGACCATGAATATCGCTATAGATTAAGTCCAAGACCTCACTAGACTGAATTTCCATGTTTGAAGAGGATGCATTTCTGATAGCATTCACTTTAACACACTCAATGCACCTGCCTTCAAACTTGCATGACTGCTCCTTTTCCAGCTTGGTTGCCACCTTTACTTTGATGATGATGCCATAAGTTTATGCAGTCCTTGTGTACATGGTACACAACCACTTGCTACATTTCCCAACTCGCTTCTACAATCAACTTAATAAATCTTGTTGTCTTCTAACACAGCTCTAACTCGCCTCCTTTAAGCACAAAACAGCGATTTCTTCTAAAAATAATTCTGCAGCCCCCTTTGGTGGCTGTTTTCACACTCATTAAACTATTCTGAAAACATGACAGCTAATAGGCATCTGGAATGCTTACTTCATTTATTTCACCTGCCCCAACATAACATTTTGGAAGAACTGTGCCTTTTCCTTCTTCAGAAATTGACTATTTGCCAATAATATTTCAACTTGATAGTTCATATCAATGTCTGAGAAATCCTGTAGATTGTTAAAGAAATGTGAAGTTGCTCCACTGTCTGCAAATATCTTGTTTTTACTTTGGTTTGTATTAATTCTGCTCAGTGGCGGTTTGTATTAATTCTGCTCAGTGGCGGTTTGTATTAATTCTGCTCAGTGGCACTCTTACCCCTGGACTTCGGGGCCAAAGTCCAGGGCCTCCACACTCTCTCTCCCCCCCAATCCTCCTTAGTCTGTCCTGGTGGTGTGGTCACCACTGTTCCACACTGTGCTGGCTGTATGTGATTATGACTTGTGCTGGGTGCTTTAGAGACAGAGAGGGGAGTGGGGAAAGAAATATGTGGGATGGGAATATTTTAATCTGAGTGTTGAAATGTTTCTGCTAATGCATATTTGCATGAATATACCTGTTTTATATTCATACATTCTTGTGAGTTCAGTGCTGTTTGTGCCCTCAAGAATCCTCATGTTAAAAATACTATGTTTATCTTGGTGTGTGTGTGTGTAGGGGGATGGTGCTTAACTTCCAGTGGAGGGGGGCTCCAGTGGAGGGGGCCTCCAAAGGCCTTTAGGTCCAGGCTCCAAAATTACCTTAGTACACCTCTGCTTCTGCTAATAATTTATCTTGCAGTACACACCTTTCTGTTATCCATTTTTCTTTCCTTTACTTTCATTTTTATATGCAGAAGTCTGTTTGGTTTTTTTTAAAAAAATCCACCTTTCTGCGATTTATCCTTATCTATCTTCTTCTCTTGGAAATTGTTTTTCTGTTCTCTGTTGAGACATGCACTCTTTCAATGAGATTTACTTCTGCACACAAAACATTGCCTGCCATTAGTAAGTTTGTGAGCATAATTTTGGCCTGTTTCTTCCCTTTCTGTTTGTTCTTTCAGACCAAACTCCAACAAATGTTCTTGTACAAAACTTAAAGTCACATTCTTCTTTGTTTGCAGAAAGTTAATAACACTTTCACAATGCTTAGGCAAAGTTCCTTCCCAAACTGGTTTGTCCAAACTGGGCCTGGTTCAGTTCAATCATGGACCAAACCTCCAAACCGGCCCATTTTAAGGTTAACCAGCAACCCTCTGCTGGTAGTCAGTAGGGGTGTGCCAGTTAGATCAATTAGATCTGAGATGATATGCTTCAATTTGAGGTCAAATCAAATAGCAAAATCTGATTCATGTACATCCCTAGTTTTGAGGAAATATGACATTCATTTTGAATTTGGAAATGCAGCTTTGTGGCTGGCCAAGGGAGGTAGACTGACTACAGTGAAGGGGATAGGTGGGCCAGATGGCTAATGATGGCCATGAAGGCAGGCGGGCCTCATGCCTGGCGGCAGTGGGAGGTGGCAGCAGTGCATCTTGGAGGCATTGGGTGCCCGGTTTCTGGTTGCCCCAAGGTGTAGGTCACAGAGGATGAGGTCAGGGGGATAAGCCTCTGGCAGTCCCTGGAATTTGCACAAGCCTTGTAATATGTCCACCACTCCATCATAGCAATGCATCTGGTATAGGTAGTAGAATCAGAAGTTGTGACATTTGAGGAGGTCACCCAAGGATACAGAAAGGCAGAACCCTGAGGAACCTCAGAAAGAAAAGGGGTTTCCCCAAACAATTGAAATATTTAATGTGCGAGTTGACAGAAAAAGAACCAGTCATAGATGCCTAAGGCATGTAGGGAACCGGGTCTCACCGCCTTGCTAGACAACCCAGGTCTAGGAAGGCAGCAGCTGGAGGCAAGTTGGTATACCAGTCAATGTTGGCTGAAAATGGAGGAGCTTTGTAGGACTCAAGAGTCCTTCCTCTTCTTGGAACTTGGGCTGGCTCCTATTTAAAGCATGTGCCTACCTATCCTCCCAAGTAGGCTCATTGGTAGGAAGGCCGTGAGCACTCAGCCAAGCATTTCAACTCCAGTATTAGGGTTTCACACTGGTGAAGTATCACTTTTGCTCGTGGAGTCCTGAGAGTACCTGAAGGTATTCTAGGGACAGGACAGAGGCTTGTTCAGGGCTGCTCAGAGCTCCAGGGTTCTACCGTTTGAGGGGGCGGTAAACTTTGGCTGCTCAGGTTTTATTGGATCCAGGAGTCTTTCAGTGATTTTTTGGCTGGGCGTACTCATCCTCTTCTTCCAAAAGGGTCTCACTCAGGTCAGAGCCCAGGTGCATCCTGACACCAATCAATGCTATCCAATATTTGGCCATGAGGAGATTGTCAGTGATTTTGGCAAAGGCCGTTTCACCAGAATTCAGAGGGTGGAAGCTCAAA
Organism: Hemicordylus capensis; assembly: GCF_027244095.1. Classification (NCBI taxonomy): domain Eukaryota; kingdom Metazoa; phylum Chordata; class Lepidosauria; order Squamata; family Cordylidae; genus Hemicordylus; species Hemicordylus capensis. The sequence continues at coordinate 4,077,863 of NC_069671.1, read as the reverse complement.
CTACGAGAAAAAATGAGGAAGCTGAAATACCAGAGGAGAGATGGCCTTGTGGTAGCCAGCATGACTTGTCCCTCATGATAAGCAGGGTCTGCCCTGGTTAACATTTGAATGGGAGATTACATGTGTGAACACTGTAAAGGCAAAGTGTGCCGTCGAGTCAGTAATGACTCCTGGCGACCACAGAGCCCTGTGGTTGTCTTTGGTAGAATACAGGAGGGGTTTACCATTGCTTCCTCCCTCACAGTGTGAGATGATGCCTTTCAGCATCTTCCTATATTGCTGCTGCCTGATATAGGAGTTTCCCTTAGTCTGGGAAACATACCAGCAGGGATTCGAGCACTGTAGGATATTCCATTTAGAGGATGGGGCTGCTCTGGGAAGAGCATCTGCATGCCTGCATGCAGAACCTTCCAAGTTCCCTTCCTGGCATCTCCAAGATAGGGCTGTCAGACACTACTGTCTGAAAACCTTGGAGAAGCCACTGCCAGACTGTGTAGACAATACTGAACTAGATGGACCAAGGGTCTGACTCAGTCGATGGCAGCTTCTTATGTACCAGGAGGAAACAGCATATTTTAGGATTGCAATCTGAAGAATATCATCTATTTCCAGCAATAAGTCTGGAGTGAATTTGACCTGGATGTCCTTTGATTTTGAGCATGGGCATATTCTGTGGTTGTACTATTTTGTGGAGCATGTGTGTGCGCGCGCGCACACACTTCACTCCAAGGACAGAGCAAGAGGCTGCTGGTTCGAATCCCCACTGGTAGGTTTTCCAGACTATGGGAAACACCTATATTGGGCAGCAGTGATATAGTAAGATGCTGAAAGGCATCATCTCATAATGTGTGGGAGATGGCAATGGTAAACCCCTCCTGTATTCTGCCCAAGAAAACCACATGGTTCTGTGGTCTCCAGGAGTCATAGGAACATAGGAAGCTGCCATATTCTGTGTCAGACCATCGGTCCATCTCGCTCAGTATTGTCTACACAGACTGGCAGCGGCTTCTCCAAGGTGCAGACAGGAATCTCTCTCAGCCCTATCTTGGAGATGCCAGGGAAGGAACTTGGAGCCTAGATGCTCTTCCCAGAGTGGCTCCATTCCCTAAGGGGAATATCTTGCAGTGCTCACACTTCTAGTCTCCCTTTCATATGCAACCAGGGTGGACCCTGCTTAGCTTAAGGGGACAAGTCATGCTTGCTACCAGAAGACCAGCTCTCTTCCCCACATCAGTCAACACTGGCACAACATTACCTTTACCTGCCATGAAAGAAGCCCATCTGGCTCCACAAAGCAACCCTAGTTGATGGTCGCTTTCTAATAAAGCCTAGCTATTACCTCCCTGCTCCCTCCTAGCAGGCTCCTGGGACATGCTCACAAAGAACCGGAGAATATTAATAACACAGAAGAGCTTGGAAACGTTATTTATGCTGCTTTGGTTAATAAATTTGTTTCCATCCATGATCCCAAAATGAAATTAAAAAGACTGTGTTTGCATTGGAGAATTACATGCCATTCCTGCAGATACAATAATACTGAGCAGAGAACTAATTGAATCAGTGGGAGGGGTGGTACTGAAGGGAGATGGATTTGGGCAAAAAGAAAAGTACTCTGGCATATTTTTCAACAAAGGATTTATCTGAAATGAACTGGTTTCTTGGGCCTTTGTGTTTAAATAAAACATCATCCTTCCAAAGTTTAAAGCAGACTCCCACGCACACGGCGGGAACATTGTGGTCTCAGAAGACTTCCACATCCCTTGTAGGTGTGTTCACTAGCAGGTTGATGACAGAGGAAATGGAGAGATGTCAACCCTCTGAAATACACTGTTGGGTTAACTTGGCGTGTATCCCAGCCAACAGTTTAGAACTCATTGTCGAAAGCTGATCACATGGCATTTTCTTTAGAATTGTCACACAAGTTACAGCCGTCTCTTCTGCCTCAAACTGGGTTCCAAACAAGGGGAGAAGCTACTTGATGCGCCAGCCTCTGCTTTGGAAGGGGAACCATCTGCTCACTTAAAAGTGCAACAAGGGACCACTGCACCATGAGGATTGTTTCAGTACAAAATCCATACCTCTAGAGCCCCAAATGTTCCAAAATATTTTCAGCATGAAAGTGGTGCTCCGCTGGGAATCAACTGTTCCTCATTCCACCACGGTCCTTGTTCACCAACCCCCACCCAAGCCCTATGTAGAGAGCGTCTTCTTCACTACGAGCCCCACAGCAGATTGAGGTCATCTGAGGAAGTCCGTCTCCAGTTACCGCCAACTCGTTCGGTGGCTGCATAGAGACGGGCCTTCTTGGTTGCTACCCCAAGATTGTGGGATGCGCTCGCTGCTGAGATACAATCCTCCCCATCTCTGGCAATTAAAATAAAAAAAACACCTGAAAACACATCTTTTCGCCCAACCTTTCTCAGTTCCCTGAATTTTTATTTAGGTTTTAATCTCTGGTTTATTTTTAAATTGTTAAATTGTTTTAAGGTTTTTGTATTTGTTTTTAACTTGTTTTATGCTGCTGTTAACCACCCAGAGATGAAAGTTTGGGGCGGTGTACAAATTTGATAAATAATAAATAAATAATATGTTCCTATCCTCTGAAAAACAACCTGCAGCCAAATGGATGCTACCATCTCCTATGGATTGGGACCTCATATCATTCTGTAGCCTCTGTAACCAGGCCAGGCCAAGCCGAGAATCAAACAAGGATTATTATTTACATTGACTGAGGCATAAGCCAAGGAAGTGTGAAACCTGGGAAAGCCCGACCAATTCTCTCGTGTTCTGGGATGGATGAAGGGTGCCTTTCTTTCCACAGAGCATACGATTCTTATATCATGGTTGAGACTGCATCATGGCACCAGTACTTCTGGGATCTCCTGCACCCAGATGGGCTGTGGGTCCAGGGTGGAACTGCTGGGCAGGCAAATGCTACATGCAACTGGGGAAAGTTGACCCCCTGAGAAGGATCCTCCTAATCTGTGCTTCATGTGGGGCAGACTGTGCTAGGGCAAGTTTGTGGGCTACGTCTTGGGAGATACAGCTGATGTGCAGGATGTTACGAGGCACAGCTCTGTTAGCCAGTGGAACAGCCTTCCACTAGCTGTGGTGGGGAAAACCTTCACTGGAGGTTTTCACACAGAGTCTAGATGGCCATCGGTCAGGGATGCTGATGACGTAGTCTCCTGAATTTAGCAGGGATGGACTAGAAAACCTCCAAGGTATTTTCCATGCATGAAATCCTATTATTAGCCTCACAAAAATGGGGAAGTGGTCTTAAGTCATGTCCAGGCAGCAGCACCCACCTTTGGGGGGCATTTGACTTTCAATCCAATGTGCCTATCTGAAAGCTGCATTTTGTAAGTAAGGTTGTGTTTATAGGAGGAAAGCAAGGGGCACTTATTCCCCAGGGCCCTGTGCTCTCTTACATCAACAGCACTCATCCAAAGGTGTGATCTCACCTGCCGAGGCAAAGCCTTCCTCTCCAATTTCCATCCCTCTAACGTGCAAGTTTAATCAGATGATGTGAGAAATGATTTGGTGCAGTCGGTGGGGGATGTCGGAGAAAAGTCTCAGCAAGGGCTTTTCACAATGTGATGGAAACCAGAATATCTGTCTGCTTTGAAGTGCTGGCTACTGCTGCTGCCGTTGCTGCATTATTTATGGGGCAGGAAATTAGACTCCGAGGAGTTGATAAATCTTCAAATCAGCCTCCTAATTTTGCCAATTAAGAATATGCAGGCTACTAGGAAATGGGAGCATGGCAGAAGTGAAATACTGGCCTCCTTCAGTGGAGGGCAGTAGTGGGCATTGCCCTTGGCAGCTAGCTACATAAGATGTCATTGGACAAACTCCCATCATCCCCAGCCACAATGGCCTTCAGGGATTATGGGAGTTGTAGAACAGAACAGAACAGAACAGAACAGAACAGAACAGAACAGAACAGAACAGAACAGAACAGGAGGTGATTCTCTTTATTGAGTAGGGGGTTGCAAATGGCCCTATCCATCCCTATCCATCTGGGAGGACAGCTGGTCTAGTGGTAGCAAACATGTTCCCTTTGGTAAGCAAGGTTCATCCACAACCAGGAAAGCAACAAGGTAGGAGAGCTCTCTTCTCCTATCTTGGTTAAGAGTAGGGTTGAAAAGCTGTGTTACCCTGCTTTGAGCAACTTGGGCTGGAGGGACTTGTGTGAGTTCTCACAATCATGTAATGCTGGGTAACCCAGCTCCTACCCTGATTTTAATGGCTGTGTGAACAGGCCAATAGACTCTTGCATGCACGCCTGTGTTGCAGTCATATAGGCAATTCACACATGCGGAGGAAACTGGGCTAAGGGTTTCCCCAATGTATGTGAATTGCCTAATTGCCCCCCGTTAAATGAGATTAGCAGAGCAAGCACTCCACTAACCCTGTTTTTCAGATCATGAGTCACCATGGCACAGCTCTGCACCATGGCGACTCGTGAGGAGACCCCCAACTGGGAGGCTACAGCAAGCCTCCAGGCCTCAGGTCTCCCCCAGAATACTCCACGCACTCACGCGGGGCATCCTGGGACTTCCGGGGGCCAGGCAGCCCCCTGATCCCCACTACCCCTACCAGCTCCGTGACGGAGCCGGTAATTGTGTGATCGGCCAAGCCTGCTCTCCCCACACAAGCCCTGCAGGCTCTCCACACTGCTCATGTGGAGAGCTTCACTGTATTTATCTGAATCCCAAACTAGGTTCTTTCTAAGTTCTTTGAATTTTAGTCCTCTTCCTTTGGGGTAAATATAGGTATAACCTAATTTTAACTAATGAGGCTGTTCTCACGAGCAGCCAAGCTGAGACTTAGGCAGTCAAGCCTGGGCTTGCCTGTGAGAAATGCCAGGATCCAAGTGGCTCCTGATGCAGCACCAAATCTAGTGCCGAAGCCTGGCTCTTAGCCCAGGTTAAGGGTGCAAGGGCGCCATTAACCTGGCTGCTGGGATCGTGTGCCAGAACAGGCTACTTGCAGCTCATGGCTGACACAGAGATGGGGGGCCTAGAGCACCAGCCCCCTGGGGGAACCCCCCAGTGTACCGTGCTTCACGCACAGTGCACTGTGGGATACCCGGGAGCTAGGACAAGAAGTCCTAGCCTCAGAGCAATCTGCCCTGCTCTATGCTGCATGGAGCAGCACTGACTGAGTGGGAGAGTTCTCCGTGCTCCCACCAAGCACCACGTGATTGTCTGTGGCGGGAGGGGGGAGGAGGCAAGGTTTCTTCTGGGCAAAATCTTCACCCAGCCTGCCCGCCCGCCAGTAGGTTGTATGAATGGCCCCTATATATATATTTTTAAGGGGGTAGTCTTAAATTCAGGGTCTTCTTCTATTTGGATAAATATGGTACAAATCCAAATGTGGCTTGGCTTGCTCTGCGGAATATTTTTATGTCCCATGTTGCCACTGCTAGATGTCGAAAGTTTCCTATTTTTAGATTTTGTTTGGTAATTGCGGCTGCAGGTTTACCTATATCCAATTTCAGCTTTCCATCTGCTGTGGAAGTATCCCACACCTTAATAACCTGATGAGTGACTCAGCAAGTCCCCAGGGTATTTTCTGAATGCATTTGAGGCCAGGCATTCCCTCGCTGTTTCACTCCAACGCAAAAGCACTCTATTAAAAAATAAAGCAGTGAGCATACCAGCCACTGACTATAGTCCTGGCATTTGAATTTCAAACAGATTGAAGCAACCAGCACTTTAAGGAGGTCTCATGTGCTAAAATGTCTTGGTTTCTGCTCCAAGGTGCATCTGTGCAATGCCAACATGCTTCCTTTCAGATCTTAAGTTGCAGAGCACATAAATGACTTGTAGAGAGAAGCAAAAACATCACAACCCTATTCTTCTCTGTGCTCCCCCTCCCATTCTTTCATGTTTGTCCCTTTTCTTGTTCTATTTTTACAGCCAATTCCAACTGGAGCATGTAGAAACAGAAACAAGAAACTTTTGGGACTGGGTATAGTAACACCGGAAGTGGTCTTCGACTGAGTCAGACACTTGGTCAACCTTGCTTAGCAAGAATTGTCGACACTGAGGCTATTCTCACGGTCCACCAAAATCGGGCTAGGGGAGTTTAGCCCAATTTCGGTGGATCGTGAGAACCATGGCGGTTGGACCGTGTCCTCCATGCGGTTAACCCGCCAAACTACCCCCCCTTAAACCGGGTTTGCGGAGCGAGCATGCAGCAAACCCGGTTTTTAAAATTGTGAGTTGCCGTGGCGTGGCTTCGCGCTGCAACAACTCACAAGGAGACCCCCGCTTGGGAGTCTCTCTGCGCACCTCCCAAACTCCCAGCCCCCACCGGCTCCGTGATTGAGCTGGCTGCTTGGTGGTTGCTGCAGCCACCTGGAGCAGACTGACTGCTCATCTGCGGGGAGAATGGGCTTAGCCCGCTCTCCCCACAAACCCCATCCAGGCTCTTCTCACTGATTGTGAGAGATTTGGATGGAAATGAGCCAATCTGGAACCGGGGTGGGGGGAATCGCCAGCCAAATGTTGCACCCTGTAAGTCACCAATTTGAAGCTTGGGATTTTCAAAAATATTTCTTGACACAAAATGAGACCGCAAGAGAGATTGCCACAAAATGGAGGTCTGAATCTACACATTTTTCAGGTCTGAAATCTGGGCGATTTGTTTTGGACCCGAATCTGGCCAGCTTTCACAGGGGTGATTTGTTTTGTCCACAAATCATCCAAAACAGGTAGATTCGGGTACAAATAGTTTTGTACCCGAATCGATGCTCACATTCCTATCGTAGGGGGAAATTATGCCCTCCAGTGACAAATAATATTTGGCTGCACCCTAGAGGAAGACTATTCATTCCTACCTTTTTCCACCCTTGGATTTGGAGAGAGGAAACTGTAATGACAGCTTCATATGCCAGGATGCAAGGTAACGGTCAGGAATATTCAGGAAGGAGGAAGTCTCCTTCTCAAATCAACAACTCTCAGAACTGGGGACGGGTTCCTATGGTAGCTGGGAACATATTTGTGCATGCAGACTGCAGCTTCTGTTTGGCAGAAAGTCACAGAGCAGCTGAAAATGGGGAGTGGGTTTTTTCTCAGGAGATGAATGCGAAATTAACTGATAGCATATTTTAAGGTTGGGGCGTTGTATTCAAAGAAATCATGGTTGATGCTTAGCCAACCAGACGTTCTCCCAGCAACGTTGTTTGTGTCTGTGTTGTCCATTGTAGTCTAGCAGGGTACCCTGCTTTATGGTTTGGGCATTCACTGCTTTCCTGGGGTGGAGAGGGTGACCAATTTCGTGGCCCATTAATATCATCTCCTGTCTACGCTTGTGCACACACCACAATTATTTGAGAAATGCAGAAAAGCAGGGGAGGGTGCTTCTGAAATTAATTACTTTCCAACTCATTTGCTCAAGAGCTACACTGGGAACACATGAAGAATTACAGCCTTAATTAGGGAGTAAACGACCCCTAACTCATAACAATGGTCTCCTGGCTTGGGAGCCATTTGCTAACAATAATGAAATGCATCTAGCTCCATTGTAAAACCTAACAATGGAAGTCCCGGGTGTATGTGACAGACTGGGAATCCTCCTTGGCTTAGGCCTGATCCCTGGACAATCTCACCTGATTCCCAGATGCTACCACTCGTATGAACCTCTGAGGAAATCCAACTAAGGGGAAACATGATAGCCATCTTGAATATCTAAGGGGCTGTTGGATAGAAGATAACAGCCCTTTCACACAACCATATGAGGCTTAGGAATGTGCACGGAACCGGCGGAGGGTGGATACCTTTAAGAGTAGCGGATGGTGCTCTTTCTCCTCCCGCCACATTTCCCTTGCTGGCCCTGCAGTTTAAAAGGGTCCAACAGGACAGAAGTGTACCTCCCTGCCTCCCCATTGCCTCATTGGACCAGAAGTGACCAGAGGTACCCAGCGTGAGTGCGCACGTCATGCTCATGTGCACGCACATCACACTCACTCGTGTGCATGTCAGGTGTGTGTGCATGCATCATGCTCGCTCACGCACACATCACACTCGCTTGCGTACATGTTGGGCACGCGTGAGTGCGACATGCCCAGCATGCGCTGTTCCCTATAAAGAAGTCATTACAAACAGAGAATCCCCAACACATAAACATTCCTAAAACCACCCAACCCATTTTGGTGTCCCTAGGTAGTGACCCATGGGGAATTATGGGTCATTTCGAATCCCCATTATTCCCTATGGCAGAAATAATTACAGAAATTACAATCAGAACAAAATGGAGGCATGGATTGCTGATCAATTTGAGTTTGGCTCTAGGGTGATTTGATTCAACCTCAAATCTGGTCAATGCCTTCCAGGGTGATTCTGTTCGAGGTTGATTCACTTGAATCGATGAGATTCAAGCTGAATCAATTCGGCCATGAATCGATTCGCACATCCCTAGTATACAAGTACTTGTAGTTGTAGTCTTATTCTCTATTGCCTCCTAAGGGCAGGACTGGAGCCAGTGAGTTAAAATTACAAGAAAGCAGATTTAGTCTAGACATTTAGAGGAATTCCTAACTCTACGATTTGTTTAACAGTGGAACAATCTGCCTGATGAAATGAAGTTTTCCTCGAGGTTTTGAAACAGAGGCTGTGCTCTCAAACTGCCCCTCTGAATCCTCTTCTGTGAATCTTTATTTCAAATATCTTACATGTGTTCTCTGAATCTTTGAAGATTTGCCCAGTATCTAACCAAACATTTGAGATCTGTATTTGACATTTCAAATGTATCTTTCATTTCAATATTTGTCAGTGTTTTGCGTTTGACATAGAGTCGCATTTTAGTATTTGAGAGCTGATACGCACGTGGTATCTACTCGTTGGCAACTGATGAGATTTCACAGTTGATGCCTGCCACAACAATGGAGGCTAAGACGCCAACAAGTCTAAAGCATTTGAATGATGAGTCAGAACGTTGTGCTCAAACTGCAAATTGGAATTGCGACTTCTTCATTATACATTCAAGAACTGTAGATATGCAAATTTTTAAAGCAACCTTCCAATAGTCATTTCATTTCTCTGTGTGTAGGCATTATGGGGTTGGTATGCTCTCTTGGAGAGCATCCGGAAGGTTCTCCTAGTACAGAACGCAGCAGCTAGAATTATGTGAGGTTGGCCCAATGGACCATGTAATACCAATATTGCTGCAAATGGACGGACTTCTGCTTTACTTCCAGGTTCAGTTCAAGATATTTGGACTTGGGTCCAAAGTACCTAAAAGGCTGCCTCCCCTTCCATGAAGAGGAGGAGGAGAGCTAGTATTGGGGTAAAGGTACAATGTGCCGTTGAGTTGGTGTCAAATCCTGGTGCCCACAGAGCCCTGTGGTTGTCTTTGGTAGAATACAGGAGGGGTTTACCATTGCCTCCTCCCGTGCAGTATGAGATGATGCCTTTCAGCATCTTCCTATATCGCTGCTGCCCAATATAGGTGTTACCAGCGGGGATTTGAACCGGCAACCTCTGGCTTGCTAATCAAGTCATTTCCCTGCTGAGCCATTAGGTGGCTTGGTCTTGAGGTAGGAAGCATGAATTGTCTCCTTTGCTAAACAAGGTCTGCCTTAGTTTGCACTTGAATGGGAGACTACATGTGAGCACTGTAAGATATTCCCCTTAGGAGATGGAGGTGCTCTGGGAAGAGCATCTAGGTTCCAACTTCCAAGTTCCCTCCCTGGCAGCATCTCCAAGATAGGGCTGAGAGAGATTCCTGCCTGCAACCTTGGAGAAGCCGCTGCCTGTCTGTGTAGACAATACTGAGCTAGATGGACCAAGGGTCTGACTCATTATATGGCAGCTGCCTATCTTCCTATGCCTAAGAGAGCTGGTCTTGTGGTAGCAAGCATGAATTGTTCCTTTTGCTAGGTAGAGTCTGCCCCAATTTACCTTTGGTCACAGCTCAGTGTTAGAGCATCTGCTTTGCATGCAGAAGGTCCCACGTTCCCTCCCTGGCAGCATCTCCAGATAGGGCTGAGAGCGACTCCTGCCTGCAACCTGGGAGAAGCCGCTGCCAGTCCGTGTAGACAATACTGAGCCAGATTGGCCAGCTGTCTGACTCAGTAAATGGCAGCTTTCTGCGTTACTATCAACACACTCCTGAGTCCCCAACACCCTCTAGTTTTCCTCCCTCCTTTTGATGGGGCTGTGTTGTTAATGATTTTATTAGCAGCCAGAAAGGCAGGTTTGCTTTTGATGGGCTCTGTGATGAGCAGTCTCTGATTAGAGCCGCTCTCATTAAAAGCCATTCCTCGCCGCAGCGGCAGCCGCAGAACATGCTGCTGGAACCACACGAGGGAAGGTGTACAACTCCACCTCCCCGGTCGTGCCCGTGCCTGGAATGGCAAGTTTGGTAATTAGCTCCTCCGTGGAGCGTGTGGGAGCAAAGCGGCTGTTTGCGGGGTTTGAAAAAGAGGAATGGAACCGAAAGGAGGGCGGGAGTTGTCCGCGGAAGGGCAGAGCTAGGAATAACAGAGCTCTCGCAAAGCTGTCGGCGGTAGGCTCGTGCGCCTCCAGCGACCCAGTGCAGGGAGATATTGGCGGTTGCTCTGTGCCATTTGGGGCTTGCAGCTTGAACTCCGAGCAAAAAGGGGGGAACCTCCTGGTGGCAACCAGGAGCATTATTCACGCCTTTCTCCTGTTCGACTATAAAGGCCACCGAGGGGTGTCTGCTTTGAAAATTGAAAGCAGCGGGCCTGTCTTTTCCCGGTCCTGGATATGAGCCAGACCGCTAGGAAAGTGCTCTCGTGGCAAACCGTCAAAGAGGACCGTGCGGCAGAGGAATTAGTTATCCTCTAGAAGTAATTGTATAGGAAGCAACTTTAATGGAGAAAGAAGGGTTTGGTGTTTATTCCTCCCGAAAACACAGGCTGAGAAAAACAGCACACAAAGGCTTTACTCACGATCCGTGTGTATGTATGTATGTACAGCTCACAACAATAAGATAGACACAGATACAATAAAAGTAATAACATTAACTAAATTTAGTTAATTCTCTTAAAAACCACAATGATTAGCTCCAAATTAAAACTGAAAATTAGAAAAAGATGTGTGTAGAGCCGGAAGGGGGTTTGCGAGGAGAGCCGGTGACCCGCACTCCCTGCCAATGATCCGGGAGCCCTCCAACAGTTACCGGCACTGTCACGGAGTGGTTGGGGCAGCGGGGTTCGGGGGCTTCCTACCCCCTCTGAGTTCCATAAGGCACCGTTTGAGCCAGCGAACCCTTTTGGGGAACCGTGAATTAAAATGAACTTAGGAAGCTGCTATATACTGAGTCAGACCATTGGTCTATCTAGCTCAGTATTGTCTACACAGACCAGCAGTGGCTTCTCCAAGGTTGCAGGCAGGAATCTCTCTCTGCCCTATCTTGGAGATGCTGCCAGGAAGGGAACTTGGAACCTTCTGCTCTTCCTAGAGCGGCTCCATCCCCTGAGGAGGAATCTCTTCCAGTGCTCACACTTCTAGTCTCCCATTCACATGCAACCAGGGCAGACCCTGCTTAGCTAAGGAGACAAGTCATGCTTGCTACCACCAGACCAGCTCTCCTCTGGGGACACAAGGTTGAGAATCTTGGGTTCTCAATGGGAGGGAGTTTGGAACCTTCTGCTCTTCCCAGAGCTGCCCCATCCCATGAGGAGAATATCTGACAGAGCTCACACTTCTAGTCCCCCATTCAAATGCAACCAAGGTGGACCCTGCTTAGCTACGGGGACAAGTCATGCTTGCTACCACAAGACCAGCTCTCTTCCACAGTCATCACCACAGTGATCCCCACAATACACTCTGCACTTGAGCAGTGCATTGTGGGATATCTGGGGGCTGGATGATTCATCCTGCCCCCCCATATGTCTCCAAATTGTAAGGGGCAGCAGCTGAGCATTTGGGCACATGATCCACGTTCCCAGCACCACAGGGCAATTGTCTGGGGTGGGGAGGTAAGCTTTGCAAGGCTTCCTCCGTGCCCACCTGCCCCACCTCATGTTTGATCATGAGAACGGCCCGTATATATCTGTGATCAGTTTTGGCTCAGTTCTAGAGGGAGTCCTCTTCTGCTGGTGGTTCTGCCTCTCTCAAGGTGCGTTGCCTCTTGTGAACTTAATGAGCAGAGAGAGAAAGAGAGGAAATATGTGATTCTCCAACATTCAGCTTAAACAAGATGTTCATCACTGGATTGATCCACAAATTCTAAGGCTTGTCCGGTGCCAGTGAGTGACAGTTATGTAATCTCATTCATAGGCAGCTATGTAGGGGGCATGTTCTGTCAAGGGACCAGCAGGTATCTGATGAAACGTCCTGGTTCAAAGCCGGCTTGGTTTTAAAAGCATTTCCAAGTTTCCTTTTCACTTGGCCTGATATGTTAACATCAGGAAAAAGTCATGAGAAAATGGGTTTCCTCCTCCCTGTCAAGAGCATTACTCCCCCTATCAAAGCAGAGGACTGCAAAAAGACAACTCCCAACAGGAGTTATTCTTAGGGCACGTCAGCCTGTAATAACCAGTTGCATCCCAGCCGTGGTGTTGCTGCAGTTCGTAATTCCTTGGCTCAGAAGATAAGTCTCGGTAACTTCACTTGTAGTATTTCCTTCAGAACAAGGAGAGCAAGACAGCTCCTGAGTTCTTCTCCAGCTCAGATTTTATTCCTCCCTCCCACTCCTGCTGATTCGCTCATCAGGATGGTATCATACAGATGCCAAAAACCCTTGAATATGTAATTTTCCCAGGGTGCCTGTGCAGTGTTAGCCAGGCACCATGGGGAAGCTGTGTGTCCCAGAACACTTAATGCCTGGCACACCGTTGCAGAATTACAGGCATCAGGGAGGAAGGGGAGGAAGGGAAAATGCAGGGAGGGAGGGAGAATTCCCTCCTGTCCTGTCATCCCTGAGGAGGAAAGAGCTCCCACCATAGCAGCAACCACCAGCTATGGTGATTTGCAGCTCATAGATTTCAGGATGACAGTTAGAAGTCAATTTATTCTTTTTTTTTTAAAGGAACTTTTTAAACAGGAATTCTTCAGTTCTACTCATAATGTCAGTTCCCAGTTTGGCAATTAGAAGCTTTGGCAGGGCACTTTGTTTGGGTCTATGTACCTTGTGTCAGGTTGGGAGGTGTCTCTGTCTCTGTCTCTGTCTCTCTCTCTGTCTCTCTCTCTCTCTCTGAGAGAGAGGAGGGAGGACACTCTCTGCCTGAGTCTTGAAGCTTGCCAAAACCTCTGATTGTTCCCACTGGGGAGAAAAGAGTTAAACTAGCCTTTGTGGTTTCATGTCTTTGATCCATTCAAAATTTAGTCGCTGTCAACAATTAGGTGCCAACCAGGGTTAGGGTTAGGTTTAGGTCTCACAATCTGCCTTTATTGACCAAAGGTAGAAAAAAGACTGTCTCGATTTTCAACAGCATACATTTGATACATACACTTGACTTGCGCTCCATCGAAATCCCCATTCGGATCTGTGTTGCTACACATTAAGTACTCCCAATACATCCAATACATCCGATTCGTCAATTACAAATACAAATATAAATACAAATACAAATGCAAGTTCACTCAGTGGCTACATGTAGAATTAATTACAGAAACTTAATGCTGAACAACACAAATTGAAAAAGCCTCAAAACCTAAGATTCAAAACCTAAATCTCAAATCGGAGACTCCAGAACTGAAGACATCATAAACTGAAGATCTTATAAACTGAAGTCAGTACAGTACAATACAGAACTCAATCCTCAATTCAGGGGGAAGGTTGATGGAAGAAGGAAGGGGGGTTAGGGTTAGGGTTTCTTTATAAACAAACAAACAAAATTTATTTGTCTATTTATACTTTTATTTTTACTATAGGTTTGCATAGGGAAGGGAATAGCAAGATGATTCTCTGTTCCAAAAGGCCTCACAGTCTAAATGAAACTTTTATTCATTCATTCATTCATTCATCTCATTTATATATCACCCCATATAAAATCTCTGGGTGGTTTACAGATTAAAGCACAACAATTAAAACTTTAAATCATACAAAACAAACTAATATAATGCAAATTACTCTCAGGAGAGAGACCCCAGCACCAGTCATTGGAAGAGATGCTATGTTGGGCTGAATATGGAAAATTCAGATAAGAACATAAGGCCTGCTGGATCAAGCCCAAGGCCCATCTAGACCAGGGATTCTCAACATTGGGTCCGCAGCTGTTATTGGACTTCAACTCCCATAATTCCCAACCAAAGGCCACTGGGGCTGGGGATTATGGGAGTTGGTCCAATAACATCTGGGGACCCAATAACATTGGGTTAGGGTTAGGGTTAGGGTTAGGGAATCCCTGATCTAGACCAGCACCTGTTTCCCACAGTGGCCCACCAGATGCCTCTGGGGAGTCCTCAAGCAGTCAATGAAGACCTGCCCCCTCTCCTGCTTTGCTCCCTTGTAACTGGTATTTAGAGGCAGCTTGTCTCTGAGACTGGAGGTGGCCTACAGCCATCAGGATATGCCCATTAGGGATGTGTGAATCGATTCTGGTACAAAATGATTTGTACCCAAATCAACCTGTTTGGGGTGATTTGTGGACAAAACAAATCGACCCTGTGCTAGCTGGCCCGATTCGGGTCCAAAACAAATTGCCCAGATTTCAGACCTGAAACATTTGTAGATTCAGACCTCCATGTTGTCTTGCTGTCTCCAGTTTGTGTCAGGAAAATCTTTTGAAAATCCTTCCATCCCAAGCTTCAGATTCATGACATACAGTGTGAAATGATTAGCTGGTGATCCCCCCCCCCCCAGTTCCAGATTCGCTCGTTTCCATTCAAATCTTGTGTTGCCAGGGGTGAGTGACCCCACATTGGCTAGGGGAAGGGTCAAAGAAGGGACAAGGGTAGGGGAGTTCGAAGGAGGCATTTTCAAATCTACTTAAGGGGGCAGCCAGTCACCATTCTAACTTTCTGCTTTGTGGGAGGAGAGAGAGAGAGATTGTGTGTATGTGTGTGTGTGTGTGTGTGTGAGAGAGAGAGAGAGAGAGAGAGAGAGAGAGCTAGCTAGAGGAGATTTGCTTTGCCTTGCCTGCCTTCCTGCTGCCTGGAGTGGTTTATCTGCTTTTTGTTCCTGCTTTCCTGACTGAGGAAAAGAGAAGAGAATTTATTTTCATCCCCTTCCTGCTGTTGAGAGAATAACTGACAGCGCCTGCTGTCTGTGCGAATTGATTTCGGTACGAAACAATTTGTACCCGAATCTACCTCTTTCCAGAGATTTGTGGACAAAAAAAATCACCCCTGTGCTAGCTGGCCAGATTCGGACCCAAAACAAACCGGGGGTGGTTCGATTCGGGTACAAATCGAATGGAAAAATATCGATTCGTGCACATCCCTAATGCCCATCAGGGCACTGATAGCCCTGCCCTCAGTGAATTTGTCTATTAGTTCCTCTCACTTTGCTAAAGCCTCCATTGAAAAAGTGGCTCTTTGGCCAGTTAGCTGGTGAGTCAGAGCTTAGATATTCAGAGGGTATAGGTACTTTTATTCAACGCTCTCCCCCCCCTCCCCTCCCCACATGTTTAGGGTGCAGATCCATCTTCAACAATGTTCTTTTTCTAGTAATTCAAGAACGCTAATGAATTCAAATCACAAGCAATTTAATCTATCCAAATCACATTTAACCAGATCCGATTTCATGCAGATGCAGGAATTTGATTAAGCTGATCTCAGAGGTTTGTTAATGGGGCGGGGGAGTCTGTTTCATTGGATCCAAAAAATACAATTAATTTCATGCTGAATGTGAAAAAGAATAACAAGAAAGATGCAGGCAGGAGCTCTCTAGCTCCTGTTGGAGTCGTCTTTTCTGGTACCCAGAATTTCAGGCCGGAGCTTCCATCTCAAGCTGTGTTTACTGCAGTTGGGAACATAGGAAGCTGCCTCAACTCTACTGAGTCAGACCCTTGGTCCCTCTAATTCAGTACTGTCTACACTGACTGGCAGTGGCTCTCCAAGGTTTCAAGCAGGGGTCTCTTCCAGCCCTATCTTGGAGATGCCAGGGAGGGAACTTGGGAGCTTCTCCATGCCAGTGGACAGATACTCTTCCATGGAGCGATGGCCTCATCCCTTAAGGGGAATATCTCACAGCACTCATATGCTGTCACCCATCCAAATGCAAACCAAGGCAGAGCCTGCTTAGCAAAGTGGACAAATTCATGCTCGCTACCAAAGGGCTAGCTCTCTTCCCCAAATACAAAATAGTTTTTTCCCCTCCCCTGTACATGTTAATGTCAGTGGAGCAACTTGGAAATATTTCGCCTTGATGTGTTCTGTTGGTTTAATTACTTTGCTAACTGGATGTTTGAAGAATTTGGCTATTAACGAAGCCCATAATCCCATTTGGGTAGTCTGTTAAGGATTTAAACAATCAAATTAAGTAAATTCATCCTTCAACCTCATTAAAGGAATAATCCAGGCAGACAACTTGCCTCTGTGTTAGAATCAACAGATGCTTCATAGCAGCTGACGGGGTTAGGGGTTGGGGAGTTGGGGTACAGGTGGCAGATTCACTTACCCAGACTAAGGGGCAGTCTGGGTGCAATGAAGACAATTTAGATACAGGATACCCTGCATTTTTCTTCCTAATTAACAGCCCCGTTCTGCTGCATGAAAGGGTGCTTGTGTAGCGCTAATAGCAAAGGAGGTGAGTGCAATTTTGGGCTATGTCCCCAAGTCACGAGAAGCTTTTGTACTATTTCATTCTCACTGGCCCAGGCCTCATCTGGAGTACTCTATCCGATTTTGGGGTGCCTTTCTTTAAGCAGGATATATACAAATCAGAATGGATTCAGAGGAAGGCAATGGAGAGGCCATTGCTCTGGAAAGGTTAGGGACATAGGAACATAGGCAGCTGCCATATACTGAGTCAGACCATTGGTCCATCTAGCTCAGTATTGTCTTCACAGACTGGCAGCGGCTTCTCCAAGGTTGCAGGCAGGAATCTCTCTCAGCCCTATCTTGGAGATGCTGCCAGGGAGGGAACTTGGAACCTTCTGCTCTTCCCAGAGCGGCTCCATCCCCTCAGGGGAATACCTTACAGAGCTTAATTACAGAGCTTAATTACAGAGAGGGCATGTCCTCAACTCCTGCCTGTGGCCCATCTGGCCCATCTGGTGGGCCACTTTGCAAAACAGGATGCTGGACTAGATGGGCCTTGGGCCTGATCCAGCAGGGCTGTTCGGTTAAAAGAGCTAGATCTGTATAGCCCAGGGGTTCTCAGCCTTGGGTCCCTTGATGTTGGTGGACTTCAGCTCCCATAATCCACAGCCATAATGGCCAAATGTCATTGTGGTTGGGGATTATGGGAGTTGAAGTCCACCAGCATCTGGGGACCCAAGGCTGAGAATTCCCTGGTTTCGCCCACAGAAGAGGAGACTGGCAGGAGGGGAGGGTCATGATAGCACTCATCAAATCCTAAAGGGCTGCCAGTTAGAAAAAGGTCAACTCGTTTTTTGCTGCCCCAGAGGCCACATTGAGATCTAATTGGCTTAAGTTACAGGAGGGCAGATTTGGGTTGACCATTAATGGAAAGTGCCATTTGACAGTGGGATGAGTTACCTAGGAGTGCATGGGCTCTCCCTTGCTGGAAGCCTTCAAGAAGAGGCTGGGCAACCATCTGTTGGGGACACTGTAGCTCTGGATTTCCTGCCTCGAGCAAGGGATTGGACTAGATGACCTCCAAGGGACCCTCATAGGAACCTAGGAAGCTGCTGCATACTGAGTCAGAACATTGGTCTATCAACATTGGTCTATCTACACAGACTGGCAGCAGCTTCTCCAAGGTTGCAAGCAGGAATCTCTCTAAGCCCTATTTTGGAGATGCTGCCAGGGAGGGAACTTGGCACCTTCTGCTCTTCCCAGAGTGGCAGCTCCATCCCCTGAGGGGAATGTCTTCCAGTGCTCACACATCAAGTCTCCCATTCATATGCAACCAGGGCAAACCCTGCTTAGCTAAGGGGACAAGTCATGCTTGCTACCACAAGACCAGCTCTATGCCGAACCACCGGTTTGGTCAAATGGACTGGACCAGCTGGTCAGCTTGACCGAACCAATTTGGCACCACATGGTTCAGTTTGCATTCAATTCAAATTTGATCCGAACCACAATTTTGGGTTCGTGCAAAGACAGCACACTTTACCTTTAACTTACACCCCTATGCCAGGGCAACACTCAAGGCTCTTCCTTGCTGAATCCTGCCTCAGTTCTTTGCTCTGTCCATGGTGCTAAAATGTTTCCTCTCATCCTAGATTCCTGCATCAGTTCTCTGAATCCTTGCTGGATCTCCCATCAGTTATCTTCTGCTCTGTCTATGGTGCTTACGCCTTTCCTCCCATCCTCTATCCATGGTGCTGATATCCTTCCACCCATCCTAGATGCTTGTCCTGAACTGGTTGCTCACTGGTTGCTTCCAGGCTAGTGATAACTAAATCCACCATCTTCTGCAACCAAAGGTACTCCACACAGGACTTCATTCACCACTGGGCATTGGAACACCGATTGGATTTAGACTCAAAGAGGACAATCACTCTGTTGCTACCACATTAAAGTTGGTTGCATCCACCAATGACAGTGCTCACTGTAGTGTCACAGAGTGACCCAAGAGGAACTTATATTTTCTGCTACATGTAAAACACCCCTGGGATAAAGACAGTGGTGATATCCAGAGAAACACACACAGGACAAGTTATGCCTGCTACCACAATACCAGCTCTCCTCTCTTTCACTTATTTTTGCACAAGAGCACTATAGTGCAATCCTGCAAATTCCCATTTTTTAGTACAACTAAACTATCCCCTGGTACTAGCACAGCTTTGCTTATTATGAAAGCATCCCATTGCTTTGGATGTCAGCAGGTAACATTTTCTGCCGGCTATGCATGCTCTCAAAATAATCAACAGTAATACCAGTTGTACAGTAGCTTAATTAACAACTTTAATCAAGTGAATTGAATAAACCAGTCCTTATTCAAACATTTAAATCAAATTCAGTTCAATTCCACAAGAACTGGTCTTGTGGAAGCAAGCATGAATTGTCCACTTTGCTAAGCAGGATCTGCCCTGGTTTGCATTTGAATGGGAAACTACATGTGACCACTGTAAGATATTCCCCTTAGGGGATGAAGCCGCTCTGGGAAGAGCAGAAGGTTCCAAGTTCCCTCCCTGGCATCTCCAGGATAGGGCTGAAAGAGACTCCTGCCTACAACCTTGGAGAAGCCGCTGCCAGTCTGTGTAGATGATACCGAGCTAGATGGACCAGTGGTCTGACTCAGTATATGACAGCTTCCTAGGGTCTTGTGTTCCTATTTATGTAGAAGCTAGGGTCTTGTGTTCCTAATTTCAGTGCCATGCCACTGGAGATTCACCACTGTAGTAGGATGCCCAGAACCACAGCTACAGATATTAAAAAGTTGCCAGCATGACCCAGAATAAAACATCTGGCAAAACTGCAGTAGAGCAATCGAGCAGGGGAGGCAGCTTATCCAGACTTATGAGATGTCTTCTTTAATGAGGAGTGGGAGGAAAGAGTTGTTAATTACTGTTTTGTGTATTGAGGCCAGAGGAGCTCCCAACAACTTGCCAGGCCAAGAGTATAACACTGGGGTAGGGAGGGGCAGGAAATTTCACATAGCATTTAGGAAACTGGGGTGGGGATGATGAGGCTTTGGGGCATTAAATGTGGAATCATTACGGGATGCTCAGGAAAGTGGAAGTGAGGTGGTGAAGCCTGGTGTGTGGAAATCAGCAGGGCTGAATGCACATGTTCCAGGCTCTCAACATGAATTCCAGATTTGGTCATCAGAATGAGCTGCTTCTAGAAATTGATAGACTGCTTGATTTGCATTGCATCATCCAGAGATGTAGCACTGTAGATACCGACGCTAAAAGATAGGGGTTTTGAATCATAGAATTGGTCTTGTGATAAAGTAAAAGGGTGGGGCTCCTGGGAGATCTGTAAGGGTCAATGATGGTGTGTGTGAGTGAGGTAGTTAAGTGTCTTACCCGGAAAGTGCCACCACCACTCACCCACCCTGGCTTAGTCCATAGCGAAGTGTGCACTGTGACGTCTCCTTTAACAACCTGCCCGCATGGCAGCAGTGCAGTTCCAGCCTCCATGAACACACAGAGGCCATTTGGATGGCATCCACACATGAACAGAGGCCATTTGCATTGTCTCCGTGCATGCATGGATGCCATGCCTCCCCCCCGCCACTGCCCATTTGATGCTGAACTGGTCAGTTCAAGCCAGGCTTGGTTTGGTTCGATCACAAATCGAAATGCCTGACTTGGTTCATGATCGAGTCAACAAACCGGCCTGTTTCAAGATGAACCTGTTCAGCGTCAAACGGTTCATGCATACCCCTTCTCTAGCATGATTCAGGAGCCTGACTGAGTGATTCTTGAAGTTTTGGTTCCTGGATCATTGGCTGTTTCCCCTCTGGATTAAAATTCTGAACCAGCAAGCGAGAGCAAAGATTTTCCTTGCAATGGAAAGATAACCCCATTGATATTTTGCTTCCTGGTATCTACCCTCCACTTTTCTGTCAGTGGGAACTCAGAGAGGATTGTGCTTTCACTGCAATGCTGCTGACGTCAGCTGTGGTGTGGGTTATGTCAGAAAATCCCAGTCCATCCCGTCTCCCTCACTTGGGATGATGCCATTCCTTATGTATGGAGTCACACCACAGCGTATCTCCTCATTCCAATGTGCCAGCATTAGGTCTCCTCCACCTTTCCCCATCCAACCCTTCTAAATTCTCACAATAACTCTTTGAGGTTCAGATAAGGTGATGACCCCAAAGTCCCCTGCTTCAGCTGGGTCTCTCCAGCCTGGGTCCACACTCTAACCACTACACCACACTGGCTTTATAGCAAAGAGTGGTGGGTGCATAATATCTGGTGGCTTACTTTTCGAAACATGCTTCTGTCTCTTTCATGGGATAGTCATACACCCCAGCACACTGTTTGAGAATTGCTGGCCTACTAAATTCATTAATATTTATCTGTTTATGTATTGTTTATTCAATTTCTATACCGCTCTTCCAAAAATGGCTCAGGGCAGTTTACACAGAGAAATGAATAAGATGACTCCCTGTCCCCCAAAGGGCTCACAATCTAAAAAGAAACATAAGACACCAGCAAAAGTCACGGGAGGTCCTGTGCTGGGGGTGGAGAGGGCCAGTTGCTCTCCTTCTGCTAAATCAAGAGAATCACCACATTAAAAGGTGCCTCTTTGCCAAGTTAGCAGGAGATGACTGCAGGGTGTGTGTGTTAGGGCTCCAAACTCACCTCCTGGGGGAAATGTGAAAATAGTATTGTTCTGGTGCCAAGTTGTACATTCTGGGTGCCACTGGAAATTTGGAACTGTGTGTGAATTGTCTTGACGCCCCCATTGCCAGTTCTGTAGCAAGAAAAACAGGATGCCTGGAGACCACAGGGTGGTCGGGCTTGAAGTCACTGGTATCTGAGAACACATGATGGAAAGAGAATTTAACTGTTGGTCATGGGAGGGGAGCCACCTAATGGCACAGCAGGGAAGTAACTTGCCTAGGGAGCAAGAGGTCATCGGTTAACACCTCTATCAGGCAGCAGCAATATAGGAAGATGCTGAAAGGCGTCATCATCTCATACTGTATCTCATATTGCAGACCAGGACAGACTCCTGATTGGCAATTGGGAGAGTTCGTGCGTGCTACACACAGTAGCCACCTAATGGCGCAGTGGGGAAATGACTTGACTAGCAAGCCAGAGGCTGCCGGTTTGAATCCCCTGCTGGTATGTTCCTGAGGTTATGGAAAACACCTATAGCGGGCAGCAGCAATATAGGAAGATGCTGAAAGGCGTCATCTCATACTGCGTGGGAGGAGGCAATGGTGAACCCCTCCTGTATTCTACCAAAGACAACCACAGGGCTCTGTGGGCTCCAGGAGTTGGCACCGACTCACCAGGAGTCGACACCGATTCGATGGCGCAACTTTACTTTTACTTTAATGGGAGGGGAACTTCTGCAGGCAAAGCATGTATGTACTCTATCATTGAACTATGGCTCTCTCAGTATGAGCTATCTTCTACAGAGCCAGACCATTGGTTGATCTAGCCCAGTATAGATACTCCAATTGGCAATGGTTTCTCTTAATTTTTGTCTTTTAGCTGGATACGGGCCTGAACATGTGATCCTCTGTGGACGAGGCATGAAGTAGTGCAGTGACATGAGTGCTGGCCCAAAACTAGATTTTTGGTGCCTCCTCCCCCTGACACTGCCCCAACCTCCATCCCCTTGCCGCCTCCCTCCACAACCGCCTGCCCACCTCGCTCCCTCTGGTCTTGTCAGCACCAGCAATGATGAATGAAGTTACAGCCTAGTGAGATCATTAGCCCTCGTTGGCACTGGCAAGGAGACAGCATGTGAGCTGATGACATCACTGTGTCATTATGATGTCACCGAGTGGTGACATCATTAGCCCACGCACTGGTTCTATCTTGGCACTGGCAAAGGTGGAGGAAGAGAGGTAGGCAGGTGGCTGTGGACCTTGTGTCAGTTGTTGGAGGTGATCTTCCATAGGAAAAAATGTCTTACATCTCATTACAAAGACTCAAGTCCTGTGACAGGTGGTGGCCACCAAGCCCCATTGGGTGGCCTGTGTTCACTGCACATGATGAGCCAACGATACTTCTGCCTTCTGAAGACATGTGCTCTACCACTGAGCTATGGCTGCTTCCATTCCTCTCTATGATGATGGAAATAAGAACATAAGAACAGCCCTGCTGGATCAGAACCAACGCGGCCCATCTAGTCCAACATCCTGTTTCACACAGTGGCCTACCAGATGCCTCTGGGGAGCCCATAGGCAAGAGGGGAGGGCATGCCCTCTCTCCTGCTGTTGCTCCCCTAGGAACCTAGGAAGCTGCCATATACCGAGTCAGACCATAGGTCCATCTTGCTCTGGATTGACTACAGTGACTGGCAGCGGCTTCTCCAAGGTTGCAGGCAGGAGTCTCTCTCTCAGCCCTGTCTTGGAGATGCTGCCAGGGAGGGAACTTGGAACCTAGATGCTCTTCCCAGAGTGGCTCCATCCCCTGAGGGGAAGATCTTCCAGTGCGTATGAATGGGAGACTTCTAGTCTCCCATTCAGATGCAACCAGGGCAGACCCTGCTTAGCTAAGGGGACAAGTCATGCTTGCTACCACAAGACCAGCTCTATGCTTGCTATCGCAAGACCAATTCTATGATTCCAAACCCCTAGCTATTGATAGCCCTGTCCTCCATGAATTTGTCTAAACTCCGCTTAAAGCCATCTAAGCAACCTGGTTTTGTGCACACCCCTGCCATCTAGTCGGGCATCCTGTTTCACACAGTGGCTCATCAGATGCTTCTGGGAAGCCCACAGACAAGAGATGAGGGCATGCCCCCTCTCCTGCTGTTGCTCCCCTGCAACTGGGATTCAGAAGCATCTGAGGCTGGAGGTGGACCACAGCCACCAGACTAGTAGGCATTGATAGACCGATCTTCCATGAAATGGGAGTGTGGAAACTGAGGCCTCACTCCCCCTGCTGGTGAAGTATCACCGGAACAGGCCCTCAAAACTACAAGAAGTCAGGAGGGAGGGAGGGACTTCCCCCAATTAGAAAGATGGATTCAAAGCCTAGAAGGTCCACTGCAGAGAAAGGATGCCAGTCCCTCGGGCTGCATTCAAGTGTTCCGAAAAGCCTAAATGTGATGGGACAATCTCTTTAGCCTGCCATTGACCCTTGTGGGGAAACATGTCAGCTTCGATGCAGGAGTTAATCAATAAGGAGTTAAACGCTGGATGGACACTTATTCCTAGTCAGTATGGATTCATGTAAAGTACGACTGTCAGCTGCGCTTGCACATTTAGCCCTGGGAGAAGGTGCTGAGTTTAACAGGCAAAGCTCCTGGTGTTAATGATGCCACATCCTTCACTGAGACAGATTGTAAGGAAGAGACACATTCTGTAAAGGATTTGCTTCACATGCGGCAGGGTATGCTCTGAATGGATTAAAGGTGGGCAAATCCAATGGTTCACGTAGTCGCTTCGTTAGAGCTGATAGCTAGCAGATATTTCGTAAGGGAAGAGCCATTATAAAAATGGTTGATGTGACATGGAGGGCAAGTCATCCTTCTCCCTGTAAGGCAGAGGTACCCAGATGTTGATGGATTACGAGGCCCACCATCCTCTGCCACAGTGAGGCTCCCTCGTTGAATTGCCTCCCTCAGAATTCATTTCCAAAAAGAAAATTAGCACAGGCTAGTCAGTGAAGCTTTTCTCACACACAGCCAAGACCGGGTCGATGTGTCATAGGAACATAGGAAGTTCTCTGCTGTATACTGAGTCAGACCATAGGTTAGGGACATAGGACATAGGAAGTTGTCATATACTGAGTCAGACCATTGGTCCATCTAGCTCAGGGTTGTCTACACAGACTGACAGTGGCTTCTTCCAGGTTGCAGGCAGGAGTCTCTCTCAGCCCTATCTAGGAGATGCCACCAGGGAGGGAACTTGGAACCTAGATGCTCTTCCCAGAGCAGCTCCATCCCCTGAGGGGAATATCCTACAGTGCTCACACCTCAAGTCTCTCATTCATATGCAACCAGGGTTGACCCTCCTTAGCTAAGGGGGCTTTACTGGGAACAGCCTATATTCTGCGATGATATGACAGAGCCCCTGGTGGCGCAGTGGTAAAACTGCCGCCCTGTAACCAGAAGGTTACAAGTTCGATCCTGACCAGGGGCTCAAGGTTGACTCAGCCTTCCATCCTTCCGAGGTCGGTAAAATGAGTACCCAGAATGTTGGGGGCAATATGCTAAATCATTGTAAACCGCTTAGAGAGCTTCCAGCTATAGAGCGGTATATAAATGTAAGTGCTATTGCTATTGCTATATCTATAATAATAAGAACAATATTGATAATAAAATTCTGGCATCCCAGGTCCTTGGGAAGGACTCGAGTTCTGGATAAAACAAAGCAGTCAATAACGACTGTTTGACTGTGCAAACAAGAAATAATAATAATAAATAGGGAAAGCTGTGAAGGCTGACGGAAGACCAGGCATACGGAAAAACTCTGGTCACTTTCATCTGCAGCCCTTCTCCTTCCACACCATTAGCCAGAATTAACCTCCCGTTCAAGGCCAGCTTTCTCCTCCAGCAAGAAGAAACCAGCCAAAGGCCAAACAAGCTGGTGCCCACATGAAATGTAGCTGTCTGAGGCACCCACAGCTGCACCTGCTCTGGTGTTCAACAGGGAGTGTGGATGGATTTCACAGCCGCTGTGCCATGAGGGTACATTTCCTTCCACTTGGGGGGAAATGGAGGGTGTGTGTGAATTGCTGCAAAATCCCTAGCTCACAACCACAAACCATGTCAATAGGGTGGGCAGGCAGTTTATACGTTCAGCAGCCGGACATGAGAACAATTTTCGCGGACTGTACGTCTTAAGGCTGTGAGTGAAGGGGAGGGCATTATTAACACTTCCGTGTGAAAGAAACGTTCCTGCCAGGCAACATAGCAGGGACGAGGGATTAAACTGAATTCTTCTTTCTTGACATGCTCCTTTTCTGTTTGTAGGGAAGGATTGTTGGAAGGAAGGAAGGAGCATTTAATCTCCAACCCCTCCCACCAGCAATCTGAAATGGTGCAATCCAGGGAAAACCTTGAACCACTTGATCCTGTAGCATTTATGGAGTGCCAATGTCCCTAGAACAGAGATCTCCAAACTGTATCCTCAGATAGTGTTGGTCTACAATTCCCACCGTCCCACGAGGGTGGGAGGTCCTGCTGGGGGGATTTCTGTTTGCTCCCAGAACCATAGGGATGAGTTTGTTTTCCCTATGCCACTCCTTTATTGTTTCTGAAATTAGTTCTGTGCCACTTTCTTGTAGTGTCTTTTCAACACACAGTATTGTACCAGCAGGAACACAGGAAGCTGCCTTCTACCGAGTCTGACCATTGGGCCGCATTGGCAGCGGCTTCTCCAAGGTTGCAGGCAGGAGTCCCTCTCAGCCCTATCTTGGAGATGCTGCCAGGGAGGGAACTTGGAACCTTCTGCTCTTCCCAGAGCGGCTCCATCCCCTGAGAGGAATATCTTGCAGAGCTCACACATCAAGTCTCCCATTCATATGCAACCAGGGTTGACCCTGCTTAGCTAAGGGGACAAGTTATGCAGGCGACCACAAGACCAACTCTCCTCCCAGAGACCAGCTCTCCTCCCGCGGCTGCCAGACAATTTTTTAAAAAGGGGTTAAGAGAGTGCTCACTCCCTCATCCTTATTTTAAAGGGTGGCTAGTTAGGCAGGATTGATCTGATCCCCACAATTCACACGTGCATGCAAAACCACTTGGGCTCCCTTAGCCTGGTTTCGCACATGCGTGTGAATAGCCTCTTTGAGTCTATGGGATCGTAGGGGTTAGGTTCCCAGACTAAAAACCATCAACCCCAAATTCCCCCCCAAATGCAAAAATGGGTCAAATAAATTGCCCTACCATGCTCTGCAGTAGTCAGGAGTCCAAGGATGCTCCCCACAAGGGCAAAATGTCCCCCATATTTGGCTGAAAATCACAAGGATTCTTGGGCTTTTAAAAATTTATTCACACAATGGAGCCATAAAATGGTTCTCACACTCAAAATAGCACCCGGAAATGACCGCCGAGGTCATTTCTGGCCACTCCCAACCCACGGATACATGGAATTAACCCCAGTTTCACCAGATTGCTGTCTTGTTTGCCGAGGTACGGTGTGTGTTTCCCGACCTTGGATATGCAAAACCATAGATGGTGAGGTAAGCCTGTATCTTACAGTGCTCACAGGTGGTCTCTCATTCAAATGCAAACCAGGGTGGACCCTACTTAGCAAAGTGGACAATTCCTGCTTGCTACCATAAGACCAGCTCAACTCAGTAATACAGATGGGGGGGACCCAATGAACTGAAGGAGCAGAAAGTTGTACATGCATCCTTCGATATCATGCCTGGAATTAAGACAACAGGCCATACAAAAAGCAGCAGAAGACAAGAAACAATTTTTAAAAACCCACAGAAACATGCTAGAAAAGGAAGGGTTTGGTACGAGAAGGTGAGCAATGATAGAATTGTTTCTGAAGAGCATTGCAGTGCCTTGATGCCAACGCAGAAAAGGCCCTGCACCTTAAGCTGCATTATCTATATCTCCTCAGCCAGTGGAGGATCAGAAGCAAGGCCTACATAGATTAACTCAGAGGTCAGGCAGATTTGTAAGGGTGGAGATGTATCTGAAGATATTCTAGTCCTATAATAAACCAGAAGAACCACCTTCTCCCATATATACCAACCTCCATACTCCATTCACTATGCCCATCTCTATTCCAGGACCGGAATACAAGTAACTAAAGACCCATTAAAAAACTGGCCTGGATCAAGAAATGGGTTAACCCAAAATACCACATAGTTTGGCAACATTGTAATATGTAGACAATATGCCAGTGATGGACCATTGGAGTCCAACTCAATATAAAGCAGCTTCCTATGTTCCTTCTATCTTTTATTGCTTTTATATTCTTGTTTTATGGGGTTGTTTTGTTTTCTGCTGCTAGAAACCTGGAATATATTTAAAAAAAACCTGGGCAGAAAAGAAAAGTTAGAAAATAATAATTAACAAGTAGTAGTAGTAGTAATAATAATAATAATAATAATAATAATAATAATAATAATAATGGGACAATCCAATAGATTATAATAAAAAAGCAGCCTGGATGAAAGAGGTCAAAAAATGTAACCAACAAATGCAAGATCTAATAATAACACCAGAATTAATAAGTGAAAGAGCAAAGAAAATTAAAAATTGGACTGCACCAGGCAACGATGAACTGCATGGCTTTTGGCTTAAACACCTAACAAGCCTTCATAAACAATTATCAAAACAGTTCAATCACAGTTTGCAAGGAGGTGATATTGAACAATGGCTAACAACTGGGAAAACTCATCTCATCATGAAAGACCCAGCAAAAGGTGCAGTTCCAAGTAATTATAGTAATACTGGCTGCACAAGAACACGCACTAAGTACAAATGCAATAAGAGCAAAAGTAGAAAAGTCAACAACAAACAGCAAGTGCCGCCTTTGTAAAGAAGCAGATGAAAAAGTGGACCCACCTAATCAGCTGTTGTAAAAAGATCGCACAGACTGACTACAAACAAAGGCATGACAAGGTAGCAGGGATGATACACTGGAACATCTGCAAAAAATACAAGCTACCTGTAGCCAAAAATTGGTGGGACCATAAAATTGAAAAAGTTGAAGAAAATGAAGATGTAAAAATATTATGGGACTTCCAACTATAAACAGACAAACATCTGCCACACAATACACCAGATATAACTGTAGTCGAGAAGAAAGAAAAACAAGTTAAAATAATCGACATAGCAATACCAGGGGATAGCAGAATAGGAGAAAAAGAAATAGAAAAAACCACAAAATACAAAGATCTACAAATTGAAATTGAAAGGCTGTGGCAGAAGAAGACCAAAATAATCCCAGTGGTCTTTGGCGCCCTAGGTGCAATTCCACGACAACTTGAGTACCTCAACACCATAAGGGCCACAGAAATCACCATCAGCCAATTACAAAAAGCAACTTTACTGGGAACAGCCTATGTTCTGCGATGATATCTATAATAATAACAGCAACAACATTGACAATAAAATCCAGCCATCCCAGGTCCTTGGGAAGGACTTGATGTCTGGATAAAACAAACCAGTCAATAACACCTGTCTGACTGTGTAAATTATTATTATTATTATTATTATTATTATTATTAATTCCACACAATAGGAAACAAACCCCATTTGCAGTATGAGTACTTAAACTTGTGGTTCCAGTGTGGTGTCTAAGAGAGCCAGCGTGGTGTAGTGGTTAGAGTGCTGGACTAGGACTGGGGAGACCCGAGTTCAAATCCCCATTCAGCTTGCTGGGTGACTCTGGGCCAGTCACTTCTCTCTCAGCCTAACCTCCCTCACAGGGTTGTTGTGAGGGGAACTTAAGCATGTAGTACACCGCTCTGGGCTCCTTGGAGGAAGCGCGGGATATAAAATATATTTTTAAAAAGAATAAATAAAAATATACTTGCTGTGCATTTCCCACCCACGACAGTCTTTGAGGTGAAGTGGAGAATTGTGGGCTGCCACCATTTCAAAGGGGAGTGGAGTGCCTTTTATCCCTCCCTACAGAGACAAAGGCAAGGCACGGCTGTTTGCATCCGGAGAAGGATTTGAACTGCGTCGCGGCTGCTTTCTATCCAGACGGGAGAATTCTAATGATTATTGACCCTGCTCTGAAGGAAAGCTGCATTATCATATCTCCCAATCAATAGACTCAAGAGCCAAGTTGCAGGGGGAGCGGGGGGAGGAGCGGACCTCAGCAAATGACAGAAAATTGCATTTTTTGCTTTGGCCTCTTAGAAAGTTTGTGGAGCGTCTATTAGTGGTCCCCAGAGCCTTTTCCTTCTAATTGCTGTCTCTGACAATGCGATCGCACTGGGACCGGCAGAAAGGCGGATAATGGACCCACACTAATTGCTTCCCAGTTCTCTGAGTCATCCGACACTTTGGAGATGGCAAAGGAGAGGCACGGTCATTGGGGCTGGCTTTTAAGAATGCTCCGGAGGAACAGGCGTGTGCCATTCAAAGCCAGGCTCTCTGATGCCATCTCTTCGTCTTTAGGGCTGCGTAAGACCGGATGTTTTAATTAGGGCTGGGAGATGAAGCCGTAATGCTGGGAAGAGGAAGAGGAAGAGGAAGAGTGTTGGGACACATTTTGAAGGAAACCAGCTGCATCTTAAGGCTTCCTGCCCAATCACACAAAGCCAAAAGCTATATTCATAATTTCTGCATTCCCCGGTCCAGCACTTCTTTGAAAAGCCAAGGAGATTATTCATCCTTTCAATTACATATCCATGTGTGTGTGTAGATCTACCTACCTCCCCTATGTGGAGATTTAACTTCAGTCAGGGAGGGGGGCAGGACATTCGATCCTAAAGATCAGTTATCTTCACTATTTTTCAAGCGGGGTTGGGGCAGTTACAGTGGTTCAATCCGTATCATTTCAAGGGGGATTCTGTGGGAAACAATGGCATCCACCGGTGGGTTCAGAAATTTCCCAGAATTCCTCCCCCCTTCATGAAAAATGGGGGTCAAAATTTCAGATCTGGATTATTCACATCTTTGGGGGATGCCAAGTCACTCAAGAGCCACCATCTGGGACAGTTATCCACACTATTTTTCAAGCAGGGGGTTAGTTTGGCAAAGGAAGGAAGGAAGGAAGGAAGGAAGGAAGCAAGGAAGCAAGGAAGCAAGGAAGCAAGGAAGGAAGGAACCCTTCGGTATGGGAGCCATTTCCCAATGTATTGATCTCTGCACAGTTCTGCTCTTTTTTCGGTGTTGGGAGGCCCCTTAAGAGAGACTGAGGCGGAGGTGCAGATAAAATGGAGCAGATGGGTTCAAAGAACCCAAGGCCTCCCAGCTCCTGAGGGCCCCCCAGCTCCACCCCTCCCTATTTTCTTAATTATTTCCCTTACTCTGAGGGGCCACTGGGGAGAGGGCAAACATGGAACCCCTCTCCCCTAGCTATGCCCCTGGATGGAGGCTTCCCTTGTGGGGAAAGCCCTGAGAAGGGCTATGCTTCTCAGCAATCTATGCAGGCCTTCCAAGATGATGTAGGGGTTCACAAGGCCTCCATTTCCCTTGAAGGAGTGTGCCCTCTCCTCAGTGCTGGGGCAATGCATACTGCATGGTGGCAATGGTCATCTCTGCATGGTGCCGGGGGAACTGTGCAGAATAGTCAGCCTTAGCCGAAGCTTCACACAAGCCTGATAAACAGTCAGGGGCCACACTTAGGGCTGATGGGGCCCACCACTGGCCACCAGGCCTTACAGTGAGGAACACTGCGGAAGACGGACAACCCTAGCGACCCTTGCTAACAATTTTTTAGGAAGAGATCACTGAGCGGGAAAAGTAGGAACTGTTTAGCCAGGGACAGCTGCTCGAAAATAAGGACCATCTCTTATAAATGAGACCAGCCGGCATATGTGCATGATAGTCAATTAGTTGGTTAATTAGTTAATTATGCATCCTTGCTTTGCCACCATCAGGTAGAGGTGTGCACAAAATGGGTATTCCCAGTTCAGTTTGAATCTGAACCAGTTTTGATCCAAACCATCTCGGTATTGCCCCCCCCCCAGAACCGGACCTCCAGTTCGGTTCAGATTCGAACCTGTTCGGGCCCGGTTCGAAGCACCTTCAATGCATTCCAAAGTGTTAGAAATTGTTACTCAGTGGCTGTAGCGGGCAGCTGCTCCCCCGACACCCGCCGGCCTCTCCCCAGGTTCCAGGGCCTGATTATTGCCAGTTTGAGCCACCTTCAGCCCATTTCAGGCCTCTTCGTGTGCATGGAGGCCATTTGTTTGACCTCCACGCATGCGCATTGGCCATTTATGTGACCCGGAACCACCCCTACCATCAGGTCCCCAAAGTAGCCTTCATTAGTTGAATGGTAGTTAGTGGATGGTTATGGTCAGATCATACCGAAACTGCTTCCTCCTTTCGTGGCTCCCTTCTAAAATTACAAATGTGGGTGTGGACATTTCTGGGATTTTCAGGGGTGGAGTAAATTTTGGGGAGAGAGGTGAAACTCATAAGCCTGTCCAATTATCTGGGTGGAAAGAGAACCTCTTGAGTGGGAGAGAGGAGAGGAGAGCAAGCCAGAGACCAGCTAGGAAGTGGTCTCTGCCCACTCAACCTCTTCAGGGAGAAGACCTTCCATCCAGGTCTATGGGAGGGGAGCTGGTCTTGTGGTAGCAAGCATGAATTGTTCCCTTTGCTAAGCAGGGTCTGCTTCAGTTTACCTTTGGTTGGGAAACTATATATGCACTGTAAGATCTCCCCATTAGGGGACTGGCCACAACTCAATGTTAGAGCATCTGTTTTGCATGCAGAAGATCCCATATTCCCTCCCTGGCAGCATCTCCAGATAGGGCTGAAAGCGACTCCTGCCTGCAAACTTGGAGAAGCCGCTGCCAGTCTGGGTAGACAATACTGAGCTAGATAGACCAATGGTCTGACTCGGTAGAAGCCAGCTCCCTGTGTTCCTATGACTGCTTCCTCTGTTCTTCCTACATTCCTGTGGTGCTCCCCCAAGAACTGGCACCTTAGGCAGTCACCTAGGTCTGCCTAGTCAACAGGCTGGCCCTGGATGCACACATTCATTGCGCAGGCGCCTTATTAGATCGGGCTGAGAGAGATTCCTGCCTGCAACCTCAGAGGAGCCGCTGCCATTCTGTGAAGACAATACTGAGTTAGATCGGCCAGTGGTCTGACTCAGTATATGGCAGCTTGCTATGTTTCTAGTCAGCCAATGGGTATAAGGAACAACAGTGAGCAACAGGTGATGAAGCAGAGGACCCAAGGAAGAACTGTAGCTGATTTCCCATTCTGCCCAGTCTCTAGCCCAGCTGTCGTTGAACAACACTCCCCAAAAAATTGTGGCTGGGGATGATGGGAGTTTTGTTCAACAATGGCTAGAAGACCAAGTTTGCCCACCCCTGACACAGCCGGAGTCACTGGGCTCCAAAATCACGTCTTCCTTCCCTTTCATTCCATCTCCAGTGTGTTTTTAATAGTTCTCTCTCCTCCGCTCGTGTCTGCTCCCCTTTTCGGGGAGGGAAGCTTGCTGGTCAGAACGATCCCATAATGGCTTTAATTTCCCAAGAGACACCTCCCATGTTGCCAGCAGGAGACTCAATGCCCTGTCTGTTATTGTGCACCATACAATGAGCTGTGATGTGTCAGAACATGGCAGGCCAGCAAGCACACGTCACCAGCCCGCTCCCAACTGTGCAGAAGCTAATAATATCAGGTGCGGATTAGCCTTGCATGCCAGCCAGGTGTCGGTTCTCCCCAGAGATCTGATGCGGAGCTGGGTAGGAAGCCCCTCTCTCCCTCCCTCCCTCTCCCCCCTTCTTGCTCTCTCTCCGATTCTAGGCTGTATTAACAATACAGAGTGAGTTATGATGACAAGACGTAGTGTCGGTTTTGGTTCCCAGCATTTGATTATATGAAAGACAGAATCTTCCTCTGCGTTATCGGTCCCCGGGTGGAATTCTCATTGCCCCAATAAAACATTCAAGCCATATCTATATTATTGACAGAGCAAATGATAGAACGTATTGATTGAGATTTACAACCCACGGTCTGCTTGGCGAAAGGCAACAATCTTTCCCTAATACAGCAGCTTTATGTGAAAGATGGAAAGTCAGGGCGGGATAGAGGGTGGAATATGGACTGGGAACAGGGCTGTCGCTCAGGGCATTTGCTTGGCAATGCGAAGATCTCGGGTTCCTGCTCTGGCATCTCATAAGAGCATAAGAACAGCCCTGCTGGATAAGGCCCGAGAAGGCCCATCTAGTCCAGCATCCTGTTTCGCACAGTGTCCCACCAGATGCCGCTGGAAGCCACAGGCAGGAGTTGAGCACATGCCCTCTCTCCTGCTGTTACTCCCCCGCAACTGTTACTCAGAGGCATCATGCCTTTGAGGCTGGAGGTGGCCCACAGCTCTCCGACCAGTAGCCATTGATAGACCTCTCCTCCATGAAGTTATCCAAACCCTTCTTAAAGCCATCCAGATTGTTGGCTGTCACCACATCTTGTGGTGGAGAATTTCACAAGTGGATTATGCGCTGTGTGAAAAAGTACTTCTGGGAGGGCTAGGAACTACCGGCCTGAAACCCCGTCAGTGTAGATCAGGGACACCCCCAAACTTGTTCAGACTACAAGTCCCTTCAACTCAAGTCACAAGGGCTGGAGGATGATGGTGGTGATGAGAAATGATGGGAGTTGTAGTCCAACAGCATCTGGGAACCCAAGGTTGGAAACACCTGCTTTACCCTGAGGGGTAAATCCTTCCCCAAGAAAGGAGAGCTGGTCTTGTGGTAGCAAGCATGGATTGTCCCCTTTGCTAAGCAGGGTCTGCCCTGCGTTTGAATGGGAGACTACATGTGTGAGCACTGTAAGATATTCCTCTTAGGGCAGTGGTTCCCAATCTGGGAGCCTCCAGATGTTGCTGAACATCATGCATGAGGCAAGGCACCAAACATGGCTCGAGCATGGGAAGTGGGGAGTTCGCTCCCCCGGAGCCCAAGCCATGGGGCTTTGGTGGCCCTTTTCATTGGAGGCCCAGGTTCTTTGAACCCTTTCGCACAATGGTGGCTACGCCCCTCCTGGCATACTTGTGTTTCCTGGATTTGTTGGCCCAAACAGAGGTTCTGGTTGTCTGTTGCTATTAGGGAAGGAGCTTTTTAACCCCCACCCCATATGGTCCTGTGAAAGGCCCTATAGTGATGTTTCAGTTCTGTTGTGCCAGGTGTGAGGCCTACCTTGCCCTGGAGTGGCCTGAGTCTCCAGATGCCTCTCCAGTGCGTCCAGTTCTGTGTCATTGCCTTACCCAACCTGGCACTCTGAACTTGACGATCAAGCTGCTACTTTGCATTAAAGTGTAATGAGGCCTTAAAATGCACCAAGAACATCTCGTGCTTCTCAAAGATGACAGTCTTTCCCTTGCAGAAAACAAAAACAAAAACCCACAAACAAAAACAGAAGGAAAGGGATCCTGGTGGCTTTGGCTTCCCCAGCAGATGGGAAGGTTGCTGGACAACTTCCAAAAATGTTGAAGCCAAAGACCAGACAGCCCTAGTGGATCAGTCTTCCCTCTAACAGGGATTCCCAGATGTTGTTGAATATAGCGCCCAGAATCCCCAGCTTGTATTGGTGTGAAACATTCTGAACTGGGTTGGGATTGCATCCCTAATTCCAAATTTGCCCCCATCTCTACCTGAGCATGTTGTAATGCCAAGGATGATTAACTGGGACTGGGTGATCCAAACTGAAGCCACAGATTAATTGGGGCCCATCGCTGATAACACAGGAATAGCAAACCTCTGCTTATTGAATCACACTTGGATCCAACTTTTCCTCTCTAATGAGTTAGGTGTCATGATGCCTAACAGAGCCAGAGGAGGGGGGGGAGTTAAGGGACTGAATCTTTGACTGCAAGACATTCACAGTAGGCTGCCATCATCCACTTTATTTTGATTGATTGGTTGATTGATTAATTAAGTGCCCTCAAGTTGGCATTGACTCTTAGCGACCACCCACTTTATTTTAATGTGGGACAAGCCACTCTTTCCACATAAGATTCCTGGGGGAGGTTAAAGTGGCAACACGCTCCCCAAAAAGGCTAAGCAGTCCTAGGCTTTCAAAGGCCTGTGACTAAGACAGACCGAGAATGAAGAGTAGCACACTTCAGCAGCAAGGATTTATTATTAGATTAAAAGATGGTATGCAATAAGAACAACTGTCTTTTCATAAAACAGTTTGTGAGAGGGAGTTTTCATTAAACCAGGCATTGGGCAACTCAGATTCCAAGCAATACAGAAAAGAAAAATATATATAAGTTCCCTGACGCATCTAACTGAACTGGTGCTTATTACTACAGCCTTCCCAAATCCTTAGCAGCTCAGCCTGCTGCATCCTCAGGGCCCTCCTGGGTCAGACTGAACCAGCTGAACAAAGCTTTCTCTTTTCCACTAGGTGACTGAGCCAAAAAAACACTGCCCAGTCCTCTGGATTGGTCCCTTGGATTTGAAATTTCCGGGTCCCCTCCCCACTTTTTAGGAAAGGTCCACCCTCCCAACAGTTGCTCAGTGTTGGATCCCCAGAATGTTATTGGGCTTCAACTTCCATAATCCCCCCAAAAAGGCCACTGAGGCTGGGGATTATGGGGGTTGAAGCCCAATAACGTCTGGGGACCCAACGCTGAGAACCCTTGTGAGGCCTAGTCCTCCCTCAAAGCCTTCCCATCACCACACGAGGTGAAGGCAACAGTGTTCATGAGGTCGCCCTATTTCTGCCTCTCACAACTCCACAAGCTAGGATAAGATGAGAGATGTCTCACATTGCGTAAATACATAAATATCAAATCAGACCATCTCGCCTAGTCTTGCCCACTCTGTCAACAACTCTTCAGGGTCTCAAGCAAGGGTCTTTCCCTGGTCTCTGAGATCCTTTAACTGGAGATACCCAGGATCGAACCTGGAGGACTCTGAGCAAGTACTTTACCATTGAGCGATAGGCCTTTCCTTGACCATTCCAAGGTTACCCAGTTTACTTAAATGGCTCATAGGTGATATAGTAAGCTGGTTTATGCCACATCAGACCCATGGTCCATCTAGCTCAGAGATGCCGTCAGGAAGGGGACTTGGAACCTTCTGCATGCAAAGCAGGTGCTCTAGGGAATGTACTAAAATGTCCTGATCTCTTCCAATTGGAACCACCTTATGGTGTAACGGGGAAGTAATTTGCCTAGGGAGCAAGAGGTTGCTGGTTTGAATTCCCACTGGTGTGTTTACTGACCTGGCTGGAACCAGCTGGCATGTGGGTATGCCTCCTCTGTGGCTGGGAGGGCAGCGGGGGTCACAAAGGAGTGGCAGGGTGCTTTGGAGTTTGCCACCTTCAAGCTCATTTCACCACTGGGCCTGGGGATGAGATGGCGGACAGAATGGGAGGCCTGGATTCCAACGGCACATCGGCCAGGCCAGCTGAAGAGACACCCAGCAGCAAGGGCAACAGAGTGAAATGATTTCCTCCCCTGAAGCTCTGAGACTGTGTGTGAAACTGTCAGTAAACCAAGACTTTGGCACGCTGCTTCTGAAAGACTGCCCACCCCTGTTGTAGGAACATCCATATGGGTTTTTTTTGGGAAATGATGTTTTAATGTTCAGGCTGAAGCCCAGAGTCTCAACGTGCATTTCTGCTGGTGAAGTTCTAAAACTTTGTTGATTTGGAGAGGGTGGCTCCTGTGTATTTCCTGTATACATGTTTGAATGGAAATAGGACTTCATTGGGAATACGACCGAGCAGTCTATGCAGGCTGGAGCAGCTTTCTTGGTGTCGTTTTTAACTAACCTGTTTTTTTGTGCATGGTGTGCAAAACGAAAGCCATCGCAGCGACCGTGGTGCACGGGTTGGACATGAGCCAACAGTGTGATGCAGCGGCTTACAAGCCAAATGCAACCCAGGGCGGCATTCACAGAATCCCAGTGTCCAGATCACAAGAACTAATTGTTCCACTCTGCAGGGCTCCCTCCTGACAGTGACATTATTGGGCTTGTGCAGGGGTGCAACCATGGGGGGTGGGGGGCAAGATTAATTTCCAGGAAATTACTAAAATTAAAATTATTAAAATATGAATGAAAGTGAGGGGGGAGAGGAATGAGGGATGGTGTCAGTGGGCTCTGGCCTGGGGGGCAGCAAGGTAGGTGGGGGGGCATTTGATCCACTGCTGCTGGTCAGTGGGACAGGTCAAGAGCTCTTCATGGCTGCTGCTGTTGCCACAGGGCATTCCTTCCTGGGGGCCCAGCAAAAGAGTCCCTGCTGGCCAGATCCGGCCCCCAGGCCTTATTTATGCAAGCCTGGGTTAGTGGATTGGAATCCAACTTTGGGGTCACGCACAGGCCTAATTTTTACTGGCTGTTGTGCCGTTAACACCTCTTGCAGATGTGTGGTTTAGACTAATAGAACTGGCGGTTGCAAAGACGTGGCTAACCATCTAATTTACGTCTTGTCCTCTTCTTCTCTTTGGCTGCGCTTTAGGAAGCAGACTGCTGATTTTGGTGCTTTGCTTGAACTTCCCGTCAGAAGCAGATTCCTGCCCTGGGGCGTGTGTATGTTACAGCGAACCCAAGATCACCATCAGCTGCCAGCAGCAAGGACTTGGAGCCATCCCCACCGAGATCCCTGTCCAGACTCAACGCATCTTCTTGCACAACAACAAGGTCACCTTGATCAGGTCTACCAGCTTCACCTCCTGCCGCAATATGTCCATCCTCTGGATCCATTCTAATAACATTAGCTTCATTGAACCAGGGGCATTCTATGGGCTTCACAAGTTAGAGGAGCTGGACCTCAGCGACAACACGAACCTGAGGTCTATCAACCCTTCCACCTTCCAGGGCCTCATCCACCTTCACACTCTGCACCTTGACCGTTGTGGGCTGCTGGAACTCTCCACGGGGCTCTTCCGGGGGCTGTTCTCCTTGCAGTATCTCTACCTGCAGGATAACAACCTGCAGAACCTCCTGGATGACACCTTTGTGGATCTTGCTAACCTCACCTACTTGTTTTTGCATGGGAACAAAATTAAGAGTTTGTCGGAAAGTGTCTTTCGGGGGTTGATCAACCTTGATAGGTTGCTCTTGCACCAGAACCGGGTTAGCGTGATCCACCATCGGGCGTTCCATGACCTTGGAAAAGTGATGACCTTGTATCTTTTTAATAATAACCTGACGGTGCTCACGGGAGAAACGATGGCCCCCTTGGTATCCCTCCAGTATCTCCGTTTGAACGGCAACCAGTGGGTGTGTGACTGCCAAGCTCGGTCACTCTGGGATTGGTTTAAACAATTTAAAGGCTCCTCCTCGGAACTGGAGTGCCATCTGCCCGCTCACCTGGCTGGGAGGGACCTCAAGAAGCTGCAGAGCGCTGACCTGGAGGGCTGCGTTGACTCGTTCAACCAGATCCGAACGAGCGTGTTTAGCACAAAGACCCGATCGGGCAAGTTGCCAACGGCCGACCCACCCCTAAATCCCCCCGACAGCTCGCGGAAATGCTGCCAGCCGGAAATAGAGAAGTCTTTTATTTATGAAGCCAAAGGCAAGGCGGCTCCCTCATCACACAGCAGCCGGGCTTCTCCCAACAATCCTCTCAAGGATAAGGAGAATATGGCCAAAACCAAGTACCAAGTCGAGACGGACCCTTCCAAAAACGGCAGCAACAAGCAGATCAATGACTCGCCGTTTGGGACTTTCCCCAGTGTGGTGGACCCTCCCTTGACCAACTTTAAGCCTGAATTCCTGGGCCCCATTGAACCTTCCACAGTCCCCACCAAAAAGAGGCAGGGGTGCTCTAAAAAGAACAAATCAAGGTCACAATGCCGGGTCGCCCAACAACCCCAAAGCTCCACATCACAGCTAATCCCAAGCTTATTGATCTCCCCCTTGGTGTGGGGTCTCTTTTGGTTCTGTTAGAAACAACTCGTTTTATTTTCTTGGAGGAATGAGTCTCTAATCCCAGGATATGGGTTTAAAAATAAAGCCACCTCTACAAAATGTTGCAAATGAGAAGAAAGTGAGCTATATCCAGAGAAAGCTTTCTTACATAAAAAGTTAACTGGATGCCTTTATTAAAAAAAAACGAAAAACACACCCAAAAACTACAAACAAAATGTTGTACATAATTTATTTGTTCTTCCTGAAATCTGTGTGTTCAGTCTTCTGGTCCTTGGAACTGCCCGTCCCCACAATAGGCTTTTGGTCAAAGCAGATGCTTAAAAAAAAAAAAAGACATTAAAAACCCATCCCAAAATAAAACGGAAAAAATAAAGGTGCAAAAGCAAAAATGATACGCCTTTAACGATGTTTTTTAACACATGTTCTTTGTAATCTGAACCCATTCCCAAACAATGCCTCAAGTTCCCCCATCTGCAGAGGTGACACTTCAGTGCTGTTTCTATCCCTTCGGTTTCCGAATCTTGAAGTTTAATAGTCTTGGGTTTTCGATCCTGCCATGTTTACGGGAGGGGGCATTTGTTCAAGAATGCTCCCTTGTCATTCATTCGAGACTGCAGTATATATATAAATATATACATATATAAATAGATATGCATTTTATTTTACTTGTGTACAAGTTCAACGAGAAAAGAGATATAAAATAAAGATTTCTTTTTTTTCCCCTCATGGTGTCATCACCTCCACACACAAGCGGACACACGCATATGGGTTCTGCAGACTTCTTTTCTTAACACTTGCAGCGTTCACCTGGCGTTCATTATTAGTTGGAAGGCAAGCTATGAATAAGCCATGCAATGCACCATTACGCAGTCTTTAATTGGCATCAACACAGGGTTCCCTCGCACGAAACCCACTATGCTAATGGTGTGGCTGCTTTCCCCTGCTGCCCTGCCATCTCCCAAGCAAGCATCATGCATATTTTAGGCCTCCCAGAATAGCAGAGGAATCGTTAAGTGAGGCCCTGAAACAAGAAGAGAGTCAGTCTGCCCCGCAAGGGTCATTGGGGAGGGGAAGATGAGCTGAGGTGGAGGGCTCTGAAGAATGATAGAAGACTGGTCGGAGGGTTCATACAGAGTACAGGTGGACCTCATAACGCACAGATCCAGCATCTGTTTTCATAGAAACATAGGCAGCTGCCATATACTGAGTCGGACCATAGGTCCATCTAGCTCAGTGCTGTCTACACAGACTGGCAGCGGCTTCTCCAAGGTTGCAGGCAGGAATCTCTCTCAGCCCGATCTTGGAGATGCTACCAGGGAGGGATCTTGGAACCTAGATGCTCTTCCCAGAGCAGCTCCATCCCCTGAGGAGAATCTCTTGCAGGGCCCACACAAGGAGTCTCCCATTCATATGCAACCAGGGTGGACCCTGCTTAGCTAAGGGGACAAGTCATGCTGGCTACCACAAGACCAGGTCTCCTCTCCTTTTGTGTATCTGCAGTTGGGTAATTGGCACCTGACCTCGGCAAATGTGGTGGTGGTGGAGAACCAGCATAAAAGGTGTTAATTCTGCATATCCATGGGTTGGGGTGGCCGGAAATGACCTCAGGGGTCATTTCTGGCTGCTGTTTTTGTCAAACAGTGCCATTTTGTGGCTTGTTTCATTTTTTAAAATGTGTTTTTTTCTGTGGGGAAAAAGGTGGGGAGGAGGCAGAATTGCGACTTCTGGGGGTATTGTTGGATTGCTGGAGGCCCGTAAAGCACTTTATTTCACCCTCTTTGCCCATTTTCTGGACCTCCAGGAAACTAACACCCATGATCCCATAGAGCAGGGCTCCTCAACATCGCCCCCCCTGCAGATGTGGGCCTACAACTCCCATGATCCCTGGCAATTAGACACTGTGGCTAAGGATTGTGGGAGTTCAAAAACAGCTGGGGGAAAAGTTGAGCAGGCCTGCCATAGAGTCAATTACTCTGTATTCACGGTTTCGCTAGCCGCAGTAATCGCAAAGAAAGGAACCCACACAAATACAGAAGACCACCTGTACACAAAAGAGACTTTGGCCAAACTTTACCTCCTCTCCTCTCCTCTCTCCTCCTCTCCTCCATCCCTGCTCTCTCTAGCTGTGCTTCCCACCACCCATCCACCTTCCTTCCTTCCTTCCTTCCTTCCTTCCACATTTATATCCCTCCAAGGAGCTGAGAGAGCAGTGTGCGTGGGGTTTTTTTTGTTTTTTAAAAATCTGTATCCCTACAACCATCCTGTCAGGTAGATTAGGCTGAGAGAGAACGGACTCATCAAAGTCACCCAGAATCTTCTGAACATGAACTCAGATGACTCCAGTCACATTTTCCCCAGTTTCAACGTACAGGTCAACATGCTCAGTGAGGTGAGGTGTATACCTGTCCATGGAAAAAGCTGAGGAAATTTATTTTATTGTTAAATGTATACCTCATCTTTCATTAAGAAAATCTCAAGGCAGCTAAAATGGCACATTTCTTCGACCAAGTCCTATCACAGAGAGAAAGAGAGATGTCAAAACATGACATCCAGAGGCTGACGTTGAAGGCTCCAAAGCATAAGACAGCCCTCACAATACTGGCACAGGACTCTGCTCTTGAGTCTTGGGAGCGGGAAAGCCATTCAAGCTTCTCTGAAAGAGGAGAAGCTCCATTCAAATGCGAGCTTTTTTTACTCACAGAAGCTAAAGTTTAAGCGGAATCACTTTCTCTATGGTCCATAAGCCTTTATGCTCAGGTCTTACAATTGTGCATAGAGCTTTTAGGAAGGACTGAGGCATGGAGCTTCCATGTTGATAAAAACTGGTGGGACAGTTCATACAGAGGACATAGAAGTGTCTACACTAGCACAGTTTGGGACTTCTGCAAAGTTGGTCAGCTGAGTCTGGGAACAGGAATGCTCATTTATTTATTTATTTATTTATTCATTCATGCATTTATAGCCCACTCTTCCTCAAAGGAGCTCTGAGTGGTGTACATGGCCTTCATCTTTATCCTCACAACAACACTGTGAGGTAGGTTAGACTGAGATAAGTGACTGGCCCAGAGCCACCTGGTGTGTTTCATGGCTGGAACATAGGAACATAGGAAGCTGCCTTATACTGGGTCAGAACATAGGTCCATCTAGCTCAGTATTGTCTACACTGTCTGGCAGTGGCTTCTCCAAGGCTGCAGGCAGGAGTCTCTTTCAGCCCTATCTGAAGGTGCCAAGGAGGGAACTTGGAGCCTTCTGCATTCAAGCACTTCCCAGATCAGCCCCATCCCCTGAGGGGAATATTTTACAGTGCTCACATGGAGTCTCCCATTCAAATGCAAATCTGGGTGGACCCTGCTTAGCAAAGGGGGCAATTCATGCTTGCTACTATAAGTCCAGCTCTGGCTGAGTGGGGATTTGAACTCGCTTCTCCCCAACACTCTAGTCCAACACTCCAACACTCTAACAACTACACCATCCTGTCTCCCTAGTTCAACACTCTATCCATCACACCTCACTGGCTCTCGAAAAGTACATTTAGCTGTCCCCCAGCAGCTTAAAAACAAGCCATTGGGAGCTTTTGCTCCTGAAATGCATATGGCAGGCATCAAGTAATGTTTGTAAATATAGATAGAGGGATATGGGTACAGATATTCAGATATTAATGAACAGAATTTCCAATCTGTATAACGACAGTATATTGGGAAAGACTCAGTCTTTAGCCCTGATGTACACACACACACACACACACACACACACACACACACACACACACACAAACACACACACTGTGTACTCACACACACTGTTGATTAACAAATATAATGGGCAAGTTGTTTCCGCTTCCACCTTCATCAGATACTCTGATGTCAGGAAACGCACAGTGGCTGCAGTGACCATTATTGGAGTTCCAAAGAGAAACCCTTGGGTTGCACATGTTGTGGGACCAGAGTTGAATGCATTCGGACATAACGGTTTGGAAACCTTTGGCCCCTTAAACTCCGGTTCCACGTTATGTGTGAATATAGCCAATCACTAAGGGGGCTATTCCAAAAGGTCAAAGTTGTGGTAATTGACAAACGGGATAGTTTGAACAGCCAGTAACCAAACATTTTAAA
The DNA here is from genome assembly GCF_027244095.1 of Hemicordylus capensis. NCBI lineage: Eukaryota > Metazoa > Chordata > Lepidosauria > Squamata > Cordylidae > Hemicordylus > Hemicordylus capensis. Next base: position 4,034,624 of record NC_069671.1, on the reverse strand, counting down.
CACTGATGAGCACAACTTGCCAATTACTGCAGGAGAGATGCAGTGAAGTTGGAAGCAAGAGAGAACTTTTGGATCCATGCATGGTGGGGACATTAGCCCCAGGAGACCTTGGCATGAAGGACAGTATCTGATATCAGGAGGACAGCAGCAGCCAGTCCCAGACAGCTGAACACTCCATCACGGTCATCCCATTACTGTCCCTGCAGCTACAGTACCTATCCTGACATCAGACATCAGAGAAGTTGAAGAACGCGAGAGCTTGAATGTCTCACCTTTATATTTATCTTGCGTTAATCAGCAACAGATGTAGACTATTCTTTTTTACTAACTACATCCTTCCAGGATCGAGATATGGAGATCTCTTGTATGTAGTTCTGATTGCAGCTTTTAAAAAACCTCTCTCTCTCTCTCTCTCCCCACACACACGGGGGGGGGGGGGGGAAGAGGGAGAGGGAGAGGGAGAGATACACAAAGATGGCTGACAACAGATAGTTAGGGGAAGCCAAATTTTAGTTGAACGTTTCAGCAACAGATGGATCTTTTTTTAAAAGGTGGTGTGAGCACATGCAGCTCACAATGTAGCAGTTAAGAATGCAGCATCAGCAGAGTTTCAATGCAGGCAAGAAGAAGAAAATGACTGAGAGATGTTGCAGGTGAATGCGAGATGGTCTTATATATTCTCCTCCAAATTCAATCCATGAGATGTAAGTGTCTCCATGCTAAAGATCCATCCTCCCCACCTTTTTTGTCCAGCCTTTCATGATGCGTAAGTTGTTCAATAGGGAATATTTTCATATCCATGAGATGATGGTTTCCTGCACTGAAATGTCTGGCCACAGGCTGTTCCAATTGTTTTGTTATGATGGCTGATTTGTGGCTCCTGAAATGTGCCCCCAGGTCTGTACATATTTTACCCGCATCCATATATCCACATGGCAGTCTGGACATTTGCATTCGATAACAAAAGCCATATTGATGGAAGCGGTGATGTCTGATGTCAGAGACTCCCTTGGCAACATACAGTTAACAGTGATCGTATCCCTTAGGAAAATGCAAATAATTCAGTGGTTGGATTGACGGAGAGAGAGAGATATATATAGATGATATAGATACAGATGCAGTTATGAAGGGCTGCCACAGAAGAATGAGAAGATCTGTTCTTTGTTACCACTGAAGGCAGCACTAGAAGCCATGGGTATTAGTATATGGAAATAGATTCAAGCTAGACGTTAGGAGGGACCTAATGGCACAGCGGAGAAATGACGACTAGCAAGCCAGGAGTTGCCGGTTCGAATCCCTGCTGGTGTGTTTCCCAGAATATAGGAAACTCCTGCATCGGGCAGCAGCGATAGAGGAAGATGCTGAAAGGCATCATCTCATACTGTGAGGGAGATGGCAATGATAACCCCCTCCTGCGTTCTACCAAAGACAACCACACGGCTCTGTGGGCGCCACGAGTTGACATCGACTCAACGGCACAAATTTACCTTTATCTTTAAGAGCTGTTAGACAGTGGGGCGGTCTGCCGCATGCAGTGGTGGGCTTCCTTTGCTGAAGGATTTGAAGCAGAGGCTGCACAGCTGCCTGTCTGGGATTCAGTGGCAGATTTGTGTCCTAAGCAAGGGGTTGGACTAGAAGACATAGGAACATAGGAACATAGGAAGCTGCCATATACTGAGACAGACCATTGGTCTATCTAGCTCACTATTGTCTTCACAGACTGGCAGTGGCTTCTCCAAGATTGCAGGTCCCTATCTTGGAGCTTCTGCCAGGGAGGGAACTTGGAACCTTCTGCTCTTCCCAGAGCGGCTCCATCCCCTGAGGAGGAATCTCTTGCAGTGCTCACACTTCTAGTCTCCCATTCATATGCAACCCGGGCAGACCCTGCTTAGCTAAGAGGACAAGTCATGCTTGCTACCACAAGACCAGCTCTCCTCTCCAAGGACACTTCCAGCTTAAATATTCTAGGATTCTTGACTTTCCCAGGATTCTGTTTTACACACAGGCATGTGTGTGTAAATGTGCGTGTGCACATGCACACACACATGTTTGTGCATGTGCACACAAACACTTCCTCTGACTCAAACATAGAGAAAGTTATTTCTGTTAATTGATTTTATTTCCCCAAAGAAGCAATGTTTGAATAACAGGGTTGTAGAGGGCAGCAAGAGGTTGCCAGTTCAAATCCCCACTGGTATGTTTCCCAGACTATGGGAAATACCTATATCAGGCAGCAGTGATATATGAAGATGGTGAAAGGCATCATTTCATATTGCGTGGGAGGAGGCAATGGTCAACCCCTCCTGTATTCTACCAAAGAGAACCACAGGGCTCTGTGGTCACCTGGAGTCGACACTGACTCAACGGCACAACTTTACCTTTTGAGGGGGCCTGAAACTTTGACCTTTTGGAATAGCCCCCTTAGTGATTGCCTGTATTCACACGTAACGTGGAACCAGAGTTTAAGTGGCCAGAGGTTTCCAAACCGTTATGTCGAAATGCATTCAACTCTGGTCCCACAACATGTGCAACCCAAGGTTTTCTCTTTGGAACTCCAATTTGAACCCTCGGGTTGTAGCGAGTTTCATCGCCCCCAACCCGAGGTTCAACACAGCCTATGTTACGGCCCAATTTAGAACCGAGGAAGCCCGCAGTGCACAGCCAGTTCCCCCTCCTCTCTACAGTCTCTGACTGCATGTTCCCTGCTCTCTGTTATGTCCAAATTCAGATAGGAAAGTGGGGAGTGGAACCATGGGTTCATTGGACCTGTGGTTCCATGTTCCATGTGAATGTGGCCATTGTTTTTGGAGGATTGTGCAGTGAGAAGACAGGAAATGGGGCCATATCTGAATGACAGGGCATCCACAGAAGGTCCCTGGCAGCATCTCCAGGCAGGGCTGGGAAAGACCCCTCTCTGCCTGAAATCTTGGAGTGCTGCTGCCAGTCAGTGCAGGTAATGCTGAGCTACATGACCCAATGGCCTGGTTCTGTATAAGACATTTTCATACACTCCCATACTGAGGACATGCTTGGTCTACAATTGAGTCAGAAGGTGGGGCCTGTGGATTTCACTCACTGCCTCTCCTGTTTCTCCCACAATTTGGGCCCTGGCAGTAGAGAGAGGTGCATCACTCTTTCCGCTGTGCACTTTTCAAGGATGTGAAGTTCGGCGGTCTCTGGGCTTTTCTGCCCAAGCTCCCTAACTCAAATGAGCTGAAGTGTAGTCTCTTCTGAGAGCTGAGTCATACTATTGGTCTGAATTAAGGCTGAAGGCCAGCAAGGCGTGAGTGGGGTGAGTAAGCAAAAGGAGGAGGGAAGGGGGTGGCAGCAGTGAACCAGCAGTAGGCCTGTGGGGGCAGGGCAGGGTGCCTTCACTTGCCGCTCTGTGGCCCACTTGCCACTTGAGGCTGTCAACCGAGTCGGCCTCACAGGAGAAGTGCCCCTGCTTATAGCCCCCAAAGTTTACTTTTGGAATGCAACCCTTTAAGAATGACCCCACCCTTGGAGGAGCCCACCTGCTGTCTTTGTGCATGAGTCTGTGTTCTGCTGATTTGGAAGACTCATGCAGAGACATCTTGGCAGCCTCCAAAACAGATAAGTAGACAATTCTGCAGCATTCATCCGGGACTGAATGATCCCATTCTAGTCACCTGTAATTAGAAGAGATGGCAGAATTACCCAGAGGAAGTTAGTACACTTTATTTTCATTCTTATTTATTTATTTAACATACTTTTATACCACCCCAAACTCATGCCTCTGTCATGCAGAGACACAGTGGTCGGCCTCGGGGTGGGTGGGTGCACAAACCAGATTTGTTGGTTCAGCTTGAATCCTAATCAGATTTGGAACCGAGCCGGATTTGAGCTGACCTGGCCTGGTTTGGTTTTGGGGGCCCAGCTCACCTTTATGGCGGGCAGTCCGATTCAAACCGGACCACTAGAACCAGGGTTCGAACCGTACCGAATCACACACCCCTACCACAACGTTCCAGAGGGATTGTGCAGTATTCAGCTTTTCCCAAAGCTTCACACAGGCCCAAGAGATACTTAAATGGGGGCCACACTTTAGGTTGATGGGGGCCACCACTGGACCCCAGCCCTTACAGTAGAATGTAATCTATAATTGGCACAGGAAACCGCCTTGCTGAATCCTGGTCAGCCTCACTGGTATTTGTGGTGTGCTAACGGCTGCAGGAATACCTAGAGCGAACGTCGCCTCTGACTACCTACTTCTCTGCTAATTAGGAAGTGAGGCCGGGAGCAGTTAACAGCCTTCATTAGGCTAAGAAGCTGCTGAAGCTGAAATGTTGACTGAATCAGCAAACCTGTGATGTCCCTTGAAAGCTCGTTAAGGCTGGATCGACACAGGCCGCAAAATGAGGTGGGAATGAGGTGAGAGAGTCAAAACGCGGGCTAATAGCCTGCATGCTGGGAAACTGCTTTTTTCAATACTCCCAAACATTAATAAACAATTATCCTGGAAGTAGAAACTTAGCATGGCAGGGGAAATAATGTACTACTAGGGGTGTGCAGAACTGGTTATATTTGAATCTGTTTCGAATAGAATTGGCCCAGTTCAACTGATCTGGGCTCGAACCTAACCAGACACCAAAAAAGCGGTGCCAGTCTGAGTACTTGCCGAACTGTCCCTGGTTCTAACAAACCAGTTCAGAACCAGTTGTCTGGTTCAGGGCCATGCTTATAAAAGGGAATCTGGTGAGAAACACTAAGATTTTTTTAAAGAAATGTTTTGTCTTTAGTTTGTGCTGAAAACCAGCAAGGAGGGTGCCAAGAGAATCTCATATGGCAGGGAGTTCCAAAGAATGGGGGCCACCACTGGAAAGCCCTCCCCCCCTCACATCCCTCACAGCAATCTGAGGGGTTCTTCCTCAGGAAAAGCATATGGGAATTTCTGAAGAATGCCCAAATAGTATTGCTAAGACAAGCAAAATTTCTCAAGGATATGGGGCTTGTACAACCTGATCAGAAACTAGGGGTGTGCATTTTGGAATTTTCTTGTTTCGATTTGTATCCGAATCGAAACACCCCCGTTTTGTTTTGTACCCAAATTTTCTGAATCCGAATCAGCCCTGTTTTGTTTTGTAGCCAAATTTTCCGAATCCGAATCGATTTGGATTTTTAAAAAGGGTCCCGTGGCAAAAAGAGTGGGTGGTGGTGGTAGTGTCCAATGGGTGGAAGCTACCACCCAAATTTCAAAGGAATTAGGTAAAGGGCTGATTTTTTTTGGTGAATTTTTTAAGTTTACACATCTTTAAGAATTTTCCCATAGGGAATAATGGGGATTCCAGCAAATGTATAGCTTCAAATCAAGGGGAAAGGGATGACCCAGAGCAGAGTGTGGTGGGTGGTAGTGCCCAATGGGGGCAAGGAACCTTCCAGAATTATCTCAAAAGAATTAGGAACATAGGAAACTGCCATATACTGAGTCAGACCATTGGTCTATCTAGCTCAGTATTGTCTTCACAGACTGGCAGCGGCTTCTCCAGGGTTGCAGGCAGGAATCTCTCTCAGCCCTATCTTGGAGAAGCCAGGGAGGGAACTTGAAACCTTCTGCTCTTCCCAGAGCAGCTTCATCCCCTGAGGGGAATATCTTGCAGTGCTCACACATCAAGTCTCCCATTCATATGCAACCACGGCAGATCCTGCTTAGCTATGGAGACAAGTCATGCTCAGCCACAAGACCAGTTCTCCTCTCCATTGGGCAAAGGGCTGATCTTTTGTGAATTGTTGAAGTTTACGTGCCTTTTAAGATTTCTCCCATAGGGAATAATGGAGGTTTCAGCAGCCCCATAATTCCACTTGGGGGGCACTGGGGTTTCCCAGAGAGAGCGGTTGTGTAGTGCACATAGGGTGCCAACCACCTCCATACCCACAAGCCCTTGGGGTAATGGGTTTTGTGTTTCTGAGGTGTTCATTGTAGATTCTCTGGTAGCATATGAGATTTTTAGTGAAAAACAAGAATCCACTCTCATATGCTACCAGAGAATCTACACTCAGAACACCACAGAAACAACAGAACCCAGCACCCCATGGGTTAGCAACCCTTCCCCTGGCCAATGTGGGGTCAGTAAAGAGTGGCAAGAAGCAAAAGAGCCAATGGGGAACAAGGAGGGAATTGTCAGCACGTCAGCCCATGATCTAGGACACCGATCAGAAGGCTGGAAGGGTGGGAAATTCAAAGAGATGTCAAACACAAAATGGAGACTGACTCAGAGATCACCGCAAAATGGAGGTCCGAAACAACAAAACATTTTGTAGCCGAAACAGGGACGTTTTGTTTTGTATACAAAACTTTTGGATCTGGAGAATGGGTGTTTTGTCTTGTCTACAAAACACTCGAAACAGGCTGTTTTGGGTACAAAACGTTTTGTATCTGAAACATTTTGGACATCCCTATCAGAAACCCTGAGGGAACACTAGGAATATAACTCTTTATATTGTGGACCATGATATGCAGATCAACTTGATTGTCCCTCTGGTTTACACTGCTTTGCATTTACTCCTCCTGAAATGTTGTAAACTAGGACAATTTCTTTTCTTTTCTTTTATTTGTGTCCAAACTGGGGCCTGTACCCTAACTAGGAGAATTTCTAAAATTAATTCCAGCACTAGAGAACGCACAATTTGCTAGAGCATTCCATTCCTTCAGTGCATTTTGATCTTTGTCCCCCACATATCCATGTGCACTGAGAAAGGACTTCAGAAAAGCAATCATACAGACGAATGCAGGAAGAATCTTGTATGTAATATTTTTAACTTATGCACACATGGACTCCTCATTTTAACAGACAAAAGGCATACTGATACAACTGTGCACACAATCACATTGTGTTTTCTTTGCGGCAGGGGCAATGTTGTACACAACTTCCATTGCACTATAAATTGGTAAAAATCCTCAGGATAGAATCCTGATACTACCATGATATATCATCATGTAGCTTTTTTTTAAAATACAGCTGTTAGGCACTTCTTTGGGGGTCACTACCCTCTAGTGTCAGGTTTGGCAGTCCAGACTGGCCTCAAAGTCATTATCATAAAGTTGGGGTTGGGCGTCACTCCATGTTAAGCTCACAAGACCCACAAGGATATGCTGCCTCTGGCTTGGTCCGATTGACTGAGCTCCTTCCAACTTGAGCCTTCCTCATAGAATGGCCCCTCATCACTGGCCAGCTGTCCTTTATAAACCTCCTGGCAGGCAGGGCAACTCTTGCGAGCAGGGACCCTTAGCCATGATCTTGCAAGAGACCCCCAACTGTTGCAAGACTGCACTGCCACCAGGAATGGTCTCACCAGTTCCCTGTGTGGGCCAGCTCAGGGTGACATCTTCAGGCCAATACCATCCCGCTAAGGGGTATCCAGAGCTGGTAAGAACCAGGGGTCATCCCATGACACTGATTGCCAAGAAATGTAGGACCAACAAAAGGAAGTACTTTTTCACACAACGCATAATCGACTTGTGGAATTCTCTGCCACAAGATGTGGTGACAGTCAGCAACCTGGATGGCTTGAAGAGGGATTTGGATAACTTCATGGAGGAGAGGTCTATCAACGGCTACTAGTCGAAGGGCTACAGGCCACCTCCAACCTCAGAGGCAGGATGCCTCTGAATACCATTTGCAGGCAAGTAACAGCAAGAGAGAGGGCATGTCCTCAGCTCCTGCCTGTGGGTTTCCTAGTAGCATCTGATGGGCCACTGTGTGAAACAGGATGCTGGACTAGATGGGCCTTGGGCCCAATCCAGCAGGGCTGTACTTATGTTCTTAAGATATGTGTGGGGGCTTGGCAAAGTTACAAGCTATGTCCCATCTGTCTTGTCTGTCCTTCCCCAGACCCGGGGTTCCCTCACAACAGTGTTATATTAATTTAAGAGTGTGTATCAGTTATGGTGGTGGGAGGCACAAATGAATTGTGGGAACTGACAACAGCACAAAAGCAGCACCTACAACTACCTTTTAAAAAATGAATCTGGTGGGGGGAGAATAAGGTTTTTAAAAAGACAACACCCCAGACCAGATCGTTTGCACTTTGGAAACAAGACCAGTGAATCCAGAACTTCCAGAATCCAGGGACAATTTCGTGTGTGGAGAACTCCAAAAGCACCCCTAATAACAGCTCTATAATATGTGACCCATATCTCTGAAAAGTGACCATTTGTATACAAAGCCAAGATAGCACTCTGCAAATTGTGAAAGATCTCTGCAGCCCATGATGATACTTCGGGTGCGCTGACCCCTGCGATTTCCCTAAATGCGGGGAACTCGACTGTATAATTTGTGACAGTTGTCTCTAACACACATTTCTGTTAGACCAGAAATCACACAGCTGGCAAAGTGGGCCTTCTGCCACATCCTGTATGGAAGAAATTTCCTGTCGATAGGATATACATTCCTATGAGATTCCACGTCCTCTAAACACAAGATGGCTTGTGTCCATCATAAATCAACAAGCCCAAAGGTGGATAACATTAGCATATGTTCATCACACAGGTGACATGAACCCCCGACGTTTGGGCCATCTGCTTCCCATCTGGACAAGCATCTGGTCTGTCATGAGCTCGGCTGGCCTAGAGAAAGATGAAGAATAAAGGTATCAAACAGGGCTGCACAATGTCGGCCCTCATGCAAATGCTGGACTACAGCTCCCATCATCTCTGAGTATGGCCACTGTGGATGAGGGTGATGGGAGTTGTAGTCCACAAACAGAGTCAACATTGTGATACAGAATGAGGATGGAGAATCATTATTGGGGTGGGTAGCAAAGCCCAGGTTGAAAAACCCCAGGTAGTGAAGCCCAGGACGGGGGTGGGGCGGTAGGTACTAGGAATTTTGGTCATTCCAATGACATTTCCATGCTCTTACCAAACGTCATTTTGCTTCCCTAGAAATTCCTCCTCCTGAGGCTCCAAATCTTCCTCAAAAGTTGATTGGAGTCACAGCTCCAGTTCCTACATCTGCCTTCTCAGCTTGGTCCACTACATGGGAAGCTTCTTCACCAGCCCTGGAAAATCCAGCATGAGATCCTGCATTAGGGAGATTCATAGCATCCATAGGACAGCTTGACCAACAGACTGCATTTGCTGTTTTATGTGAACCCCAGTAGGGATGCATGGAAACCCACTGAGAAAAGCTCATCTTATCAAAACTCTTTTTGTATTCATTTCCCCCCCACCCAAACTTTTTAATTTGACTGTGGTTTTAATTTGTTTTAAGGTTTTCATTCTAATTTGTTTTGTGTTGTTTGTAAACCACTCAGAGATGCATGTCTGGGGCCATCTACAAATTTGAGAAATCAATCATTAGAAATAAACAAATCTGAAATTCATTGTAAGTTATGCCTGAGCAGGAATCACAAAATTCAAAATGATGCTTTGGGAGAAGTTTGGTGGCAGCTCTAATCGATTCAGTGTTTTCTTTCTCTGTAGCAGTGGTTTTGGAATGATTCCCATGGAGGAACTTACATTGTCTTCAGAACTGAAAACCCCACAGAGATTTTTAAAGGAAAGCTCTATATAAAGGATGTAACTACCTTTCTACTTCCTGCTTGAGGATCTTTTCTGGAAAATTCACACAGGCTCAGAGTCAATAAAATTATATTGACAGTATAGCAGTGCCAGTATAGTTCAGATGAGGAGTTATATTCCACCACCACCACCACCACCACCACCACCACCACCACCACCATCATCATCAGGCATTCTGTAGTTGATGTGTTGTAATTTTATTGATGCCCAGGGTGTCGAGATGGTGTTCAATATCTTTAATTCTTCTTTAGTTATCCTATACCCTTGGAAAGGGCCCGATACATAAAGTACCAAATCCAGTCAATAACATTTGGTAGACTGTGTGTTATTAATAATAATAATAATAATAATAATAATAATAATAATAATAATAATAATAGGCAGAGATAGAGATGCTAGATTGTAAGACCAGGAAAATAATGACCATCAATCATGCTCTGCACCCCCGCAGTGAGGTCGATAGGCTATACCTCCCTCGCAGCTCAGGTGGAAGAGGAATGCTGCAAGTCCATCAAACGGTAGAGGAGGAGAAAAGAAGCCTTGAAGAATATATCAAGGACAGTGAAGAAGATGCACTTCAAATGGTGAATAACGAGAAACTATTCAACACCAATGAAACAGCAGGCCTACAAAGAAAGAACATAAGAACTGAGCAGAAAAATGGAAAAAGAAGCCACTGCATGGTCAATATTTGCACAATATAAGTGGAAAATCAGACATCAGCAAGACCTGGCAATGGCTTAAGAATGGCAACTTGAAGAAAGAAACAGAGGGTTTAATACTGGCTGCACAAGAACAGGCACTAAGAACAAATGCAATAAGAGGAAAAGTTGAAAAATCAACAGCAAACAGCAAGTGCCGCCTTTGTACAGAAGCAGATGAAACCGTGGACCACCTAATCAGCTGTTGTAAAAAGATCGCACAGACTGACTACAAACAAAGGCATGACAAGGTAGCAGGGATGATACACTGGAACATCTGCAACAAGTACAAGCTAGCTGTAGCCAAAAATTGGTGGGACCATAAAATTGAAAAAGCTGTAGAAAACAAAGATGCAAAAATATTATGGGACTTCCAACTACAAACATAAAAACATTGCCACACAATACACCAGATATAACTGTAGTCGAGAAGAAAGAAAAACAAGTTAAAATAATCAACGTAGCAATACCGGGAGATAGCAGAATAGAAGAAAAAGAAATAGAAAAAACAACAAAATATAAAGATCTACAAATTGAAATTGAAAGGCTGTGGCAGAAAATGACCAAAATAATCCCAGTGGTAATTGGCACCCTAGGTACAATTCCAATACAACTTGAAGAGCACCTCAACACCAAAGGGGCCACAGAAATCACCATCAGCCAATTACAAAAAGCAACTTTACTGGGAACAGCCTATATTTTGTGGTGATACCTATAATAATAACAACAACAATATTGATAATAAAATTCAGCCATCCCAGGTCCTTGGGAAGGACTTGATGTCTGGATAAAACAAACCAACTGTAAACAAGAAATAATTAGATAGATAGATAGATAGATAGATAGATAGATAGATAGATAGATAGATAGATAGATACTGCTTTTCAAAAATGGTTTGCAAAGCGGTTTACACAGATATAATAAAGAAATAAAATGATTCCCTGTCCCAAAAGGCTCACAATCTAAAAAGAAATATAAAGTAGACACCAACAATAGCCACTGGAGGGATGCTATGCTGGGGTTGGATAAGGCTAGTTCTTCTCCCCCTTCTAAATGTAAAAGGCACCTTTGAAAGGTGCCTCTTTGTTTGGTTAACAAGGGTACTGTTCCATTAACAGGGGTACATTCTACCATTATAAGCACTGTATATTTTATTGGTCATAAAGCAAAACCATCTTTAAAATTTACCTGACTGCATGAAGGTATCCACTAGGTGACAAGGGAAACCTATCCCCAAATTTGGTGCAAATTACTTGAAAAATAATTGAGATGCAGCAGTTTAAATATCCCCCCTAAGAAAAGATGCTTCCCATGTTTGCTACTCTTTTCTACTGTCAGATAATATATTGTATATATTTTTAACTGTCCCTTTAAATGTGTGGGTTTTTTTAAAAAAAATAATAATCAGACTTATGCTCTACCATAATCCTGTGTTGGTTTGAGAAAAAAAATGATCCAGAAATGATAAAATCAAGATGTTTGTTCCAAAAGAAATTACCCAGACTGTGAGGATTGGAAACAATGTGGCCAAAGCCCATAATGGCAGGGTATGATGGGAGTTGTAGTCCCAAAAACATCTGGAGACCCAAACATTGCGAACCCCTGATCTATAAGCACCCTGAAATGATGTTTACCTGTTGATCTCCACAGCCCCAGAAAAGTGCAGAGGGCTCCACCATGAATTTCTTGCATGTCCTGAGGCATGCTTCTACCATTCAGTTTCAACTTCCTCCTCCCACCCATTTGCACTTTGGGGATAAATGCTGAGAGAGGATTACTGAGATGAAATATATTAAGTGCATTGAGCAATTAAGGGAAGATCCTGTGTAAATGCTAAGTGGAGCTGAAATGGATTTGCTCCCAGTCATTCCTTGCTGCAAAGTTTGAAGTCAAATCTCCTTCATGTTTTCTCGGGGTGCTCAAATATTCATCACATATTAGACAGCTGCAGTGATATACCATGATGTTTTCTTACTGCATATGGAAGATGAGCGCTGATATTTGATAGGATGCGATCGCTAACATGCAATAAGATTTACAAGGGCTATTCACTTGTGTGGCTAAAACTGGGCTAAGAAAGCCCAGCCCGGTTTTGCAGACATGTGTGAATTGCCATGTGGCTCTCGGCGGCGGTAAACCCATGTAGGGAGCCTGCTGCTTAGCCCGGGTTTTGAGTTCCGGGGGCTAGGAAGACACATCTCAACCTTCAACCCTTCACATGGCCAGGAGTATTTAGCAGTTGTCTGGGTGCTAAATACGCCATCCAACAATGAAAAGGGAGCTTGTCTGAGGGGGAGGTCAGCATTTCAAGTCTCCCTCCCCTCCCCTCTTTGAGCCCTTTCTCCTGATCATGAGTAGGCCTCACTATCTGATCACTCGGGGAGGGCAGATTGGCAAGTCTATTTTTGATTCCCAGTCATTCAGGGCTGTACAACTTTGGCCCTCTAGCTGTTTTGGGACTACAACCCATAATCCTCACCCACAGTGGCCAATAATTAGGGGTTATGGGAGTTGTAGTCCAGCATCCTTATTTATTGAACGTATATGCTGAACTGAGAGAAGCTGGATTGGAAGAAGATGAGCATGGTTTGAAAGTTGGAGGAAGAAACATCAATAACTTGCACTATGCTGATGACACCACTCTGATAGCTGAGAATGTGGATGATCTGCAAGCTCTCAAGGAGCACAGTGAAAAAATGGGACTACGACTAAATGTGAAGAAGACTAAACTGATGACAGCAGGTACAGCAACCAGCCTCAGAACTGACAATGAAGACATTGAAGTGGTGGATCGCTTTGGCCTTTTAGGATCGACCATCAACAGTAAAGGACCCAGCAGTCAAGAAATACGCCACAGACTAGCACCTGGTAGGGTTGCAATGAAGGCCTTGGAAGGGATATTTAGATGCTGTGACGCATCTATACCTACAGAGATTAGAATCGTTCAGACAATGGTTTACCCTGTGACACAATATTGATGCAAAAGCTGGACTTTGAAGAAGCAAGATAGAAAAAGCATTGGCGCATCTGAACTTTGGTGCTGGAGAAGACTTTTGAGGATACCATGGACAGCCAGGAAAACAAACAAATGAATCATGGAACAAATCAATCCAGAATTTTCACTCGAGGCACAAAGGACCAGGCTCAAACTATCATACTTTGGAAACATTATGCAAAAACCCAGCTTCCTTGAGAAGCCCAAGAAGTCCTTATTGTCGCGCAATAAGAAAAGTTGTTCTAGTGCTGGAAGATTATGTAGGTGCGCTGAATTGCTGGGATTTTGGGAATTGCACTATTGTGCAAAACATACAAGGTATGCCTTTAAAACATATGAGGCATGAGGGATATGTAAACTGGCTCAAAATCGAGCCGGTTTGCACTTGAACCAGTTTGGTTCGAAGGTTCAAATTCCTGGTGGCAGTGTGGTGTCTTTGGGGGTGCTGAAAGCAACGGCACCTCCCCTTACCCCTGCCAGCCTTTCCCTGAGACTCTGTGTCCAGTTTGGTTTGTTTTAGTCCAAAAACATGGCCACCATGTGCACAGAGGGCTGAACCAGGAACAGAAGAGATCAAAACGGAAGACTCAGAGAGAGACCAGTGGGTGTAGGGGGAGCTGCCACAGCCCCCCCCCCACGCCACCACAGCCCCCCCTGCAGCTGCCTCAGCCACTGGCGGGAGTAAGTACTTCAGGGGTCCGCCCGGGTTGCATATGAAAGAGAGACTAGAAGTTTGAGCACTGGAAGAGATTCCCCTCCAGGGATGGAGCTGCTCTGGGAAGAGCAGAAGGTTCCAGTTTCCCTCCCTGGCAGACTCTCCAAGATAGGGCTGAGAGAGATTCCTGCCTGCAGCCTTGGAGAAGCTGCTGCCAGTCTCCACGAACAATACTGAGCTAGATGGACCAATAGTCTGACTCAGAATATGGCAGCTTCCTCTCTTCTTCCTATGTAAAGCCAATGTGGCACAGGTAATGCCAGCTAGCTAAGTGCATCGCTATGCCAAGGAGATACTGGCTGCCAGTCTGCTACATCCAGGAGTGGGTGCCAAATGTGAGCTTGCATAAACAATGGCCATATCACCTGCTGAGGAGGCAGGGTTACATTGCAGCTGTGCCCTGTAATGGAGATGAAAATGTGATGAAAAGCGAGGTACCAGGGGATTCATCATCACGGCTTGGCATTAGTGGCCAGGGCTAGTGGGGGGAAACACTTGCATGACAGCCAGACCATAATGGATCTTCCAGTGCTGATGAGGCTTATAAATTGATGGATGGCATAGACTGAGTTGAGTGGGAAATTTCTCCCTCCCTCTTTCCAAAAAGAAGAACGGAGGGGTCACCCAATGAAAGTAACTCGCAGTTAATTCCAGTTGAGAAGGAAGGAAGGAAGGAAGGAAGGAAAGAGGGAGAGGGAGAGAGAAAGAGAGAAGAAAGAAAGAAAGAGGGAGGGAGGGAGGGAGGGAGATCCTCAAACTGTTCTTGGGAAGGAGAGCTGGCTTTGTGGTAAAGGTAAAACGTGACTTCAAGTTGGTGTCTATTCCTGGCACCCACAGAGCCCTGTGGTTGTCTTTGGTAGAATACAGGAGGGGTTTACCATTACCTCCTCCTGCGGAGTATGAGATGATGCCTTTCAGCATCTTCCTGCATTGCTGCTGCCTGACATAGGTGTTTCCCATAGTCTGGGAAACCTACCAGCGGGGATTTGAACTGGCAACCTCTGGCTCACTAGGCAAGTCATTTTCCGGCTGCGCCATTAGGTGGCTGTTGTGTGCAGCATGCATGAATTCTCCCAGTTGTGAATCAGGAGTCTGTCCTGGTCTGCATTTGAATGGGTGACTACATGTGAGTACTGCAAGAGATTCCCTGTAGTGGATGAGGCTGTAACTCAGCGGAAGAGCACCTGTGTGCTTGCATGCAGAAGGTCCCAGGTTAAATTCCAGGCATCTCCAGGTAGGGCTGGGAGAATCTCCTGCCTGAAATCTTGGAGAGCTGCTGCCCGTCAGTGTAGACAATATTGAGCTAGATGGGCCAATGCTCTGACTCAGTATATGGCAGCTTCCTAAGCTCCTTTGTTCTACTTGCTCAGGTCACTGTGTGGGATCCATGCATCAAGGTGCAGAGGTCTAAGACTGGCTATCTGCTTCACTCTAGCTTTGCTAGGGGCAACGAAGAAGGAAGGACCAACGTCTTCACAAACTCATTATAAGCCTACAGATGCATCTGACTGGCCACTGTTGGAAACCAAATACTGGGTGATATGGACCAGCAACAATCAGTCCGGGAGTACTGCAGAAGGAAGGAAGCTCCAAAGAGGGATGAAGGCCATTATTGAAGGCCATTACTGAAGGCCATTACATTATTAAAAAGGCCATTGTGACTGGGGATGGTGAGAATTGTATAGGGATGTGTGAATCGATTCGGGTACAAAACAATCAGAAGCTCCTGGTGTACCCCCAGTCAAATCTGGTTTCCCTGACATTGGTGCTGACGGCTCTTCTCCTCCCTGTCTCTTCTGCCACTGCCGTCCAACTTGCAGCAACAGCGGGAGCAGCTTCTCCTCCTATGGAATATTTATAAGTTGTTTGCCGAAATGTCGGGCAGAGCCAGTGGTTATATTAACACACTTAGAGCAGCAAGGCTGGGATGCTATCTGATGTGATTTTTAGTCAAAGTGCTTTTTATGTAATGGTTACAATTGCTTACAAATCCCCATGACATTTTTGTTGTTTCTTGACAAACAGCCGCTCAGCTGCCTGACAAGGCAACCAGCATCCATCATTTTTACTAGTTCATTAGGGCCCCTCTCTCTCTTTCTGTTCTTTCCCCTCGCCATCACAGCACGGAATTAACACCAGATTACCTGCAAGGCATACTCTCTTTATGCATAGCAATGAGGCAAGGCTTCTGAAGTGAGTTTAAAAAAAAATACAGTAATGAATAGGAAATCACAAATATGCTTCCCCCACCATTTTCTCCGACGTTTACATGACTTTTAAGATCCTGGAACTAAATGTTCAACATTATGGTAGGCAGGGGGAAGTTTCTGTTAGAACAAGGTCTATATGAAGCAGGGATTCTCTCAAGCTTGGTCCCCAGATTATGTCGGACTACAACTTCCATCAGCCCAAGCCACAGTGGCCAAAGGCCATTGTGACTGGGGATGGTGAGAATTGTATAGGGATGTGTGAATCGATTCGGGTACAAAACAATTTGGACCCAAATGTACTGGTTTGGGGCGATTTGTGGACAAAACAAATTGACCCTGTGCTGGCTGGCCAGCTGTAGGTCCAAAACAAATCTGCCGGATTTTGGACCTTCATTTTGGGGCGATCTCTCTTGCTGTCTGCATTTTGTGTCAGGAAATATTTTTGAAAATCCCGCCCTCCCAAGCTTCAGATTGGTGACTTACAGTGTGCAACCATTTGGCTGGCGATTCCTCTCTGGTACCAGATTGGCTCGTTTCCACTCAAATCTTGTGTTGCCAGGGGTGACTGGCCCCACATTGGCTAGGGGAAGGGTCTAAGGAGGGACAAGGGTAGGGGAGTGTGAAGGAGGCATTTTCAAATGTACTTAAGGAGGCAGGCAGCCACCATTCTGACTTCCTGCCTTGTGGGAGAAGAGAGAGAGAGACCTACAGGAGCTTTGCTTTGCCTTGCCTACCTTCCTGCTGCCTGGAGTGGATTCTAGGGGTGTGCATTTTGGAATTTTCTGGTTTCGACTTGTATCCGAATCGAAACATCCCCATTTTGTTTTGTACCCAAATTTTCTGAATCCGAATCAGCCCTGTTTTGTTTTGTAGCCAAATTTTCCGAATCCGAATCAATTTGGATTTTTAAAAAGGGTCCCAGGGCAAAAAGAGTGGGTGGTGGTGGTAGTGTCCAATGGGTGGAAGCTACCACCCAAATTTCAAAGGAATTAGGCAAAGGGCTGATTTTTTTGTGAATTTTTAAAAGTTTACACATCTTTAAGAATTTTCCCATAGGGAATAATGGGGATTCCAGCAAATGTATAGCTTCAAATCAAGGGGAAAGGGATGACCCAGAGCAGAATGTGGTGGGTGGTAGTGTCCAATGGGGGCAAGGAAACTTCCAGAATTATTTCAAAGGAATTGAGCAAAGGGCTGATCTTTTGTGATTTGTCAAAGTTTACGTATCTTTAAGATTTCTCCCATGGGGAATAATGGAGGTTTCAGCAGCCCCATAATTCCACTTGGGGGGCACTGGGGTTGCCCAGAGTGAGGGGTTGTGTAGTGCACATAGGGTGCCAACTACCCCCACACCCACAAGCCTGTGGGGTACTGGGTTTTTTTGTTTCTGAGGTGTTCACTGTAGATTCTCTGGTAGCATATGAGATTTTCAGTGAAAAACAAGAATCCACTCTCATATGCTACCAGAGAATCTACACTCACAGAAACAGCAGAACCCAGCACCCCATAGGTTAGCAACCCTTCCCCTGGCCAATGTGGGGTCAGCAAAGAGTAGGAAGAAGCAAAAGAGCCAATGGGGAACACGGAGGGAATTGTCAGCACGTCAGCCCATGATTTAGGTCACTGATCAGAAGGCTGGAAGGGTGGGAAATTCAAAGAGATGTCAAACACAAAATGGAGACTGACTCAGAGATCACCGCAAAATGGAGGTCCAAAACAACAAAACGTTTTGTAGCCGAAACAGGGAAGTTTTGTTTTGTATACAAAACTTTTGGATCTGGAAAATGGGTGTTTTGTTTTGTCTACAAAAGACCCGAAACAGGCTGTTTTGGGTACAAAACATTTTTTATCCGAAATGTTTCGCACATCGCTAGTGGATTCTCTGCTTTTTGTTCCTGCTTTCCTGATTGAGGAAAAGAGAAGAGCATTTATTTTCACCCCCTTCCTGCTGCTGAAAGAATCACTGACAGCACCTGCTGTCTGTGCGGATCGATTCAGGTACGAAATGATTTGTACCCAAATCTACCTGTTTTGGGTGATTTGTGGACAAAACAAATCACCCCTGTGCTAGCTGGCCAGATTCGGACCCAAAACAAATTGGGGGGTGGTTTGATTCGGGTACAAATCAAATTGAAAAAAACGATGCGTGCACATCCCTAGAATTGTAGTCCAATGACATATGAGGACCCAAGCTTGAGAATCCCTGATATAAGAGATTTCTTCAAGGAGGTTGTCCCTCGGAGGCTGAGCTCGGAATAATACTCGAGCTCAGAGAACAACATTGCGGCTTAACAGCACTCACCCAGAATGTGCAGCAAACTTCTTGAAGCCTCCCAATTCTTATCCAAGCCTGAGCACAGAGAAGTGTGCCTGTGTCTGCATGCCAATTCCTCCCAGTCACCAGGCTGCCTATCAGTCATCACCACCCCTAAACACACTCTGCCCTCCTTTTACTGACCCCCATCACTGTTCAAATGTAGGTCGTCGTCTGTTCCGCAGGATAGGGAAGCTGTATTTTGATTCTATTACTCAGTAAACCATCAAATAGTACACAGATGGTTCTGAAGGGATATATACAAAGATGAGGAGAGATTAAGCTTAATAGAATCATAGAATTTTATTGCCTGAAGGAATCTTGGGGGTCACTCAGGAATCTGCTGCAGCAGAATTTTCATGTTCCATGAAACACTTATTGGAGAGAACATATCAATGTGGTCATTAAACTGATAAGACCTCCAAGACTATCAGAACGAATCTAGGAAATAAAGTCCACCAGCACACAAGGTCGGCATCAGGGGTTAACTAGTGAGGAGTATCAAAGGGCCGGTTGTCCACCACTGAGGTCTGAGTGGAAACAAGATGGCAGCTGTCACATCGGTGGCAAAAAGTATTCCAAATAGTCACTTTTACCATGCAGATATGTCTTCTCCAGTTCCCTATGGGACCTTAGAGCCATCTTTTCGCCCAAGCTTTCCCAGCTTTTAAAAACTGTCTGTTTTTAATTTTATGGCTGATTTTAAATTGTTGCATTGTTTTAACTTTTTATGTGTTTTAATTGTTTTATGTTAACTGCCCAGGGACAAAAGTTTGGGTGATGCAATAGCAATAGCAATAGCACTAACATTTATATACCGCTCTATAGCCGAAGCTCTCTAAGCGGTTTACAATGATTTAGCATATTGCCCCCCAACATTCTGGGTACTCATTTTACCGACTTCAGAAGGATGGAAGGCTGAGTCAACCTTGAGCCCCTGGTCAGGATCGAACTTGTAACCTTCTGGTTACAGGGCGGCAGTTTTACCACTGCGCCACCAGGGGCTATGGAAGTTTAATAAACAAACAAACAAACAAACAAACAAACAAATAAGTGGGACATGGGCATTCAGGAGCAGATTTCTGTGCCTCCTCCTGGTGAAAAGGCCTCCACTTGGTTTTTTATTTGGTTTTTTTTAAAAAAAAACTTTTTGTGCCATGATGTGTTGCTGTTAAGAAGAATGATTAAGAATACTTTGAGCTCATTGTTCAACAACAACAAAATTTCTGTTTACATAGCAAAAGGTATAAGAAAATTGTTCTCTGTCCCCCAAGGAGCTCGCAATCTCAGGAGAAGCAGCATGGAGACACCATCAAGAGCAATTGGGAAAATGCTATGGTGCTTTGAACAGGGATTGTTCCTCACTGCTCTTCTTGTCCTACGGGGGTGCACCTCTTATCCCCACCCCCAGTGTGGCATCTGGCAGTGACTGACTTGGAAAAGGATCTTGGGGCCGTGGTAGACACCTCACTGAAAATGTCGACCCATTGTGCAGCAACGGTAAAGAAGCCCAATTCCATGCTTGAGGTCATTAGGAAAGGGATTGAAGTTTTTCTCCCTTTCTCATAATATGAGAGTCTGAGGTCATCCATTGAAGCTAAATACTGGGAGATTCAAGACAGACAAACGGATGTCCTTCTATACACAATGTGAAGTTAAACTATGGAATTCTCTTCTGCCAGATGTGGTGATGGCCATCAGTCTAGATGGTTTCAAAAGGGGATCAGGCAGGTTCAGGGAGGATAGGGCTATCTTGGGCTACTTGCCTGGAAAGCTGTATATTTCCATCAGGGGGAGATGGGACATGCCCCTGAACACAATGCTGGGGAACACCAATGGGAGAGGATGTTGCCCTCTCCCCCACCCACTTGCAGGCTTCCCAGATGCACCGGGTTTGTCACTGCATGAAGTAGGATGCTGGACTAGATGGGCCTTGGGCCCGATCCAGCAGGGATTTGTCCTATGTGCTTATATTCTAAATATGGGCTAGGGACCCTCCAGCCAGCCTTAGTGGCATAATCTGAGAGTGCCTGCATGTCATTGCTACTGCCTTGGCATGGCTTGAGGAGGCTGAGAAACCACACTTGGGAGGTGGGGTATTGTCTTGGCTGCTTCAGGAAGCCAAATGTCTAGAACATAGAGAGCAGCCATATACTGAGTCAGACCATTGGTCCATCTAGCTCAGTATTGTCTGCACAGACTGGCAGCGGCTTCTCCAAGGTTGCAGGCAGGAGTCTCTCTCTCTCAGCCCTATCTTGGAGATGCTGCCAGGGAGGGAACTTGGAACCTTCTGAATGCAAGCAGGCACGTGCTCTTCCCAGAGCGGCTGCACCCTCTAAGAGGAGTAGCTTACAGTACTCACACATATAGTCTCCCATTCAAATACAAACAGGGTGGACCCTGCTTAGCAAAGCCATATTTGCGACAACAAGGCCAGCTCTCCTCCCTTGGACCTGAAAGCCCCCACTGGGTTAACAGGGATTGTGAACAGCACCTGAATCAGTGTGTCCAAGCACCCATCAAAAAAATCAACAATGTCATCAATGGCAGACAGAAATGTGATCTTGATCTCAAAGTCCAGCTCCATGCTTAGAACTCAGAACTCATTCATTTTGAAAGCACTGATTATTTGGGTTTGCAAGGAACAGAAACTGGTGGCACATCAACACCACACTGATATTCAGAAGGCTCCTTCAGACATTATCCTCATATTCGGCAGCAGCAGGTGGAAGGGGGAAGCAGTCCCAACCCACCCCATAACTCATTCCTGTGCACCGTCACTCATGAGTCTGATGGGGCTTGTCTGAAGTAGGGGAAGCCCTCTCCATGATGGCGGCAGGACTTGTGATTGCAAGGATGGATGGCTCCTTCCTCTCTGCCCTGCTGCTCACGGTATGGTGATAGCATCAGAGCTCCAGATGTAAAAGAAGCAGGCATTTCTGTTTTGACATTTGCTTGGGGAAAAAACACTCAGCTTTAACACACACACGCACACACACCCTTTACAAACACACACACACACACACATCCTAAGGTGCCTGCGTCCGTGTCTCTGGAGGGAGTTCTGCACATGCGCTAGGGGGGCGTGGCCTCCACGCCTGCCTGGCACCCCTCCCCTTCCCGAGGTGTGACTTGGTCTGTCCCGATCCCCCTCTGGCCGTGGCGGTTGTTGTTGGGAGTTCGCGCAGCGGCCGTTGAGGAGAGACGCAGCGGCAGTAGAGTCCGCGCCGGCAGATGGAGGAAGCAAAAGACGCTCCGGCAAAACACGCCCAACCGCTAGGGGAAGAGGGGCTCCCGCTGCTTTATCAGCATTGTTTTGCTGTTGCCCCACATGGGATTATAGTGGCGACAGCAACGGCGGCTGTGGCAGCCCCATGTTTTCTCCCAGCCAGGAGGAGCACTGCACGCCCAACAAGGAGCCCGTCAAATACGGGGAGCTGGTGGTCCTGGGGTGAGTGGCGGCGGTGGCAGTGGCTGGGGAGGGGGGCTGCTCGAGGGGAGCAGCAGCAGCAACGGCCAGGTGTTCTGCGCATGCGTTGCGCGCGCGTACACAGCAACGGTAACTACGCAAACGACTGCGTGCGCGCGTAGTTACCATATCTGTGTCGTAGGTCCGCATAGCGGACATTCCTACACAACTCTTCTAGCGCCCGTTAATGTGACGGGCTTAATGACTAGTATATGCATATAATAATTCAATTTCTATACTGCCCTTCCAAAAATGGCTCAGGGTGGTTTACACAGAGAAATAATAAATAAGTAAGATGGCTCCCTGTCCCCAAAGGGCTCACATTCTAAAAAAACAACAACCACAAGACAGACACCAGCAACAGTCACTGGAGGTCCTGTGCTGGGGGTGGAGAGGGCCAGTTACTCTCCCCCTGATAAAGAAAGAGAATCACCACATTAAAAAGGTGCCTCTTTGCCCAGTTAGCAGGGAGATAGATAGATAGATAGATAGATAGATAGATAGATAGATAGCAGGGAGTGTGTGTGTGGAGAGAGAGAGAGAGAGAGAGGATCTAATAGCTCTATAGCAGGCAGAAATTCAATGTATAGTGCTGGGGAAGAAATTGCTGCTTGGCAGAGTGGTCGTTAACAGGCAAGCCATGCCAAAGTGGCCCCCCCTCTCCTCAAGGGAGTTGCACTGAATTAACGCTTCACCTCGGATTCCCTTCCTGGTCTTGGTTTAGCTGGAGTTGCTTTTGGAGCTTGTTGGCATTTGCTTGCATGTACTTCATTAAAAATGTATCCCGGGGATTTTCTCAAGCTGGAAGGGATGCAAATTAAGTCACCTGAGCACATCCCCTCCCTCAGCTGCAGAGCTGGACTCTGATCCTGTGAATCGCAGGAGACACCTGGCTTCGTGTCTGCGCATTGCCTGGCTTCATTTCAGTACAACTTCCACGGCAGGGTTTCTTGGGCCTTTGAGCAGTGGGCCCTCCGAATCCCATTTTGCCCCTGGGCATGTCATCAAATAAGACAGTGCCCTTGGGCATGTACAAAGTACTTTCTGTTCCCAGCACACCTCTAAACGTTTGAGACAAGAGGAAGCATCTTGCAGGGCAAAAATTGATCATCTCATTTCAGATTCTTGAAAATGGAAAAATGTGCCTATAGACCGGACAATTAGTTGGCTGATTTGCTAGTGATTTTAATGTTGTGGGTGTTCTCCCCTCCCCTAAGAAACCTCCACAACAATTACTCTGCTCTTCTTAGCAATGCAATCTAAACCAGTAGGAACCATCGCCACAAAGAAAGACGATGAAACATAATGATATTCACAGGACTAGGAGGCAGGGAGGGCTGGTGGCGGTGGGGGGGGGAGTCTACCCCAAACTTACCTCCCCCCCCCCAACTATCAAAAATTGCTGCTGGGAGCACGGATCACACTCCCACATGATCAATGCTGCTGCAGGAAGATTTGAAGTACAAACCTCTGGACACGGCGTATCCTGGCCTCCACATATCCCAGAATGCACCGCACAGTGGATTGGGGGATTCCCCCATGAGACAGGCACTCTAGGCAAGCAGGTGAAGCATAAACACTATAGCATTGGGCTAGGTGGACAGGCAGCACCGGAGTCCTCACAGATCCTGGCACTGTACACGACCAGCCTAACCCAACCTGGGTTACCTCAGCACCCAATAAACGACTCATAAGCTGCACTCCTGAAGATGAGTTGCCTACCTCAGCATTAATTTCCAAAAAAGTGGGGAAGGCCCAAGCTGAACTGGGCCCGGTTCAGAATGAACCGGTTCGGATCGAACTGGTCCAGGCTTGTTCAGTTATTGTGCCTGCCAAGAGGAATCCAGTAAGGATTCCCATTTACAAGCATCAGGGGAACCCTATGCATTGAAAAAGGGCAGGCACGGGGTAGTTATCTTGTGAACCATGGTGATGGTGTGGCTCCTCAGCAGTGGCAGGCTGGCAGCTGCTCACACAGACCCCGCTGGTGCTCCTCCCCCCCAGCATTGAAGGTCAGAGAGGGCTAGTCTGGAGGAGGCCGGGGGGGGGACCCACTGCCCCCAATGTCACACTCAACGCTGATGCCACTGCAAGTAAGTAGCCCTGACTCCCCTCCTGCACCCTCTAGCAAGCCACCCACTGCTCCTTTACTTGTAAAGGGGAATCTTCACTGGATTTGCCTTCCTGAGTAGACCCCCAAACCAGTCCACGAACCTGTTCGAACCACTTTGGATTCGAACCGAACCATCCTGGCTGGTTCCATGCACATGCCTATTTAAAGCCAGGGCTCCATAATTCTCAGCTGGGGGATTCCAAAACCAAAGTTTGCCTAGGGTGCTAAAAACCCTAGGGCTGTCCCTGGAATTGATGGATCTACTGACAAATTTTCTTTACCAGGAGTTCCAAGCCTCCTGTAACTTGAAGGCTGCTGTAGCAATTCTAAGCACACTTATCGGGGGAAATCAAGTCCTCCATTGAAATTAGGGGACCCTCTCCTGAACAAACATGTCTAGGACCCTTCAAGAAAATACAGAAACATCTGGCTCCCACTAGTGGCCCCCCACTTTCATCCCCATCACCTCATCTGCAGAGTTTTGGAACGTGATTTCATGCTACAACCACTGGGGAGGCAGAGCTGCCAGAAAGCAAAAAAACAAACAACTCGACTGGAAAAATACAGTGGAGGTAGAGAGACAGCCTGGCACAAGACAGCCCCGGAACAGGGAATATGTATATGGGGCTTTGGGTTTTGTCTGCCTTGGCAGAATACTTGGATGGTGGAATGTTTTTTGGCTGGCTGGGCCAAATGCCTCTTTGGGTACTGGTTGAATGCCAGCAGGGCTAATTGCACCAGGCAGAATATCATCCATTTGGACTGTTATTTGCAACTTGGTTGATAAGCAATGAACACTGTTGGCATGGGGACAGTTGCTTTCAGGCAGCATTGAGAATACCTATGGCAATTGGGCCGAGGAGAACCCAACCACGAAGTCACCCAAGTTGATACTCCACCAGCCACTCAGGCAGAAAGACAATGGTCGTATTGTGCAGGGAACTCTTTGACATGTAGCTTCTGCGTGCCTGTCTGTGTTGTTATTTTTCTTTGTGCTGCAGAGCAAAGTCACGAGCGAAACACTGACTTAAATGTTTCATAGCTCAATATGAATTATTTTTGCTATCTTTCCACCAGTGTGCTCAAGGTTTTGTACAAAGAAATTCCTTCTCCCTCTTATATAGGTCCCCCAGTTCACTGATTCCTTCCCTGGTTAATTAATTGCTTATTTAAAATATGTGTATCCTAGTCCTCCAGTGCAAGACAGGAAGCCCTCTTGATTCACCTATAGCAGGCCTCCAGCTGTTTTTGGACTACAAATCCCATAATCCCCAGCCACAGCAGTCATTGGCCAGGGATTATGGGAACTGTAGGGCAACATCTGCAGGAAGGCCAAAGTTGATCAGCCCTGATTATAGGCACAAACACGGAAACCACAAATAAATAAATCTTACCATTATGGGAATCTAGGATTAGGTTCCTCACACCGAAAAAAAGTGGGGCAAGAAAGCAAAGGGGGGCAAAAATAGGAGAAAGGCACAGCACCATAATCTCCAGGTCTCCAGCTCTCCAGCAATATCTTCTTATGGCTACTAGTCTGAGGGCTAAAGGCCACCTCCAGCCTCAAAGGCAGGATGCCTCTGGGTACCAGTTGCAGGGCAGTAACAGCAGGAGAGAGGGCATGCCCTCAACTCCTGCCTGTGGGCTTCCAGTGGCATCTGGTGGGCCACTGTGCGGAACAGGATGCTGGACGAGATGGGCCTTGGGCCCGATCCAGCAGGGCTGTTCCTATGTTCTTTTGTTCTTAATAACCCCCAAACCCCGAAATTTGCCCAATGTTGGGCAAATATTCAAACACACAAAAATTCAGACAAAATGGCATCCAGAAATGGCATCAGAAGTTATGTCTGGCCACACAAAACTGCGGATAGGCAAAATTCAACTATTTTAAAAATATTTCTCATTTTACAGATTAAAAGCCAACTGAAAATAGAAAGAGAATAAAAATGAAAAAGCCTCCTTAAAATGATGGGCCTTCAGGTTTTGACTGAACCCCCTCGGGGGGCGGGGAGGATAGTGAAGCCCTTCTAGGATGACATTCCAGAGTCAAGGGAGTCACAACCAAAAAGGCCCTGCATCTACTCCCCACTATCTAAACCTCAGTCAATGGTGGGGTTGTGAACAGGGTTCAAGATGATGAATGAAGAGCCCTGGCCAATTTGTATGGGTGAATGGGGTCCAAAAGTTACCCCAAGTTGTAAAAGACCTTAAAAGTCAACACCAGCACTTTGAATCTAGTCTGGAAGCCAGTCAAGCTGGAGGTCAAAAGCTAGGAAATCACAACTTCATGGACGTCGGATCAGCTAGGGCACACCCACAACCAAGTGGATTCAGCAAACAGCAAAAAGAAACTGAAGCTGAAACACTGAAACTGAAACAGGAAACTGAAACAGGCAGATGTGCAGCCCTGTTATTCTTTGGGAAGATCCAAGTTTTAAAGGGCTACAGAGTGACACATTCACAGATGCCAGCAATGTAGCCAGAGAGCTCTGTTGCCATCATGGCTGCCGGTACCTGGGACCTGCTACGAAAAAGAAATGGACCCACATGACTAGAACATACCTACCTTGGTAAAGAACAAGGTACTGAAGACTGCTGAACAAGTCAACTCACATTTGAGTGAGCTTGGTTGAAGGGAATTGCAACCCCTATTCTACCCCTGCTAACGTGGCAAAGAGGCACCTTTTATCGTGTTGATTCCCTTTATTTAGCAGGGGGAGAGTAACTGGCCCTATCCACCCCCAGCACAGCATCCCTCCAGGGACTGTTGCTGGTGTCTATCTTGTGTTTCTTTTTAGATTGTGAGCCCTCTGGGGACAGGCATCCATCTGTCCATCCATATTTATTTATTATTTCTCTGTGTAAACTGCCCTGAGCCATTTCTGGAAGGGCGGTATAGAAATAGGATAAATAAATAATAAATAATAATAATTTGCATGGGTTCTCATCAACTTCCAGATTTGGGTAAACTCTCTTCTGTAGCCTCTTTTATGCTCTTGTGCACGGGCTCGATATATGTTAACAAGTGAGTGACAAAAACAGTGGTAGCTTTCAAACTGCTGAGTTAAACAGCTTCCACTTGCCTCAGTAACAGAGTTGCAATTTATACAAACACTCAAAGCCATTGTGACAGTTTTGAGAATGCTTGTGGTTGGAAGATTTCTCGGGAGAGTGGCACGAACAAGAAAATGTGAAACAACATCAACTCAGCGTCATCATCTTCCAGATTGAGGCCATGGAGTGTTATAGGGTGTTCTGCAGACCCTGAAGTTTGCTCTTCCTTGTGATGATTTCTCTGCAGGAAATATTGCCAAGACGGAAAGCTTGTGACCATCAGAATTAAAATGTTTTGCAGAAGGTTGTTCAAACCTCTTTGCTGTAATGATTTTTAAAAACTAAACCGCTTTTAAGCTTTCTCTGACTAATCAGTCATTTACTGTACAATGTAGTATCAGAATAGGGCTCGAATCCCTGGTTTCTACAGCAAGACCTGGAAATATCTCCCATTTAGACTTTTTTTTAATGCTCGCTGCTTTGGTGCATCAGGGAGCATAACCATCTCAATGCCCCTGAGAATCAGGAAGTTGAGGTGTGCACGGAACTGGTTTGGCTGATTTGGTTTGAATCCAGACCAGATTTGAACTGATGCAGCCTGGACTGGTTCTGCATGCAGCCAAACCGGGTCCGATCCGAACTGGGCCAAACCGGGCCAAACATCAAACTGGTCCAAATGGGTTCACGAGCCAGTTCAGGGATATACTTGTAAAATGGGTGTTCCCCATCCTAAGTCCAGGGGGATGGGCAAGAGAAAAAGGGTGCCTTATTTCGAGGCGGAGGTGGGCGGAGCTGGTGGAGACATTGGAGGAAGTGGGGGGTGGGGGCAGGGGCTACTCCAAACCCTCCGCTGGCCTCCTGAATGACAGCTGTGGCATGCTGTGGCATGGATCAGGCCTCCACATGTACGCAGAGACTTGATCCGAGCCACAGCTGGCCCAGGCTCTCATTCAGGAGGCCAGTGGAGGGCTTGGAGGAGCCCCCACCATAACCCCCCACTGCCTCCGATATACCAAGCATCTGATATACTGATTTTTCACTCCAAAAAGGGCCTTTAGTGGTTATTCAGTATCCTCTTGCCTCTCCTGTGCCCCTGCATTCAGTACAGTCTGTTACTGAATTCCTGAACCATGGGCAGAGTCTTCACAGCTGCATCTGTTCCAATAGTGAGTGAGAAGTGTGGTATAGTGGTTAAAGAATTTCAGCAGTCATGCAACTGATGCAGCACAGAAAATGAAGAGCTGTTGGAATTCATCAGTATTCATCTCTGTCTAAATAGAGGGGGCAAATTCTCACGAGAATTTCAGAGAAAATTCAAGAGTTCAGTAGAAATTGATCAGAATTCCCACTCATACTCAGGGTTCCCTCTAACAGGAATTCCCTGATGTTGTTGACTCATAGGATCATAGGAAGCTGCCTTCTACCAGTTCAGACCCTTGGCCCATCTAGCTCAGTTTTGTCTACACATACTGGCAGCGGCTACTCCAAGGTTTCAGGCAGGAGTCTCACTCAGCCCTACCTGTCCTGGAGATGTCAGGAAGGGAACTTGCATGCAGATGCTCTTCCCAGAGTGGCCCAACTCCTGAGGGAGATATCTTACAATGCTCACACATATATTCTCCCATTCAAATGCAAACCAGGGTGGACCCTGCTTAGCAAAGGGGACAATTCATGCTTGCTACCACAAGAGCAGATCCCCTCCCCTCCCAACACCCATGTTCCCCAGCCAAAGGTCATTGTAGTTTGCAATGCTGGGAATTGTAGTCAACAAAATCTGGGGATCCCTGTTACAGTGAACAGTGCTCAAATTCTTCCCCAGAGACATTTCAGAGTCTACTGGGGGAGAACTAAATATCCCCAGCACCAAGGAGAGATGCTTAAGGCCTCAGTTGCTGCATTAGACTATCAAGCACTCAAATACTCAGCATTCATGATTACAGGCATTGGATCATTGACCTTCTTAGGAAAGGGAAGCCATTGCTTCACAAAGCAGTAAAGCGTTCAGTTCCCTGGGAGGCCCTAATGACTTATCAGCACACACAAGGCAGGACGGTTACTCTAAGATGTGAGCAAGACTTCAGCCAGTGGAAAAGAGAGGCCATCTTCGGACATAATGGCAAACCGGAGGCAAACGTGCCAGAGGTTAAAAATTTTAATTGTCCAAATGCATTAACCTGTGTTTTCGTCACCAGTTTTGTTAGTTTTCAATCCCAAACCAGAATCTGGATCTTAGGTCTGTGTATGTGGAGGCAAGATATTGGTGCCATTGCAAGGACGGTGGGGAAGTGCTGCAGGCCTGCCTGTAAGCATGTTCTATTTGATTTTTAAACGCACCTCTCACTTGCCGCTGCCCACACCACCCTTTGCAAACCCCTTTTTTACTTCGGAATCAAAGGGAAATCCTCACTGGATTCCCCTTGACAGCTGCTTGAACCGGCAAACCAGTTCGAGTTGGTTTGTTTGTACAGATCGGAACAGTTGGTTGGTTCATCCGAACTGGTTTGCGGACTGCGGTCCGGTCCAAATTCAATTCGAATTCAAGCCCTTTCCTGCCTTGTCCCATAGAGTGGGGTGACCAACCTCAGGCTCTCCAGCTCATGGACTACAACTGCCATCACACACACACACACACACACTCTGCAGTGTATTTGGTGGGTACAGTTTTTTCACATGCTCAGCACATATACAACTACAGTAGTCCCTCGACCTACGAACTACTCGACAACCAACGTTTTCGACTTACGAACGCCAAAAAAGACCGGAAGTAGTTGGCGGTTTAGATTTGGCTTCCTCGACTTACGAATTTTTAGATGCGGTTTCCTCGACTTACGAGTCTTTCCAGACCTCCGTGGGTGCGCTTTTCGACCTACGAAAATTTCGACTTACGAACGTCCGTTTGGAACAGATTAACTACGTAAGTCGAGGGACCACTGTATAATTCCATCTGCATTCGGCATCTTCAAAAGATCCCCTCCCTGTGTTGGCTTCTAAAATGAACCATGTGTAATGTGTAAACCTCCTAACTCGTTGTTGGGAAGAACCGGCAGTCATCTGGGTGGGCGATCCACCACCCAGCAACGTCTGTGGGGGAGATCATCTGCAGGGGAGTAAGCATTTGGGGGTTTCCTACCCTAGCCCCCTTTGAGCCCTTTCTCCTAATCGTTAGAAAGGGCTCAGTATGTTTTCATTTTCTATTATTTGCTGTATTGTGATCTTGATTTTGTTGACCACCTTTCCAAATCCTTATTAAACAACACCCAGCGGCCGTTTACTTTCTGCTACCTGTTTTTCCCTTGCAAGCCATCGTGCCCTTTGATTGATTTCAGCTGTGGGAAATTAGCCTTTTAAAAGCACTGAGTATATATGTTACTTGTTTGGACTGTCCTTCGTTTGCACAAAATGAATGTGTTTGAGTCGAGATTACTGGCAACCCAACAATCACTAATGATTCACTGATCGATTCATCTCTGTCTGTCAGCTCTAAAATAGAATTACACTTCTCTGGGAAGAAATGCTTTCAGTCTGGGGGAAAAAATCTTCCAATTCTTAGAAACGGTAATGTTTGAATTGCCACCTCTTTTCTCCCCAGTCCTTCTGCCCTTTCCAGAAACTTTCTGCTCTTCATCTGCTGCTCCACCCCCCTCCCCCGAGGGGAATATCTTCCAGTGCTCACACTTCTAGTCTCCCATTCAAATACAACCAGGGTGGACCCTGCTTAGCAAAGGGGACAAGTCATGCTTGCTACCACAAGACCAGCTCTCCTAAGCAATTACAACTGCTGTGTGAACAACTGTGTGATGTACTGAAAGGGATCTTGGAAAGTCTTCTAGTTCTGTGCAGTGCAGGAAACTGCAGCAGCATCTCCGAGAGGCCTTAAAAACATAAGAACAGCCCTGCTGGATCAGGCCCAAGGAGGCCCATCTAGTCCATTATCCTGTTTCACACAGTGGCCCACCAGATGTCTCTGGGAGCCACAGGCAGGAGTTGAGGATGTCCTCTCATGCCCTCTCTCCTGCTGTTAATCCCCTGCAACTGGTACTCGGAGGCATCCTGCCTCTGAGGCTGGAGGTGGCCTTTAGCCCTCCAGCTAGTAGCCGTTGATAGACCTCTCCTCCATGAAGTTATCCAAACCCCCCTTCAGGCCATCCAGGTTGTTGGCTGTCACCACGTCTCGTGGCAGATAACTCCACAAGTTGATGGTGCGTTTTGTGAAAAACTACTTCCGTTTGCTGGTCCTCAATTTCCTGGCAATCAGTTTCATGGGATGACCCCTGGTTCTAGTGTCATGTGAGAGGGAGAAAAATTTCTCTCTATCCTTCCAGTCACTGTTTAAAACAGGGTTTCTTTACCTTGGGCCCCCAGATGTTGTTGGACAACAACTCCCAGAATCCCCGGACATGGCCTTTGTGGCTGGGGGTTCTGAGAGTTGTAGTTCAACAACATCTGGGGACACAAGGTTTATTTATATATTTATTATTTATTTATTTTTACATTGTATATCCCGCTCTTCCTCCAAGGAGCCCAGAGCGGTGTACTACATACTTGGGTTTCTCCTCACAACAACCCTGTGAAGTAGGTTAGGCTGAGAGAGAAGTGACTGGCCCAGAGTCACTCAGCTAGTTTCATGGCTGAATGGGGATTTGAACTCGGGTCTCCCAGGTCCTAGTCCAGCACTCTAGCCACTACACCACGCTGGCTCATACGCTTAAGAAACCCTGCTCTAAAGAAGGAGATCCCACCACTGCATGAGGCAGGCTGTTCCACTGTCTAACTGCTCATACTGTTGGAAGTCCCTCCCTAGTGTCTTGCATCAATCTGCTTCCTTCTAATGTGTGAGCCTTCTTGCCTTCCACGTTGTACAAAAGAGCAGCACTCAGAAATGGCAGGAGGCAGCTCTCCAAATGAATGGGATCATGACTCTTCCATTCTAGGGTGTTTCCCTTGTATGCCTCTTATTTATTCGCCTCGTATAACAACATTTGATTTCTCACATGCCGACTGCCACAATATAATTTACATTGAAACCAAGCATTTTATAAACGAGAGCTCATCGCTGCATCGGCAGGGGAAAGATCTGTACCGATGCTTCTCGGCTTGTTTCTAAAAGTCATCCAGCATTCTGCGAGAAACAAGAAAAGTCTCCAATAGAGTCTGTCTGCCAATGAGCAGTGATTAATCTAATACCTGCTGAAATAGCTTCCTCGCTAATGCGGGGACCCGCCGGATGGATTGCACACGGCGCGGAAATCTATCACAGCACAGATAAAACAGTACGGAAGGCTGCGAGTGTTATGGATGGATATTATGCCTCTCCTTGCTTGATTGTAACGGTTTTATCTCTGCACCGAAATGAATCCTAGCAGTTAATGCGGTCTTTGGGAGCAGTATTTATTTACTTTATTAGTATCAAGGACTTATTTCGGAGCATCAATTATCCTAAGAATTAGAAAGCCCTGTGTTGGGAGGACAGAGGTGGGGCAGTGGTTGGCTTAAATTACACTAACGTGTTTTCTGTCCAGAACGTGGCAGCGATTAATGTGTTGCTGCAGAATCATGAAGATATTTAGGTGCAGTCTTTTAAGGTTACTCAGGCTGACAATTCTCCCCAACAGGCTTTGAGTATTGTCCACCAACAGTGCTAACCAACAGTGGTACTTACTACTTCTTGAGGAGTATTGAATGCCTCACATGCAAAAAGCATGCTCTTTCAACATGATTCATCAAAAATAACATCTCTGAGCAAGGAACGGCACACGGTTGGTACTAAAATGCAGACTAATATGCAAACTAACCATTCCAGCAGGGATCTGAAAACTGATTCCAATTTGAATCAATTTGATTTGAATCTGGGTGACTCCAGTGATTCGAATTTTAATTGAATCGCCCCTTAAAAGGACGATTCGATTTGAATTCAAAATGGATTTTTGAAATTCAATTTGAATTCTATTTGAGAGCTGTTTGGCACCTTTTAAAAACCATTCAGGCCCCCTGATTGGTTAAAAAGGTGCCAAAACAGGCTCGAATCAATTTGAATTCTAATCAAATTTTCAGACCGAATTTGCATCTGATTAGAATTCGGAACAGATTTTCGGAACCAATTGGAAAATTCATTCTATGCACATCTCTACATTCCAGATACCCTACATTTTCACAAACTGCAGATCTATACTGGGAGATATGTTCCCATGCCCCTTTTCTTCAAGGCAAAAATATCTGCCAAAATAATTGGAAAGGTTTTGTACATCCCTGTCTTTGAGGCAATCACTAAGCCCATTCACATGAGCATTGGAAAGATGGTAGGAGGCAGTATACTCAGAGATTCATGGTTGTGTGCCCATGAGCATCCCTTCAACCCAAAATCCCTATTTGGGTTACCCAAAACAAAGTAATCCAGGCTGTGTTACCTGCTGTTTAACCTGCTCCCTACCTTCTTGTTTTGGTCGTGTGGGTGCATTTACCTTTTCCTGCAGCTCCCAAGACCCAGCAGTCATGTTAACATTTGTGGCTAGGGGCTGTTCTTCATGAATGTGTCCCCCTGCAAAGCACACTCTATGATCCTCTTGCTTGCACGACCTGCAATAGAGATGGGCTCCTTTGTGGCCAATCAGAGGAGAGCTAATACTGTAATGATGGTTGCCAGTCTGCTGGCCGCGAAATGCATGCTGGGATGGCTGACTTGTTCCTTGGAGGACATTCTGTTGTTCCAGCAACCAATTTCGGCAATGGAGTCTACAGCTGCCTTGGTCACCTATGTGCTGGGTTTGGTGACCCAAATGGAGGTTCTGTTTATCTGTGGTTACTGGAGTAGGAACTCTTAACTCCCTGAAACCACCTCCATATGGTTGTGTGAAAGGGCTTGCTGTGAAGCAAGAAGTGGACAGAGTTATTGCACCCCCAACTTCTTATTCTTTTTCTGGCTCTCTATATCTCCTTCCACTTGGGTTGAGTGTACCCAGTGACCAGAAAGGTGCGCTCTAAATAGGAAACTCCAAGGCTACTATTTGCAGACCCAGCTTCTTCTGAGGACCCCTAAACTCTTGCCTGCAATTTGTCAGAGAACCTCAGAGAACCAACATCCCAGCTGTGCTGAGTTTGCACTGCATCCGCTTTAGCACTCTGCTGATGGCTTTAATTACGATATGCTAATTTAGTGGCAATGGCCGCCGAGATCGCAATTGGGGACTTAGCCTCTAGTGTTTCTCCCTGGAAATAATTAAGACAAAGACTTGCCTATGGGTCTCAGGGAGACCATAAATGTGAAATGATCAACAGTGTCTGGTCAGGTTCAGATCAGATGAGATCATCTTTATAATGGACCTAATTGAGAATTGGCCCCAGAGCATCATGGGGATTCTCAGTACTGGCTCTTCAGCACAAGGCTTGTCTTTTAGCTAGAGAATAATCAAATCAGTCAATCAAATCATGAGCAACAGAAAACGAGCGAAGGGAGCCCAGCCCGGATTCTGCTGCTTACGTGCTCCCAGCACCCAGCCCTCTTAAATCCCCTCCTGTTAAATGAGCTAACCCCCTAATTTTAGTCGTGTGTCAATGTGGCTGTGTTCTGTGGTGACTCATGAGTAGACCCCCACAACTACAGGCTACAACAAGCCTCCCAGCAATGGGGGGGGCTCCCCAAAATGCCCCATGCACTCATGCAGGGCATTCTGGGGCATCAGGGGGTCAGGAGGCCCCTAATCCCTGCCACCCCAACCAGCTCCATGACAGAGCCAGTAATTGTGTGGGCAGCCAATCCAGCCACCCAGGCTGAGCTGTGTGCTTGTGCGCAGGGAGAACGGGTCAAGCCCCCTCTCCCCACAAACCCCCTTATGGCGCATAGCACTGCTTGTGTGAAGCACCTCAGTCTCTGAATATCAGAAGTCACCTTTTTGTTGCTCCTTCATCTGCCCTGCACTAAGCATAACCATTTGTGGATCTTCCAGGGAGCTGACTTAGACCAAATCAGATCATTGGTCCATCCATCCATCTCAGTATGGTTTACACCAGGGATTCTCAGCAAAGGCCACTGGGGCTGGGGCTGGGGATTATGAGAGTTGGTCCGATAACATCTGGGGACCCAACGTTGAGAATCCCTGGTCTACACTGATGGGCAGTGGCTCTCCAAGGTTTCAGGCAGGAGTCTTGGGAATACCAGGGATTGAACCTGGGGCCTTCTGCATGTCGGCAGATGCTCTGAGTTACAAGCCATCCCCTAAGGGGAATATCTTACAGTTGTCAGTGCTCAAATGTAGTTACCCATACAAATGCAAACCAAGGTGAACCCTGCTTAGCAAAGTGAACCATTCATACTCATTACCACAAGACCGGATTAGGATCTCTTTACACCCCAAATCCAACCCCTTTAGGTTGCTTGAAAGGGCATTGGGATGAGGGAGATCTGAGTCCAGATCCCTGTTCTGCCATAAGAGTCTCTGGATGACCCTGGGCCAGTCACTTCTCTCTCAGCCTAGCCTACCTCAAAGGGTGGTTGTGGGAATAAACCCAACCATGTACACCACTCTGGGTTCCTTGGAGAAAGCGTGGGATGGAAATGTAAAAATAAAGAAAGAGTAGCTCAGATACTAGGAGAGGGTCAGGCAACTTTTGCTTTCCAGTTGTTGCTGAACTACAACTCCCATCATCCCCAGCTGCAATTTATTGTGGCTGGGGATGGTCGGAGTTGTAGTTCAGCATCAGCTGGAGAGCTAAGGTTGACTAGCGCTGTGCTAGGGCAACCTTCTGAAGAATTTGCAAAGAGTGGAAAGGCAGAGAGAGCACCCTCACGCTTCAGCAGTGCTGTGATAAATATTAAATGGAGGAGAGGGCTTTCCAGCAAAGTGATGGTGAGGGCTTTTAGCACAACCAAGTAGACAAGCAGGCTTGAATGGCTCCATTTAGCACTCCACACACACACCCCGCACCACTTCGCACGTTCCCTCGCTCTAAACAAGCTGCTTTGTTTAAGTAGGATTAGTTTAATTAAAGGGAAAAACTGGAGAGATTACTTATGAATCCTGGTTAACTATTTAGTAAATAAGATGCATGGCTCTTGCCATGAACGCCAAAGCCCCAGGAGCAGAGGTGGGGAAAGAGAGAAAAATTAAAACATGCACTGATCCAGCGTTACTCTTGTCTCATCAACCTTCTCTCTGCTGCTCGTAGTGAATAATTTTCATTGCTAGTTCAACTGTTAAATGTAGACTTAAATTTATAGTGCATGTGTAATGGGGAGTGAAGTTAATATTGCCCCGAGAATCTTTGCTTTGGCAAGCCTTTGGCTGCTGAGGCTCCAATCCATCACTCTAGGATTTCACAAGCTAAGCCAGAGGTATTTCTGCACTTATTTTTTATTTTAAATGCTTCTCATGAGAAGATTTATTCAGGTCCCCTTTGGGCTCGGAAGATCATCTCATGCAGCATCCATTTTCTCACTGGGACATGGCATCTCTTGGGTTCTTTTGGGCGGGAGGGGATGAGAAAAGCAGAACATGGAACCAGGGAAGGCGCACAATTCTGCCTTAGCGATGGCATGACTGAAAAGTTCTGCATGTGCCCAGTGTGGGTCTTTGCTGCCAGCGTTTCCATGTTCTGTAAATCACATTGCATCCTGGAAGACCTTCAGACAAGTCTGTGCCCACTGTTCCTCTCCTCAGCCCACAAGGGTCTGATTCACACAATTGTCAAAACCAGGATACAACAAGCTGGGCTACCCACATTTTAATGGTTGTGTGAACTCACAAAAATTCCTCCAGCCCAGGTTGCTCAAACCAGGGTAACCCAGCTGCTCTACCGAGCTCTTAACCGAGGTAGGAGAGGAGAGCAGAGTTCTCCTGTCTTGCTTTTCTGGTTGTGTGAACCCACCTACCTCTTCTACCAAGCTCCCAGGACCCAGTAGGCCCAGAAACAATAGAGATCTGTGGCTTGAGAGGCTGCCATCCCTGGATGGCACTCTGCAAAGCATACTCTATGATCCTGTCACTGGAGCAACCCCAGCAGGACTGGGTGGGTCCACCTCCTGTTCCTTTGTAGACAACCATAGGGCAGCTGCTGATGTCATAAGACTTTTCAGTCTGACCGTGCAAAGCATGCTGGGAAGGCATGGAGGGCTCAGAGGACGATCATCTCCCACTTTCAACAATGGGCACTGGGCCTGGCTTACTCGTGTGTTTCCTGGGTTTGCCGACCCAATCGGAGGTTCTGCTTGTGTGCTGCTATGGGGGTAGGAGCTCTCTGACCCTCCAACACCCCCCCACAATGGTAATGTCAACTGGCCTGTCTCACCTGGGACCAACTTAACAATCTAATAGACCAGCAATCTTTTTGCTGCTACAGATGGAACATTCAGATTTACACATTCCAGATGACTCCCCATCAGTCATGCAGCACAAATGTTTATATGTTCCTACAGCAATAGATGATGAACAGACTGAAAAGGCAATAAATCAGATTGCTGGCAGAGCACTACATTCAAGAATGCATGAGAGATGTAAGCTAGACAGGAGAAGAGAAGTTCTCAGTTCACATTTCCTCTCAACAACAAGTTCACATGAGGGGCTTCAGAAAGCCACATCCATCCCAACTATATCTCCCGACCTACAATGTAGAGAATGACAACCGTGCTGCTTCATTAAACCCACCAACTATTAAGAAAATCGGAGGAGCAGCTCCAGTTGTGGTTACCACTAGGGATGTGCAAACAGGTTCGGTGTTGAACGTGTTCGATGTCAAATGTGTTCAGTTCAAAGATTTGGGGTCAAACCAAATCATCCCCATTCAGTCCAACTGTTTAGGGATTCACAGACATTTTTTAAAAATAAAAATGAAAAGAATTTTTTAAAAAATTACCCCAGCTCTTCGCCTGGCCAGCTCTTTGGCCCGTTCAGGCCTCCCCACTCTGGAAGCGAAGGGGGAAGCAGAGGCCAACTGCATAGGCACAGTGACCTCCAAAATGGCTGCCGCGCCAGAGGGGGAAGGCCCGAACAGGCAGAAGGGCCGGAAAGTCAGTATGGGCATCAAGAGAGGCCTGTGGGGGGGGGACCTCCACAGACCCTCCCTCCCCCACCACTTCCAACAACTCCTCTGGAGGGGGTAAGTTTAAAAAAATGTTGTTTTATTTTTTTAAAAAAAAATGTTTGCGAACCCCCTGAACCAGACCAAACTGGGGGTGGGTGGCTTCAAGGGGGTGCTGTACTGAACTGGCCTGGTCCAGTTTGGATCTGGTCTGGACTCAAATCGAACTGGCCCAGCTGGTTCCGTGCACACCCCTAGTTACCACTGGTTCTTTGGGTGGTGACCTAAAACCGGTCCTTAACGAGGGTAGACCCAGGGCTCTGAAGCATGCTCCCAAATGAAATCAGATCCTTCCCATTGCTGGCTGATTTTGTCAACGTATGAAAATGCACCAATTTTATCAAGAGTTTTGTTTATATTTTTAAGTGTTATTGCTGGTTATTTTGCTTCATTTTATATGCTGTAAGGTTTTAATTTTAATTTGCAAATCACCCAGAGATTTAGGGTTAAATTATGCACAGACAGAGAGGAAACTCTCTCCTATCACAACACCAGAATCAGGGATCATCCCATGAAACTGATGGCTGGGAAATGGAGGACCGAGAAGAGGAAGTACTTTTCCAAACAATGCATAGTTAGTCTATAGAATTCTTCACAACAGGATGTAGTGATGGCTGCCAGCTTGGATGGCTTTCAAATGGGATGTGGTGATAGTTTAGACAAATTCATGGAGAACAGGTCTATCAGTGGCTACTAGTCTGATGGCTATAGGTCACCTCCAGGGTGAAGGGAACCGGTTTTGCCGGTTCAGCCTGGACCAGGCTTGGCCAAAGCAGGTCCAGTCTGGTCAAGTCATCAAACTGGGCTGAACCATGGCTCAGGGAGCATACTTGTAAAGGGAAAATCCAGCAAGGATTTCCCTTTACAAGGAAAGGGCATGCCCCCAAAATAAATTGGGGGTGAGATGAGATAAAATATAATTGGTACCATTAAAATTAAGGCAATGGGGGTAGCAAGGATTCTGGAGGTGGCTACGGCTCTCTTATATGTGTGGCTGCATATAGGGTGGCTACGGTGGCAGAGACATTAGAGGTGGCAGGGGCTCTCCAGCCGCCCCCCGCCAGCTTACCAAATGACAGCCTGAGCCAGCTGCGGCCTGGTTCAGACCTCTGTGCACATGCAGAGGCCATTCAAGTGACTTCCGCATGTGCACAGAGGCCATTATCACACCACACAAATCACGTGGTGATGCAAATAGCCTCTGCACACATGCGGAGGTCACTCTAATGGCCTCGGTGCATGTGCAGAGGCCCCAAAACAGGGTGCAGCTGGCTCAGGGTGTCATTTGGTGAGCTGGCAGTGGGTGGTGGGAGAGCCCCTGCCACCTCTATTGTCTCTGCTGACGGTGGGCGGTGGGAGAGCTCAGCCACCTCATATGCAGCCACACATATAAGAGAGTTCTGCAGCAGTGTTTTGGGGGCCTAGCCTTTGAGGCACCAAAAGGGAGCCTCAGAGTTGTGTTTCTGCAGGGTAGGGATGTGGTGATGCAAATGGCCTCTGTGCACATGCGGAGGTCACTCTAATGGTGGCTGTGCATGCACAGAGGCCTGAAAGAGGCTGCAGCCTGCCCGGCCTGTCATTTAAAAGACTGGGGGGTGGGGGGGGGAGGCATCCCCACTTGATTCTGAGCTGGCTCACATACCCCAACTGCAGGGTGAGACCCGGGCCCAGCCTCTGACCCATGGCTTACCTGATGAACTGCTGGCTGCTGCCCAGGCATGGAGGGAGGCCAGCTATGGCCTGGGCTCCCTAGCCTCGCCCCTCCATGTCAGCATCTGACATCAGATGCAGGGAGCAGTTAGCCACACCCTCTGTGTCTGATGTCAGATGAGGGGGTGTGGTTTAGCTCCCAAACGGGCTCCCTGATTTGGCCATGCTGTGAACGTGTGTCTGGGGCATGGGGCGCGGCCCCTGAGGGATGGTGGCCCGGGTTCTTTAAACCTGTTTGCTCAATAGTGGCTTTACCCCTGCTGCTGCCTTCCAGTCTGAACAGATTCTCCAGCAAGAGTGGGATGCGGGGAAGAAAGAAGAAAAGAAGAAGTCAGCTCTGGCTTTTCCTTTGAACTCCTCCAAAGAAAAGCTGGGGGCTCCGCCAGACACTACGGATGGGGCAAAGAGCTATGGGGGGGTCCTGGACTTGCGCCTGAAAGTCCAGCATTAATGGCACTGTCTCAAAATGTTTGCCCCTCCCCTGGAACATGGGCTCCTTTCACATTCGAATTCAACGAGGCTATTCACACGCGTGTGCAAAACCGGGCTAAGGGAGCCCATCCCGGTTTTGCATGTGCATGTGAACCACCAAGATTGGGTCAATGGGGGTTATTTGAGTTTGCTGCAACATGGCGGCAAACTCAAATAAGTAGCTTCCCTTGAAAATGAGGTTAAGGGAGCAAGGGCTTCTTTTTTTGCGCATGAGTCAGCCTCGGCTGCTTCCTGCTAGGAGGGAGATCCCCACAATGCACCACAAATTTCTGTGGTGCATTATCAGCGCTCTGAGGGGCGGGGCAGTTCACAGTGGTGCAACCCTAACCCTAACCCTCGGAGCTGCTAGGAGCAGCCATTGCTCATCTGGGTGGGTGATCCGCCCACCCAGGGAAGAGAAGATGATTGTCTGTGGAAAGAAAGGTTTAACCCGCCTTCTCCGCAGACCATGCACGAACCCTTCTCCCTGCTCATGAGAAGAGGCTCAATATTTCACTCCCTGGATTAACTGGGATGGGGGTTAGGAACACAGGAAGCTGCCATATACTGAATCAAACCATTGGTCTATCTAGCTCAGTATTGTCTACCCAGACTGGCAGAGGCTTCTCCGAGGTTGTAGGCAGGAATCTCTCTCAGCCCTTTCTTGGAGATGCTGCCAGGGAGGGAACTTGAAACCTTCTGCTCTCCACAGAGCAGCTCCATCCCTTAAGGGGAATCTCTTCCAGTGCTCACACTTCTAGTCTCCCATTCATATGCAACCAGGGTGGACCCTGCTTAGCTAAGGGGACAAGTCATGCTTGCTACCACACCAGCTCTCTCTCGAGTTAAAGGGTTGACATTCCCAGTGCAGTGACAATGCTTATCACGCTGGGCTGATTGACAAAGGAGGAGGGAGGCTTTAATAGTGGCAGTTTCTCCTTTGAGTTTCAACCTTGGAAATCATTCTTCCTTGATTAAAAATGAATGAAAAGTCCTGGCAGTGACAAGCCATCTCCTTGTGCCCTGGGCTGGCTCAGGTCTGGCTCAGCTCTCCTTTACAGCCTCGGTGTCTTAATCCAACTCTCCAAGCAATTGCTTCATGTCTGGCCTCTCTTGATTGCCCATGTTAGCCGGTGCGGGTGATTCGCCTTTCACCTTGCGCACACAGGAGGCAGAAATTGTCTCCATGCAATGCGCCGCAAATTGATTTTTGTTCTCATAAATAGATGGAGAAGTCTCTCTTAATGCGCTTTATTAATGGGTACACATGTTGTTTGCTAAGCAACAGGGTGACACTGCTATATTGCTCAGGCTATCGCCCCTAGGCCCAGGAGATGCTGCACAGTACTGATGAGAAAGTCTCCACCAGGTGCAGGAGGGCAACCAAGATGATCAGGGGCCTGGAGCACCTTCCTTGTGAGGCAAGGCTACAGCATCTGGGGCTTTCTAGTTTGGAAAAGAGGCAACTACTATGGGGAGATATATCAGAGGT
Source organism: Hemicordylus capensis (assembly GCF_027244095.1). Taxonomy (NCBI): domain Eukaryota; kingdom Metazoa; phylum Chordata; class Lepidosauria; order Squamata; family Cordylidae; genus Hemicordylus; species Hemicordylus capensis. The sequence continues at coordinate 3,992,772 of NC_069671.1, read as the reverse complement.
GTATAAAATGATGCATGGAGTAGAGAGAGGGACAGAGAGAATTTGTTCTCCTTCTCTCACAATGCTATAACCAGAGGTCTAGAACCCTAGAGCCATAACGTGAAATTGATGGCCAGGAAATTCCATACAGTGCAAAATTAATCTACGGAACTAAGCAGGGCGTGAACCCTGGGCAGCTGGATCGGCCGCCCACACGACTGCCAGCTCCGTGACAGAGCCGGCGGGGGCTGGGGAGTTCGGGGGCCGCAAAGACCCCGGAATCTCCAGTATGTCCTGCGTGAGCGCTCAGGGCATACTGGAGAGACCCCTGGAACTGGGAGGTGGCTCTTCGCCTCCCCTCCGGGGGGTCTACTCATGAGTAGTCGTGAGTAGCACCCTTAGCCCGCTTTCCACTGATCGTCAGAATAGCTCCATTAAGTGGCAGCTTCCTATGTTCCTATGTGGTGATGGCCACCAATCTCCAGTTTATGGAGGACAGGGCTATCAATGGCTACTAGCCTGGGAGGGGGCGTTGCCCTCTCCTCCACTTGAGGGCTTTCCAGATGCACCTGGTAGGCCACTGAGAGAACATAAGAACAGCCCTGCTGGATCAGGCCCAAGGCCCATCTAGTCCAGCATCCTGTTTCACACAGTGGCCCACCAGATGCCGCTGGAAGCCTCAGACAGGAGTTGAGGGCCTGCCCTCTCTCCTGCCATTACTCCCCCGCAACTGGTACTCAGAGGCACCCTACCCCCGGGGCTGGAGGTGGCCCACAGCACTCCAACTAGTAGCCATTGATAGACCTCTCCTCCATGAAGTCATCCAAACCTCTCTTAAAGCCATCCTGCGTGAAGCAGGATATTGGACTAGATCGGTCATTAGCCTGATCCAGCAGGACATTGTCTTATGTTCTTAACAGAGCAGTTCTATAACTGGTCCTGCTGATGCTCCCAGAAAGGCTGAGGCAGCAGGACTGTGCTCCCGAGCATACTTTGGTTACAACTTCCTCTTCCTCGGTAGGACTCAGGATGAAAAGTGCTTATGCTTCAATTCACTGCCTTTTCTGCTCCTAGCATCCTGGCAGGTAAAGTGCACCCAGATGTGGAGAATCGGGGGTCATCTGATTCGGCAAGTTCCTCGAATCGGATGACCTAAGGTGTTCCTCAAGGGAACACTGACTTCCCTTTGTCCCTGTCAGTGTTTGGGCCAGTGGTAGGGTTCTGCTCCTCTGAGGTCTCCCCTGGTTTTAGATCCAGGAGGAGCCTGATCCTGACACACCCACCCACACCTGTATGCATGATCTCAGAGTGCAATCACTCGGCATTGCTAGTGGAATATCTGAGAAGTGGAGTGGGGTAAAGGGGGAGGGAGACCCCGACCCCCCCACAAATCAATTAGCACCCCGAGCGAGAACATGAGCTGCTGGGTAAATGCTATTAGACATTTCACACTCCTGCTGTAACCCTCAAAATAAACTTCCTCGCCTCTTCCAAGTGTGTCAAGATGCCTCGTCTCCTTGCCGTATCTGGCAATCCCGCCTCCTCCCAGAGAAGCTGGGGAAAGACGGGGGCGGGCAGGAGATTCTGGAGGCGTCCGATTCCCTCCTCTCCCTAGGCCTGGCTGGGCTTTGATTGCGGGGGCTGCAGTGGTGGGGAGGTCCTATTTTGTTTTGTTTTGTTTTGCCTGCCTTTCTGTGAGAGGGAGGAGAATTCCCCTTGGGTCGGAGAGAAACAGAATTACAAATTCTGATTCAGTGCCTGCAGCCAACATAGCGTCCTGCTGCTTGTTAAGGAGAGAAAGCATCTGCTTAGGTCTCCTCTCTAGGGAGCGCCAGGCCCTCCAGTTTGTGCTAAAAAAGGTAGGCAGGAAAAAAACAAACCCCACACAGCTGGTTAGTGGGGGAGGCAGGGAAGGGGCGTGCATCTGCGGCGGGGAGGGTTTGCTCTCCTCAAAGCTCCGGCAGTATGAATTGCAGTTGAATCAATGGGATGTTTATAATGTGATTTAATGAAGCTAAGAATCTGTGTCATACGCAGGCCTCAGAGGCATCCAGTTAAAGAATAAACTCCAAAGCCTCCATGAAAGGGTTGACATGGAAGTTGCCCCTGTGGGAGAAAGAAGGGGGGGGGGAACCAGTACAAGGCAGTGGGTGTGTTGGCTTCTATTTAAAATATACCGCCTGACTTCCAGACTACTGAAGCACTTGCTCTGCTGTGCAAGGGTATTGTGCTTGCCAAACATAGGAAGCTGCTGTATACTGAATCAGACCCTTGGTCCATCTAGCTCAGCATTGTCTACACAAACTGGCAGCAGCCCCTCCAAGGTTGTCGGCAGGACTCTTTTTCAGTCCTACCTAGAGATACCCGGAGGCTTTCCAGACAGCAGGCTTAACGGCGGGTTTACCACGAGGCTTTACTGCAAGTTCGGAGCATAATGGATACTCTGATGCAAAAAGAGGATTTTTTTTTTTTTTTACCCCAGACAAAAATTGGGCTAGGTTCCAATGCAGAGGGGGGAAGTCGGCAGGACTGGAGTCTGGGAAACCCAGAAGAAGTAGGCTAGGGGTGGAGTCACAGCCTTGTTGCCTAGCAATTGCGAGGCCATGGAGATAGGAAGAGATAAGAAAGGTGTGTGTCTTTCCAGCTTCCGTTTCAATACGTCCATATGCAGGGCAGGAGATGCCTATATCATGGTATAGAAAAAGGATAAACAAACAAACAAATCAATGAATGAACGAATGAATGAATGAATGCAGAACAGGGGAAGGGGAAAAACTGCTCTGCTTCCAGTTCTCAGGCGTTACCATATCCTAGTCTTTTGCACTGAATGCCCGGCCATCAGAACCAACCACTTCTGAGAACCTATGGCAGACAAGAACGCCTCCTTGGAGAGAGCGACCCTTGCCTACAGTGATTCCAGTATGTGTGGGGATAAGGAGATGGCTCCCCCTAGAGGAAGCTCCTGGGCAGTTGCTATGGAGTACTCAGAGTCTTCCTGCTTGCCCACGCGGTTGCCACACTATTTGTTCCCCATCTAAGGAGGGAGGAGGGCGAAGAGCCTTCGCCTGATTGGCTGGGTAGGTGCTGAAGCTCAGCATTCCCCTCCCCTCCCCCTCCCTGACAGGCTTCAGAAAATTAGCACTGACTAATTCCTTTGAAATTGATAATTTCAATGAGATTGCTAATATCTGAGACCGTGACCGTGGTCGCCCATCTCCTTAACTTTAACAATAATGTTTGAGTTTGAATATACTGAGGCGGGTCTCACAATCTGTGAGACCCGCTTTTTTAAAAACTGCGGGGAGAGTGGGCTAAGCCTGATGAGCTTAAAAACAGCAGACGAGCGGGCAGGGAGCCCTGGGCGGCCAAACTGGCCACCCACACAATCGATCGTGAGAATCGCCCCACTGTAAACTGTATAGGGGTGTGTGTGTGTACCTAGCATGTTTGTATACCTAGCGTATCCCTAGCATGTGTGTGTGTGTGTGTATACACATGCCCACAAATATACATGATAGGGATGTTCACAGAAACGGCCAGGTTGGTTCGGTCCGAATCCAAACAGGATCGGTTCGAATCCGAACAGGATCGGTTCGAATCCGAACAGCACAATTCGGGAATCTACACTTAAAGGGCCTTCTCCGCTGCTGCCCCGAGGCTTTGGAATGCACTCCCTAGTGAAATAAGAGCCTCCCCATCTCTGACAGCTTTTAAAAAGTCTTTAAAGACGCATCGGTTCACCCAGGTTTTTAATTAATATAGTTTTAATGGTTTTCATGCTGTTTTAAAATATTGTTTTAAAAATTGCAAATGGTTGTAATGTTTTGAACTGGTTGTTTTTGTTTTAACTAATGTTTTACCGTCTGGTTTGGTTTTGTTGTAAACCGCCCAGAGACGTAAGTTCGGGGTGGAATAATAATATGTTAAATAAATAAATAAATAAATAAATACATACATACATACATACATACATACATATATAAAGTGGAGTCTGGTGAGGATTAGTAAGACTAGTAAAGGGGCAGGGGGGCTTCCTAGAACTAGAGGGTGCAGGAGGGGAGTTAGGGCTACTTACTTGAAAGGTCAGCAGAGGCATTGGATGTGTTGGCGGCTCTCCACTATCCCACGGGCCTCCTCCAAAGTAAACAGGCCAGTCTGTGGCCCAGTTTGGGCCTGCGGTTTGGGCCTCCGTGGACCTAAATGAGGACACTAAAATGGCCTCCATGCATGCGTGGATGCCTGAACTGGTCCGGAGAAGGCCTAGACCAGGCCACAAATGGCCCAAGCTACTCTGGAGGAGGCTGGTGGGAGTGGGTGCGGGGCTGCCACCCCCACTGTCATCCCCAATTCCCATCAGCCCCAGCCACAATGGCAGAAGGTTGTGGATGATGGGGTTAGATGTCCAACAACATCTGAGGACACAAGTTAGAGAGTCTCTGTGTTTTGCCATGTTGTCTTTTATTTATCAACTTCCTTGTTCTGTTTTCTCTGTGTTTACCTCTTTCCCTGTCTTTACCTCTCCGGCTTGCTCCTTAATCTGTGTAGGACAAATTTTCCATGTGCTCATGGTGCTTTCTCATAATGCTATATATTTGGCAGTGTCCATCTCCCCACTGAAATTGCTTTGCCCCTCCCATCCTCACCAGGGCCGTGAAAAACACACTCAAGGGAAGCAAATAATACAGATTATTAGACAATGTCAGTTTGCCATACGGACAATCAGGAATGGTTGAGTTTCCCCCCACCCCATAATTTTAAAGCCTATTTCTTTCATGTTTGGAAATGCAGAAGGGCTCAGAAATGGTCAAAGATAGCCAGAGATACACGATATGAAATTATATGTATTTGCCTTTGAATCAGTTCGTGTTCTCTTTTAAATAATACAAAGTATGCTGTGTTGTAGCAGGAATTCCTCTGGGACCTTAGCTTCCCTTCCTGATCCAGTACTGACCCAAAAGGATTGACCAGGTTCCTGCAAAAAGGCTCGCTTTTCCACAAAGGTTAGCCAGGAATTGTAAAACAACAAGGGGGTGTGTGATTAAACATTCGTTTCTACTAATGGCCATGAAGTCACAGCACACGTCAAGAATGTGCTGTGCACTGCACACCGAAGCTCTCGTGCTCTTTCGTTTTATAGGTCATAAACAAGCAAGCAAATCAAAAACAAATCAGACAAGCTCTACGTACATATCTTTGTGTGTCTATTCTTTTTTGTGTTTTTGTACTCTGGTCTATGACCATAATAAAGATTGGATTGGATTGAATGGTCCCCTTTGCTAAGCAGGGTCTACCCTGGTTTACATTTGAATGGGACACTACGTGTGTGAGAACTGTAAGACGTTCCCCTCAGGGGATGTGGCCGCTCTGGGAAAAGCACCTGCATACTTGCGTGCAGAAGGTCCCAGGTTCCCTCCCTGGCATCTCCAGGTAGGGCTGCGAGAGACCCCTACCTGCATTCTTGGAGAAGCCGCTGCCGGTCTGTGTAGTCAATACTGCACTAGATGGACCAATGGTCAGCTTCCCATGTCCTAAGTTCTGATATCTGAATAGGGCTTAGAATGCCCACCATGGGACGGGATCCATTCCCTTTTGATTAAATTGGGTTTGTGCAAATGGATTTCATTCTGGATTGTTCATGAGGTTCTTCCAGTGGTACAAATTGGGCACCTTCCCTCTCCAAAGGGATCTTTTTTTCCTCCTTTATACTGCTCTGAAGCTTTAGCATTTACATCTGGATTAGTTTCTTCAAAATCAGAAGGGTCAGATGTCATGTCTCTCTTTTTTGAATGAACATTTTTCATTCATCTCAAAATATAGCGTGCCCCAGAAACGATGCTGGAGCTCAGAAGCCTTGCAAGAGACCAACGAATTATACAGGCAATTGTCTGCTGAGGTGTTTATGCTAATTTCGTTCCTCTGAGCACAAGGAACAGGTGGGGAAAATTCACCCTTAGCTCCTCCAAAGCTTTTTTATTGTCATTTAAAAGAAGAAGAAAGTGGGAGAGGAAAGGAAAACACAGAGGGAATTCTGCCAGTTTAATTATTTGAGTTCAATCTTCAGTGTGTCTGTCAAATTCCTTATTATACGGGTTCTCAATCTTGAGTCCCCGGACATTCATGGACTACAAACTCCATCATCCCCAGACACAATTGCCTTTGGGGACCCAAGGCTGAGAATCCTGCCCTATCCCCAAAACCTTAAATCTCTGGTACTACATTGAATGTTGAACCCCATTGAATATTTGAACCCCAGCATCTGGGGTTCAGATATTGCTGGAGTGAAGGAAAAATTGATTCAGTTAGCTCTACTGGGTGGGAGATCATTGAAACCTGTAAGAAAGAGCAGGGTCAAAGTGCAATAAATCCATCTTTTTTCAGCGCACTTAAAGCTCGGACACTTTGGGTCAGACATGCAGAAATTTCATTTTCATTTGTACAGGAGGACCTCGTTAATCACGGGTCTGGCACGCACAGTTTCATGTATCTGCAGGTGGGTAATTCACACCCGACATTGACATATGTGGGGAAATAGCCGGCGGGGGGGGAGGGTTAAACCCATGTATCCAAGGGTCGGGGATGGCCGGAAATGACCTCCAAGGTCATTTCTGGCCACCATTTTAAGCACCAGAGCGATTTTGTGGCTTGTTTTGTGAAAAAATGGGGGCAAAACCCACAATTTTCAGCCAATTTTGGGCACCATTTTTAAATTGTGGACATGGTACAGTACTCCTAGGTGTCATTTGGGAACAATAGGGAGTGATTTTTTGGGGGGGGGCAGGGGCAAACCATGATTTATAGCCGATTTATGAACAATTTGGGAAAGTTCAGACCCTAACCCCCACGGAGCCCTGGAACAGAACCCCCGCAAACAATGTGGTTCTCCTGTACTTAAGAATCAGGCTACACAAACATTCTCACTTAAGAGTTTTGCTTGACATTTGGGTTGGGAGGACATGATATTTTGTAAGGTTTCAAAAATGGCTGACGAGACTACCACCACTGATAGTTGTCCCCCCCCCCATTTTGAAACATTTTTTCCTCTTTAACCCCCACCCCACATCATAGAGACATCATAGGACATCATCGGGAGCTGCCTTGGTCTGTCAGAGCATTGGTCCATCTAGCTCAGTATTGTCTTCCCAAACTGGCAGCGGCTTCTCCAAGGTTGCAGGCAAGAGTCTCTCCCAGACCTATCTGGAGCTTTTGCCATGTGACCTCAGATGCTCTTCCACTAAGCAATAGCCCCGTCTCTTAAGGGGTCATATGGAGTCTCCCGTCCAAATGCAAACCAAGGCAGACCTTGCTCATCGAAGGAGACAATTTATGCTTGCTGCCACAGACCAGCTCTGCAGCCATGACAGCTGATCTCTTCTTCATAGCTGGCAAGCATTTTTACTTCCTAGAATTCATTCCAGATGGAGCATCATTCCCAGGAATTCTGGGGGAGAATGGCCAGCACAGACACACACACAGACACACACACTGGCAGCAAGAATGGAGGACACAAATTTCCCCCATAATGCCCTGGAATGAAATTATGTTCATTATATTCAACTACAGAAGTAGTTTGCTTGCCAATGCCATCAGGTGTGTGTGTGTGTGTGTGTGTGTGTGTGTGTGTGTGTGTGTGTGTGTGTAAAAAGGAAACATTAGCTCCTGCAACCACCAATGGTAAAGTCCCCATTCGTGGTTTGATCTGCAGAACTTAAATGAACAAGGTGATTCAAGTCGATGAGGGAGGAGAGCTGGTCTTGTGGTAGCAAGGATGAAGTGTCGCCTTTGCTAAACAGGATCCATCCTGGCTTGCATTTGAATGGGAGTTGCAGGGGAGTAACAGCAGGAGAGAGGGCATGCCCTCAACTCCTGTCCGTAGGCTTCCAGTGGCATCTGGTGGGCCACTGTGTGAAACAGGATGCTGGACTAGATGGGCTTCCTTGGGCTTGATCCAGCAGGGCTGTTCTTATATGTGAGTGCTGTAAGATTTTCTCCTTAGGGGATGGGGCCACTCTGAGAAGAAGACCTGCACATGTGTATGCAAAAGATTCCAAGTTTCCTCCTTGACATTTCCAAGATAGGGCTGGGAGAGACTCCTGCCTGCAACCTTGGAGAAGCCGCTGACAGTCATTGCTGAGATAATGCTGAGCTAGATAGACCAATGACCTGATTCGGTATAAGGTGGCTTCCTCTGTTCCTAATTTGGGAATCATTTTTTAAAAATCATTTAAAAACAATGCCAATGTATGATTAATGATTCACTCTTTAGTGTGTCTCACCAATATCAAATGCTAATTATTCAGCATCCGCCCAGCAAAAGTAACTTTCATGTGGCACAGAATGCTGGAGCTGGCAGATTCCATATATTATCTAAAAGCCAAGTCACTTCTATTTGCATAATATGCAGATTCGGAGAGGTGGGAAGGGTTCACTCAAGGAAGAAAACAGCAACAAAGGCGAGTCTGTCAGGCCCATCAGGAAGAAACTTGCCAAGGAAAAATAAGACATCCTGTGTTATCTAAGAGATGACAGTCCTCAGAATCAAACTGGGAGAAAGATGTTGTTGGACACATTGGGTGGGGGCCAAAAGGGGGGGGCGGGATCATTTCAGCTTCCCCAAGAGTTGCATTTTCAGTCTGAATCCAACATTCAGATTCTATGTTTTATATTTGGAATTTTGGGGAAGATTCCCAGAGAGCCAGGACTCCTGATTCTCAGACCCTGCATTATGGTGGTGGAATGGGGTGGACTGGGAGATTAAGGGTGGAGCCTAATGGGAGAGGTATGTGACCCAATCACACCTTATGACTAGGGATGCACAAATTGATTCAAATCCAGATCAATTCAACATGAATCTGGGTGATTCGAGTGATTTGAATTCAAACTGAATCAGCGCTTAAAAGGGCAATTCGAATCGAATTGAATCACCCGAGTCAGGCCCTTGGTCCATGTAGCTCAGCATTTTCTGCACTGACTGTCACCATCCAGACTGACTGGTAACACTCAGACCCACCCAGACTTTGATAAGAGTCTTTCCCAGGCCCACCTGGAGATGCTGTTAGGGATCGAACCCAGGAGCTTCTGCTAGAGCACTGAACTGGCTAGTCTGGTTCAGTTTGAGTCCAGAACGGACCTGGACCTGACCCAGACTTGGCCAGCTCAGTCTGGCACCCCGTCGAAACCTCTCGGTTCAGTTTGTTCTGGTCCAGGGGGTTCGCGAACAATTTTTAAAAAAAAATTACTTACCCCCTTTGGGGGAGGAGTTGGAGGTGGGGGAGGGGGTTCCATGTAGGTTTCCCCTCCCCTCTACAGCCTCCCTTTATGCCACCACTGGCTGTTCACCACCATGAACCAGTTCAAAATGGCCACTGCACCAGAGGGGGAAGGCCCAAATGGGCCAAAGAGCCGGGTGAACGGCCAGTGGCAGCATAACAGGAGGCCAGCAGGGTGAGTGGGAACCTCAGTGGACCCCCACCCCACTGCCTCCAACAACGAGCATGGTGCAGTGGTTAGAGTGCTGGACTAGGACCAGGGAGACCCGAGTTCAAATCCCCATTCAGCCATGAAACTAGCTGGGTGGCTCTGGGACAGTCACTTCTCTCTCAGCCTAACCTACTTCACAGGGTTGTTGTGAAAGAAAAACTCAAGTATGTAGTACACTGCTCTGGGCTCCTTGGAGGAAGAGCGGGATATAAATGTAACAACAACAACTCCTCTCCCAAAGGGGGTAAGTACATTTAAAATAATAATAATAATCTGTGAACCCCCAAACAGTTGGGGGGTGTTTGGTCTGGGGTCGGCCTGAACAGGGGATGGTTCGGTTCAACCCCGAACACGTTTGACGTCAAACCTGTTTGCACATCCCTAGCTTCTGCATGCAATGCAGATGCTCTACCACTGAGCTACGGGCAATCGGATGAATCTGGATATTCCACAAGTAGAGCAGAAAGTGCCCCCCTGATGTTGCTTCTCAGTGATGGAGAATGCCCCTTCACTCTCCCCCCACCATTCAAAGATTAGTCATCTGCTCTGAAATGCCAATCCTGATTCTGCCCCAGCACATCCCATAATCTCATACAAGAGGCTCATCTCACATCCCACCCCTCCTCCTGTTCATCACCTCCCTTGATCCAGATGATCTCCCACCTGTACATTATAAAGAAGCCTCATGTAGGACTCCCCGCTCACATCTATATATTGCTGACAGAGTGCAAATATCTCTTTGATCCTACTGATGCTGGGGAGGATATTGCTGAGCACAGCTGTGTTCCAGCATCAATGACCAACTCTCCATCTCCAGGGCTGGGGTGGAGAAGAGGCCCTTTCAGAAGCATCAGTCTCTGCTTGGGGAAGAGAGAGGAACCAGCATGAATGTCTCTTTCACCACTGGATGCTTTCCCTCTGTTTATTTTAAAGGACCAGCAGCGAAAAAAGGTTCTGTGTTTGGAAGTAAGTCCCCCTGCCGTGAACTGAACTCCTATGTAGGGCTGCCATATGTAAAAGCGGACAGGCATATTGCAAGGCTGGTCCTAGGGGTTTTGGTGCCCTAGGCAAAATTTGCCTTTGACATCCCCAGCTGAAAAGTGCACGGCTTTAACCAGAGCCACAGATGCTGCTCATTCTTGAGGTCGAATGACCAGCCCCCACTGGTTTGAGGATACAGTGGGAGAGGACAGCTGGTCTTGTGATAACAAGCATGACTTGTCCCCCAAGCTAAGCAGGGTCTGCCCTGGTTGCATTTGAATGAGAGACCACATGTGAGCACTCTAAGATATTCCCCTCAAGGGATGGAGCTGCTCTGGGAAGAGCATCTAGGTTCCAAGTTCCCTCCCTGGCAGCATCTCCAAGAGAGGGCTGAGAGAGATTCCTGCCTGCAACCTTGGAGAAGCCACTGCCAGTCTGTGTAGACAATACTGAGCTAGATAGACCAATGGTCTGACTCAGTGTATGGCAACTTCCTATGTCCCTATGTTCCTAATTCACAGTCTATTATGGGAATTGGGGGGGGGGGACTCTAATGCTTCAGAAATTAAAATATGCTGCTCCTAATTTGGAAATTCAGTCTGAGTCAATTTCTTTCTGAAAAGAAATGATGAGGCAGGCCATTCAGATTCAAGAGAGGGAGTGCAATTTCAGAGTCTAGCTGTTTATCGGAGTCCGAGGTTCAATGAGCGCTGTGTATTTTGGGGTACAAAATGTGCAGGCCATTGGGAACAGGGTACAGTATGACATCTTGTTTCCCTACATTACTGTGCAGTACTTCAGAGGTTATTACAAGAAGGAGAGAAAGGGCAACTGGTGCTCTTTATACACCTCCCAAGTTAGACAACCACCAAGGTCTGTCTAGTGGAAGGTTCCTGTGCATGGAACCAAGAAGCCCTGTACGGTTCAAATAGGACCAGACTAAAACTGAACCAGGCCAAGTTTGGATCTGTGCATGTCAATCCAGGCCCCAGTTTAGCTCAAGGATGAACCAGTTCGGGCCCAGCTCAAAGGCGGGGGTGGGAGGTTTCTAAGTTAAAAAACAAAACAACAACAACAACTCATGGCCAGGTCTGGCAACCTCCCATGGTGCTGCTGCCACAGCCGCAGCCACAGGGGTCACCAAAGTTTCCTCCTCCATCGCCAGCCTCCCCCAGAATGGCAATGGCCAGTGTGCATATGCTGCAGCTTTCAAAATGGCTACTGCAAACAGACAGAGGGCTGAAAAGGCCCATAAATGGGCCAAAATGGCTGAAAGAAGACCAGGGGGAGGCTGGCAGGGGAGGGGGGGACCTTTGGTGACTTTTCATGGCCAAGGCAGCACCCTCTGGAGACCACTGTCATGAATCTGTTAGCTCAGCTAACCCAACAGGATTTTACAACCCCCTTCAGCACTCCCCCTGGGAGTAACCAGAAAACAGCAGCAAAACCAAATGAAGGAAAATAAAAGGCTCACAAAGCAGATAGTCAATGGATTAAGTCCCCTGAACTGAAACTAGGTACCCCCCTCTAACACTAACTGAGTAATAAGTGGGAGAACAAGACAAAACAAGGAATGAAACAAGCGAAGAACACAGAACAAGGAATTAAGGGAACAATGCAGGAAAGTACAGACAAGGCAAACTGGGACACAGAAATGGTTGAAATTCAAGAGCACACTATCTGCAGCCAATGAAATTGCAAACAGCACCAGAGCAAAGAGAGACTGTTGAATAAATATGGCTCAAGAGAACCAGCAGCCAATCAGGCTTCCTTGAATCAGCACTTTGGCTTTCTTTCTTGGGATCTCCTACACCTGTGTGACTCCCACTGAGCCTGCCTCTTGAGACCTTGTCTCAAGACAGGTGAAATCCCAGGCTCTTCCCCATCAGAGATTATATCTGGCAGCTGTTGTGAATCCTCAGCTCCAGAGACTGGTTTCTCTACCAAATCCTGTGGCTGTGCCTCTAAGCCAGTAAGTTCTCCTGCTCTGACTCTTCTGAGTCAGAAGTCTGAGCCATGGCAGCCACCAGGCCTGGCTGTAAGGTTTGTTTGTTGTTGTTTTTATTTAAAAAATAGCATTTAGAACTCCTGAGACAAGCTGAGCTGAACCAAACTGGGCCCTGTTTGACTCAAGGGAGAGGCATCAAACAGGCCTGGTTTGATGTTGAACTGGCTTGACCTTGAGCCAGTTCGCTCATCCCTACTGTTAACAATTCTGTAAAAGAACATCCTGGTATGACAAACTAGAAAAACCCATGTGTCATATGTCTCCAAGTAGCTAGAGAAGCACCACCCACCACAAGAAGACTGAACCATTACATCCTCTAGTCTTGGCTTTATAAGAGCCAACATAAACCCCTCTAATGGTTCCTCCGCCACAAAATAGCCAAGATCTTACAGCCTAGATCCTTTGCAGATGCACACACTCTGAGTTATAGAGATAATAAATTGAGAGAATGACAGTCCAAACATCCAGAGATGAAGCTTGAGATGGATATCAAACACTGGCAGATGAGAGAGCAAGTCTTGCAAGATGATCTTAAAATCTGGGTAGGTGCCTACGGATGGATAGAAAGGCAACCTTTAAGGTATCCTGTGTGTTTCCCGTACTCTGGGAAACAATGAGTAGCCTCCAGACTAAGTTCCTCAATAGTACTGCTTAGGAGCTGCTCTACACTGCTACTTAATTTCAATAGGACTACTTGGGAGTAATTTAGTCTGGCTACAGTCCAATGCCCAATTTAGTTTTTATGTCATATATTTAAGATTGGTCATTGACCATAATGAAGATTATCCATCCATTCACCACAATTTAGGAGAAGGAGTAGTAGTTGTAGTAAAGCCAGTCCACCTGGATTCATCAGATGAGGAATGAAGGAGAGGTGCACCCCATTGGCTCAGAGGGAACCAGCTGCCAATGAGGCTCCCTACTTTGCTTCTGCTGCAGTTGACATTTCAGTTAGTTATCATGGACCCATAATGCCAGCCCCTGAATTGGCTTATTCCACCTCTTCTCTCCATGACCCTTATCCCTGGAGCATCATGTTTTTTAGACCGCAAGCCAGTGTCGTAAACTGTAAACTACCTTGAGTGCATTGGCAGAAACGTAACCTATAAATGCCGTCTATACATAAATAAAAGGCTTCTGTGTGAAGGGAGTCCAATCCAGCCAAGTTAAGCCTTGACTAAACCACACAGAGAGAAAGGGAATGGGACTTGGCTGCCAATTTTACCTAAAGGTATTTGGAAGAAAATATGAGCATTGCTGACTGGGTAGCATTCCCCCAGGATTTGAACAGAAGCCAAACGAGGGAGATGCAGAAAGCCCCAAGGAAATTTCATTTGTCTGACTTGTTTGGCTTCCCTTGTAAGTCCTCAGATGTTTTGTCTTGGGAGAAATCCTGAAATCTGCCGCACATGACGTTTTTGGTGAAAATTCAGGCCCAACCCTGAAAGGACATTGGCACCCGCCACGTGGTATGACATGTGTATGACAGGCCACCAGGGGGCAGTGCTTTTGGATCGTTCCTGAAGTCAGGAGCAGCCATTTTGGCATGGCCTCCGAGGCAGGCAGAGGCAAATCGTCTGAGGAGCGAGGCTGAGTCTTCCTGCGAGGACCGAGTAACTTTGAAAAGCCCTAGAAGTGGGTCTGTTTGCCGTCTATCAGGCAGAATCCAGCATTCATTGTGGTCTATTAGGAAATGCCTCTCGTTTAATTAGAGGACAGCTTAGTGTTATCTTGTGATGCATTTTTCATAGTCCCCCTTTCCATCTGCCACGGCTGCTGGGCTTGGTGTTTTAAAGAGCAGGAGGCCCCTTTGATGTGTTTTTCTCAGCTGCCTGTTCCTAGGTCAGGATGCTTCTGTGATTCCTCCAATGGCGGGGGGGGGGGACTGCGTCAGTTGAGAAGGTTGGGTGGTCACACATCACCCACGCACTGCCCAGCATGTCAGCAGAGAGATGTATAATTGAGCTATGGATATTAAAGGCCCTAGCACTGAACATGACTCCGCTCACTACTTCTGTTATAGTTGTGCTGAATATCCTCCAGTTTTCATTTTCAGGACCAAAAGCAGTGATTTCAATGGAGTGGGAAAGCATTTACATTTTTTTAAAAATTGCTTGGACTGTACATATATAACCATCTTTTCCAAATCCCGTTCCACGCCGTTGTCTCTCCTTGCTGCTGTTTTGTCCTCCTTGCAAGTCACACAGGTGATCCCCGGAGTCCCGGAGTCTACAGGGTGATGCTGCATCACTATGTAGCCAGTCCGATTTGTCTGTGTGATGATGTCAGTGAGAAATTGGTCAGCTGAAAACGAAAAAGGGCAATTTGCATGGATATCACACTAGTCTTGTTACGAAGCGGCATTTCCTCCCGACCGTCCCGAAAATGAACGTTGTTATATCACCCCATGGACCTCTACCACAGTTCTGTGCTAGTTGTTTGCATAATGGACATTTCAAATTGGGGTTTGAAGGAAATGTTCCAAAAATGAATATTTTCATATCACAGTACTCTGGTAAAGGTTTGGGGGATCTACGATGATGATATAGAAATATTCATTTTGGGTAGCATTTCCTTTGAACCCCTATTTGAAATGTCAATTGCTCCTTTAAATGAGGGGCAGAAAACAGCACAGACCTCTTGGAGAGGGGCTTGAAGAGATATGATGATGATAGTATGGAAATCTCCTCCCTCTCTCCCCCTCTCTCTCTCCTTCCCTCCTTCTCTCTTTTACATTTCTTTCTGACCCCTATTTGAGATGTCAGTCCCTTAAATGAGGGGCACAAAACAGCACAGAACTCTTGGAGAGGAGTTTTTTGGGGGGGGCATAAGATGATATTCATTTGTTAAGTGGTTGGGAGAGAATGCAGCTTTTTAATAAGGAATGCTGGGGGGGGGGATCGCTGGGGAAAGCAAAGCTTTGCTCACCCTGCCAAAATTATTTGCAAAGACCTCTATTACTTTATTATTTATCATGACGATTATCAGTATGCAGTTATGCAGGACGATCAAAGTGCATGGCTCTGTCATAAACAAACAAAAGACATAAACAAAAGAGACAGGTCCCGTCCCTGCAGTGGCAGCCTCCTTGAAGGAGAGTGCCAAATATTGCTGCCCTCCTTTCCCCTTCTCCATTTTTCAAGCAACCATAGCAATAGTCACCACCACAATTCCAGGTGCACATGAACACTCACCCCAACTCCTCCTTTGCAGGGGCAATCATTGCCCCTGAGGAGAGACTCCAGACCTTTGTGGGGATGGCAGTAGATGTTCTCATTTTCTCTCTCTCTCTATCATATTTTAATACTGCCCCAAGCTCACGTCTCTGGGCAGTTTACAACAAGCAAACAAAAAGGTTAAAACATGAGTCAAAACAAATGACGACAGAAAACTTAAAACAGTAGTTAAAACAACAAAAAATGATATCGTAAAAGTTAAAACATTACAACGATTCAAATTTTAAAACAGTTTAAAACGATGTTAAAACTGTTGAAACAAGATTTAATTAAAAGCCTGGGTGAACAGATGTGTCTTTAAGGACTTTTAAGAGTTGTCAGAGATGGGGAGGCTCATATTTCAGCAGGGAGCACGTTCCAAAGTTTTGGGGCAGCAGCAGAGAAAGTCTGTCCCTGAGTAGCCACCAGATCAGCCGGTGGCAACTGCAGATGGACCTCTCCTGCTTGCTCTTCTCTTCATTGCTGTTCTGCTTCCTTCACCTTCTCATCATCAGCCCAGCAGCACACAAGGGAGGGGATGAAGGAATGTGCATATGCCTCGCAGTAGGCAGCAGTGGTAACAGAGAGGAGAAGGAGAGGAGAAACTCTTTGCCAATTGGTGGCTGTGCTGTCCTTGCTTGTGTGCTAAGCAGCAGTTGAGTCGGAGGGCTTCCTCCTACCCACCAGCTGTACCCAGCCACTGAATAATGTAGAAGGAAAACCACTCCTACATAAGCAACTGGAAAAGCCAAGTTCCTGCTTAGCACAAAAGCATGAGTAGCACCCCTGGCTTTGGTTTCAACTGAGGAACAACTGGGGAATGGGAGCATGCACATTTCCCAAATAATAATAATAATAATAATAATTATTATTATTATTTATACCCTGTCCCTCCAGTGCACTACTGCTCAGGGCAGCTCACAACAATAAGATAGATACAAGATACAATAAAAGTAATAAAATTAACTAAATTAAACAAAAAAGGTGTCAGATTAAAAACCACAATTATTATTAAGTTCAAATTAAAGGTTATTTTAAAAGCTAAGAACTGGAAATTATAAAAAGCTAAAGAACCTACCAGATACAACAAACAATGCAGCATTAAAAAGCCTCCTCAAAAAGGTGTGTTTTAAGATGTTTTTTAAAAACACTGAGGGAGGAAACATGATGAAGCTCTTCAGGGAGGGCGTTCCAAAGCCAAGGGGCCACAACCAAAAAGGCCCTGTTTCTAGTCCCCGCCAACCAGATCTCTGTTAGTGGTGGGGCCATGAGCTGGGCCTGAGATGGTGATTAAGCTCAGAGGCTTCTCCTGCCCTTGTTAAAAACATGTGAACTGCCCTAAGATAAGGCAAAGGGAAAAGAGGTGGTTTTGTTATAGCAAAGCATGACTTGTCCCCTTAGCTAAGCAGGGTCTGCCCTGGTTGCATATGAAAGGGAGACTTGATGTTTGAGCACTGTAAGACATTCCCCTTAGGGGATGGAGCTGCTTGGGGAAGAGCAGAAGGTTCCAAGTTCCCTCCCTGGCCACAGATAGAGCTGAGAGAGATTCCTGCCTGCAACCTTGCAGAAGCCGCTGCCAGTCTGTGTAGACAATACAGAGCGAGATGGACCTATAGTCTGACTCAGTATATGGCAGCTTCCTATGTTCCTATAAGATGTTCTAAGTTGTCTTGAAAATGTGAGAGGGAAAAGGATTTCTCTCTATCCATATTCTCCACACCATGCATGAATTTAAAGACCACTATCATGTCTCCCCGCATTCGTCTTTTTTCTTGCCTGTGGGCTTTCCAGAAGCATCTGGTGGGCCACTGTGAGAAACAGAGTGCTGGACAAGGTAGGCCTTTGGCCAGATCCAGCAAAGCTGTTCTTATATCCTTATGTTCATAGGATGTTGCCTGCTACTTAATTGTCTGTCTGCTCCATCTGTGTCCAGCTTATCCACACTGACTGGCCGCAACTTCTCCAGGGTCTTTCCCAGCCCTTCCTGGATAGGCAGAGAATGAAGCTTGGATCTCCTGAAGGTAGATGTTCTATCATTGTCAATAGACCCTTCCTCAAGGTGAGAAACCCTAACCCTTCCCCAGCCTGATATGTGTGAGAAATGGAGGATTTACCATTTAGAAAATGAAGAAATACGTTTCAGTTCTAATCAGGGAACTCCACCAGCTCATTTTGGATGGGAACTGAGTTGCTGTTTGAGCAATGCATTTCCTAAAGCCCGGCTCTCCCTTGGGCCAGACATTGATTGCTGGTTTTTCAAGAGTGCTGCCCTTTCTTCCTTCAAAGCTTCCTCTGGACTGCAGAAGTTGGCAGCCAATTGGCATTCTCAGGCAGCGCAGCAGACTTTGAAAAACTGCCAAATGGTATGAAGAGTGCTGCTAAAGAACATAAAATAAAAAAGAGAAATGGATTCAGTCAGTTGCATGAGGAAGAGTCAAGGATTAGGAGGCTGGAGGCTCAGCCCCCAACAAGCAGTGCTGACCACTTAAGGCATGGAGGGTTTTAAACCTGGGGTCCTGGCAAGAGACACCAGACCCTCAGGATGCTTCTGAGATTTTCTGCATCCAAATATCTGCCTGGATTTGGGGGTTTTGAATTCCTTAAGGATTCTCCATTGGTCCAGATGTAATTCTGATCTTTATACTCAGCATCAGAGAGAGGACAGATGGTCTTGTGGTAGCGAGCAGGACTTGACCCCTTTGCTAAGCAGGATCCACCCTGGTTGCATATGAATGAAAGACATATGCAAGCAGGGCAGACCCTGCTTAGCTAAGGGGACAAGTCATACCTGCTACCACAAGACCAGCATTCCTCCCTTACTCCTTGGGAAAGAGGGCAACCAAGAAGGATAGAACTGGGCTTACCAGACTATTAGTAGGCAGGCAGCAGTCTTCCAAAAAGGAGGCAGAGGAGGAGACGGCATTACTCTGCTTGGTGCTGCCACCTTTGCCCTGAGTAGTTGGCCGATCGGAGCTAATGTTGTGTCACAGGAAACATCTGTTTAAGGTGCATAACTCCTCCGGATGTCTATCCTGAGCTGTGACAGCAGCATAGATAGGCTCGGCACCAACATGTCCAAGTGAAATTGGAAGACCATGAGGTTGTTCACACAACCAGCCCTGCAGGGGTCGGACAGGGCTACCTCATGTAGAACTTGTTGTATACAGCACCAAGGTCACTCTCAATCCTGGCCCTCCACCGCCAGGTAGCCCTGCTTTTCAACCTCGCCTAAAGGTGAGGTGCCTCCTACCTCATGCCTAGGTCATGTGGGGTGCTAGCAGACTTACCATAGTCTTACCATACTTACCATAGAGTCTGGGGGAAGGAGCAACCCGGCAGCAGGAACTTCCCCAATGCACTGTGCTGCTCGAATGGTACATTGTAGGATTCCCGGTGACTAGGTTTCCTCCCCCACTGGCTCCTGCTAGGGATGTGCGGTCCAGCGGTTCGGTCTGGGGGTTCGTGGTCAAACCGAACCACCACCACCCCAGTTCCGTCAGACATGAACTGGAATGCCGGGTCCGGTCCAGCAGGTCAGCGAACTTTTTTAAAAAAAATTAAGTCAAAGAAGTACCTGTAGCCCCTTCGGGGGGCTTGCTGAAGTCGTGGGGTGGGTGGGTCCATGCGGGTTCCCTCTCCCCCCACCGACCTTCCTCATCACCACCACAGCCGGGTAAGTGAAGCATTTTCGGCCCTTTCGGGCCTCCGTAAGAGCAAGCGGCTGGCATTTTGGCGGCCGCCGCGCATGTGCAAATGCCCTCTGTGAGGCTCTCTCGAGCTGCCATGGCCTCGCAGAGGGCATTTGCGCATGCCCAGCATCCGCCAAAATGGCGGCCGCTTGCTCTTAAGGAGGCCCGAAAGGGCCGAAAATGCTTCACTTACCTGGCCACGGTGGTGATGAGGAAGGCTGGTGGGAAGAGAGGGAACCCATGCAGGCCCCACCCCCGTGGTTTCAGTAGGCCCCCCCGAAAGGGCTACAGGTACTTCCTTGACTTAATTTAAAAAAATAATAATTGCGGACCAGTCTGGGACCGGACCGGGAGGGTCGATGGGGGGCCGGAACGAATTGACCTGGTTCCGTTTGAGGCCAGTCCGGCCTCAAACCGAACCGGGACAAATGGTTCCGTGCACACCCCTAGCTCCTGCTGCTCATCGTGTCACTCATCTGCCCTATTTTGCTGTGATCATGTGGGGTAAGGCAGCCAGCCCCAGCTCTGTTGGTCATGTGAACGACCTTAATATTAGGCTTCCTCCCAAGGAGTAAGATCTGGACATTTCCTCAGATTGTTTCTCTCCCTTTCCTCTACATCCCTAGCACAGAGTTCTTACCATACTATTAAAGGTACAGTGTGCTGTCGAGTCAGTGTCGACTTGTGGTGCCCACAGAAAAGCCCTGTGGTTGTCTTTGGTAGAATACAGGAGGGGTTGCCCATTGCCATCTCCCGCTCAGTGTGAGATGATGCCTTTCAGCACCTTCCTATATCGCTGCTGCCCGATAGAGGTGTTTCCCATATTCTGGGAAACATACCAGCGGGGATTTGATCTGACAACCTCTGGCTTCCTAGTCAAGTCATTTCCCCACCATGCTACTACTCTCTCCCAAAGGGAGAAGGGATTGAGGTGTGTGTGTGTGTGTGTGTGTGTGTGTGTGTGTGTGTGTGTGTGTGTGTGTAGAGGACAGACTGAGTGAGCTGTCATGCTCTCTTACTGCATAAGCCTGAATGCCTCCCCCTAAGGAATTCTATCAATCTTACGGATTTTTTTGTTTTGTTTTCCTCAATATTCCCCAGATATTTTGCCTAAACAGCTGCCACCAAATTCTCTTCAAAATTTCACGCAAAATGAAATGAAGCAGGGGCATTGCTAGCTATAATGTAAAAGATTTGGGGCCTGGGCCCATAGCCTCCCTTTTGGTAATTAAACTCAATCATACCCACCCCCATAATAAATGATTATTACCTACCTCCCTACTTACTTAAGGATTTAATGGCTGAAAGGGAGGAAGCAGACCGAATCTGGGGGGTGGGAGTTCCAGAGTAGAGGGGCAGCAATAGAGAAAGCCCTTCTATGGGCCCTAGTACTATGGACCTCTCTGAGACCAGGGACCAAAAGAAGGGCAACCTGAGAAGATCTCACAGGATGGGACGGGACTGGCCGGGAGAGGCGGTCCTGATGGTAAACAGGTGCTAAGCCCTGAAGGGTTTCAAAGGTGAGAAGCAGCACTTTAAATTGGACCAGTACAGCAACCGCAAGAGAGGTGTTACACTATCATATCTTCTAGCGCCCATAAGCAGGTGGGCTGCCGCATTCTGGACCAACTGAGGCTTCCAGGTTGTCTTCAAAGGCAACCCCAGGTAGAGCACATGACAGTAATCCAGATGAGAGATGACGAGGGCATGAGTGACCATTGCCAGGGCCTGCCAGTCGAGATAGGGCCACAACCGGCAGACCAGCTGAAGCTGAGCAAAAGCACCTCTGGCCACGGCCTCCACCTGCTGCTTGAGCAGGAACCGTGAGTCCAAGACGACCCCCCAAGTCACGGATCACCCCCTACAGGGGCGGTGCAACCACATCCAGAGAGAGACTCAAACACGGCAACTGGCCAGGTCGAGAAGCCAGCAAAAACAACTCAGTCTTGGTGGGATTAAGTCTGAGCTTGTTTTGGCCCACCCAGGCCCTAACAGCCTCCAAACATTGGGCAAGCACAGAAACAGCATCTCCAGAGTGGCCTGGGGTGGCCATATATAACTGGGTCTCATTGGCATATTGATGGAATCTCACCCCCAACTGGCAGATGACCTGTCCCAGCAGTTTCATGTAGATGTTAAAAAGAATGGGTGTGAGAACGGAGCCCTGAGGGACCCTTTAGAGGAGTGGCCACAGGGCAGAGCACTCGCCACCAAGGCACACCAACTGAAAGCACCCACTAAGGAAGGAATGGAACCACTGCAAAACAGTGCCTCCCAGTAACCAACCTGCATAGGAGCTCCAGAAGGATATGAGGGTTGATGGTATCAAAAGCCACTGAGAGATCTAAAGAACCAAGAGGGGGCGCTACCCTCATCAAGGTCATGATACAAATTATCAACCAGAGTGACCAATGCCATTTCTGTGCTATGCCGTGGCCTGAAACCCGACTGGCAAGGATCTAGAAAACTGGCTTCATCCAGAACTCTTTCAAGCCAGGCACTACAATCTTCTCCAAAATCTTCACAAGCAAAGGAAGTATGGAGATTAGCCTATAATTATCAAGGACCTCAGGATCAAGAGAAGTCTTCTTCAAGAAAGGGTGCACCACAGCCTCTTTTAAGGCTGCTGGCACAGACCCCTCATGAAGAGAAGAATTCACTAACTTCTGAAGCCAGGATCTTATGTTCCTGCTGGCTGCTCTAATATGTTTTTTAAAGTCTCTAGGAACATTGGAACATAGGAAGTTGCCATATACTGAGTCAGAGCATTGGTCTATCTAGTTCAGTATTGTCTTCACAGACTGGCTGCAGCTTCTCTGAGGTTGCAGGCGGGAATCTCTCTCAGCCCTCTCTTGGAGATGCTGCCAGGGAGGGAACTTGGAACCTTCTGCTCTTCCCAGAGTGGCTCCATCCCCTAAAGGAAAAATATCTTACAGTGCTCACACATCAAGTCTCCCTTTCATATGCAACCAGGGTGGACCCTGCTTAGCTAAGGGCTAGGGTTACGGTTACAGCACTTCTGAAGGTGGAAGCAACAGAGAACTTGGCATGGCGAGGAACTGTCTCCCATACTGCTGTACTTCCTTTCTGGAAAAGGTCATGGAGGTGGCCAGTATAGCTAAATGTTTTCTTAGGCTATCGGATTTTCTTACCCTATGTACATCAGCATGCTCAACTGCAGTGGAGCATGCTCAGTATGAATCAATCCTGAGTTTCCCAGCAAAGGAGCACCAGGCTTGGGAGCGATCCACAACCAGCCCCACCCAGGTTGGGGTGGTCATGTGAATGACCTCATAATCTGGTCTCTCCACTGCAGTAGCTTCAACTCACCACTGCTGCCTTAGGTCCTTGCCCCATCCAAGATGCTGCTTCCAGTCCTTTTATATTTGTCTGCTTTTTGGTCTCCAAGAGATGCCGGTTCCAACTTCCTTAAGAGTTCCCTTCCTGTAAAGCATCCAGCCTCTGAAAAGTCATATTGGGGAGTGCTGATAACTGGGAGATCAGGCACTTGTGGGCGATTGATCTGAATTCTGTACATATCAAGCGGCACAGCTCTTGCGAGATGAGAAGTACAAGCTGGAGCCTTTGGAGGCCATTGTTGGAGATTAATATTGCTTGGCTCAGGAAGCAAACGGCAAACAAGGCTGTGATTAAACTCGGAGGCGTAAAACACTGGCGGACGGGCGCCTCAGAGCACGTGGCGGAGGTGTGCTCTACAGAGATAAGCAACCAAGCCACGATAAACATGCATCAAATGCAACAGAGGTACAGTAGCAAAAGCCCCACTCTTCAGACTGATTTGAGCTTCAGTCTCCGTGGGAAAGAAAGTTTTGATCCTGCACTCAGCTCAGGTCACCCGCTCCCCGCCACTGGTTTAGAAGTTGCCCTCTGCGGAGCTCGTGATTGTCGTCCTGTGGTAATTGCATAAGTCACTCCTGAGAGCTGGGTGTTTGGGAGAGTATTTGTTGCGATTTCCTGCCGTATCTCAAAGACGCCAGCAATTAGGCACTTTGGATACGGTCTGTGAAACTGCAAAGCCTGAGTCCTGTTGTCTTGTTTGGAAATGGCTCTTTCCCCCCCTGCACTGATCATGAATCGTATTCCATGAGACGGTGGGATTTCGCTGGAGGAAGTTGACCTCGGAATGGAACATTCAAGCACAGCAAAATTTGAAGGAGAGGTTAGGGTTCCTCTTCGAGCAAGCTGCTTGAGAAATTTCAAGCAAAGCTGAACAAATAGGTTTTGAAAAGGCTAGCCAAGTGTTTCACACATCCCTCCGTAATACTGTTGCTGATATTTTTAAATAAATAATTATAATAATTCATGGATTATAAGCGATTATAATAATTATAATAGTCTCCGGATTATATACCGGATTATACCGGATTATATACCGGATTGTACCGGATTATAGTCTCTCGGATTATAATAATTTACTAGCATCTGCGCATCCGCTGACCCGCTTCTCCCCCTGCCTGCTTCTCCACCTGCCTGGCCCGCTTCTCCCCCGCTTCTCCCCCCACCGCCCAGCACTCTCTGGCTAGCCGTCACCTCCGCCCGCCCGCCCGCCCACGTGCCCGGCCCCTTTTCGGACCAAAATTGCCCCATACTGTGTTGGCAGTGCGGCCGGAACGGCTCTCCCTACAGGCTGATCTCCCTCCCGAACAGGACCGTACAGCCCCATTTGGGAGGGAGACCATGCCCCCACATCTGACATCAGATGCAGTGGGCGTGGCTAGCCAGCCCCCTTCATCCAACATCAGACGTGGGGGCGGGGCCAGGGGGCTGCAGTTGTGGCCGAACACAGGCTGCCAACAGCCTCCCTCCACCACTGTCATGTGAGCATGTGGCTTGCGTGCCTTTGGAGCTGTGTGTGGTCATCTGGAGAAAGGTAGGTTGAACCCGGCCTTCGCTCCCACCCGCCCGACCATGTGTGTGCTCGTGTGCATAGCCTCTGAGTCTTATACCTCCTTAAAGAGAGGCTTCAGACAGGAGTCTCTTCCAGCCTCCCTGGAGATGTCAGGGAGTGAAACGAGGGCCTCCTGCCCACAAGTGGATGCTCAGAGAGCACTCGCATGCAGTCTCCCCTCCAAATGCAAACCAGGGTGAACCCTGCTTAGTAAAGGGGACAAGTCATGCTTGCTCGTGCAAGATCAGCTCTCCTCTCCACTTGGATGTCTCATGGGAACAGGAAGCTGCCATATACCAGGTCATCCCATTGGTCCATCTAACCCAGAATTATCTCTAACGTCGGGCAACTGGCTATCCAAAGTTTCAGACAGGAGTCTCTCCCAGCTCTACCTGGAAATGCCACTCGGGATTGAACCTGGGACCTTCTGCATGCAAAACAGGGGCATGACACCTGAGCTGTGGGCCCACCCTCTAAAATTAATGGGTATGATCTATAGGAATATGGGAGCCTAGGAAGCTACTGTCTCCTGAGTCCGACCACTGGTTCAGTATAGTCTACTCTGATTGGCAGCAGCTCTTTCAGGCGGGAATGTTTCTCAGCCCTGCCTAGAGATGTTGCCGGGAAGTGAACTTGGGATCTTGTGCAAGCTAAGCAGATGTTGTACCCCTGACCTACAGCCCCCATCTTTCCTGTATATTCCATCGTGTTTAGGAAGAGGAGGTTAGGTGATTCTCCCTGATCCCAGTTAGGTGATTCCGGGTGAGGTCTGTTTCCTGTCTGAGCAACGTGGAAGTCTCTTTCTGTTCCGTGCAGGTTGCCTTGAACACAGCTGGACCTGAGAACAGTTTAGTGATTCTCATAAGAACATCAGAAGCTGCCTTCTGCCAAGTCAGACCCTTGGTCCATCTAGCTCAGAATTGTCAACCCAGACTGGCAGCAGCTTCCCTAAGGCTGCAGGAAGGAGTCTCTCTCAGCCTTATCTGGAGATGCTGCCAGGGAGCGAACTTGGAAACTTCTGCATTCAAGCAGGCACGTGCTTTTCCCAGAGTGGCCCCATCCACTAAGGGGAATATCCTACAGTGCTCATACATGTAGTCTCCCATCCAAATGCAAACCAGGGTGGGGCCTGCTTAGCAAAGGGGACAATTCATGCTTCCTACCACAAGACCAGCTCTCCTCCCATAAGAGGAGGAGGACCAACCATGGTATTTTTCTCGCTTGCTCATTCCGTCCCTGTTGTTCAGAGTGGATCGTGGCATATTGAGGTGCATATGGAGTGGGCCCACTCAGTAATTAGAAAATATAAAGCAAGTTATAAACACAAAGTTGATAAATAACAGATTGGGAAAATGGAGTGGGTGGCAGGAATGAATATAAATTAGATATTAACATAAAGAGGGCGAGAAATAAAGGACACCCAAGATGTTGACATAATATCGGCATCTATCTATATATTTATTTCTCCTAGACGTACCCGCTGCTAATCCCATGCGTGGCAGCCCTCACGAGTGTTTGTGAGGAACTGCCGGACTAGCAATGGGGACAGGGAGAAAACGGTGGCCAGGATGAGGAAGAGGTGGCCGGCCGGCCGAGCCATTGGGATGACGAGATGCCGGCAGGCTGGCCCGGCCGCTGGGAGCAGGCGGCGGGCAGGAGGAAGGGATGGGATGGCTTGAAAGCTGGCCAGAAACCACAGCCATGGTGGCAGAGAAGTGGGCTGGGCGGGCTGGCAGAGGCACAGATGCTCTGTGCCCGGCCCATCTCTCTCTCTTAGACGTACCCATCACTAATCCCCTGTATGGCAGCTCTCGCGAGAGTTCATGAGCAGCTGCCCGGATAGCACAGGCACAGGCGGAGGAAATAGTGATGGCGGCTGGCTGGTGGGTGGGCAGAGGTGGTGGGAGGCGGCGGCCAGCCGGAGGAGGTCGTGGGCATGCTGGCGGGTGGGCGGAGGCGTCCAGCCGGCAGGAGGGCAACAGCCAGGTGGCTGGTTGGGGAAAGTTAGTGCTGGCGGCTGGCAGGCAGGCAGAAAACAGCCATGGCAGCGGGCAGACGATATAACGGTGGTGGGAGGGATAGAAAAGGCGGAGAACGGCTGTGGCAAACTAGAGGCACAGATGCTCTGCCTCCAGCCCAGCTTGTTTTGTTTGTTTGTTTATTTATCTATTTATTTATTTATATCTGTGTAAACCGCTTTGGGGGCGTTTGAAAAGTGGGCTCAAAATATTTGTTGTATTTGTCGTCGTCTTTGTGCCGAGAGACCTCAAAAAGGGTACCATGATTATATATGTCTCTAACTTGCTGATGGTCCAAAGAGCTCAGAGTAACAGACAGCCCCCCCCCGCTGCCGTTTGCCTCACAACAACCCTGCAAGGTAAGTTAGGCTGAGAAAGAACAACTCAACCAGGGTGTCAGGGTTCTCCCCGGGAATACCAGGGTCTCCTTGGCGGATAAACCTATGGACTTAGAACCTGAGGGGAAGGCCATTCCTGAGGTGGAACTTATCATGGAGAGAAGGAAGGCTGGTGGGGGGGAAGGGAACCTCGGCAGACACCCCCACACACACTGCCACCTCGGAGAAGCCTGTTGGAGGGGGTAAATTTTCTTCTTTTAAAAAGTGAGTAAAAGGTCTGTGAACCCCCCGAATGGGCTGGGGAGGGGGTCCCAGCCTTGTGTTGAGCAGAACCGGGGGTGGTTCGGCTTGACTCCGAGCCTTTGGGCCAAACCGATTCGACCCAGCCTTCCCTGGAGATGCTTGGAATGATACCTGGGTCCTTTGGCATACAAAGCAGGTGCTCAGCCCCGGAGCTGCAACCCCATCCCAAAACAGGCTGTCCAAAAGTTCTCCCTTCAGAACATTCAGCCCAGTTATTATTCATTTTACTAAAGCTTCCCAAGTTTGTATGTTTTAAACACACACACACACACACACCCTGAAACTGTGCAGCCAGATTCTACACCTGGCTTCAGGCGCCAGTGGATGATAGGCTGCTGCCAAAGCAATGAGTCCAGCTGCAAAAGCCTGCAGCCATCTGTAATTAGAGAAGGCCAGGATACTTGGTGTGAGAACTGGGGATGGGAACCACGTCTGTGAACTATCGGAGGCCATGTAATAGCTCCAGGCTGAGGACTAGACAAAGAGCTGGCGCTTGGACACATCAAAGACGTGGAGAATCTAGGCTGCAACGATGAGATTTTTATTAAAAAATAAATAAATCACGACCAAACATTCATCTCTAATCACAGCCCTCCTCTCTCCCAAATGACTCCATCATCATGCTTATGTCTCAGTTGACTCTTCCTTAAGGGGCATACAAGGGGAAATCTGTTCCTTTGGCCAGGGAGGAGATCTGGTCTGGTGGTAACAGGCATGAATGGTCCCCTTTGCTAAGCAGGGTCTGCCCTGGTTTGCATTTGAATGATTACCTGTGTGAGCACTGGAAGATATTCCCCTTAGTCAGGGGTGTTGGGAGCTTGGCAGCAGCCAGAGAAACACGTGCATTCCACCAGCCAGGCCCCCTGTATCTGATGTCAGATGCAAGGGGGTGCAGCCAATGCCAAGAATAGGGTATGTCACCCTGGCAGATCTTCCCCTCCCCAATCAGCAGGTTGTGGACTCATTGACTGGGAGCTCATTAGAAGCTGCCATATACTGAGTCAGATCCTTGGTCCATCCTGCTCAGTATTGTCTTCACAGACTAGCAGCAGCTGCTCCAAGGTTGCAGGCAGGAGTCTCTATCAGCCCTGTCTTGGAGATGGTCTGACTCAGTAGAAGGCGGCTTCCTATATTCCTGTGTTCCTCTTCCACTGAGCTATGGCCACATCCCATAAGGGGAATATCTTACAGGGCACACAAGACCAGCCCTCCTCCTATTTCAATGAGGTTGGAGGAGAAGCTGTTTATGACGGCCCCAGACCAGAAAAACCACAATGCAAACAGCTGATGAATACATTATGGGAAAACAATCCACTCTTGCCAAATTCTAAAGGCAGTCAAACAAAATTGTTCGTAACGGTTGAGATACGATCCTCCCCATCTCTGGCAATTAAAAAATAAATAAATCTGAAAACCCATCTTTTCACCTAAGCTTTCCCAGCTTATTGCAATTGTCTGTTTTAATTTTTTTTGTTGATTTTAAATTGTCGACTTGTTTTAACTTTTTATATGTGTTTAAATTGTTTTAGGTTAACCGCCCAGAGACGAAAGTTTGGGCGATATAGAAGTTTGATAGATAGATAAACTTGACAACATTGGAAGAAATCATGTCATTCTGATCAGAGAGTAAATGTTGGAGAAATGGCGATGATGGATACATAGTAAATGTATGGCCTGGAAAGTTAGTTATAAAGGTGTTATATACTGGGCACAGATATTTCTAGAAAAGTCGCATTGTAATAATATGAGCCATTTTCGATGGTGCCCATGCCACATGGGCAAAGGCGATCTATATAAGGGATCTTATTAAATTTTACTTCCAAAATGGCTGTGGGAATCAAGCTGTCCTTCTCAGCTCCTGTCTCACAGTCAACCCCCGCCTTGGATTTTGCTAACACATGACCGGAAATTGAGATCATGCCCAGCTGGTGTTACCATCCTAGCAATCTTCAATCAGTCGCCTTTATTTCGGTTTTGGACCAGCATAAGAGCAGTTGAATACATGAGGCACAGGCAGGGATACAATATAAAATATAAAACTACAGTTATGAAGCTATAAAAGTGTAGGGTAGTAATAAGGTGGAAGAAAACTTTTTTAAAAAATAGCATTTAGAATAGAACTGAGACTGCCTGCAAGAGCGACATCTGGACCCTAGTAAACTGTAGGTCAGAAGGGCATTATGTGTAAGAGTACTTAAAAGATAATTAAAATAATTAAGAGTGTAAAAGTAAATAAGGGAAAAAAATGAAGTATGCAATTAAAAAGAGGTTACAATAGCTTGTTTGAGAGCTCAGGTTAAGACTGGATTTTTATTTTATCTTTATTTATTTATTTATTTATTTATTTTACATTTTCTATCCTGCTCTTCCTCCAAGGAGCCCAGAACGGTGTACTACATACTTAGGTTTCTCCTCACAACAACCCTGTGAAGCAGGCTAGGCTGAGAGAGAAGTGACTGGCCCAGAGTCAGCAAGCAAGTCTCATGGCTGAATGGGGATTTGAACTTGGGTCTCCCCGGTCCTATTCCAGCACTCTAACCATACACCACGTTAGCTCTCATCTACACCACGCTGGCTCTCATTTTGTTGGCTCAGCCCATGGTCCCTCTCGGCGGGCGCTATCATGGCCCTGCGGATTCGACACGCTGCAGCACAGAACGCTGCAGTATTGTGTGTGATGGTGGTGTCTTAATCGGAGAGGAGCAACAACTTTTAGCAATCTTGTGAATGGACTGAATACGTGCTAGAGAGGATAGCAAAAGAGAGCTTTTTCAGAGGAAGCCTGTGTCCAAATATCAGACGACAGAACAACTAATAAAATCATTATTATTCTGAATACATGTATATCATGTCTCAACAAAAAGTAATCAAAGCAGTTTAATGGAAAAAGAAATTTGTCCCATCCCAGCCCCACTTGATGTCCCCCTGCTAAATATAAAAGCATTGTCATTTTCAAAAGGGCCTCTTTGCTCAGATAGTAGGATGAACGATTCTTCATACCCTACTTGTAAGTGTTGGGAAAGCACCCTCTTGGCCATGATTGAGGCAGGGGCTTGACTAGATGGACTGGGCTTCTTGCTTGGTCTTGAGCAATGCTTAATGTTGTCAATGGAACCTCCATGCTCAGGGGCACTGTATCTGAAGATACCCATTGCTGGTGGGGCGGGCGGGGGGGGAGGAAGCAGTGCTGGAAGCAGAATCCTGTTGTCTGCAGTCTAAGGCAATTCCTTTTTTTAATCCACTAGGAGATTGTGAGAAGTTTTAGATTTGAGTGAAAGTTGCCAGCACACCCACTACGGCAAAATCCATAGTACATTCCAATATTGGTTGTAGAGTTGTATGATATTGATGCCTCAAGGTAAGTAAACAGGACTTCTGTTCCCACAGTAGCTGGGTGAGTTCCGTACACCTACCTGACTATAATGTTGTATAATAACTCTTACAGACTGTCTCTCAGAAGAGGCTCTTTTCATATGCACTTTAAAAGCCTACGGGCCCCAAGGGAATGCAATGCAGCGAAACAGCTAGGTCATATAATCCTGTGGTTTTCCTTTGGCGGGAGCATTTGCTGCTTGTTTAGCTCACTTCTGTTTATAAAAAGATGAAAACTGAGCATCAGAAGAGTCTGGGTGGTGGGGCGGCCCTTTCCTGAGGCATGGCAAGCAGTCAGCTCAAGTGGCAGATCATTGGAGCACCTCTTTGGGACTGATCCCACCCTCACAAGCATTGCAGGGAACACCACTCCCCACACTGATCACAAAGCTTTCAAGAAATGTGAGAAGAGATGAGGAGGGTCTGCGTTGAAAAGATGCTGACCCCGACCAGGATGAAGGGACAAGGCAGGGTTTGGTGCTCTGCCTTGGGTCCCTCAATGGGTCACCCCTGCTTCCTGTTGGTTTGCAATGGGGGTAAACCAGCTCAGGGGTGGGCACAAACAAGAACTCGCAGTTCAGTTCTAATTCGAATCGGATTCGAACCGAACCACGTGCTGCTGAACTGGTTCAGTTGAACTGAATGGCCAGTCTGGTCCATTTCACCGAACTGGTTCAGCTATACTTGTAAAAAGGAATCCAATGAGGATTCCCCAAGTAAATACAAGTAAAGGGGTGGGGGGAATCTACTAAGGGGCGGCCGAGGGGGGCAGCAAGAAAAGTAATTTAAGGTGCTTACCAGCCGGTGCAATTATTGCTGCCACCTCTTGTCTCCCCCACCCTCAGCACAGCACAAACACAGGGTGATCGGTGTTTAGCAAGCCACACCTGTGTGGCAGCAGCATGTTTGCGGCCTCTGCAGATACCCAGAGGCCATTTGCATGACCTCCTTGTATACATGCAGCCATGCTGTGCTCTTGGGTGGTGCCGATGGGGGCTAACAGCGGTGCTGGCAGCCACACCGGTAGGTAAGCACTTTAAATTAGTTTTCTCAGCATCCCAACCCAGCCTCAGTGCTGAACTGGTTTGCCTCGTTTGAGGTGAACCGGTTCAGCATCGAACCATTTGTGCACATTCCTAAACCAGATGCCTCTGAGAAGCCCACAAGCAGAACATTCCTGTTGTCTGTACCTCAGCATCTAGTAGGCTGTGTACATTTCTTAGTTTGTTTTTATTGCTGTCAGCCGCCTAGAGGCTTTGGTAGTGAGTGGTATACAAATATGTTAAATAAATAAAATAAATGCATTTGCAAATATAGGGGTCAGGTCAAACCCGATCTGACCTAATTCCACAAATGTCATTTTGGGGTCCTTGGGACCGTTGAATGTCTGGGTTGGGG
The DNA here is from genome assembly GCF_027244095.1 of Hemicordylus capensis. NCBI lineage: Eukaryota > Metazoa > Chordata > Lepidosauria > Squamata > Cordylidae > Hemicordylus > Hemicordylus capensis. The sequence continues at coordinate 3,961,085 of NC_069671.1, read as the reverse complement.
TTGGGTTCAGGTTTTTTCCAACCATCCAATTACAGGTTAAAAATAACTGGGGGGGAAACGCACTCTATGAAAGCTGGATGAAAAGTAATATAAGGTCAGAGATTCACAGGGGGGAACCTGGAAATTGGCTGCTTTTAAAATGTGTGTTTAAAATGGGCTAAAAAATGTTTTAAAACTTTTTTTTTTTTTACAAAGGAGATAAATGCACTGGCAGGCAGGCAGAGGGCAGAAGATGTCTCCACACACACACACACACACACACACACACACACACACACACACAGCAGACTCTAGCTGCCCTTTGGAGCTCTGGAAAGCTCCAAATTCCCCTGAATGAGGCCAGAGCAGTCTGAACTTATATGGGCCTCCCAAGTTTGAATTGAGTACTTCTCTGACCTCCTCCAAAATGGCCTATACTGCCTCTGAACATGGAGGCTCAGTTTAGCTGCCATGGCTAACATGGGTAGACTGCTGCTCCAGTTGCTAGCTCCCTTGTATTTTGTTTTTAATGGCTTAATTTGGGTTTCAAGCCCAAAAGGCAGGATTGTCCTTTTCCCTGTCCTTTTCCCTGTGCATGTTTTTTAAAATTATTAATACCATTCCCTCCCACTTAATGCAGGGTTCTTAAACTTGGGTCCCAAGCTGTTGGATTACAACACCCATCATCGCCAGCCACAGGTCATTGTGTCTGGGAATGATGGGAATTGCAGTCTATCAACAGCTGGGATCCCAAGTTTGAAAACCCCAGTCTTGATATATTTGTCGAATTCTTCTTGGAATCAGCAAACCTATGCCCAACACTACATCTTGTGGTGGTGAGTTCCATAAGTTAACTGCACATTCTTTGGCCTGTTCTGAAACTACTGCCCATCTGTGACATGGAGCGACCTGAGTGTTCCACTCTTTGTGTGGAACACTAAAACACTCTGTGTGTGTGTGTGTGTATTAGATAGCAAAACACAAAAACAAACTAATGAGTGGTGATTAGCAGAAGGTAGAAAGAATTCGGCTACAGATAAAGAGGTGGGTGGATAGTTAGTAGGGAACTCCCAGATACAGAATGCTGAAAACAGAGCTGCAAAATGCCTTCAGGAAAGAGGCACATTTCGTTCACTCATCTCATGATCAATAAAGGCTGAATGATGATAGGGAGCAGCCTGGTGAGCAACATCAATACACCAGAATTTGTGCATACTCTGGAGAGGGGTTCATCATCAGCAATCGTTCTTTTGCTGGAGGTGGAAAGGAATTCATTGCCTGCATTCGACGTTACATTCGGCTCTTTTCAAAATGCAAAATGATGATCCCATTCGGGATGTGCACGGAGCCATTTCCTCCAGTTCGGCTCGAATCGGGGCCAGATTCGAGGTGCCCCAGGCGGCTCGGGCTCAGATGAGCCTTGCCCAGTCTGGTCTGGCCATCGAGCCAGCTCGAGGGGTCTGTTTGTAAAGACCTCTTTGTTCATTCAGGCCTTTTAAATTTCGACTCTCCAATCTGATTTTAATTGGTTTTAAACGAGGTTTTAAATGGCTTGGTATTGTATTTGGTATCCCCTCACTTTGGTTGGTTATGATTTAATGTGTTATGTGTTTTTATGTCATGTTTTAATGCTATGTTGTGAACTGCCCAGAGAACAGTTTTTTACCGAGCAGCGGCTGACAAATAAATTGTATAATAATAATTATTAAAGGGGGATTGGGCAAGGATGTGGGCCAGTGGAAGGGGAGGTAATATTTACCTTTTAAAATGCAGCAGCAACAGGGACAGCGGCTCCTCCAACCCCCAACCCCCGTCGGCCTCCCAAATAACAGGACGGGCCAGCTGCAACCCGTTTTGGGTCTCCGTGCATGTGCGACCACTGAGTGGTCTCCAAGCATGCACAGAGGCCCAAAATTTGGGAGGCCAGCAGGGCGGGATTGGAGGAGCCCATGACACTGCCTCCACTGCCACAGCCACTGCCATGGCCACATCCACCATCGCCACTCCCACCTTTTAAAGGGTAAAGATTACCTCCCCCCCCCCCCGCATTTACTTTCTGGAAAGTTCTTTACTTGTAAAGGGGAATCATTGCTGTTTCCTCTTGACAAATATACCCCTTGAGCATCTTGAGCTGGCTTGCAAGTGGGTTTTTCGAGCTGGCCTCAGTTCGACTCGGAGCAGCTACACTCTTTATGGGGCTAGGCCAGTTTGGGTATGAGCCTTTGAGCAGAGCTGTCTCGTACTCAAGCCTGGCTCTATTCGAGTCGGCTTGCACACCCCTAGATCCCAGGTTTTCTATTGTCAACTCAGGCATCACTTTAACACAGCGATGCACAATCACACAATGCACAATCACACAATCAGCCACAGCGATCAAGTGGTGCTGAAACACACTGCAAAAAGCCTCATGCTCGGCATTGCTGGATTGCCAGCTTAGCTCTCTTGTAAAGTCTCACAATCCTCTCTCTTTTAATGCAGAAATCTCAGAAGAAGGACCAGGAGATTCCAACTCTTCACTTCCTCCTGCATCCTCTCATCTTTCTTGATTTGCTGCACAGAACAAGAGGCTGGTCTAGATCGGGGAATGTCAACTTTGGGTCCCGAGATGTTATTGAACTTCAACCCCCATAATCCCCAGCCTCAATGGCCTTTGGGTTGGGGATTATGGGAGTTGATGTCCAACAACATCTGGAGACCCAAGGTTGAGAACCCATCACCTTCAAGGCACCCTCCAATGCTATGATTCTCTAGGGCCTTCACAGAACCCTATGGAGATGTGTAGGAGGGTTAGAAAGCTTCCACTGCAGTAGCAGCAGATGAGCAGAAGCTCTGCCTGGGTCAAGAAAACCTAGAAAACACACAAGTAAGCCAGGCAAGGTGTTCATTGCGTAAATTGAGCCTGGCGAAATAGAAAGTCCTCCTTGCTTTGAACACCTTCCCAGCAGCTGCCCTTTAGCCATGAAGGAGCAGGAGGTGGGCCCAGCCCTGCTGAAGCTTCTGCAGCTAAAGGATCATAGAGTGTGTTTTTCAGAGTGGCACATTTACAGACGGCAGCCCCTGTAGCCACAGCTCTCTATGGTTTCCAGGCTGGCTGCTGGTAGAAGAGGTAAGTGGATCCACACAGCCAGAATAGTAGGAGAGCTCTACAATAAAAACAGAGGCTGCTCGTGACAACCACCAGGAGCCCTGGGGCACCCAGTGGTGCCTTGGTGGCAACCCTACCTCCAAAGCCCACCAGTTAGCTGAAGCTAAGGGTGCGAAAACACCCTTATTTTAGGTTAACTGCTCGTGTGTTGGTGCAGCTGCTCCCAGACAGCACTGACACAAGAGTGGGCTCCTGGCTGTTGCTGCTGGGAGGATCTCTCCAATGCACCATGCACTCCTGCTGTGCATTGTGGGATTTCAGGAGGGGCAGGATGACATGTCCTGGCCCCTGAATCTCCACGATGTGCAATCTGTGTGCCCAGCAACTCTACAAGATCATCTGCGGGGAAGGTAAGTTGCTTTTGCCACCCACCCTCAAGACCGCTCGTGGGATCATGAGAAAGGGTTCACAGGCGACAAAAGCTGGGCTACCCTGCTCTGAGCATTCAGGGGCGGAGGGATTTCTGTGAGTTCACACCATCATGCAAACCAGGGCACAAGACTCCCTACTCTGATGCTGACGGTTGTGTGAACAAGTCTTGTCTCTTTTAGAAGCACCATAAGCCATTTAAGCTCTTCTCATAATCATAATCCCATGGTCTGATAGAGGAGCTTCTGTTGGGTCTGCGGGGAGAGCGGCCACCGGAAGTCCCAGGATCCCCTGTGTGAGCGTTCGGGGCATCCTGGAGAGACCCCCAATCTGGGGAGGTTGGCTGCAGCCTCCCAGTCAGGGGTCTAGTGTGTTGCTGCGTGCCACAGTGACACACAAACAAAAAACAATGAGGTTAACGGAGCGCTTGCTCTGTTAACCTCAATTAAAGGGAGGGGGAATTAGGTGGGCTGGCCGCCTCAGGAGCATCGGGCTTGCCTGTGAGTCCAGTGGTTCCCACGATCACTGGGAAGCAGGCTCCTTTAGGCCGATTCCCAGTGATCGTGGGAATAGCCTCACTGGATGGCTTCCCATGATCACCACCAAGTCCTGTGAACCACACACTCCTGCCAGACGTTTTGGGCAAACCTATAAGTTGGCAATTCTCCACCTACCTGCCGAAGAATCCAGTAATTTTTCTCCACCTAAGGTTTAAAGTAGGGATGAGAAAGTCAGCGCACCTCAGGACAATAACCGAGAGGAGCACAGATGGAAAGCCCTTGGGCCAGCCGTGGGACCATCACAGCCAACTCTTCAGCAGCAAAGCAACAACGACAGAGGTTTCGCTGATAGTGGAGGCACACATTGTTTGGAATTAAAACAGAAGGCACACTTCACCCTGAGAGACTTCATTGTGAAAGTGTGTCAGAGTTGCTGATCTCCTGCCTGAGTCACTGCTCTGAACAAGCCTTTTGCAGCCCCCCCTTGCGGGGGCCAGTCATTCTGCAGAGCGTCAGCACTGGGCATAACAAAAGGATCTGGAATCACCTGATGCAGAGATGTATCAGCATTAGCCACCCCCAGCAGAGGCTGATGGGAAGAAGCAAGACCAGGCAGCACCCCCCGCTCGGAGGTGGTGAGTTCTTAAAAATATCCTTTAGAGTTCCCAGACTGGCTGGAGGAGAGTTCAGCTCGAGGGTGAGCCTGTGAGTTGGCCAAATTAGATGTCGAACCTGCGCGAGGTTGAGCCAGTTTGCACATCCTTAGTCTTCGGCGGCTTCCCCTCCGGCTTCTCCCAGGACATTTCAGCCCTTTTGGGGGGCACTCTGGCCCTTGCTGAAGTAGCCCTGGCCATTTGGAAGGCTGCCACACATATACCCTGGCTATTTACGTGGCCAGGCCATGACCTGGCCACACAAATGACCAAGGCACATGTGCAGCAGCCTCCAAAATGGCCACCACTGCCTCAGCAAGGACCTCAGGAGGGGCTGGAAGAGCCCCCAAATGGGGCAAAGTGGCCTGGGAGAGACCAGGGGAGGCCGGCAGGGGGAAGGGGAACCACTGGAGACCCCCTGGAGGCAGTGGGTGTTAAAATGTTTTTTACTCTAGAACCCCCAATCCATCTTGAATTCGAGCCGAGACAGAGGGTTTGTTCAGGGTGCCAAAACCGAACATGCCCAGCTCAGTTTTGAGTCCAGTTTGGACTCGAACTGAACTGGGCAATCTGGTTTTGTGCACATCCTACTCAGGGCACACAGTTTAGCATTTACTGGTCTAGTCCTTCCGGGATGTAGTTAAAAAAGTGGCCCAGTGAAATTAGAGCCTAGGTAATATGTAACATGGAACTATTGTCCAGTAGACCCGTGGTTCTGCACACACATGCTTTCACACATGTGTATACGTTTAGGAGAGCAGTCTCTGAAACTGGTGTTTCAGAGCCAAACTGTTCTATTCACTACTCTGCAGAAATTCCTTTCCCTTAATTCTTGTTCTCAACTTAACCATAGAAATTAAGAAACTGAATAAACAGATATTGGGATTGCATAATGAGTGAAATCAATATTTGTCATTCACTCCGTGTGAATGGTGAAGGGTCAACAAAAGTGTATGAATACTTTCCTAACCCAAATGACAATGTCCTTATGGATATATGCTAAAAAGGACAAATGAACAGGGTGATTGCAATTGACAACTTAAATTGAAGAGTTCCCACTTGCTGATTTAAATTGGCAACTTAAATCACGGCGAATTAAATCAGGGAGCTGACACAGACACCCAATAGCTGCTGGGGCTTCCTTTTGCTTATATTGCTCAGGAACATTCATGAAACCAGGTTTCTCTAAGATGGGGAAAACGATACTACAGTAGAGTTGTGCAAGCCAGCTCAGTTCAAGCCAGGCTCAACGTCGAGCCTCAACCATTACAAGGTCATGCAAATGGCCTCTGCACATGCACGGAGTTCACTAAAATGGCCCCTGTGTGTGTGCAGAGGGCCAAACTGGACTGCTGTCAGCTTGGACTGCTCTGTGAGAGGCTGGCAGGGGTGGGGGGAGTTGCTTCTACCACCACCCCACCCACCATAGCCATGGTGGTGGATGGAAGTTGTGAGTAGTAAATGATTCCCTTCTCACCTGCTCTGCCTTTAGGGAAGCCCCCCTGCCATCCCTTTACTGGTAAAGGGGAATCCTCCCTGGGTTCCCCTTTACCAACAGAGATCCAAGGGTCCTGCCAGTAGCTCCAAGGTAAGTGGTTTCATGCATCCAAAAAAGCAAGGTAGGAGACCTCTCTTTTCTGTCTCCCTTGGTTAAGAACAGGGTAGAGAGGCTCAGTTACCCTGGTTTGAGCAACCTGGGCTGTAGGGGGTTTTGTGAGTTCACACAACCATTAAAATGTGTGTAGCCCCACTTATGCGCTGTACCTAATAGTATATAATAGTAGTAGTTTTGATGACTGTATGACCCACGTTGCAATCTCACAACCCACTCCCCGACTCTGAAATCCACCACAGCCAACATGCAGTTTACTCTTTGGTTATTCCGTTTAATGGTAGCTGAATCCCACTTAATCAATTGACTTGTTGAACAGCTACAACTGCTTGAAAATCATTAGTGACCAGACGTAAAGAGCTGAATCAGTTTGATAAATTAATCTCACTGGGCAGATGGACCAATTCCTAAGAGAAGCCCAGCAATGGAACAGTAATTTATTTGCCATTAAATAAAACAGTTATAGTTTCCCTCATTGTCGTGACGTTAATGCAATGCCACACAGTTTAGGGGGGAAGAAATTATAGGGCTGATTATTGTCATCTGCTTCTTAATGTCTTATCACTAAAAGTTTTATTAGGGACAAGGCAACAAAATGTTAATAAATTTTTAAGACCAATGTTCCATGATGTATGGGACTTTTGCTTTTAGGGTGGCTACACTTTTCTTTAGTAATATGATCTGGTTCAAATAAAGAAATTAAAAATGCCTCCTATTAATGTACCTGTTGCTCTACAAAGTCCCTGTTCAGGGGCCTATTTTGGAAAGTGACAGGGACAGTTTTAATTGACATGGCCCATTGCAGTGGTAGGTCCTCTCTGAAGTCCTTGAAGCAAACATTGCATTATTAAAAAAAAAATTCTGGATGGTGTAAAAATCTTGCTTTCCTACCAAGAGCTGGTGTTGTGGTACCAAGCATGAATTGTCCCCTTTACTAAGCAGGGTCTGCCCTGGTTCACATTTGAATGGGAGACTCCATGTGTGAGCAGTGTAACAGCACTCTGCAAAAAGAAGGTCCCAGGTTCCCTCTCTGGCTTCTCCAAGAGAGGGATGAGAGAGACTCCTGCCTGTAACCTTGGAGAAGCTGCTGCCAATCTGTGTTGACAATACTGAGCTAGATGGCCCAATGGTCTGACACAGTATAAGGCAGCCTCCTGTCTTCCTATGCTCCAATTGCCTTGGTGTGGTGGCTCCAAGACCTCAAAAATGAGTATAGAAGTTGCACAAAAATTTATTTATTTATTTTACTCCCCACCCCCACCCCCGGGGAAAGGTCTCAAGGCAATCTTGTCATGAGGCAAGGTGAGGCAGTCACTTCAGGTAGCATATGTTTGGGCTTCCAGCAGGGTGGCAAAGTGCCACCCCCACCATCAGAGCAGCTTTTCGGGACCAATCAGACTCGGGCAGGCTTTCCAACGAGCCTCTCAGACTCCTTGCAAAAAGCATGAGCACAGAAGAGAAGGCCTCTTCTGTGTTCATGCTTTTTGCAAGGAGAAGGCAATCTTCTTTCCTCCCGTGTCCCTAGGTCACTTTTCAAGTTTGCAAGCATCCATTTGGAAATGGGGCTAGCCCACACCAGAGGCATGGGGCAAGGCAGTGTTTGGTACCTTGCCTCGGGCATTGCAATACCTGGGGTTCCCCCTGGATGAACAACGCAGGTGGTCAACTCCTCCCTGGCACAACACTATCGAAAGACACCAGAGCGTCTATCAGGGAAGTGGTTGGAGTATCCTCGCCTTCCCCAGTGGAACACCTTCCCAGCTGTTCAGCTTGGATTAGGATGCAATGTGGTGTCCCTGCTTGCCTGAATATCAAGGTGCTTGTGGTCAAAGCAAAGTGCTGTGTAGAAATTAAATTCTAAACACTGGGACGCTCTGAAACTTTAGCCCCCGTGACGCCTGGCTCCCTCTGATGAACTGAGAGCGTGTGCTGTAATTCTCCGAGTGTGTGTGGGCTGGGGATGTGGACGGCATACATAAGCACGGAGCTTTACAAGTGGCCCTTTCTCACACAACCTCCCGCTCTTCAAAGCAATAGGCAGAAGAATGGATGAGAGGAGTCTTTGATTCTGCACCATTGTTGCTAGGGACATGCGACTGGTTGAGATGGATTACTCTTCCAAAGCACGTAGACTGGCAAAATAATAAAAATAATAATAGGGAGGCCTGGGAGAGATTTTGGGATGACAGGATTTCCCCCATTCTGATTTTTTTTTAAAATAGATTCTTTCGTCCACTTTCCCTGTATTATCCTGTATTCAGATTTAACTGTCACCCTATACAGATGGTAGGCCTGTTCACGTGACTATTTGGGGGTGTGCTGAAGGGTTAGAGAGCTCCGGCTCCAGTAGCAGCACACAATCAGAACCTTTTTTGGTGTTGTCATACCAAAGGAAGACACAATTAAGCCCGGCGAGCAATCCATTGCTGAAATTGGGAGCTGCAAGCCTAGAAAGTCTTCCAAAGGCCTAGCAGGTCTTCCCAGCATGCTTTGCACTGCCACTAGACTGGAAAGCCTCATAACATCAGTAGATGCCCTCTGATTAGCCATGAAGGAGCAGGAGGCAGACCCAGCCTGGCCAAAGCGGCACCAGCTACATGATCATAGAGTGTGCTTTGCAGAGTGGCACATCCTTGGATGACAGCCCCTGTAGCCACAGCTCTCTATTGTTTCCAGGCCTGCTGAGTCACAGTGGTGGGACAGAAAAAATAAGTGGCTCCAAAGGACTAGAAAAGCAAGGTAGGAGACCTTTCAATTCCTCCCACCCTGGTTAAGATCAGGGTACGGAAGCTGGATTATCCTGGTTTGAACAACCGGGGTTGGGAAAATTTTCATGCATGTACACAGTCATGTACACCAGGGTAGCCTACTTTGTACCCTGATTTTGGTGGACAGACCTATTATGTTGTATCTGCATTCAGATTCCTGAACGCACATTCATGTTTTTGTGCGAATGACTGTACCCGTATGCATGTATGCATTTTTAAAATGAACCTGGGTACAGACCCCCTGAAGTCCAGAATACAGATAGGATCTGTACAGATCCCAGAGGTGCTCTAACCCCCGGACCTTGGGGACCCGGCCCGTGGCCTCCAAGGTCCAGGGTGGCTCCAGTGGATGGGGGTTCTCTGGGGAACCTCCTGCCGCCGCCCTATGTGCCCACCCTGCTGCTGCTTTGCCACCCCGACCCATGAAAAGTTACCTTCCTTTCATGTGACCAGGGGCTGACGGAGCCGGAAGTCATGTGGGCAGCCACTGTGGCCACCCAGGGAGGACTTACTGATCTTAGCCCGCTCTCCCTACAAACCTGATTTGGCTCTTTTAAGTCGATCATGAGAAGAGCCTCAGCATGTGGAAGCAAGGTAGAAGGGAAAGCTGGGTAGAAGTGGTTGTGAGGAACCTGTGTGTGCTCCCAATTTTCAGTTGTGGGGAAGCAGGATAAGAGGAAAACCTGGGTAGAAGTGATTGTGTGGAAGCAAGGTAGGAGGAAAAGCTGGGTAGAAGTGGTTGTGTGGAAGCAAGGTAGGAGGAAAAGGTGTGAATGACCTCCAGGTGTTGCTCAACTACAACAGCCATCATCCCCAACTACAATTTATTGTGGCCGGGGAGAAAGGGCACTGTAGATCAGCAACATCTGGAGTTGCTCAGGTTGGGAACCCCTGCTGTGAGGCATCAATTGGGATTCCTCAGTCTGGAGAATCTAGTAGCAGAAGCTCAGCTTAATAGAGGAAGGAGCTGCAGACCTTTCTGCTGAGCAATAGCACCGCCACCAACGATGGCTGGTGGGTGGTACTGCAGCTCTCAATCTAACAGAGATCAGGTGACCCGCTGGGTCCAACAGAGTTCCAGGTGGTCTGCTCTGGCCTGGATCCTGAATCTGAGCAGTTCAGGGATAGGTTTCCTGCTCGACTGTTTCCAGAACTGCCTCCCTCCCATCCACCTTGACACTGTCTAATAGTCCCGCCTGTCAGCTACCAAAAATTGTCAGTCACAGCTTATTTTGATTCTATGACTCCATTTTTGTAACAGCAGTCTGAATCTCTGCTGCTGCCCGTTGCACACTAAAGAGTCTGCATTTCAAGAGGAAAAGGTTAAAAAGGTTCTTGTACTTAGAAACTGTGATAGGTACTGGATTGTTTGTGCAACCTAAATCTTGCATTGGAATAGGGAGGATTTGTAGGGACTGACTTCGCAAGAATCAATTCAATCATTGGCTGTGCTTCTGATTATTACTCTTCAATGATCCTTCTCAGCCTAGAAAACAGCAAGGGGGGAAACCTATAATAAGCAGCACTATATGATGCTCTTCTCATGATTAGTGAGAAGAGCCATGAGGGGGTTAGCGGGGAGAGAGGGCTGAGCCTGGTCTCCCCACAGACGAGTAGGGCAGCAGCTCTGGGTGGCTGGATCGGCCTCTCACATGACTGCAAGCTCCGTTACAGAGCTGATGGGGGCAGTGTGGGGGGTCAGGGGCCGCAAAGCCCCTGGAAGCTTGCAGGCGCGCAGGGCATGCTGGAGAGACCCCTGAGATGGGAGGCTGCTTTTGAGCCTCCCAGTCGGGGGTCTACTCATGAGTTAACACAAGATTTGAATGGAAACGTGCCAATCCGGAACCAGGGGGGAATCACCAGCCAATTGTTGAAGACTGTAAGTCACCAATCTGAAGCTTGGGAGGGTGGGATTTTCAAAACAATTTCCTGACACAAAATGGAGACAGCAAGAGAAACTGCCACAACATGGAGGTCTGAATCTACAAATGTTTCAGGTCTGAAATCTGGGCAATTTGTTTTGGACCCGAATCGGGCCAGCTAGCACAGGGGCGATTTGTTTTGTCCACATCGCCCAGCAAACCAGCATGGTGTAGTGGTTAGAGTGCTGGACTTGGACTTGGGAGAGCCGAGTTCAAATCCCCATTCAGCCATGAGACTAGCTGGGTCACTCTGGGCCAGTCACTTCTCTCTCAGCCTAACCTACTTCACAGGGTTGTTGTGAGGAGAAACCTAAGTATGTAGTGCACCGTTCTGGGCTCCTTGGAGGAAGAGCGGGATATAAATGTAATAATAATAATAACTAATAATTAATAATCGCCCCAAACAGATACAAATCATTTTGTACCCAAATCGATTTGCAGATCCCTAAACATGAGAATCGAGTTCCTTGCTCATCTGAGGAGAAGGTAGATTCATCTCTGCTTCCCCCCCCTTCTCCCCGCCCAATAAACGGTCATGTGTACAGCCTTGTAGACTTCCATTCAAATGCAGACCAGGGCAGACCCTGCTTAGCAAAGGGGACAAGGCATGCTTGCTACCACAAGACCATCTCTCCACTCCTAGGCTCCACCCTTGTGATCAAGGACTTATGCAAAGGTTCCTAGTCATGTGAACGGAACCTACGCGAAACTTGGAACCTTAGGAACATAGGAATCTGCCATATACTGAGTCAGACCATTGGTCTATCTAGCTCAGTATTGGCAACGGCTTCTGCAAGTTTGCAGACAGGAACTCTCTCAGCTGTATCTTGGAGATGCTGCCAGGGAGGGAACTCGGAACCTTCTGCTCTTCCCTGAGCGGCTCCATCCCCTGAGGGGAATATCTTACAGTGCTCACACTTCTCATCGCCATGCTTGCTACCACAAGACCAGCTCTCTTCTTCTTCGTCTGCATGCAAGCATACAGATGCTCTTCCCAGAGCGGCCCCATCCCCTAAGGGGGAATATCTTACAGAGCTCACACATGTCTTCTCCCATTCAAATGCAGACCAGGGTGGACCCTGCTCAGCGAGGAAGACAATTCATGCTTGCTCCCACAAGACCAGCCTCCTCCAGTTGGTGGCTCTGACCCTCCTGCCTTGAAAGGTTGTTGGCCAGAAATCTTAGCCCGTCTTGCTCCTCCCTGTATAACGCTTTCGAACATTGCGAAGGTGGGTGAACATCCCCCACCCGCCCCCTTCCCCCCGCCGATTAGCAGAAACAGTTGTCACTTTCCTTGGTGCATCTGTGCTGGCAGACAGCCTATGGAGAAAAGGGCCATCACCTCTTCAGTTCGCGGCAATACATTAAATTCCATTTGTTTCTTAATCGGCTCGAAATAGGATAACACGGCATTTAATTAAAGCACGGGATCATGACAACGCGATCCTGGTTAACAACTCAGCAACCTGGATGTCATGCTGAATTTTTGGCATTCAACAGAATTAATTTGCCAGCGTTCCCCCCATTAAATGCCATCCTCTTTCAGCTTGTATATATTGAACAAAGCAAGAGTGGGGGGAAGAACGTTAAATGTACAATGGCTACACTTCTTTGCTTTCATCCCCTCCCTAAACAAACCTGAGCCTTTCTTCCACCCTTTAATATTTCAATTTGTAAGAGCTGCCTTATTAATTCTTAATTAAATGCCCATCGGAGACACTCTCCCAATTGTAGCAACTAATGAGGAGAAATCTGACCTATTCACTCCGTTTCTAGACATGTTTCTTTCAAGAATGAACGGGTGAGAAAGACAACTTGTCTCTCCCTATATACCAGAGGGCCCAAGTGCAGCCCTGACCTGCTATATAAACCTGTTAAGTCAAGGTTTGCAAGCTTGCATGGCATTTGCATAATTGCCATCTACTGCTCTAATTGCTGATGGATTACAACCTGGGCTGGGAGGTTCCCATTTGTCTCAAGAGTTATTGTGGAATTCAGCAGAATAGGGAAATATTTCCCAGAGTCTGGCATATGGGGCAACAAAAGAGCTTTCCAGGTGAAAAAGATAATGAGGCTATTCACACGATGGGAGAAAATCAGGCTAGCGGAGGCTAGCCTGATTTTCTCCCATCGTGAGAACCACTAGGCTCAGCTGTAAGCCTGGTGGTTCTTAAGCGGGTCACCTACCTAAGTAGCCGGGTGCTTAAACCCAGTTTTTGCAATCCCTGTGCAGTTCCTGTGACATGGCTCCACACCGTGGCAATTCACGAGTAGACCTCTGTCCAAGAGGCTCAAAAGCAGCCTCCCGGCTCAGGGGTCTCTCCAGCATGCCCTGCACCCCCCGATCCAGCATGCCCTGCGCCCCCCAATCCGCCCAGCCCCCATGGTTCCATAAAAGAACCAGCAGTCGTGTGGGCGGCCACTTCGTCCACCCAGAACAGACTGCCTGCTCGTGTGTGGGGAGAGCGGGCTAAGCCTTCTCTCCCCGCTAACCCTCCCGAGGCTCCCACTGATTGTGGGAACTGCCTCAACGTGCCAGTTTAGGAACATAGGAAGCTGTCATCTAGCTCAGTATTGGTCCATCTCACTCCCCACTCATCAGCAGCTTCTGCAAGGCTGCAGGCAGGAGTCTCTCTCAGCCCTATCTTGGAAATGCTGCCAGGGAGGGAACTTGGACCCTTCTGCATGCGATCAGGCAGATGTTCTTCCCAGAGCAGCCCCATCCACTAAGGGGAATATTTTACAGCCTCCCTTTCAAATGCAAACCAGGGTAGACCGTGTTTTGCAAATTCATGCTTGTGACTGCAAGACCAGCCACTTTCTGGTTTGTGTGGGATAGCCCGGCCTGTTGCTGCCTGCTCCTCTTCCGGTAGTGACTCAGTTGGATATTGAGGGGGTGGAACTGGTGCCAGCCCCCCATCCTGGACCCTACCAATGGAGCAGAGAGTGGGAAGGTTGATCTGGACCATGCCAGTAAGGAGCTGAGGAAGCCCTTGAGTTGGAAACCCCTGAAGAAGCCCCAGCAGAGTCAGGGGCACCTGTGGGAGCTGAGCCTGCCACAGAGCTGGCTTCTCCTCCACCATCACACCCTATAGCATCAGCACATCAAGTCCATGAGTAATCCAGGGAAGAACTGCTAGGATGGAGAAGGAGTCCTGGACTCTGGGTAGCACCCCCTTTAAGGCTTGGACACTCCAGATGTGAAGGAAAAGTCTGGGAGGAGTGATCTGAGCTCCAGAATACTTGAGGAGTATTGCCTGAAGACAGCAGCAAGTCAGCTTGTTCCCTAGGAGCTCTCCAGGGTACTGAAGCCTAGCCTTATCTTGAGTAGCTGTAGGACAGGACACCAAGGACGGGACAGGACAATATGTACTGGCTGATCCCACAGACAAGAATCCAGGAGGCTGAAAAGGCAAGCCAGGGTGTGACTGCAGTACCATGGACAGCTCAGAGAGAAATAATAACCCTCTTCAGATATTCACCGGGTTCAGATGTAATGGGGAACTGGAGGCAGAGCAGCCAGGGAGAAAAAAACAAAACAAAACCTGAATGTATGAATGTGGGAAACCACGGTTTGGATGTAACTTTTGGGCGGTATAGAAATATTTTTAAATAAGCATAATGTAGTGGTTAGACTGCTGGACTAGGATCGAGAAGGCCCAAGTTCAAATCCTCATTCGACCATGAAACTCACTGGGTGACTCTGGGCCAGTCATGTATATCTTAGCCTAACCTACCTCACAGGGTTGTTGTAAGGAGAAAAATAACCATGTACACAGCCTAGTACCCAGAACCTTCTGCATGCAAGCATGCAGATGCTCTTCCCAGAGTGGCCCCATTCCCTAAGGGGAAGGTCTTAAAGTGCTGACATATAAACTCCCATTCAAATGCCAATCAGGGTGGACCCTGCTTAGCAAAGAGGACAATTCATGCTTGCTACCACAAGACCAGCTCTCCTCCCAACTGTCTGATAAAACAGCTTCCTATGTTTCTATCCCCCTCCTCACCTCCTGGTGTTCCTGTAGAGCAGGGGTGACCAACCTGAAGCTTTCTAGTTCTTAGACTACAACTCCCATCATCCCAGCCACAATTGATGGTCTACACCAGCTGAAGGGTCTGGCCAACCTGTTGTAGGCCGCCTGCTTGCGTCGCAGTCTATTTTTTGCAAAGAAAATCTTTGCAAAATAAATTCCATTGACTTCATATTATAGTATCCTTCTTTGGCTTACGCAAAACTTGCCATGGTTTCCCATCTAGCCCCTGATCAATGCCACACTGCCTTGGTTTTAAGAAGCTGCCTCATGTGGTTCCAGACCGTTCAATGGGTGATTCAATAATTGCCCAGCCGAGAAGTCAATACAATACAGATCGAAGCTAGAACTTGGGGAAATACACAAAGCTATAAGTTGGAGCAAATGCATGTTGAAGCTTCTAATAACCAACTGGCCAAGGCAGAAGCCCCAATAGATAACAAACAATGGGAAGGTACTGAGAAGGGAAGGAAGGTGTGCAGCTTTTATTCACACAGAAGTGAGAAGCACCGGAAAATCAACAGGGAACGTGAACATCTGGCATTGTAGGAGGGCTAGAAGCCAGCAGCCAATGAACTGATGGGCTGGTTCCGATGAATATCTGGCATTCCATTCCCTCTCTGCTCTTGCATCTTCATTGCTAGGGATGTGCCAATGTGATTCAGGCGTCTGAATCGCAGGCACATCCCTTTAAAAACGAGGGCTTAGACAGCCCCTTGAAAGCAGAGGAGAGCAGGTCCATACCTGCTCCTCTTCCAATGGCCTCCATTGCCATAATCCCAGTGCTCCCCCAGCTACGCTGGAATGCTAGCGGGGCATCTCCCAGCTGCCTTTGCATGATGCTGACACACACATGGCCTCCATGCATGCACAGCAGCCATTTGTGTGCTGGCATCATGCAGGGGCAGCTGGGAGATGCCAGGATTACGGCAATGGTGGCCATTGGAGAAGGAGCATGGATGGACCTGCTCTCCTTCACTTTAAAAGGGTGGTGTAAGCCATCCTTGTGAAAGGGATGGCTGCGATTTGGATGCCCGAATCGCATTTCGGCACATCCCTACTCATTGCCCCTTTGGATTTCCAGGTAAAAGTAGAAGCCACCACTGGCAGGTAGGAATAGAGGATTTTAGAAACGGAGGTGGAGATGAAGAATTCCCCCATTTTTATTACATCTGACATGATTGTGATTGGTGCCAAAATTCCCCTGAATTTCAGCTCAGCTCATAAACATACAAAGCCCCCTTCGGAGCTGAGTTCCATAAACTACAGTTCTCAGGGTTCTTTGCACTGGGACATTCCTGTTGGTAAGGCATTAGTACTTAATTATGACTTAAGAGGCCTGTTGACATGACCATTTGTGGTGGGTTGGAGGGTCAGTGAGCACATAAGCAGAACCTCTGTATGGGTCCGCAAACCCAGGAAACACATGAGTAAGCCAGGCCTGGAGTCTGTTGCTGAAAAGGGAGCTGATAGTCCTCTGACGCCTCCATGCCTTCCCAGCATGCTTTGCATTTCCAAGAGATTGGAAAACCTTGTTTTCCTGTCTGCCCTCTGATTGGAGCTGCCCTCTGATTTGCCACAAAGAAGCAGGAGGCAGACCTAGCCCGACTGCAGCTATGGGATCATAGAGTGTGTTTTGCAGAACTGCACAGCCATGGTTGGCAGCCCTGTAGCCACAGCTCTCTATTGTTTCCAGGCCAGCTGGATCCTGGTAGCTGGGTAGAAAAGGTAAGTAGATTCACACAACCAGAAAAGCAAGGTAGGAGAGCTCTCTTCTCCTCCTAAGAGCAGGGTAAAGAAGCTGGGTTAGCCTGTTTGGAGCAACCTGGGCTGGAGGGACTTCTGTGGGTTCACACAATCATTACAATGTGGGTAGCCCAGCTTGTACCCTGGTCTCTTTGGTGCCCTCCTCCTGAATTGTGGCTACTAAGGAGAAGATTTGGGGGAAGGGAGCAGGGGTTTGCCAGAGGTTGGGGTGGGGAGTTCTATAGGTTTCAGCATGTTCCCACTGACATCTCCAAGAGCACAATTAGGCCTGAAGCTCTGGGCTAGCTTTACAGCAAGCCAATTCAGGTCTAATCCCCATACACGAGCAGCCACCAAGCCCTGGGCAGCCAGATCGGCCTCCCACACGATTGCGAGCTCCGTCACAGAGCCGGTGGGGGCTGCGGGGATCAGGGGCCGCCCAGCCACTGGAAGTTCCAGAATGCCCTGCATGAGCACACGGGGCATTCTAGAGAGACCCCTGAAGCTGGGAGGATGGCTGCAGCCTCCCAGTTGGGGGTCTACTCATGTGTCACCGTGCACCATGGTGGCACACAAGCAAAAAAATGTGCTCTGTTAACCTCGTTTAATTGGCAGGGGAATTAGGTGGGTTAGCCACAGCGCATCCCTTAGCTTTCTACTGATGGTGGAGATAGCTTCATGAGCTGAGAGAGACACTTGGGTGATGAAGGCACACCGTGAACCAGGCCTCAGAAAGCAGGGGAAAGCCACTGTGCCTATGGTGGCAGGTATGTGCACCATGTACCTAATGGATGCCAGGGCCAGCAAACGTCACAAGAGACATCACAAAGCCGCCTCTGTTGCTGCAGATGCATGCCATGGAAACCATTGTGTTTGCTTCTTCCTTGTGTCAAGACTAAACCACACAGCAGGACTTGAATGTGGAGCCTGGGGGAGGTCCAGTGGGGGCTCAGCCAACCAATTCTAGCCTAGACAAAGTAGGGATTTACAGACCAGGAAGGAAAGCTACTTAGCACCATGTGAGTCTTCCCTTACCCATAAGGGGTGATCAGACATCAGGCTGAAGCTGTGAATTGCCACTGCTGGAGAAGGACTTGACTGCCTTCCTACACTTGGATAAAATGATTTACTAATCTCATAAATCACAAAGTTCTTCTCAAAGAACTGGGACTTATTACAGAACATACCTCAGAACCTATCATAGGACTTACCTTGGAAGTTACCTTAGAACTGATAATAAAACTTACCATAGACCTTACCATAGAACTTATTATAGAACTTACCATGAAACCGATTATAGATTAACCTCAGAATCTATCTTAGACCTTAATGTAGAACATATCAGAGAACCTGTCATAGAATGTACCTTGGAACTTTCCCCTAGAACTTACCATGGAACTGATCATAGAACATGCCTACGAACTGATTGTGGAACATACCTTAGATCTTACCGTAGACCTTATCACAGAACATGATACTTATCATGGACCTTACCATTGAACTTTTAGATTGTGAGCCCTTTGGGGACAGGGATCCATTTTATTTATTTGTTATTTGTTGTTGTTGTTGTTGTTATTATTATTGTTGTTGTTGTTGTATTTATATCCCGCTCTTCCTCCAAGGAGCCCAGAGCCGGTGTACTACATACTTGAGTTTCTTTGCGTAAACCGCCCTGAGCCATTTTTGGAAGGGCGGTATAGAAATTGAATGAATGAATGAACTTACCTTGGAAGTTAACTATCTATCTGTCTGTCTGTCTATCTATAAGCCACCCCATCCAAAGGCTCTGAGTGGTATACAACAAGTTTAAACACACACACACACACACACACACACACACACACACACACACACACACACACCCTATTTAAAACACAGTGCTCAAAACAATATAAAAACAATTTTAAAACAATTCAAAACCATTTAAAACTAATTAAAGTACTTTAAAAAACAATTTTAAAACCTTAGAAGGCCAGGACAGGCAAGCAGGTTTTTAGGGCTCTCTTAACTTAGAAATTACCATACAACTTGCCATCTCAAAACTATCAGAGAACATACCTTGGTACATCATAGACCTTACAATAGAGCTCATCATAGAACTTACCTTGGAACTGACCATAGAACTTATAATAGAACTTACCTTAGAACTGATCACAGAACTTGCCATAGAGATTATCATCGAACGTATCTCAGAACTTATCATAGATTTTATCTTGGAACTTGCCTTAGACCTTACCATAGAACTTACCTCGGAACTTACTAGAGAACTTACCATAGAATCTGCTCCTATGTCTGTGTAATTTAATCAACTGCATCATCGTCATAAAAGTAGCTACTGCAAAAGGAAGAGTTTATCTAAATTTGGCCATTTCAATTCCTATATGTTATGTAATTCTCCTCCACTCACTTTGATGGGGTCTAACTGACCTTGCTCCTTTTTAATGATTTTTTAAAAAAAATTATTCAAGCAATAGGGGAGAGGTTGAAACCCCAGTGCACCATGAACCCAATTACTGTTAAAATGACAATATTTATGTTTTGTATACCAATTTGTGGTCAGTTCTGATTACCCTAAATGAGCAAGAGCCTTAAAACTCAGAAGCAAGCCTATGGAAAAAAGAGAGCATTGCAGAAGATCTGCTAGATGAGGAAGGAAATATGTGGGAGTCACTCTTGACAGATGGTTCACATTTGAATGCTTGACCAAACTCTTAGGGAAAACAAAACAAAAATTTACTCCTTGAAACTTGGTTTGTATGTGTCTGTGTATATTCTTAAGAGAATTTTGGATTACATCTGAGTCACGACCTGATGAAAGATTGAAAGACCCGGACATGTCTTGCCTGAAGAAAAATTGGGCTGGCAGAAAAGAAAAGAGGGACATGACATTGCTCAAGTATATAGAGGTTGTTCACATGACCATTTCTGGGGTGGGGAGGGTGGATGGGGTGGATAGGAGGGTCGAATGTACGTTCCCCACAGACAGCACCAAACTGATGTGGGTCTTGCGGCTAGTATGCCCACATGATCCTCACTGCACTGAGCAGCACAGATCTCTGGAGGCTGGGAACATAAGAACAGCCCTGCTGGATCAGGCCCAAGGCCTATCTAGTCCAGCATCCTCTCTCACACAGTGGCCCACCAAATGCTGAGCTGACCAGAGGAGAGCTGGTCTGGTGGTAGCAAGCGTGACTTGTCCCCTTAGCTAAGCAGGGTCTGCCCTGGTTGCATCTGAATGGGAGACTTGATGTGTAAGCACTGCAAGATATTCCCCTCAGGGGATGGAGCCGCTCTGGGAAGAGCAGAAGGTTCCAAGTTCCCTCCCTGGCAGCAGCATCTCCAAGATAGGGCTGAGAGAGATTCCTGCCTGCAACCTTGGAGAAGCCACTGCCAATCTGTGAAGACAATACTGAACTAGATAGGCCAATGGTCTGACTCAGTATATGGCAGCTTCCTATGTTCCTATTCTGTTCTGTTCAGGTAAATACAGTATTTTGCCACTTGGGGTTGGGACAGGGAGCAAGATGGCAGCTTCTCCTGGGTTTCAACCACGATGGGTCGGCTCACCCAAAGCCTCCAAGATGCTGCAGGGATGTGAAGAGTCTCTTTTGCTTGGGTGTTTCTAGAAGAGCATGATTAATTTTCAGCTTTGCAAGAAGCTGTCTCGGAGCGGATGTCTCTGGCGGGCAGAGGCCCTCCCTACCCACTTGTTCTGTCCTGCGAAAGGAGGCAGCAGGCTGGTCTGACAAACTCCACTGGTGCCAGCACAAGACATCATGTCAGTTGCTGACTGACAAACCCAGTTCCTGTGTCTGCCAGGAAGCGCTTGGATCGATAATGTAGAGGGATGATCTTCGTGTGATGTTAAATAAATCCGTTGGAGACGGAGGGATTGCCAGCTTTGCCGGGGGCCGGAGTTGCATCCGTTTGCTCTGGTTTTTACAAGCTTGATTTCTGAGCAGCATCGATGCTTCTTCCCTGAATTGCAAGCATGGCCGCTTGGCCTTGTGGTGAACCTTGGGTCAGACTTCCACAGCTGCTCAGCCATGAGACCGAAAAGGGCACAGAGAAAGCAAAAAATATGCATTAGGGCTGTGCCAAATCGGCCTGGTAAAACTGGAAATGATGCAGTTTTAAGCCTATGCACATTTTAAGCTTGTGACATGGTCCAACTTTACTCCAACTGGAGGGGTTCAGAGAGCATTCAAACCTCAACTTGCACACCCCAGTTCTTATCGGACTTCTCCAACTCCCTTCGGAAAAATGCAGAGCTTTCCAAAGGTCCAAATGGGGGTGGGAGTCTGTTCTTTAAAAAAAAAAAAAAAAGTGCCCTCTGCCTGCTTCTCTGTCCATGCATATCTCAATCTTTTTTTAAAAAAAATTTTTTAGCCCATTAACTCATAAACAGTCAGCAGCCAATTTCCAGGATTCCCATGTGATTCTCTGGTGTTACATTACTCCCCCTGCACTTTTTTTCTGGGTTCAGTGAGTCTCCGCAGTTCCTTTTAAGACTTTTCTAAAGGTTTTCCTGACCCTGATCCCATCCCGGAAATTGAGAAGGGTCCAAAGGTCCCTGAACCAACATTTGCGGGGTCAGATTGTATTGGGTCAGACCCAATCCTGACTTTCACATTCATGCATAGGCTTAATATGCATCCCACCTGAGCAGCAATTTAGAACTGACTGGCTCTGCTGAGAAAATCTCCCATAAACATTCCCATGTTAGCCACCCAAGCCATTGCTAGAAGTATACAAATCAAATAAATATATATTTGCAGTATACAAATCAAATAAATATATCAAATCAAATAAGCACACCCAAGATGTCAATTTTGCCTGGGGCTGGTGTTACTAAGCACAGCCTTCCAAAGAGGAACATAGGAAGCTGCCATATACTGAGTCAGACCATTGGTCTATCTAGCTCAGTATTGTCTTCACAGACTGGCAGTGGTTTCTCCAAGGTTGTAGGTCCCTATCTTAGAGAAGCTGCCATGGAGGGAACTTGGAACCTTCTGCATGCTCTTCTCAGAGCAGCTCCATCCCCTGAAGGGAATATCTTACAGTGCTCACACTTCTAGTCTCCCATCCATTTGTAACCAGGGTGGACCCTGCTTAGCTAAGGGGACAAGTCATGCTTGCTACCACAAGACCAGCTGAATGTTTTCCAGGCTGAATGTTTATCAGTCACTCTACCTGTATGTAGGGATGTATCACAGAATGGTTTGACCAATGGATTGAGCTACCATATTTACCTGAATCCAAGACTAGTTCCACCCCTTTGATGTTAGAAATCAGAGGGACACCTTCAATTCAGAATCCTCTTCCTTTTGGATGAATACAGATATAATCTAAATTCCACCTCTGTTTTAAAGGGGGTCACACCTTAAATTAAGAGTTGCCATCTATTCAAGTAAATACGGTAGCTGCCTGCCTAGAAGGGAACTGTATGTGCCCCAGGCGTCTTGCAGATTCAAAGACAGCGGTGCATTTTTGACATATCTCGGGGGTTGCTATGCCAACACGAGGAGGACTGCTCCATTGTGGGCTAGTGTGCTGCAGTGGACTCCGGAGTGCTCAGTTTGATTGTGGGAAGCCCAGGTTGAAATCCCTGCTCAGGCTAGCAAGGAAGTCAGGCACCGAAATGGCCCAATGGGGTCTGATCCAGGTGGTCTGGTCCCTTTCATGAAGCAAGGGGGGAGGGGGATGCCTCGGGCAACAGGTTATTGGGGTGCCAGTGGGGTGGCATGGGGCCCCTCCCTCCGTTGCAGCAGTTCTTTGGGATCGGGTCGGATCCTTGCAAAAGTTGAAGAGAGAAGGCTGTTCTCCTTACCCTCAGCTGCAAAGCTCACAAGAAGCATTTGGATACATGACTGGCCACCTCTCCTGCTTCTTACCCTCTGCCCGCTTCCAAAGATCACAAGAGTTCTGGAAGAGGGCTGGCCCCACTAAGGGTGTGGGGCATGGCATCATTAATCTATGGAATTCTGTGCTATGAGATGTGGTGATGGCCACTAGCTTGGATGGCTTTCAAGGGGGCTTAGACAAGCCCATGAAGGACAGGGCTATCAAGGGCTACTAGTCTGATGGCTATAGGCCACCTCCATCCTCGGAGGCAAGATGCCTCCAAATCCCAGTTGCAGGGGAGCAACAGCAGGCAAGAGGGCATGCCCTCACCTCTTGCCTGTGGGCCCCCCAGAGGTATCTGATGGACCACTATGTGAAACAGGATGTTGGTCTAGATGGGCCTTGGGTCTGATCCAGCAGGGCTGTTCTTAGGTTCTTCAGGCAACATTTGGCAGCTTGCCATAAAGACTACAATACCTTAGGTCACCCCTGGGTTCTTCAGGTTGTGGTTCTCTGGATCCTTCCTCAAAAAGGGACTGCCCTCAATACCCGATGCCCTACAGCCTTGTGCCAGCCAAATTGACTAGCTGCCCCATGCAATCTGCTGAAACCACTAGGAGTTTTCCAGAGACAGCAAATGAATTTTGTGAAGACAGGTAACATTTCTCAGGGAGTTTCTTGAACATCCCAACTGAGTATTGAGTGCTAGTTGGATATTGCATCTAAACTTGAGTGGCCACTATTTGATATGATTGTAGAAGTCTACAGATTGTAGAGGAGGGGAGAGAGATGAGAGCTGGTCTTGTGGTAGTAAGCAGGCATTGTCCCCTTTGCTAAGCAGCATCTCCCCTGGTATGTATTTGGATGGGTGACTCCATGTGTGAGCACAGTAAGATATTCCTCTTAGGGTTTGGGCCATAGCTCAGTGGAAGAGCACCTCCTTGCATGCAGAAGGTCCCCTGGCAGCATCTCCAGGTAGGGCTGGGACTGGGAGAGTCTCCTGCCTGAAACCTCAGAGGGCTGCTGCCAATCAGTGTAGATAGTACTGCACTAGATGAACCAAAGGTCTTACTCATAAGGTAGCAACTTCCTATATTTATGAGGAGGCGCCATAGCTAAGTGGTAGACCATCTGCACTGAATGCAGAAGGTCCCAGGTTCAATCCCTGGGATCTCCTGGCAGCATCTCCAGGTAGGGCTGGGAGAGACTCCTGCCTGAAACCTTGGAGAGCCGCTACCAGTCAGTGGAGACAATCCTGAATGAAATGGACTGATGATCTGAAATGGCAGCTTCCTATGTTCCTAGGCTCTGAAGTCAGGCGAGACATCTGAGGAGTTTGCACAAATGACTAGGCTCAAACTAGCCTATTTTGGACACATTATATACTAGCCTATTTTGGACCCTGCTCCCTTGAGAAGTCCATAATGCTGGGGAAAGTGGAAGGCAAGAGAAGAAGAGGACAGCCAACAGCAAGGTGGATGGACTTGGTCATGACAGCAATGAATGAACCACTGAGAGACCTTCAAGGCCAAGTTGAAGACAGATCCTCCTGGAGAGAATCTATCAATGTGGTCGCTAAGAGTTGACACCAACTTGATGGCACTTAATCAACCAACCAAAAAAACAACCAAACAACCAACCAATCAATCAAAGGGATGGGACAACTAATATTTCTCCAGGATGTTCTGCATGTCCTTCCATTGTCACCAGATTTGGCAAAACTCAAATGTGAAGTGAATTTGGGGTTTGTTCCTCAGGTGAAACATCTAAGGAATTGTTGTAGAACATGGGAAGCTGCCTCACACTGAGTCAGACCGTCGGTCCATTAAGCTCAGTATTGTCTACACTGACTGGCAGCGGTTCTCTAAGGTTACAGGCAGGAGTCTCTCCCAGCCCTACCTGGAGATGCTGCCAGGGACCTTCTGCATGCATAGCCGATGATCTGCCACAGAGCTATGTCCCCATCCCCACAATGGGAAGTCCACAGAGTTTTGATAAGATGAGCAACATTTCTTGTAGGGGGAAAGGGGGTGCTGTTCCTTCCTGGCCTGAGCCCTTCATGTAAGTCTCTCTCAGCATGGCGTGTTGCTCCAGTGAAAGCCTGAGCAAACAGGAAAGATGTCGGCTCTCAGCCATGAGATCCCTATTACTCTCTTGAGCTAATACATTATGATAATACACGCAATGAAGGGAGAAAAATTAAATATTGACTTCTTCATTTGTATGTCAGAAATCTCACTGCTTATCTGCAAGGAAGAAATAGTCACAGTTTGGGAATTCAGGTCTCGCGTTCCGGCCTCTGCTTAACAGCCCAGGAAATAAGCCGGAAAAGGTGTCGAGAAGGGCTAACCAAAGTGATCAGGGAATGACTCTCTATGAGGAAAGTCTACAATCTTTGGGGGTTTTTTTTGGTTTAGAATGAAGGTAAGAGGGGGTCATGAGATGGATAAAGAGATGTTTTCCTCCCTCATAATATTAGAACCCAGGATCATGTGCTGAAGCTAAATGCTGAGAGACTCAGGACAGACAAAAGTAGTACTTCATTACACAACTTTTATTTTATTTTATTTTTATTTTTATTTTTATTTTATTTAACATATTTATATACTGCCCAAAACTCACACCTTTGGGCAGATTACAGCAGAAATTAAAGTCTTCTATATTCTAAAATTTTAAATTGTTGTAATGTTAAACTTTTTGCTGTCATTTATTTTAAATAATGTTTTAAAAAAAAAAAAAAACTGTTGTCATTTATTTGTTTGAACTAATGTTTTAACTCTTGTGTTGTCATTTATTTTGGTTTGTTGTAACTTGCCCAGAGACGCATGTTTTGGGCGGTATAAAAACATGTTAAATAAATAAAGCAAAGCAAAGCAACGCAACGCAATATAAAATTGAAAACAATGTCAAAATCGATGAGTCCATTTAAAAGCCTGGGTGAAAAGGTGTGTCATAACTGCCTTTTTAAAAGATGGGGAGATCTTTTAAAAGCTCTCCGAGATGGGGAGGCTCTTATTTCAACAGGGAGCACATTCCAAAGCCTTGGGGTAAAAATGGAGAAGGCCTGTTCCTGACTAGCCACCAGAGGAGCTGGTGGCAAGTGCAGATGGACCTTTCCAGATGATCTCAATAGATGGCGGGACTCATAACAAAGAAAGCATTATCTTACATACTTTGGCTCTAAGCTGTTGGGGGCATGTAGTAAAATATTTATTTTTTATTTTATTTAATACATTTCTATACCGCCCGAAACGCAAGTTCTCTGGGCAGTTTACAAAATGATAAAAACAGCCAAGAAAAGATTCAGGATGTAGTTAAACTGGGGAATTTGCTGCCACTTGACGTGGTGATCGCCGCCAATCTAGATGGTTTTAAAAAGGAAATAGTCCAGGCACAGAGGGAGGCCAGCAGTGGCCCTGGCTCAACCTGCCACTGCGGCCCCCCTAGTTCCACCACCTACATGAGCGTCTGACATCAGATGCCCGGAGCGGTTAGCCACACCCCCCCTGCGACTGATGTCGGGCAGTGGGGGTGTGTGTGGGCCGTGAGGTGCAGTCCCTGATGGGCAGTGGCCCGGGTTCTTTGAACCCGTTCGCTCAGTAGCGGCTCCGCCTCTGAAATAGACACATTCATGGAGGATAGGGCTATCAATGACTACTAGCCTGGATATCTGCATATTTCCATCAGGGTTTGAGGGGGCATGCCTCTGTGAACACCAGGGGGGGTGGGGATAATCAGTGGGAGGGGGAATTATTCCCTTCCCCACACTTGTGGGCTTCCCAGATGCACCTTTTTGGCCGCTGCATGGAGCAGGATGTTGGGTGATATGGGCCTTTGGTCTGATCCAGAAGGACTTTGATTTTGTTCTTATGTGTCTGAGTTCTGCAGGCCTTCATAAGAGAGGCATGCAAGGATTTTTGCTCCCAGGAGAATACATCTCAGCTTGGCGTATGTGGTATCCCTCCCTCCCTCCCTCTCATGAAAACAAGGGGCCTTTTGCACTGCCATACACAGAAATGCACACCCCAGCCATTAGTGCCTCTACAGATGGCAGCTGCAGCTGTGCTCTGCCAAGGCATAAAAATCACAGGCATAATGAAATGGGAGGATAGCAGAAAATAAATCGAGTTTAATACCAAAATAAATAACCCAAGGGCTGCTGCACTGATTGGATTATTCATTTCCCTCTCTAACCCAATCAAAGGACGCCATTTTGTTATGCAAATGAGCCTGCGGTGGTGGTGTTTGGAAGCTGTGGGGCTAAAGCTGTGGGGTGTCTCCCAGGTGGCAGGTAGCATCTGGCCCAGCTGCAGCTCCGATTTTCTCGGTTTCTGTCCCTGATCACCCACGGTCCATATTTTGGTTTTGTTTTGGGGTGGGTGGCTTGTTAGAAGGCTAGCACACATTTCGCACAGGTGTGTGTTTTATTTCCTGCTCCTTCGTAAGGATCCAAGCCTTCAACACTGGCCGGGGGTCTCCAGGATCTTGCTTCCACCACCAGCTGGCTCTTGAATGTAAGCCTAGGGGATTGCAACGGCTTGATGCGATGGGAAATATTGGAAAGTCAACCTCCAGGAATAGCTTCCATCAGAGTTGGCAGCCTTGATCCTTAGGCTTCAGCCCAGTACCTGAATTATTAGGGAAACTCTCTCCCTCCCTCTCTCCCCCCTCTTTCTCTCCCCTCTCCCTCTCTCCCTCCCTCTCTCTCCCTCTCTCTCCCCCCTCTCTCATCCTTTAGCAAACCCCAAAGCTGTACCTCTCCACTCCTCACCCCTTTAGTCAAATTATGCCCTCAGATAAGCTTCCATAGGAAACTGCCTTATATTGGTCCAACTGGTCCATCTAGCTCAGTACTGACTGGCAGCAGCTTCCCACAGTTTTAGGCAGGAGTCTCTCCCCATCCTACCTGGAGATGCCAAGGAGTGAACCTGGGACCTCGGACGCTCTTCCACTGAGCTATAATCCCACCCGCCAGTCAGTTAAAAACAAGATTTGAATCCCAGCAGCTGGTATCTCCCCATTCTCAATGTGCTGTTCATAGGAACCTAGGAAGCTGCCATATACTGAGTCAGACCCTTGGTCCATCTAGCTCAGTGTTGTCTTCGCAGACTGGCAGCAGCTTCTTCAAGGTTGCAGGCAGGAATCTATCTTGAAGATGCCAGGGAGGGAACTTGGAATAGATGCTCTTCCCAGAGCGGCCCCATTATCCCCTAAGGGGAATATCTTACTGTGCTCACATGTAGTCTCCCATGCAAATGCAACCAGGGTGGACCCTGCTTAGCTAAGGGGACAAGTCGTGCTTGCAACCACAAGACCAGCTCTCATTCTGTCAGCTTTGCCTGTTTACTTCAGTATCTGTCCACAGCAGTCGTATGAAATTGCCAGGGCTGGGATACCCTTTTCAGCATTCACGAGAGGCGTTGGAGTCCGCGTCGTAAGTACATCGCTAACCCACTTAGGCTAATGGAGCAGCGTGTAACACACCGGGGTTGGCCGTGCTCAGTGGGGGCACAGTTTCCTCCTGCACCACTCTCTCTGGTGGCTGGTGATGCATTAAGGCCCATCGGGGGAGGGGATTCATCTTGGCATTTTGCAATAAAGAGAAGTCGCGTGTGGGCTCAGAACGGCAGCTGGCGTGAGGCTAGGCCAGGTGCCTGATGAATAGATAATGAAAGCTCCGCTCTCCCTTTTGTTGGGCTGCTTAGGAAACAATTGCCGGCAGCCCTGGAGGAATCCGTGACATGGTTTTCAGTGTATGACAAAGTGGTTGCAGCTCCTTTCCCAGGTGGCCACAGGGCTGCTGCAGCAGCCAGCTGGGAGGAAGCATGTATGAATCATCACACAAGTGGATTTGACCAAAGGTCATAGGAAGCTGCCTTCTACTGAGTCTGACCCTTGGTTTGTCTAGCTCAGTATTGTCTACCCAGACTGGCAGCAGCTTCGCCAAGGTTGCATAATACAAGGTCAAATACCAGCTGCCTTTTACTGAGTCAAGCCATTGGTCCATCTAGCTCGGTATTGTCTTCACAGACTGGCAGCGGCTTCTCCAAGGTTGCAGGTGGGAGTCTCTCCCAGCCCTTTCTTGGAGATGCTGCCAGGGAGGGAACTTGGACCCTTCTGCATGCAAAGCAGATGCTCTAGGAAATGTACTAAAGTGAAGGATAAAGAATGTCCACTGAAAAACCCTGGTTCCTTTCAAAAGACCATAGGAATGCATGGAATTTTCAAATGGCCATTGGGCCATTTGGAAATTCAATGCATTCCATGGCCGTTTGTGACATAGGAAGCTCCCTTATACTGAGTCAGACCCTTGGTCTGTCTAGCTCAGTGTTGTCTACACAGACTGGCAGCAGCTTCTTCAAGGATGCAGGCAGGAGCCCTGTCTTGGAGATGCTGCCAAGGAGGGGACTTGGAACTGCCCCAGGTGGGTGGAGCCATCCAAAGTATGGTCCACTATGTGAAATGAGCAGTTCCTTTTCTTGCCAAGGCCATAAACCTCACCAGTTAGAATATAGACTCAAGAGTTCTTTCAGTATTTAGGGTTAGGACATTGACGGAGAATATAGTGGCTGACCTACTCGGCAACCTAGTCTTGGATTCAGTTAAATACAGTCAGTAACATGAAATGGTGGAGGTGGGATTCACGGAGGGGCTCATCCATCCCAGAAGCAGTGCTGGACTTGGTTGGTTGGGTTAGTTGTGCCATCGAGACAGTGTCGACTTGTGGTGACCACAGAGCCATGTGGTTTTCTTTGGTAGAATACAGGAGGGGTTGACCATTGCCTCCTCCCATTCAGTATGAGATGATACCTTTCAGCACCTTCCTATATCACTTCTGCCCGATAAAGGAGTTTCCCATATTCTGGGAAACACACCAGTGGGGATTTGAACCAACAGCTTCCTGCTCTCTAGGCCGGTTGCTTCCCCGCTGCGCCATTAGGTGGCTTTTAGTGCTGGACTCGCCGAGGCATTTGCATTCCCCTCTCAGCTCAGTTGGCGTCCACGTCTTGTTTTGCACCGATTAAAAGGAGCCCGCTGAATCTGAGGGGGCGGATCCAGCCTGCCCTGTGTTCTGCCCCATCACTCAGTAGACCATTTGCTGGTTCCTTTGGCTTTCCGCGTTCCCATCAAGCCACTTATTGTGTTACTGACCGGGCAACTGACCACCATCTTCCTGCCATCTAGCAATTAGCCAGGCACCATCCTGAGTACCCTGGCCAGACATGAACTCATCTAGAGCCGGGAGGGGTGGGGAGGGAAAGGAAATAACTGGAGCAACCTGCCACAGCTCAGCGCAAAAGGCAAGCAAGCCAGGCCTGCCAAGTGCGCGTGGTGCTGGGAGCGACCGCAAATCTGTTGTGGGAGCCCTTCCAGCTCTCAAATGTTTGTTATGTTAGCGGGTCCTGCTCTCCCCCAGCTGGTCGACATGATGCAGTCATCCCTGCTCCCTCCCCGCAATTAGACTGGCGTGTTAATATCCACCACCTGGATCCAGAGCCAGCGGCCCAGCCTCAGTTTCGCAAGAGAGGTGGTGTCAGTCCCAGACCTTGGGAATCCAATTAGCAGTGCTTAAGGAACAGAGACGGGCTGAGTCGACCGTTCTTCTCCAGCCAGCATCCCTTGAACCGCACAGCACATCATTCATCACCAACACTGGATCTAAAGCCGCCCTTTGTACCTAGTCCAGAAACTGCAATTGGTGTAGGATGTGGCAGTCAAGATGGTCTCTGGGATAATCCAAAGTGATCGAAAAGCAGCTGCAGAATAGACGCCGGGCTAGGATTCTTGCGGGAAGGCATCTCTTCCAGCCCGTTCAGTGAAATTATTCGGAAGGGGATCATTAGGAAGGGGATTGAAAATAGAGCGGCTAATATTATAATGCCCTTATACAAAACGATGATGCGGCCACACCTGGAGTACTGCATACAATTCTGGTCACCACATCTAAAGAAGGTCATTGTAAAACTGGAAAAGGTGCAGAAGAGGGCAAGCAAGATGATCAGGGGCCTGGAGCACCTTCCTTAGGAGGCAAGGCGACAACACCTGGGGCTTTTTAGTTTAGAAAAAAAGACAACTATGGCGAGACATGATAAAGGTCTATAAAATCATGCATGGTGTGGAGAAAGTTGATAGAGAGAAGTTCTTCTCCCTCTCCCATAACACTGGAACCAGGGGTCACCCCATGAAATTGATTGCCGGTAAATCTAGGACCAACAAACGGAAGTACTTTTTCACACAACACATAATCCACTTGCGGAATTCTCTCCCACAAGATGCGGTGACAGTCAATAACCTGGATGGCTTTAAGGGGGGTTTGGATAACTCCATGGAGGAGAGGTCTATCAATGGCTACTAGTCGGAGGGCTGTGGGCTTCGAGTAAGGGATGACCCTTCGAGTCGAGCTGTCTCACACTTGTGTCTGGTTCGATTCAATCTGGCTCACACACCCCTACCCTAGGGCTTTGGGACATGCTCCTTGTCAATATAAGAGCTTCTCTATCTCTAGCTGCCTTTAAAAAATGGCTTTAGAGTCAACTTCCCCCGCCCCCAGGAAATTTGTTTAGAACTAGCTGAACTCACACAGAGCATCTGCGCTAGGACTTTGCTGCCCTTCTTGTCCCCTGCCACAGTCCCTACTTTATTCCTCATTGTCAGCCACCCACTCTCAGCTGCCCCCTCACACTCACTTGCCCTCTATCTTTCACTCGCTCACTCGCCCCCTCCCCTTCGCTCACTTGCTCACTCCCGCCGCACGCTCGTCCCCTCCTCACCCCTCACTCACACACTCTCCCTCTTCCCACTCACTTGCTCGCCTCCTCCCCACAGCTCGCTCCGCCCCGCTCAATCAATTGCCCCCTCCCTGCTGCTCGCTCCCTCACTGATCCCGTCCCCACCACTTGCTTGCTTGTCCCCTTCCTGCTTGCTCACTCACCCCTCCCCACTCGCTCTCTCAGGCCCCTCTGTGCTACTAACTCACTTGCCCCTCCCCACTCACTTGCTCACCTCCTCCCCTCCACTCACTCACTCGCTCCCTCCCTCCCCACCACTCGCTCACTCACTCGCTCACCCACTCACACCCTCCCCACTCACTCGCTTGACCCCTGCCTGCCCCTCACTCAGTCATTTTCCCCTCCTTGCTGCTCGCTCAGCCGCTCCCCCCACTCACTCATTCAGTCACCCCTCCCCACTCACTCACTCGTTCCCCCTCCACTCACTCACTCCGACACTCATTCACTCACTCACCCCTCCCCTTTCCTCTTCCCTATCTGTGTATGGAGTCCTCAATGCCCAATCACCCTGGTGCTTCTGCTCTGTTACCTCCAATTCGCAAAGCACCGTGTGGGCAGGGATAGCCATGCACGGTTGTCGTGGAGTGAGTGATTTGGCTTTGCTAGCTGATGGATGCAAACCATCAGGGGTTATTTTCCCCCACCTGCCATCCTGGTCCAAACTGGAACCCATAGGGCTAGACTGGGGAAGATCAGCAGGAGTCCAGCAGGAGAGCAGGACCATGGACAGCTCACTGTGGGACAAGCGGCAATGTCAGGCTGACTGCAAGTAGTGATGGGTAACATCTCCCTATCAGAGGAAAAACAATTTCCCTTATCTCAGAAAACCTCTCCCCCACCCCAACCAATTGTATTTTGGAAGCTATCACACCCCCAGTAGTGTCATTTAGAGTTCAAAATGATGTGATTGCTCCTTCCACCATCTCATGATGATCTACCTCCCCCTTGCCTCCCCATCTGCCCTAAGCCCAAGCCCTTAGCTGCGTTGCTTCTCTGACTGTGGTGGCAGGAAAGGGGAAGGGGCCTTTCCCCTCCTGTCCTCTCTAATGCCTGGTGGGCTATGATGGCTACATGCCAGGGCAGGGGGAGCACTGGGAAATGTAGTTTTCTAAGTGCAATCGAAGAGCCATGGAAAAACTATATTTCCCAATAGCCTTTGCATCATACTCAGTTTACGGGAGACATTACATCATACTTTACAAGAGGCGGAGGCAGCAGAGAAGCATCAGAGGCAGCAGGAGCAGCAACGGGGGCTCCTCCAAGCCCCCCATCAGCCTCCCAAATGATAGTCCACATGGACTGCAGCCCAGTTCTGACCTCTGTGCATGTGCAGAGGCCATTTGCATCACCATGCAAATCACCATGTGGTGATGCAAATTGCTCATGCGCAGAGGTAACAAAGATGGCCTCTGCATGTGCACAGAGGCTTGGACTGGGCCACAATAATTTGGGAGGCCGGTGGAGATCTTGGAGGAGCCCCCACCACCACCTTCAGCCACCTCTGATGCTTCCTCCTGTAAAGGTATAGAAGCTCCTTTCTTTCTCCATCCCCATCCCCGCACCAGGTTGTCCCTTTGACTTGTGAAGTAACCCCTGCTAACTTGGCAAAGAGGCACCTTTTAATGTGGTGATTCTCTTGATCTAGCAGGGGGAGAGTAACTGGCCCTCTCCACCCCCAGCACAGTACCTCCAGTGACTGTTCCTGGTGTCTATCTTATGTTTCTTTTTAGATCATGAGCCCTTTGGGGACAGGGAGCCATCTTCTTTATTTATTATTTCTCTGTCTAAACTGCCCTGAGCCATTTCTGGAAGGGTGGTATAGAAATCAAATATATAAATAAAGAAACAAGAAAGGGGAATCCTCAAGGATTTCCCTTTACATGTATACCCAAGATGGCTCACAAACTGGTTCCTTTAACTGGGGGCAAACCAGTTCGAATCAGTCCAAACCAGTTTGAACTCGGGCCACCTGAACCAGGCCGGTTCAATCGAGCCAGCTTGCACATCCCTAGCTGGGGTGGGTGGGAGTTGTGGTCCAAAAACAGCTGGAGAGTCAGCTGTTGTGCAGCCCGGCTGGAGATAGTTCTGGGAAGGAGTCCTTCTCATCAGAAGAGGCAAGGCAATGATACCTGGCTAGGGTTTTTTTGCATCTGAGCGATGAAGTTTGGCAGAAGATTGGCAATCCATGAGAACTTTATTCTTTTCCCCAACCCCTTTTCTGGCATGTCCTTACAGTCTGCTCTGGCTGAGGAAATTATTCTTTTTCTTTTTTTTAAGGCTAATGAAAACCAAGTCCTTTAAACAGCTTTAAAAAAAACCAAAAAACACCTTGATGTCGCATGTATCCATTCTGCAGCAAATGGGGGATTTATTTCTGCCCCCAGCCAGATCAATGCAGCAAAAACCAAACAAAGATTCTGCAGGGTCCCAAAGGGCCTAATAGAATTATTATAATAGCGGACCCCAGGTGAACCAGCTTCAAGGCAGCTGAGTCATATCGAAGCACAATGGAAACAGAACCCACAGCCTCAACTCAATCCTAGCCAGCTGGTGGCCAGTCCCTTTAAAAGCTTGAGTGGTGGAAACACAGCTCATCAAAGCTTCTCACTGAGCTGTCTTTCCAATACTTCTTATGGACCACAGGTCCCCATTTTCACTGCAGATGCTTAGATCTGCCTTTCCCTTCTCCCAGGAGATGAGTCATGGATTGTTATGTCCAAGGTAAAGCTGAAAGGGCCCACAGTTTCATGCAGATGTTCCTACTGATGTTAAAACAGGCTACCCCTTTTCTATCATCAGATAGAATTTTCTATCATCAGAAAAGGAAAGGTTAATGTTGTGTGGGACAAGGTGGCAAGGCTGCTCATCTGGGGGCAAAGCCGGCCTTGAAGATGGAATTAGTGAAGTATGGATGTAAGCAAGAAGCAATCTGGGAGAATGTCAGTCTACACCAGGGTTGCTCATTCTTGGCCCTCCTGCAGATGTTGGCCTGCAACTCCCATAATCACTGGCTATTGATCTCTGTGGCTGGGGAATATGGGAGTTGTGGTGCAAAAACAGCAGGAGGGCCAAGGTTGCCTATCCCTGCTTTGGCAAGTCTCCCATTCAAATGCAAACCAAGGTGAACCCTGCTTAGCAAAGGGGACAATTCATGCTCACTACCATGAGACCAACTCTCCTCCCCAACAATTGCTGAGAACTGTGTGTGTGTGTGAGGTCATTCACACAATCAAAAACTGTGTTCTACCTGGGTTTGGGAGGTGTGTGTACTCCCAATTTCTGATTGTGTGGAAGCAAGGTAAGACGAAAACCTGGGCAGAAGTTATTGTGTGGAAGGAAGATAGTAGGAAAATCTGGGCAGCTTTTCCTCCGACCATGCTTCCACACAATCACTTCTAACCAGGTTTTCCTCTTAGCTTGCTGCCACACAATCAAAAATTGTGAGCCCACACAGTTCCCAAACCTGGGTCGAATAATATTTTTGATTGTGTGAATGACCTCTCTCTGTGTGTATATGTGTTTGTGTGTATTACACACACACACACACACACACACACGCACACACACACCACACACACTTATATAGGGAAAGTTTTGTCCTGAGATTTGAGAACTCTGCTTCTTTCTCTAAAGTCTTGCTAAACAGTTGACTTACTACACTGTGGTGACCCGGCATATCTAGAGCAGTCAAGGTACACAAGGTGTGAAGGCTGTGCCCTAGCCCTTCCCTGAATCTGCGATGGGGATTATATCTTCCCTAAGACTGTTGGTTTCCAGCTATTGTGAGAGCAATAACCTTCACAGAGTCACTGGCAGATTACTTTCATCCTCTGAGAGCAACTTGCTTTGTCTGTTTTCTCCTGGGATAAAAAAGGAGAGGAGAATGCAGGGAAATGCAAAAACAAAACAATTCTATCCCTTTATTTCTGCAGAGGTTTGTGCTTTCCTGCATGTTTTGGGGGACAGCTATCTACAAAAGCAGTTATGCGATTTGTTTTTCCAACACGTTGCCAAATCATTGTTGTGCATCCCTACTATCTGCAGTTAGAAAAAAATGTGCATCATGTTCTTCGTTCACAAGCAAATGAAGAATCTGTATTGTGTTTGACAGGAACAATCACATAGTTGTGCAAGCATTTTGCGTATCGGGTTATCTTTTCTTCATGGAACTGACAGTAGTATTCTCTAAACTGCTGCCTTTTCAAGAGTCTTCTCCGTAACAGCAGAATACATTAGTAAGCTGGCTCAAAACCAAGCTCAAAATCAAGCTGGCTCTCCTTCAAACTGGTTTGATTTAAAGGCTTGACCTTGAACTCAACCAGACTCAGTTCAGTCCAAGGTCAAGTCGAACTGAGCTGGCTGGTTCGGAGCCAACGCGAAGCCAATCCAGCAAAAGGGAATCTGACAAGGAGCGGGGGTAGATTCCCTAAGTGTGGTCAACAGTAAAAAAGAAGTAATCACAAATCATGGCTGCGGCAGCCATGGCAGAGGGTGGAGGATCCTCTGACCCCCTCCAGACTCTTTGAGAGTCTCCTGGCCTATGTGGTGACATAAATGACCCATGTATGCGTGAAGGAAATAAAAATGGCCTTCAGGCCTGCACGGACCCAAACCAGGCCAGGAAACTCTCAGGGAGGTTGGCAGTGATCAGGGGAGTCTCCGCCATTCTCCCTGTGGGTGGCGGCAGCACAACTTATGGGTACTTCTTTTGACTCATTGACGCTTAGGGAAGCCCCTCCCCCATCCCATTACCAGCAAAGGGGAATCCTTGTTGGACTCCCCTTTGCCAGTAGGGCTTTGAGTCTGTTCCAAACTGGTTCGAGCTCAAATCGAACCAAGGGCCGGGCTGGAGGGGCCAAAACCGAGCCTTCCCAGTCCAGTTCAAATCTGGTCTGGATTTGAACTGAACCGGGAAACCTGATTTTGTGCACATCCTTAGATCACATCCACGGCGGCAAACCCGCCTAACTAGAATCCCCGCTGGTCTGTTTCCCTGACAATGGGAGACATCTATAGCTGCACCTAATGACGCAGCGGGGAAATGCTTGACTAAACAGCTCTAAGCCCGCTCTGCCCACCGAGCCTGGTAAGGCGCTTCACACGAATTGTGTGAAGCACCTCACAATCTACACACACACACATACAACACCAGCAGCCACCACTGGATAGATGATTCTATGTTGGGCTGCCTAGGAAGGGATCAGAACAAGTTCCATCTATCCTGGCACCATGCCTTCCAGGAGGGATGGAGGAAATGATCAAACGTCTCCTATGGCGCCACAAACCCCAGGTCCAGTCTGGCTGGAATTGACCACCCACCCTTCCCCTGACATTGTTTACAGAGGCTAACGCCAGAAATGCAACAGCAGTCATCTGATAGCGCTTTGCTATGGGATAAACTTACATTTGTTCCAATAAAGGGACCTTAGCATTCACCTCCGTGTGCATTTGCCTCCAGCTGCCCCACGCCTCCTGTGTGATTTCTTTTCAACCTTGATATTATCTGGCTGGAGTTTAAATAGCTGCACTCGGAAGGACACTTCCTTGATATCGATGGTGACAGTTTAAACTTGGTTATTTCATTCAGTCCGGGCTCAGTTTAATACCACATGCATGTACACGCACACCCGCACACACCCACTCTGCGCCGTCTCCGTATTAGATTAAATGGTCTCGTTTGACAGAAAATATACACAGCATTCATCTTAATTTCTACACGGGAAGGCGTAAAAAAAAAAAAAACCTTCACAAGGCAATGACATTTCCAATCAATTAAGTGTCTCATCTTTCCTCTCCCAAATTAGCTCCCCCCCACCCCCGATGAAGTGCTTCAGCGAAAGAAGGAAATGGTGTATTTAGGAAGCTACAAGGCAGCCTTAGATTGGAAAACAAAATGTAATTGAGGAGAGTTCCGCTTCTATTTTGCAGACCACTCGGAATTATTAGT
Source organism: Hemicordylus capensis (assembly GCF_027244095.1). Taxonomy (NCBI): domain Eukaryota; kingdom Metazoa; phylum Chordata; class Lepidosauria; order Squamata; family Cordylidae; genus Hemicordylus; species Hemicordylus capensis. Next base: position 3,923,780 of record NC_069671.1, on the reverse strand, counting down.
GCAGTAAGTGGCCTGCATTCTTCACAGTGGACATTGATTTATCTGCCGAGCCTTACCGCTTTGAACATATGAAGCTGCCACATACTGGGACAGATCGCTGTCCAAACTGGTCCAGCATTGTCAACACTGACTGGCAGCAGCTCTCCGAGGTTTTAGACTCCCAGCCCTCCCTGGAGATTCTGCCAGGGATTAAATCTGGGGTCTTCAGCACCTAAATCTTATTTATTATTTATTCCTTTGTGTAAACAGTCCTGAGCCATTTTTGGAAGGGCAGTATAGAAATTGAATAGTGAGGGTGGGTGAGGCGCGGCCCCTGATTGGGTGTGGCCCGGGTTCTTTGAACCCGTTTGCCCAATGGTGGCTCTGCCCCTGGCTCTACCACTGAATTATGACCAGTTCAATGCCTGCTCTGGCCTCTGTTATTCCCCATCTTTCTTGTACAATTCACTGATGCCTACAAGCCCTAAAGAGAACCAGCAGTCTGAAGGAAGAGAGGGTCTGGAGTGAGGACTGGAATGATTGCTTCCAGCCAGACCATATCCTAAGCCAGGGCTGCACACAACTTCAGCCCTCCAGCTGCCGTTGGACTACAACTCCCATCACCCACCACCACAGCAGCCAATAATCAGGGATGATGGAGAAAGTGATCATCCTGTTGACCATTTTAATTTGTGTTATGCATTTTGTATTATATAAGTGTTCTGCATGCGTATTTTGTTAGGTGGCGCTGATCAGCTTCTTTATGTCAAAGAGTGGACTTCAAACCAAGCATGAGGAGGACTCTGTGGGAAGTAGATTGCTCCAGACCAGGGATGGCCACTGAGATGGTCACCTTAGGGAACTAGAAGAATGGGGCTCATAGGAACATAGGAAGCTGCCATATACGGAGTCAGACCATTGGTCCATCTAGCTCAGTATTGTCTACACAGACTGGCAGCGGCTTTTCCAAGGTCGCAAGCAGGAATCTCTCTCAGCCCTATCTTGGAGATGCCAGGGAGGGAACCTGGAGCCTTCTGCTCTTCCCAGAGCGGATCCATCCCCCCTGAGGGGAAGATCTTCCAGTGCTCACACTTCTAGTCTCCCTTTCATATGCAACCAGGGCAGACCCTGCTTAGCTAAGGGGACAAGTCATGCTTGCTACCACAAGACCAGCTCTCCTCTCCTGTGTATATTTGGGTCACACGAATGTGCTTTCCTCCATAAACATGTGTTTGCGGCTGACTTTGGACTGGGGGTAATCCTGGAATTCTCCAAAGCAAAAATATCCAGTTATTTCTATAAATTCCATTCAGTGATGTCATTCCACCATCCCTGTCCACGACAGGTTCTCTGATTGGGTAGGAGCACTCACGTGACCACTTGCATCATCCCTGTTCATTGCAAGATCCCTGATTGGATGGGATCACCCATTTGACCAGCTGCACCACCCCTCTTCTCTAAATGATCCCTGATTGGGTAGGATCACCCATGTGAAAAATTCAGTCATCCCTTTCACTACAAGATCCCTGATTGTGTGGGATGACCTGTGTGACCGATCCACTAAGGAAGAAGCAGTGGGGTGCTGAAGAAGCAGTATTTAGGGGAAACAATCATCCTGATTTTTTTTTTCTGGGGGTGGTGAATATTCACATAATCCTAGCATCTTTCCGGAGATTTTGCCACACCACCAAAATTTCTTGCTCCCCTGGCCCCCTGCCAAACATTAGCAAGTGGATCCTATGAAGTGAAGTCCTCGTTCAAAATCTATGAATCTGCATGGGGAAAGTTCCCCTAAACAAACGTTTAGGCTCTCTTTTCCTCAGCTAGCTGCTGGTGTCCAGGTATATATTTTCCAAGTAACTCCATCTCCTCTCCCTGTTCCGGAGACAGGTGGAAGTTCTTAATCACCTAGTTCATTAGCCGGCCATTCCCAGAAGGCCTGGCAAAAGAGCAAACCTGTATATCTTCACCCTCCCACACTGACAGCCCTTCTCTCTTCAGCTACAAGACCCGTCACCTCCGGCAGCTTTTAAATGTCAGTAAATCTACTGCACTATATCACACCGCCAGCCCTTTGTGTAGAGATAATCTGAAGCGATGGACACACAAATCCTTCCTCCAGGGATACCTGTCCGGTGCAGGAAGAGAGGGGGGGCGTGTCCATTTGGTCAACTGGCAGGGGCTATTCCCCCTCCCAATAAATGTTCCGTTGACCCCCAAACTGCTTTTTCAGTTATGGGACCCGTTCATGCAAAACCCAAGGTGCTGGACTAAGTTTAAGGGCTTTTTAAGACATATTATTATTTGCTTGAAGCGGGGCCTCTGGGATTCATAAAAGAGAACGTCTTCTTCACTATGAACCCCATTGCCCATTGAGATCATTTGGAGAGGTTCGTCTATGGTTGCTGCCGGCTCGTCTGGTGGCTACTCAGGGATGGTCCTTCTCCCTTGTGGCCCCTGGGCTTTGGAATGTACTCCCTGATGAAATAAGAGCCTCCCCATCTCTGGCAACTTTTTAAAAGGCAATGTAAACATATTTGTTCTCACCTGCTTTTAATTAGATGGATCGTTTTAATAGTTTTCTAATGTTGGGTTTTAAATGATTTTCGTGCTGATCATTTTTAATTTTGTTTAATTTGTATTGTTTTTGTTGTACGCCACCCAGTAGGGGTGTGCACAAAGCCAGCTGGCCCAGTTTGGTTCAAGACTGAATCAGACTCAGTTTTGCCTCCCCCCTGGTTTAAGGAGGTGCATAAATATTTTTTAATTAAAAATAAATTAACTTACCCCCTCTGGTGGGCTTCTGTCAGGCCACGGGTGGGGGAGGGTCCCAAGAGGTTCTCCTCCCCCTACTGGCCTCCCTTATGCCTTAAATAACCCAGTTTGGGTGGTCTTGGGTCATGACCCAGCCATACAGAGGCCATTGTGCATGTGCCGCGGCCTCCAAAATGCCCCCCTTGATGAGGAAAAGCCTGGAAAGGCCTGAAGTCCACCTGAACTGGGTGATTTAAGGCATAAAGGAGGCTGGCGGGGGGGGAGGGACCTCCGGAGACCCTCCTGTGGCCCCAGAGAACCTCCCTCTGGAGATAGTAAGATAAAAAATATAATGGGGGGAATTTGAACCCCCTGAGCAGGCCAGGGGGCTCAGTTCCGTGTCAAACTGACACACACATGCTGAAACAGGGGGTGTTCAGTTCGAAGTCAAGCCTTTGAACCCAACCAGTTTGATACTGAACTGGTCCGATATCGAACCCGTTTGCACATCCCTACTGCTAAGAGATACAGGTTCGTGGAGGTATATAAATATGCTAAGTAAGTAAGTAAAATACCCCTCCGCTTTTTCACAGCTGGTACCTCCCACCTGCTTCATTTTCTGGGTGGTGATGACAATCATGTGCCCAGATTACAGTAGGCACAATTTTTCCTACAGTAAACTCCACTTTCATCTCATGGTGTTGCTGAGATGACTGACCAGGAGAGGGATCTTGGGATTCTGGTGAACAATTTGTCGAAAGCGTCAACACAATCTGTAAAAAGGCAAATTCCATGCTCCGAATCATCTTGCTTCTTCAAAATGCCAGCTTTTGCATCCATAGGGTGCCACAGGGAAAAACCATCGTCCGAACGATTCTAATCTTTGTAGGTGTAGACACGTCACGGCATCTCAATATCCTTTCCAAGGTCTTCATTGCAACCCTACCAAGTGCTAGTCTGTGGCGTATTTCTTGACTGCTGGATCCTTGACTGTTGACAATCGATCCTAAAAGGCAGAAGCTATCCACCTCTTCAATGTCTTCATTATTGATTCTGAGGCTGGTTTCTGTACCCGTTGTCATTAGCTGCTAACCCTATATTCCTGACCATCCCTTGTAGGCCCTTAGAATGGGAGTGGAGGTGGTCACCAAACACCCAGTCCTCTTCCTCCTTGCCGGCTCACTCAGCTCATCCTTCCTGGGAGCTCTCAGCGGCTCCTTTGCCTCCTTGGCCTGTCTCCCCCTTCCCTCAAATAGTGCCTGAAAGCTACACATTCCTGAAAGACACCCCCACTCCCTTATGGGAGGTGGCAAGCATCTCAAAATGCATTGGGAGTGGTGGGAAAGCAGAGGGAGACTCCAGCCCCCCAGGACAACCAGTCTGCTGCTCCCTGAGTGCAGGACCAGGGCTGTGATGGTACCTCTCCCACTCATCTCCAGCACAGCGTCTTCCTACCAGCCTTCTTGGGTGGGCTTGGCTTGTGGAATGATGGCTAGTGAGTCAGCTGGGGTGGGTGGATCTCACATGAAGCTTCTGTGCACTAAGTCCGACTGTTGGTCCATCTAACTCTATATTGCTGTGTATCTTGCTCTGCATTCATCGTAATTCTCCATATTCGTCATATTCACCTCGTCTTCTCCGACCAGTTCTCCAGGGATTCAAGCAGGGATGTTCTCAGTCCTACCTGGAGATGCTGCCAGGGATTGAACCTGGGACCCCTCTCCGTGCAAAGCAGATCCTCTCCCACTGAGTCATGGCCCCACCCCCAGCAAGCAAGAAGCCAAAGGGAAACCCCAGGCATTCACTGCACTTGAACGGCAACCAAGAAAACACGTTTCCAAGCTCACAAACTCCTACGTGCTACTTAGGCTTGCATATTTACAACGCCGGCTTCTCATTGTGATTGCCCAAATGAAAGAGATTTCCTACATTATTAATATTTTGTAACGATTTATAAAAATGCAGAGCAAATGAAGAGGGCAAGTGCAACACATTTCATGCGAACGAGGGGCTCGTGTCGAACCACCGGCATTTGCATGATGGGATAAGGAAGCCTTTTGAATTGAGAAGATTTATCCTCATTCCATATGGCACAATGGTAAGCCTGTTTTCTTGGAAGTCAGTCCCCATGGGGACATGTTCCCAAGTAACCATGCAAAACATGGCACCCTCAATAGTTTCTATTAAATGTATATATGTATACGTTTCTCAGCTTGAGTCGTACGCTTGAGACAAATACTTAAAAAACAATGCAAAACACACACACCAGGAGACATTAAAGTCTGTCTATTCATCACAGCCGTCACAAAATCAATTGCCTTTATTGCTCTGAAAAATTAAAAACCTTTCTGCATTTTATTAAAGTGTACATCTCCACCATGTGCGCTGATAAATAATTGATAGCATCACCTCGCAAATATTTATTGGGACGAAATAAACCCTTTATCGCCCATTTCCTCTGGAAGCCATAGGACACAATTTACTGCTTTAGTTGTCCTTGGTGTAGATAAGGAAGCATGGTGTCTAAGTGAATTGCTAAATAAAGAAGCCCGATCCAGGCATAATGCCTTACGTGCATGCACGTATCTCTACACATACGTTTCTCTGAGAATGACTGTACCTGCAGTCACTTTAAAAATGAACATGGGTACAGGCCCCCTCATGTGCAGGGTACAAAAATTATTCCCCCCCATTGTATATGCATTGAACATCATGTGGGCAGATCTGTACAGCGTATACATGCGCTGAACATAATAGGAACACAGGAAGCTGCCTTCTACTGAGTCAGACCCTTGGTCCATCTAGCTCAGTATTGTCTACACAGACTGGCAGTGGCTTCTCTGAGGCTTCAGGCAGGAATCTCTCTCAGCCCTACCTGGAGATGCTGCCAGGGAGGGAACTTGGGACCTTCTGCATGCAAAGCAGATGCTCTAGGAAAAGTACTAAAGTGAAGGATAAGCAATGCCCACTGAAAAGCCCTGGTTCCTTCCAAAGGACTATAGGAATGCATGGAATTTCATGCATGGGAATGCTCTGTGTAGACTATACTGAGCTAGATGGACCTGTGGTCTGAATCAGTATATGGTAGATTCCCAGGTTCCTACATACCTCTGGTGTCCTTTGGGGACAGGGACTCAGGGAGTCATATATTATTCTTTCTTTCTTTCTTTCTTTCTTTCTTTCTTTCTTTCTTTCATCAGTCATTTACCTACTTACTTACTTATCAATCAATCTATCTATCTATCTATCTATCTATTCATAAGTTTATTTATTTATTTATTTATAAATAAGTCTGATTATTTATTTATTTATTTGTGTGTTTATTAAGTTAGTTATATTCATAAATAAATTCATATTTATATTTATGTATTTATTTTTGACTTTTGTTGAAAAGCGATTAATAAATATCCATTGTATTTGCCTTCCTCGTATTCATTCACTTTGGCACATCACCGAGAGCATCTGCTTTGCATGTGGAAGCTTCCAAGTTCCCTCCCTCCCTGGCAGCATCTCCAAGACAGGGCTAAGAGAGATTCCTGCCTGCAACCTTGGAGAAGCAGCTGCCAGTCTGTGTAGACAATCCTGAGCTAGATGGACCAAGGGTCTGACTCGGTAGAAGGCAGCTTCCAATGTTCCTATGATTTCCAAACTTCTGCATGCTCTGCCTCTAGCCCGACCATAAGGGGCCAGTAGTATAAACTCAAATCGTAAGAACATAAGAACAGCCCTGCTGGATCAGGCCCAAGGCCCATCCAGGAGGCATGTGCAAACTGGTTCGAATTCGAACTTGTTTGAATTCAAACCGATTCGTTTCAATGGTTTGAATTTGAACCGAAGCAGCCGTCAGGTTCGAGCTGCAGGTTCAAATTCAAACCTAACTGATGGGGCTTTCGATTTGAACCGGTTCAAACCTCCAAAAGTGGGTGGGGTGGTAGTTGGCACCCATAGGTACCTACCACCCAACCCTCAAAGCAATCAGACACTCGTACGATTTTTTATGATTTCAAAACGGTTCGAATGAGAACCGAACCAGGCAAACCGGTTTTGTGCACATCCCTCCCCTCCCTACCAGTCCAGCATCCTTTCTCACACGGTGGCCCACCAGATGCCTCTGGGAAGCTCACAGGCAAGAGCTGAGGGCAGGCCCTCTCTCCTGCTGGGCTCCCCTGCAACTGGGATTGAGAGGAATCTTGCCTCTGAAAATCCAGCTAAGCATACATACAGTGGGTATAGGAAGTTGGCCCAAGTATGTGGCTCTTGTGGGGACACTTCCCAGCAAGCTGCCCAGCTCACCATGCCAGCAGACACCCAGAGGAATCATAAGCAGCAGATGCTCCAGTGCTTGGAAGGCTTGATATTTAGACTTGGCTTGCTGTTCCCTTACGGTGTATTTGTATTTTTAAAATAATAATAATAACAACAACAATAAAATAAACCCCCCAACCCTCTGCTTTTAAATATAGTTATTGAAGTGCTCCAGCTGGGAGAGATTATTAGAAGTGCCACAGCTGGAGACCATTACGGATCCTGACCCATGCTGAGTGAATCACAAAGAGATTAAATGCGTGTCGTGCAGGTAAGGGATCCTGGGGCTTCCGACTCCTTGTTCAGTCAATCACTCTTCGGTGGCTTCCTGGGAGGAAGAGGAGGTGGGAAGAAGGCGAGGGGGCAGCTGTTTTAAGAAAATAACCATTCGGACGTTGCTTGAATCTCCAATCGCTTAGACAGTGGAGGAGAGCTGGTCTTGTGGTAAAGGTAAAACGTGCCGCCGAGTCGGTGTCGACTCGTGGTAACCACAGAGCCCTGTGGTTGCCTTTGGTGGAATACAGGAGGGGTTGACCATTACCTCTTCCCGCATAGTATGAGGTGATGCCTTCCAGCATCTTCCTATTTCGCTGCTGCCCCATATAGGAGTTCCCCATAGTCTGGGAAACACACCAGCGGGGATTCGAACCGGCACCCTCTGGCTTGGTAGTCAAGCCATTTCCCCGCTGCGCCATTAGGTGGCTGGGCTTGTGGTATTAGGCAGGAATCCTTTGCTAAGCAGGGGACTGCCCTTGTTTGCATTTGGAGGCAAGACTACATGTCAGTTCTGTAAGGCATTCTGCTTAGGGGATGTGGCCAGCGCTCAGAGTAACAGCTTCTGCTTGCATGCAGAAGGTCCTAGTTTCAACACCTGGCAGCATCTCCAGGTAGAGTTGGGAGAGACTCCTGCCTGAAAACCTTGGGAAGCTGCTGCCAGTCAGTGTAGACAACACTGAGCTAGATGGACTGATGGTCTGACTCGGTAGGCAGCAGCTTTCTTTCTTTCTTTCTATCTTTCTTTCTTTCTTTCTTTCTTTCTTTCTTTCTTTCTTTCTTTCTTTCTTTCTTTCTTTCTTTCTTTCTTTCTTTCTTTCTATTTATTGCATTTTTATACCACCTTTCTGCCTGGTCAAAGGCCCCCGAAGCAGTTTACAATATTAAAGAATAAGGAAATTTTAGGGGATGGAGCCGCTCTGGGAAGAGCAGAAGCTTCCAAGTTCCCTCCCTGACATCTCCAGGTAGAGCTGGGAGAGACTCTTGCCTGCAACCTTGGAGAAGCCGCTGCCAGTCTGGGCTAGTAGACAGTCTAAGGGTCTGACTCAGGATAAAGCAGCATCCTATGTTCCGAAAGCAGTTGCCTATGTTCCTATGTTCTTAAGGAAAGGTGGCACTTTGAAAAGCCACTGCCACAGCTGCCCAGAAAACAGCCTATTCGTTTGGAGGAGCCCAGGTTTCAGTGAAGGTAAGCTTGACCCTATCCGATGCCATACTGCTATCACACACACACACACACACACACACACACACACACACATACACACTCAGTGCTGAATAGCTTACTGATGCAGGATGCATTTTTTCCCCCTTGCAACCCTTTCCGATGAAAAATGGCCCGATCAGGTTTGCACGGTCTTGGACCCAATTATCGTTTTGATGCAATGCACGCCCTTCGGAGGGTCAGAAGACCGAGCTGAGCCATGGCCTTCTTTCCAATGCAGTGATCCGTCCCAACTCCAGCATACTGCGGGTGCCGTTTCAGAAGCCGCTCTCCTCCCCCCCCCCGCTTCCCTGTTTTGCCTTCCGAGTCGATTATCCCCTTTCTGCACCGCTGTCCTTCTCCATCGCCACATCCCTGCAGCTGCCGTTCAAAGGCATCCATCACAAACAGCATCTCAGTCTCCTTTGGAGGAGAGCCAGCTCTCTGGGCCGCGTCAGACTTCAGAAGCCCCTTTTACTTCTTTGTCAGGAGCAGCACAGGTGCCTGAAAGTCCTCAAAGCGATTCCTTTCTGGTGGCAAGCCAGGGACAGAGCCTGCGAGTTGAAAAGCCACATTCATTCCCCCGATAAATTAAAGGGCCTCCAGTTGTCCTTATAATTAGGGCTTCCTCCTGGGGTGGAAGATTCCCAAGCGCCACAGGAAGGAAGCTTTCTCTCCAAGGGCTGATTGCCCTTGTTTGGCAGCGTCCGAGGCCTTCGTTTGAAGTCGGACTTGAAAGCAATCCCAGTGCAACAATAGATAGGGAGAGATGCCATTTGTTTCTGGACAGTGCCGAATGGGGTTGTGTTCTGCAACAGGGTTTTTTGGGGGGTGAGTGGGGTTGCAGTCACATCAGCGATGCCACAAAGCTGTCTCCGAAGCCTGGTGTCTGTCTGGATGTGAGCCCTCTGTGGGGCTTGAACTGGGGAGCCAAAATATGTCAGGATAAGCTTGAACTAAACGTTATCATCATCATCATCATCATCATCATCATCATTACATTTATATCCCGCTCTTCCTCCAAGGAGCCCAGAGTGCTGTACTGCATACTTAAGTTTCTCCTCAAAACAACCCTGTGAAGTAGGTTAGGCTGAGAGAGCAGTGACTGGCCCAGAGTCACCCAGCTAGTATCGTGGTTGAATGGGGATTTGAACTCGGGTCTCCCCTGTCCTAGTCCAGCACTCTAGCCACACTGGCTCATATGGCAGACATGGCAAGAGGCAAGCACCAGGCAGCACTGAAGCAACCCTTTGAACCTTTCTGCAAATTTCTGCATCCTCTGGCAAAGTCATGGACAGGCACTCCCCATGATGGCTACCCATAATTGGGTTGGGGGAAATGGATGAGGGCATTTGAGTTCAGAGCTGCATCAAGTAAAGATTCAGGCTCTGTGCTGCCACTAGGCAAAGAAGGGAACTGCAGAGGGAGTCACTAGCTGCATGAGCCAGGGAAGATGTCAGGTCTTGGCACAGGTCTTGGCAATTTTCCCTCCCTGAACCTGCTCTTCACTGCACAGTCTATAGGGGAGGAGAGCTGGTCTTGTGGTTGCAAGCATGAATCATCCCCATAGCTAAGCAGGGCCTGCCCTGGTTGCTTATGAATGGGAGACTTGATGTGTGAGCACTGTAAGATATTCCCCCTCAGGGGATGGAGCTGCTCGGGGAAGAATAGAAGGTTCCCAGTTCCCTCCCTGGCAGCATCTCCAAGATTGGTCTTAGAGAGATTCCTGCCTGCAACCTTGGAGAAGCCATTGCCAGTCTGCATAGACATTACTGAGCTAGATGGACCGAGGGTCCAATTCAGTATGTGGCAACCTTCTATTAGGAGAGGAGAGCTGGTCTTGTGGTCACAAGCATAACTTGTTCCCTTAGCTAAGCAGGGTCCACCCTGGTTGCACATGAAAGGGAGACTTGTTGTGTGAGCGCTGGAAGATCTTCCCCTCAGGGGATGGAGTCACTCTGGGAGGAGCAGAAGGTCCCAAGTTCCCTCCCTGGCAGCATCTCCAAGATCGGGCTGAGAGAGATTCCTGCCTGCAACCTTGGAGAAGCCGCTGCCAGTCTGGGTAGACAATACTGAGCTAGATGGACCAATGGTCTGACTCAGTATATGACAGCTTCCTATGTTCCTATCATGAGACAAATGGTGTTCAGGGAGATTTAGATCAGGAAAGTGGCATAGGAGGTAAGGATTAAACCCCCTCCCCTCTCTCAGCACTGCTTCCTCAATCAGATTAGCCTCTAAGGAACAGACCCAACCAAACAACTCATGTGGGAGGAATTATCACTGAGTCACCCCCCCCCCCTGTTACCTGGCGAGCCAACTGGGTTTAAATTTTATTTAAAAGAAAAGAAGAATCTCCGGTAGATTGTATCGCTGCCACCAATTACTCCTAACTGGAAGAGAGCAATAAAACTTCTAATTCCAACCTTGTAGTAATGTAGCACTTTCCCCATGGAGCTCTTAATAGGGAACCCTGCCTCTCTTGAAGAGCCCTCCTGGCACTGAGAAAAGGACTCTAGAGCTCACTTCTGAATGAAATCAGAGTCTCCCCTTCTCTGAATGTTTTTAAGAAGGAACTAAAAACATACCTGTTTAGTCAGGCTTTTAGTTTATCGTTTTAAAGTTCCGGTTTTGAGAGTTTGTATTGTATTTTAAATTGTTTTAATTATGCTAATGGTGTAATGGTTTTTCTATTGGGAACTGCCCAGGGACGTTTTGCATAGGGCAGTATATAAATGCACTAAATAAAATAAAGTAAAAGTGCAGGACGGTGCAGTGGTCAGCATAATCGGAAATGGCTCTCACACTAAAGCTTTTTGTGTGTTTCAAAGTATTCCCCCCACACACACACACACAAATAATAGTGAAGATTACTGGATTTGCAGACTCACACACAGCTATCTGGGAATTAAAAAATCAGTACACAGGAGACCATAGACTTCCCATGCTTCCACGGAGTAGACAGTTCTCTCCCTTCCTCCCTTTTTTGTATTCACCGAGAAGGGACAAGTTTTAAAATGCAGTTCGGCATCTCAGGCATTTGGGAGTCATTATTAATTTCATGCCTACTCATTCATTATCAAACCTGCTTGGAACTTGTTCCAAAACGTTCTTCCTTTCTTCCCTATTAAGCAGCTAAAGTTCCTGCTACAGATTCTCTGTTGACCCTACTTTTGAAATACTCTTACCTCAGGCATCCCAGAGGCTGCCCTATGGAACAGAGGACAGGGCTCCTATACCTTTAAGAGATGCAGGGAAAGGGGGGGGGATTCCAGCAGGTGCCCTTTGGTATGCAAGGGAAAGAAAAGTTGCACCTGCTTCTGTGCATCTCTTAAAGGTACAGGAGACCTGTCCTCTGCTCCATAGGTCTGCCACATCAGGGGGCCTCACCCACTTCAGTGCCATTTCAGACACGGAGCATGCCTGCAAAGAGAGCAACTGGTCTGCTCCTGGGTTTGCCTTACATCTGGGTCTGCACTCACAAAGTGCCCTGCTTTGGGAAGCTGCCACAGCTCAGCCTCAGTTTCCCATCTGTAAAATATGAACCGCATCAAAATGGCCTGCCTACCTCACCCAGTATTGGCCAATGAGTTTAATGAGTTTAAAGCATGTGTACACACACACACACATCTATCTATCTATCTATCTATCTATCTAATTTTTATACTGCCTGATATGTAAATCTCTCGGCAGTGTAAACAGAATATATACACACACAGTACATATTGTACATATTGATGAGATTACGATACTCAGTGGGGATGTGATGTGGCATACAGGATTGAGCAAACCAGGCAAGCCATAGATTGCTTCACATTCCTAACATTTTACCACACACCACACACCACACACACACACATACACACACGATCGATAGATAGATAGATAGATAGATAGATAGATAGATAGATAGATAGATAGATAGATAGATGCTCTCATTAATTGCGGATCTAACGCTTGTGGTTTCACATATCCGTGGTCGGGAAATTGGCACCTAACCTCAGTATACATGAGGTTAAACTGGCACTAAAAGGGTTAAATCTGTGTATCCATGGAGCAGAGGCAGATGGAAATTACTGCAGAGTTCATTTCCGGCTGCCATTTTGGGCACCAGAGCCATTCTGTGGCTTGTTTTGTTTGTTTAATTCCAAAAACTATGATTTTCTGAGGAAAATACCGGATTGGGGCACTTTTTTGGGGGGTGGGGTTTGCTGGAGTGCTGGAGGACCACAGGCCATGGTAGGGCACTTTATTTTGCCCCCATACCCAAAGTCCAGCCTTAATGGCATCACTGGTCTCAATGGGAGTGATGCCATCCGGTCAGGGGGTCTGTGCCGTATCCATCCGACATCTCACATTGCAGGGGAAAATCCTTCAAAGCCACACTTTGGGGGGGCTGCCTTTTTCTAAGTCTGCTCCTCAAAACCCCACCTGCCTATCGAGAAAATCCCCACCCCAAATGCCCCATGTTGATTTCCACCCAGCAGGCTTTTCAGTGAAACCCTCTCAGCCGTCCAAGTCTATTTATAAAAGCTCTTTAGCACAAGACAAATGAGGCGACGTTCTTGGTGATATTAAAGAGCTTCATCATCTTCAGGAAGCCGTAGATGGTCAGCTGGTGTGCACACCACAGCCTTTAATGTGAGAAAGGGGCATTTGAATTGGCAGGCATCAGCACTGGCGATTGTTTGAGTGGTTTGAATAGCAGCAGATGGGTAAGCAGGGATTTTCATTCTCCGCCCTTGTGCTGTGCAGAGTCCAAACAACAGGCCTGTGCACCTGGAAACGTGTCAGATCCGACCCAACCAGACGGAAGAATTGTCAGGAGGGCCAGCATGGTCTGGACCTGACATTACCCTGGAATTTTCCCTTCCCCACTACCCTATGGCTGCATCCATTAAAAGAACTACAAACTCCACAGTGCACCTTGCTAGAGTCCTAAAGAGCTTAAGTGGAGGACATTGCACCTTTTGAAGGGAAGATATATATTTTTTATTATTTACATTTTATATCCCACTCTTCCTCCAAGGAGCCCAGAGCAGTGTACTACACATTTAAGTTCCTCCTCACAACAACCCTGTGAAGTAGGTTAGGCTGAAAAAGGAGTGACTGGCACAGTCTGGAAAGGGTCACCCAGCAAGTCTCATGGCTGAATGGGGATTTGAACTCGGGTCTCCCCAGTCCTAGTCCAGCACTCTAGCTACACTGGCTCATATGGCAAACATGGCAAGAGGCAAGCACCAGGCAGCATTGAAGCAAAGAAGACATCACACCTAGGTGTCCCTGCCCACCCCACCCCCATGTCTCAGGTAAGGGAAGGAGAATGGAGAGTGGGTAGGAAGACAGGAATTCCGAGAGCCATGTTGGAGGTCCGAGAGAATTCCATCAAGGAGCTTTCCAGACTGTGCGGGAGGAAGTGAGGTAAAATCCGACAACTAGCCCTAATGTTTTGAAGCCAGTTAGCTTCTTCAGATTTCACACCACTTCCTCCCTCATTGAGGCTTTGAAGAGAGAGAGAGAAAGGAGGAGGAGAGGAAGGAATCACCCCCTCCCTGGATTTGCACACAGGGCACTTCCCCTCTCAGTGAATTCTCTCAGTGAATTTACACGTGGGCAGTGGACTCATGAAAAAAGGAGATTGGCACACTTCTAAAAGCAAGCCACACTTCTACAGCTGCAATGCTATGCACTCTTAATAGGAGGAAGCCCATTGAACTAAATCGTTTACTTCTGAGTAATCCCAGAACTGGACTATGAAGAAGCATGATAGAAAAAGTATTGACACTTTTGAACTTTGGTGCTGGAGAAGACTTTTGAGGAGACCATGGACAGCCAGGAAAACAAACAAATGAATCAATCCAGAATTTTCACCCGAGGCACAAATGACCAGGTTCAAACTATCCTGCTTGGGACACGTTATGCAAAAACCCAGCTCCCTTGAGAAGTCCATAATGGTGGGGAAAGTTGAAGGAAAGAGAAGAAGACGACCAGCAGCAAGGTGGATGGACTCGATTACGTCAGCAATGAATGCACCACTGAGAGACCTTCAAGGCCAAGTGGAAGACAGATCATCCTGGAGAGAATCTATCTATGTGGTTGCTAAGAGTTTACACCAACTTGACGGCATTTAATCAATCAATCATTCAATCAATCAATGCCAGCAAGCCTGAAAATTTTTCTCAAAATGCAGAAAACCACCTACTATTTCACCACGCACAGACGACGTGTTAAGCCTTGAATGTCAAGTTAAGACTCAAAAAAGGCTGTGGCTATGTGAACAGCGCCCTGCTATTCCCATATGTGAGATGGTGTCAAACCCAGATCGTCCAGACAGACAGCAAACCTGTCCATAGTGAAGCAATTTCAAGGTGCCACCTGGAAAGTCCCCAAATCCGGAGGGATTTTATTCAGAGTTCCAAATGTCAGGGGGTCCCTGCTGTCTTGGCGGAATTCATTCTGCAAGTGCCCAACGTGGGACATAATGGATCTAACATGCCTGTTGGACTGTCATGACTGCACAGCCCTATGAAAGTCATCCCTTTATCACTCTCTGGCATGAGAACAAAAATGCACAATATTGCGAAGGTTTGCCTCTGCTGAGCTGTTACTTGGGCTCCTCCTTGTGGGATATTCCAGTCACATCCCTACTCCCTTGTGTCTCTCTAGGGCAGGGGAAGTTTTGATGCTGGGGAAACCTGCAATTCTTCAAAAGCTTCTCAGGGGTTCCTTAAGGAGGTGATCAGTTATGGTGGGTCATCTTCCCGGAAAGACAACTGGACCACCCACTCCCGACTGTCCCCTATAGTCTGTTACTACCGGAGTGGTTGAGGTGTGTCCTACGTAGCACTGAGCTGAAAATGCTTGGAGGAACTTTTTCAGCTCAAATTCAGGGTCAAGGGAGGGGGGAGCAAAAGGTGTTACAGAACCTCACCTGCTCACCAGTTATAGCTTCTATATAACCCTGGTCTTGTGGTAGCAAACATGGCTTGGCCCCTTAGCTAAGCAGGGTTCATCCTAGTTGCATTTGAAAGGGAGACTAGAAGTGTGAGCAGTGTAAGATCTTCCCCTCAGGGGATGGAGCCACTCGAGGAAGAGCATCTAGGTTCCAAGTTTCCTCCCTGGCTTCTCCAAGATAGGACTGAGAGAGATTCTTGCCTGCAACCTTAGAGAAGCCACTGCCTGTCTGTGTAGACAATTAAAAGTCTGTGAAGACAATTAAGAAGGAGGGCAGAATTAGGAAGCAATGTTTCCTGCCCTGGCTCTAGTAGGGAATTCCTACCTAGAAGACACCAGAGCAAGGGCAGAAAGCATTGCTTCCTAATTCTGCCCTCCTTCTTATTCTCTTGTTCCTCATTCTGCTTCTGCCTTCACTCTGATGTCCATCTTGAAGCCAAATAAGGAGGAGGGCAGAATTAGGAAGTCCTCTCACTGTATTTACATCACTGGTCTCCTTAGGAGGCAGGGGCAGAGCTATAATTGGGTGGAGGTGTTCAAAGAATACAAGTCGCCCAACTCCGGGGAGCTACCTGGCTGACCCCTTGCCCCTCCTCCCGAGTTCCGTCCAGCCTCATTCCTAGCCAGCTTTATCGTTGGCTGCATATTTTCATTCTCACCCTTGAATGAAGGAGGTAATGAAGAAAACATGCAGCTAACAATGAAGCCAATTGGGAAATGAGCTCCAGAGGGCTGTGCGGGGCCCATCCAGGTGGTGGCCAGACCCCTTGCATGTGATACTACATGCAGGGGGTGTGGGTGGTGCATGGAAGGGGCTGCAAGGCAGGGGGCAAACAAGAGCCCACCCTCCCCCAGCTATGCACCTGTCAGGTCTGCCCAAGGAGTTCAGGAAGGGGGGAGCCCTGCAAGCCATCAGTTATTGCCAACTCCTTGATGAGTCAACAGCTGCAATCAGAGCATGTACCTCCAGCCTGCCTTGATGCCTTACCTGACCCAGGTCCATCCTGCTGCCCCCACCCACACTGATGTGGCTGTGCTCCTCTGGGGACTGGTGGCTGCCATTTTTATTTCCCATGCCCCCTAGGAACAGCAGTGCATCATCAGAGACTGCCCCGCTTTGACCCTCCCCTGAACACTGTGGAATCTCCTTCCCCAGGGACAGTGATGTACCTGAGCCAGGGACCCCAAAATGGGGGCTCTCCCTGGGGAACAAGGACAATAGGAGAAGATGCGATTGAGAAGGGAAAGAAGGACCATAGGAGAAGATGTAATTCAGAAGAAGGACCATAGGAGCAGATGTAATTCAGAAGGGAAAGAAGGACAACAGGAGAAGATGTGATTCAGAAGGGAAAGAAGGACCATAGGAGAAGATGTAATAATCCAGAAGGGAAAGAAGGACCATAGGAGAAGATGTGATTCAGAAGGGAAAGAAGGACAACAGGAGAAGATGTGATTCAGAAGGGAAAGAAGGACAACAGGAGAAGATGTGATTCAGAAGGGAAAGAAGGACCATAGGAGAAGATGTGATTCAGAAGGGAAAGAAGGACCATAGGAGAAGATGTGATTCAGAAGGGGAAGAAGGACAACAGGAGAAGATGTAATCCAGAAGGGAAAGATGGACCATAGGAGAAGATGTGATTCAGAAGGGAAAGAAGGACAACAGGAGAAGATGTAATCCAGAAGGGAAAGATGGACCATAGGAGAAGATGTGATTCAGAAGGGAAAGAAGGACAACAGGAGAAGATGTAATCCAGAATTCCAAAATGTAAGGAGTCGTTCAGATTAGGAGGATGTCATGAGGACCTGTATTCTGGGGGCTGGAAGCCTCATAGACTGAAGGAACCCCTAATGAGTGGGTCAAGACTCCATGTTGAGAGGCAATATCCCTCTGCATACTAGTTGCTGGTGGAGAGTGACTGCAGAGGAGCGTGATTGCCTATATAGCCTGCTTGTGGGCTTCCCAGATGCAGGTGTCAGGCAGCCCCTGTGGGAAAAGGAGAGCTGAGGGCCTTTCACTCTGTTCCAGCAGGGATCTTCTGTTTTTTACATCTCAGAATACAGTTGGCCCCATCCAGCAGGTAAAGTCTCCCCTGCCAGTTGTGCAGCACATCTGTCGGGGCATAGCATTGCCTGCAGACAGGTGCATTTGCCTCTGGCACACAGGTGACCTCTGAAAGCCAAGTGGTGGGGGGAGTCCAGATGGTTCCACCTGATGGCAGGTCTGTATCTGCACTGTATGGATAACTGCAGGGCTGAGCAAGGCAGTGAGGGAGAGAAGGATCTTCCCAGAGAGCCGTAAATAAAAGGAGCACAATGCTGGAAAAAGCTGGAAATTGTGCTGCTGCTGTGGGTGGACGGGCAGCCGTTCAGCCGGGCCCGGGAAGGGGAAAGCTAATGCAGCAATCTGGCTTCAATGGAGCCCAGGGGAAGGCGAGCATATTCTGGTGATCAGCTTTTTCAAATAATATTAAACTCTTTAATATATTTTCCCACAAGGACAAGGGAGGCAAAGTCGCCAAGCAAACGTAGCATGGGTGGAAAAACAAAACAGGCTGGCCGTCCTCTGAGCACCACCAGCCTCTTCCTGTTTCCTGGGAAGCAAATCTCATAAGGAAAGAACAGCACTGCTGGATCGGGCCCAAGGAGGCCCATCTAGTCCAGCATCCTGTTTCACCCAGTGGCCCACCAGATGCCTCTGAGAAGCCCACAGCCAAGAGGTAAGTGCATGCCCTCTCTCCTGCTGTTACTCCCCTGCAACTGGTACTCAGAGGCATCCTGCCTTTGAGGCTGGAGGTGGCCCTCTCCCTCTCTTGCATGGCATCTACTTGCAAGTAAATGTGCAGAGGGCTGCAGCAGCCCATAGCGTTCCCTGTGTTGCTGAGGGGACACTCACCTTGCTGTCAGAAAACCATTTGGAGCATTTAACATCATCATCATCAACCATCATCATCTTCTTCTTCAACACATCTATAGATTTATTTATATTTATATACCACTCTTTGGCCTAAGACCCCAGGGCAGGGAACAACAAGAGAAAACAATAAAACTCGATAATAAACGTGAAAACAGAACATAGCTAAACATTTATAAAGACAGCTCTATGGTCAAAAGCCTGGAGAAAAGGGCTTTTATTGGTACTTTATATGCTACTAGAGTGCTCAGAATGCAATCTATGTTATCTTTATTTAAGCAGCCAGGCTCCCAGACACAGGGTTTCCTTTACAGGCCCATATCCCAACTAATACTGTGCTTGTGCAAGGATACTGGATTGCATGAGCACTGTAAGATCTTCCCCTCAGAGGATGGGGCTGCTCTGGGAAGTGCATCTAGGTTCCAAGTTCCCTCCCTGGCAGCATCTCCAAGATAGGGCTGAGAGAGATTCAATATTGAATCTCAGTATTGTCTACCCAGACTGGCAGCGGCTTCTCCAAGGTTGCAGGCAGGAATCTCTCTCAGCCCTGTCTTGGAGATGCTGCCAGGGAGGGAACTTGGAACCTTCTGCTCTTCCCAGAGTGGCCCCATTATCCCCTAAGGGGAATATCTTCCAGGGCTCTATCACATCACCTCTTAGTTGTCTTTTTTCTAAACTAAAAACCCCCAGATGTTGTAGCCTTGCCTCGTAAGGAAGGTGCTCTAGGCCCTTGATCATCTTGGTATTGCCCAACATGTTCCGAGGAATCTAGCTTTTTGCTGGGACAATTTCAATCCACATCTTCTGCTTCCTTAAAATAACCCCAATGACAGCAAATCGGAAGACAAGCAGCACAAACACCATTGGGTCTTCGGTTCTTGCTTTCAAAACACAGTCCACCTTTGAAAAGTATTTGTGAACTACACAAGAGTAAACTTAGGAGTCCTAGCCTATGGACAGGAAAAGTGGGAACGTCAGTCTAGAAAACTACAAGGGCCATTTTGGAAGGAGCTGCATTAAATTGTCCTGGATTTCAGCTGCAAAGAGGAGGTGATTTCCTATTAGCCAGAAAGCACTTTAGAACGACACGGTAAATACATCACGCTGACTCGTACCTCATCACTTCTGCAGCATTAAGTCCCGAGAGCCTTGGGCTCTTTAAATTACAGCCGTTTATGCCAACCCGACCTTTCATTAAATCGAGCACGTCTTCTTCAGTGATCAAATATTATCTACACATCCTCCTGAAGGAGCTGGGGGGGTGTGTGGAAAAAATTAAGAGTCCCCAAAGTCTTGTACATCACATTGTAGTTGTCAAGGTCTGAAGCACACACGGAGTTTTACATGCAAAAGACCAGGATGTGAAAACAATGCCATATCCTCTGAGTGTCTCTATTACCCAAAGGTTGGTGCCTGTCTCTGATCAATAGCCTTGCCAGGTCCCCCAGAATTTAGGGTAGCCCCCGGATTTTGGCTCCTCCACCCGGCTGCTAAATTCCCCTCGGATTTACATGGATTTCAAATGCGCTGCCCGGATTGCCCGGATTTTGCTCTGGATCCAATCACATGGGAGGGCTGCGGAGGAGGGGAAAGTCTACAAATCTGGCAAATAAATAAATAAAATGCAAATTCGTTGCCACATAATTGGCATAATATGCAAATTAGGCCACCCGGATTTGGGAAGCTTGAAGATGGCAACCCTACTGATCCATAAGGAGCCACAGTGGTGTAGCGAGTCCCTTGGTGGTCTGTGTTCTGCCCCACCATCACCCCCCCACCATTCCTATGTGGGATCCAGCACTAGCCCTATCAGTGTCATCCACTCCGACTGCCACCTACTACTGTCTCTTACACAACTACTCCGTACTGTCTCTCGCTTCTCCTGCTTCCACCACCACTATCTGGGGGAGACCAGCAGGGTAGGGGAGAGTCACCCCGCCACCCATATGCTCCCCCCCCGCATGGCCACTGCCACAGCTATGGTTAGCACTGTAAGAACTAAATTACTCCCTTCCCACTTAAGGAAGTCCTTGCCCCTTTACTGGTAAAGAGGAATCCTCACCGGATTCCCCTTTACCAGTAGTGCTCCAAGCCAGTTTGAACCGGTTCGGGTCCAGTTCAACCGGTGCCAAACATCCCTACTGGTAGAGGCTTCTCCAAGGTTCCAGGCAGGAGTCTTGCTCAGGCCCATCTTGGAGATGCCAGGGAGGCAACCTGGAACCTTCTGCAGGCAAGCATTCTGGTGCTCCTTCATATCGCTATGGACCCATACCCTCAGGGGATTATCTTACATTGCTCACACATGTAGTCTCCCATCCAAATGCAAACCAGGGTGGATCCTGCTTAACAAAGGGGACCATTCATTCTTGCTGTAGGGTGAAGGTTTGGTCAAATTTAGGGGTGGGGCTCATGGCAAAAGGAAGCTCACCCCTTTTGCATTTCTGCATTGTTGCCACTCCTCAAGGTAGCCTTGCCTATGCTATGGCAATGTTAGCACCTTGACCAGGATACCTATAAGCATAGATGAGTCCTTCATAAAATTCATGCTGTCTAAGAGCTTTCCCATGTGGCAATCAATTGTCAACGTTCCCCTATAACAAATAATGAACCCATTTAAAATTCCACCTGTCGAGAAGGTGGAGGTACATAAAACAAGAATTCCATTCCACAAACCATAAAGGGATCAGATTCAGGACCCGACACTTCCAAGTCATTCCAGAAGCAATTCTCTATTTATTGCCTATTTGTTTACTGCGCGGGCATCAATGCACTCTTATTTTCTTTGTTGCAAGCTCCCCCGCTGAAGTGTTTCCTTGCTTTGTGCTGCAGCCTTCTCAGAGTGGCTTTGAAGACACTGGTGCCGCATCCAGGAAGTTAGATCAGGAGCTGTGAGTCATATTCCTGCAGTGCAACAGCTTTCCTTTCCATTGATGAGAGTATTTACTTATTTATTACATTTTAGGGATGTGCACGAAGCGAAAATTGTGCACGAAGCGAAAATTGCTCACGAAGCGAAAATTGTTTTGTGGTCAAATCAAAGCCAGCTGTTTTGATTCGACCACGAATCTGGCCTTCTCGAAACCAGGTTGATTCATTTCGGACTTCATTTTTCCAATCGAATCTGAATTGATTCAGCCTGTGTTGTCCCTCCCCACAGTTGGCCTGGCCAGCTGCTAGCACTCACTAAAACTTTGCGTTTGGGCTAATCCCACTTTAAATGGCCTCTGCACAGGCAGAGGGCTTAGCCCTGCTAGGCCAGTTTCTAAAGTACACTGTGAGGCTCTCCTCCCCTTCACTCACTCCCCTCATCCCATACATTCAAGGCCGAATCAATCGGGCTAGATTCAAGCCGAATCTGGCTGATTACGATCCGACCTTGAAACGAACCACCCCTTGGGGGGGGTGATACATTTCAAGGGAGAAACACTCAAATCAGCCAGATTTGAGTTGAATTGATTCACTGCCAAACTGATTCGCACATCTCTATTATATGTAACCCTAACCGCAACCCTCACAACAGCCCTGTGAGGTAGAATTGAGATAAGAGAAGGACTGAATCTCTGAATTTGCAGTTGTCATGGTTAAATGTGGGGCTAAAGTGAGGCTAAATCCAGACAAGATGGAGGTGGAGTTGGTCAGCAGGAAAGCCATTTGAGATGGCTTTCATCCAGCTCTGGACGGAGTTGTATTCCCCTTGAAAAAGCAAGTGTGCAGTTTGGGGGTGCTGCTGGACTCTGCTTTGCTTTTGGATACTCAGGTGGAGACAATAGCCAAGGGTACCTTTGCCCCATTACAGCTAGTACATCAGTTGTGTCCCCTCTAACAGAGATTCCCAGATTTTGTTCACTACAATTCCCAGCATCCCCAGATGCATTGGGCTTTGGCTGGGGATTCTGGGAGTTGTAGTCAACAACTTCTGGGATTCCTGTTAGAGGGGAACTCTGGCAGTGTCCCTTTCTTGAGAAGGCAGATCTGACCACAATTACTCATACCTTAGTCACATCACAACTGGATTTAATGTGAGCCCTTTGGAGACAAGGAGCCATCTTATTTATTTGTTATTTCTCTTTGTAAACCGCCCTGAGCTATTTTTGGAAGGGCAGTATAGAAATCGAAATCATCATCATCATCATCATCCCCCAGTGAGGCACTACCCTGGCGTGGTTGTGGGGCTTGTGTGCTCTGAGGAAGGTGAGAGCTATGCCAGAGGTCCAACCATACTGGACAGGTCTCACCAGAGGAGCCAGACAAAGAGTGCGTCTCCCATCAACAATATGGTGTGACGTAACTTTAATAAATCTATACCAGATCGGTCATCGCCCAGGTCAACAAGGACCGCGCCAGGTGCTGGAGTCCCTGGACATCTGGTGGCAAGTGGGCAACAGGACTCAGGATCTTCAGTTGAGCAACCAGGGCTGGAGACTGCAAGGTTGCTGGAAGAAACGTCGCTTAACTGAAAAAAATATATGAAAAATGCCAACAAGGAAATAATGATCTGCTATTACAAGTCTAGTCCAACTAGAAGAGGTTATTTAAAAAGAATGTATCAGATTTGGAAAGAGAAGCATCCAGATACAGAAATAACAGAACAAAGGCTAGCAGACCAGAGAAGATTCATAATAAGAAATAAAGTATTCACAGGAGTTGAGCTGGAAGAACTGCAAAGAGCAACACAGGCTCAAGATATGGAAGAAGAATTACCACCAATTGAAGAAGTTGCTCAGGCGCAGGTGGAGGAGGTGTTGGAAATAGAGGATACCACTGTTGCTGAACTGTTTCAAAATCAAAACCAGGCAACCACCCCTTTGCCTTCACCTCAATAACCCAAATGTCGTTTAACAGAAAAGCAACAAGAACTAAAGCAAAAAATAACTGAGCACATGAACCAAACAACCACCAGGGTTCGACTTCCAGCTCTAAAAACAGTTGCCAAAAAACAACTTGCTCAGGTATTAAAAGATGTTAATGCTGCACTTGCAGAAATAACAACCAATAATTTGCAAGAAACAAACCAACTTATGTACAGTGCAGCAACAATAACAACACAAGAGCTCGGATATAAGATCAGTGAACCTGTAAAAAAAGAAAGTAGTACATCACCTAAATGGAAGATTAGATTAGAAAATAAAATCTCCAGGCTTAGATCAGATGCTAGTAAATTGAAAGATATGAAAGACAAGAAGCTGAAGAATGAAAACACCAAACAGTATCTGATCCAAAAATACCACCTAGATTCAAGGAAAATTAGAGAAGTCCTGGAAATAATAAAGCAGCAAATAACAGCAGTGTCAAAGAAGATTAGCAGATATGAAGCCAGAATTACTCAACACAGGCAGAATCTCCAATTCCAGTCGAATCAGAGACGTTTCTACCAAAGCATAGAAGGAGAAACTGTGAGAAACCTAGAAACACCAAATAAAGAAGAAACAGTGCAATTCTGGGGGAAATTATGGGACAATCCAATAGATTATAATAAAAAAGCAGGCTGGATGAAAGAGGTCAAAAAATGTAACCAACAAATGCAAGATCTAAAAACAACACCAGAATTAATAAGGGAAAGAGCAAAGAAAATTAAAAATTGGACTGCGCCAGGAGACGATAAACTGCATGGCTTTTGGCTTAAACACCTAACAAGCCTTCATAAACAACTATCAAAACAGTTCAATCACATTTTGCAAGAACAATGGCTAACAAATGGGAAAACTCATCTCATAATGAAAGACCCAGCAAAAGTTGCAGTTCCAAGTAATTATAGACCGATAACGTAATTTGACCATGTTCAAATTAACTGGAATAATAGCAGATGAAGTGATGCAACACATTAACTAACAAACAGCTTCCAGTTGAACAGAAAGGAAATTGCCCGAACACCAGAGGCACAAAAGACCAGCTGCTGATTGACAAAATGATTTTAGAAAACTGAAAGAGAAGAAAAACAAATCTAAGTGTTGCATGGATTGACTACAAGAAAGCCTTTGATTCATTGCCTCACACATGGATACTAAAATATTTAGAAACAACTGGTGTCAGCAAAAACATTCAGATATTTATTTTAAAAAGCAATGAGCATGTGGAGTACACAGTTAACAATCAATGGCGAGACACTTGGACAGGTTAGCATTAGAAGAGGCATTTTCCAAGGGGACTCACTATCCCCTCTGTTGTTTGTAATCGCCATGACCCCACTTTCACAAATACTAAACAAAACAGGCCTCGGATACCAAACATCTAAAACATCAAGTCAAATCAACCATCTGCTGTAGATGGACGATCTGAAGCTGTATGGAAAGTCCCAGTCAGAAATCGAATCACTGCTAAGCACTGTCCGTATATTCAGTAGCGATATAGCAATAGAGTTTGGACTAGACAAGTGTGCTGCATTAATAATAAACAGAGGGAAAATTTAAAAAACAGAAGGAATAGAACTGCCCAATGGAAGCAAGATGAAGAACCTGGAAGAGAAAGAACATTACAAATACTTGAGCATTCTCCAGGCTGATAACATCGCACACACTGAAGTTAAAAGAAAAATTGGAAGTGAATACATCAGGAGAGTCAGAAAAATCCTCAAGTCCAAACTCAATGGCGGGAACACCATACAAGCCATAAACACCTGGGCCATACCTGTTATCAGATACACTGCAGGGATAATAGACTGGACCCAGGCAGAGCTAGAGATGCTGGATGGTAAGACCAGGAAAATAATGACCATCAATCATGCTCTACACCCCTGCAGTGATGTAGATAGGCTATACCTCCCTCGCAGCTCAGGTGGAAGAGGAATGCTGCAAGTCCATCAAACAGTAGAGGAGGAGAAAACACATGCATCACTTCCTGCTTTGGGTGTGGGAATTTCCTGCTTGAGCAGCCACGCCAGTCACTATGGCACCCCTCCCAAGAACTGGTGCCTTAGGTAACTGCCTAGGTCTGCCTAGTGGACGGACCGGCCCTGACCGATTGGCTGCGATTTATCTGCTGCCTGGGCTGCTCCTCCAGTAATTAAAAGCAAGGCTTGATGCAGAAACTGGGACCGGTTTTGCTTTCCAGCCTCCAGCCCCGGCTTGTGTGTAAACTGGCGGCAGCTCTGTTTATCCATTTGATGTGCCTGGGCTGCGAGAGGAGGCCACTTACACGCTCCTCAGTTACACCACAGCCCTTATCAATAATTCAGCACCTTCCCCTGTATATTCTGAAGTCAAAGGCTCGGCTGAGTCTATTTGTAACTCAATCGTGCCCCAGTCAATAAGCACCTGCGGTTATGTATTATTCTCCTTCCAAAGATGTACGTGCCTGTAACTACAGAGGTGAAACCTCAGAGAGAGAGAGGCAACACACAAACTTGGCGGAGAGTATCTCGATGAGTGTAAACTTCTAGCTCAAAGCACAGAGTCTTGCCAGAGCCCTGTACTGAAAAGGGGGGTGATGGTTGGACACATGTGAATCGAGCTGCCTCCGAAATTCGACACGGGTTCGGGGATGCCTTCTCCGGTGGAGGAGGATCCAAAGAATTTTGAATTAGAGCTGCCATTGCTGCTGCTACCAGTGAGTAAGGTGGTGGATCAGGTGGGAGATATTGGTGGGAGGGAATGGTGTGTAGTGCACCCTGCTTGTCACAGGGTGGTGTAATGCATGTTTTGGGCGGTATAGAAATATGTTAAACAAACAAACAAGGATGTACAAATTGATTTGGGTAGGAAAAAAATCGATCCGTTCACATCCCTACAACAAATAGTTCAGTGAGACTACAGGGGTTGGGAGAGACAAGGAGATGTGGAAAGGATTTTGTGGGGGCAGATTTCATAGGAAGCTGGCTTCTACTGAGTCCGACCCTTGGTCCATCTAGTGCAGTATTGTCTGCACAGACTGGCAGAGGCTTCTCTAAGGTTGTAGGCAGGAGTCTCTCTCAGCACTATCTTGGAGATGCCACCAGGAAGGGAACTTAGAACCTTCTGCATGCAGGCATGCAGGTGCTCTTCCCAGAGTGGCCCCCATCCCCTGAGGGGAAGATCTTACAGTGCTCACACATGTAGTCTCCCATTCATATGCAAACAAGGGTGGGCCCTGCTTAGCAAAGTGGACAATTCATGCTCACTCCCACAAGACCAGCTCTACTCACAGATTGGTGTTCTGTGCACCACAAAGGTGTGGAAATGGCTCACTATGCCACCTCTGGGATCTGTTTTTGGGTAGGGATGCCATGAAGCAAGACAGGACATTTCTCCCAAACAACTCAAAGGCAATCTGAGTATACATCTGTGGTAAGGAATCCAGTGTGATGTAGTGTTTAGCAGGTTGGACTACAATCAGGAAGACCCGAGTTCAAATCTCCATTGAGTCATGAAACTCACTGGGTGACTCTAGACCAGTCACTTATCTCTCACCCTAACCTACTTCATAGGGTTGTTGTGAGGATAGACATAACCATGGATACAGCTCTGGGCTTCTTGGAGGAAGAGTGGGGTATACATGTATAAACAAATAAACAGAATACTGCTTCAGAACATGGAGGTTCCATCTAGCTAGAGCAACTAACAACCATTGACAGACCTCTCCTCCAGGAAGTACCGCACACTGAACCAGCTGTTCAGTATTCATCAGGCTGCACTGTATGTGGCAGGGAAGGTCACTTTGTTGCCATGCCTGGTGGTGACAAGAAAGCTGCCTCCTGCACCAGTTCTTCTGTATTTGTAAACAGGAGGTCAGGGGTGCACCAGACCATGGGCCAGAGCCACAACCAAGTACAGCAACAAGGACTGAGCAATGCAACACAGTAGCAAGACGTTGTTCCAGCATGGTCTAAGAGCAGAGAAGCTAAATGAGTTCTTTGCATCTGTCTTCACAGCACAGCAGAGCATACTGAGCATATACCTCTTCTGGAACTGGGCTTCTCGGGGACAGAGGCTAAAGTACTGAGTCAGATAGAGGTGACAAGAGAACATTCTAAACTGTCTGAAAAAATCAAACATTAACAAATTGTCAGGGTCAGACAGCGTCCACTCAAGAGTCCTTAAAGAACTCAAATGTGAAATTGCTGACCTCCTTGCAAAAATATATAACTTATTCGTACAATCAGGCTCTGTACTGGAGGACTGGAAAGTGGCCAATGTAACACCAATTTTCAAAAACACCGCCTAGAGATGTATATATCAGACAGTATAAAAAGATGAGAGAGAGAGAGAGAGAGAGGAGGGATCCAGTGGGGATCCGGGAAATACAGATCGGTTAGCTTAATGTCTGTTCTGGGGAAATTGATCGAAAGCATCCTCAAATATAAAATTGTAAAGCACATAGAAGAACATTCATTGCTGAGGGAGAACCAGCATGGCTTCTGCAAAGGTAAATCTTGCCTCACCAACCTTTTGGTGTATTTGAGAGTGTCAGCAGGTGTGTGGGTGAAGGTGATCCGGTTGACACAGACTGCCAGCAATTATAGTTGCTGCCCAAGCAGAGTGAATTGTCCCCACCTCTTTCCTTGGTAAGGCTCCAGTCCTTAAAGGAGACTTGCCCGACTACTCAAAATGAGACAAAATGTCCTCCAATTTTTCCACGCCATTTTCAAATGGAAAATTGGAGGTAGATTTTCAGGGGAAATAAAATGGGGGTCTTACAAGCGGAAGAAGTACCCTTCCTCTGAGTTTTTCTTCACACTTGACCTCATAATGACACTGCAGCATCACATTTCTCCAAGGAAATCTGAGGGGGGGGGTGGCTCATGGCCCCCAGCCAAGAGGGGAGACCTCTTGATAAAATACAGACAACAAAGGGGGGCAGGGGGGCTCTCCACCCCTTTGCTCTCCCATCAATTTTCCCTAGAAGTTCATTTTGACAAATCTTTACAGAAACATAAGCTCTACTCACATGTTATGTTCAATGCATGTACAATCTGTGTACGGTGTATCCTTCTACAAATCTATACGTACAATTATTCACACATTATGTTGCATGCAGGTACAGGAGTACATTTCCTCTCTGTAACCTGCATTTCAGGAAGTCTGTACCCTGGAGGCCTGTACCCTGGGTTCAGGAGCCTGTACCCAGGTTCACTTCTGAAATGCATGCACATATTCATTCACACAAACACATGTACATGGGGACAGTCACTTGGATGCATATAAAACATAATAGGCTGGTTCACACAATAATCAAAAACAGAGTAGAAGGCAGGCTATCCTGGTTTGCACGACTGTGCAGATGTATGAAAAACCCTCCAAACCAGGTTGTTCAAAGCAGGATAGCCCACCTTCTTTACCCTGCTCTTAACCAAGGTAGGAGAGGAGAGCTCTCCGACATGGTTTTTCTGGCTGTGTGGATCCACTTACCTCTTCTATCCAGCCACTAGGACCCAGCAAACCTGGAAACTATAGAGAGGTTTGGCTACAGGGGCTACCATCCATAGACGAGCCACTCTGCAAAGCACACTTTATGATCCTATAGCTGCAGCAACTGCAACAGGCCTGAGTCTTCCTCCTGCTCCTTTGTTGCCAGAGCGCCGCTACTGATGTAACGACGTTTTCCAGTCTACTGGCATGGAGGCTGCGGTGGACTATCAGCTCCCAATTTCAGCAAAGGATGCTGTGCCTAGCTTAATGGTGCATTTGCTGGGTTTGCTGACCCAAACCGAAGTTCTGCTCACATGCTAACAGAGTAGATCACTAACCCTCCAATGCACCCCCAAATGGTAGTGTGAACAGGCCTCGTGGGTATAAATACCTAAGCACAGAATTGGGCAGAATTGGGAGAATTTGGAGATGAATTCAAGCCACTGATGCCACAATCACTTTCTTCTGGCTTGGGGAATTATTGGAAGAAGAGGCCCCCACTGTAGAGTACTCCTTGTACTTTAACAAATTCTCCTAAATACTGGGCTGTTGAAGATTATTTAAGTTCTAATGAGAAGAATGAAGGATCAAGAGAATTTTCAGTGTAATACACAGCCCCTGCTGGATTTGAACTTGCTACCTTTAAACCCACCGGCCTGCTGCCACTAAAACTACAAAGACTTTCATTAACTGTCAGCCAAGAGGATTTCTTGATGTTCGCAGATAGTTAGCAGAAGGGAGGAGAGAGGAAGACAGACGTTTCCTTTCAACAAAGCAATGAGATTATAGAGAAATATTAATCCAACCTCAGATATGGCACAACACAATAGCATCTCCCAACTCCCTCCCAACATGAACCACCTTGAAGATATTAAGTGAGTGGGGGACGGATGTCTGATTCAATTTGGAAGTGGATGCCTGCTTTCATTGCATAAGTGCCATTTTCAGATGGCAAATTAATCGGTTCTGAAAAAAACGGATGAGACCTTGAACACAGTAGGGAGGGGGAGGGTGATCTCTCTAAACATCCACAGAAGGTTCGTCCGACTGTACAATCCAGTCCTTCCAATGGCTCAAAGTGACTGGAACAGTTCAGGAATGAATGATAGGCCATTCACCTAGTTTTCAATTCTGATGGCATTCCCTCTTCTAGAAGGGTTTGGAATGGGTTTAAGCACTACAAATATGTATATGCCCCTTTTCAACCACAGTGGGGAAGCAACCTGCCTAGAGAGCAGGAGGCTGTTGGTTCAAATCCCCACTGGTGTATTTCCCAGAATAAGGGAATCTCCTATACTGGGCAGCAGAGATATAGGAAGGTACTGAAAGGCATCGTCTCATACTGTGCAGGAGAAGGTAGTGGTAAACCCCTCCTGTATTCTACCAAGAAAAACACAGGGCTCTGAGGTCACCAGGAGTTGACACTGACTCGATGGCACAACCTTTCCTTTCCTTTTTTCCAACCAAAGTGCTCAAAGCAGTTTACATAGAAAAATAAGTAATAAATGAATGAGATGGTT
Source organism: Hemicordylus capensis (assembly GCF_027244095.1). Taxonomy (NCBI): domain Eukaryota; kingdom Metazoa; phylum Chordata; class Lepidosauria; order Squamata; family Cordylidae; genus Hemicordylus; species Hemicordylus capensis. Next base: position 3,893,561 of record NC_069671.1, on the reverse strand, counting down.
CTCTGTCCCCAAAGGGCTAGCAATCTAAAAGGGCCCACCAGGTAGATACCAGCAACAGCTCCTGGAGCAGGGCTGCTCAATTTCTTCTCACCCACAGATGTTGGCCTACAGCTCCCATAATCCCCGGCTATTGGCCACTGTGGCTGGGGATTGTGGGAGTTGTCATCGAAAAATGTCTGAAAGGCTAAAGTTGAGCTCTGTGATGGGGTTGGATAGGGACTAGTGTTCTCTCTAACAGGGATTCCCAGATGTAGTGGACTACAACTCCCATAATCCCCAACCAAAAGTCATTGCAGCTGGGGGATTATGGGAGTTGTAGTCCACAACATCAGGGAATCCCTGTTAGAGAGAACACTGATAAGTACAATTGCCCTGCAAGCGCGCAGGGCATGCTGGCAAGACCCCCGGAGCCGGGAGGAGGCTTTTTGCCTCCCCTCCAGGGGTCTCCTTGTGATGAGGCTTCAAGACCAGGTTTTAGGGCAGGGGTACTTGAGTGGGTTACCCACTCTAGAACCACCGGGCTGACAGCTGAGCCCGGTGGTTCTCACAATTGCAGAAAATCTGGCTAGCGGAGGCTAGCCCAATTTTCTGCAATTGTGAGAATAGACCCACTGTGTTCTACCTGGGTTTGGGAGTTGTGTGTGCTCCCAATTTTCCATTGTGTGGAAGCAAGGTAGGAGGAAAACCCAGGTAGAAGTGATTGTGTGGAAGCAATGTTGGAGGAAAAGATACCCAGGTTTTCCTGCTACCTTGCTTCCACACAATCATGTCTACCCAGCTTTTCCTGCTACCTTGCCTCCACACAACTGAAAATTTGGAGCACAAACCACTCTCAAACCCAGGCAGGACACTGTTTTTGATTGTGCAAATGACCTTAATGTCTGAGTAGCGATGTAACTCTTTAAACGCAGCTGCACCCTGTAGCTAAATGTGAGCATGCAAGCAAAGAACTAGATCCCCCAAGACTGAGGAAGCTGATGCACCGCCTTGCTTTGAATTTGACCTAAGGAGTAAGCGTCCGTTGCAGATGGTGGTTTTCTGGCCCATGCTCATCTGAAATGACTGACTCTGTAGCTTGAGCTAACTGCCTACCTGTTTTATCTGGCTGCTACTGAAAATACCAGATTGCATTCTGAATACCAAATTTACATGTCATAGACCAAGTTTTCATTGAAGCATGATGCATAATGTCCATTCCAAGAAAGAAATGTTAGTTAATGAGAGGAGAGCTGGTGTTGTGGTAGCAAGCATGACTTGTCCCCTTGGCTAAGCAGGGTCCACTCTGGTTGCATATGGATGGGAGACTAGAAGTGTGAGCACTGTAAGATCTTCCAAATTTCCAATATCAGAGTGGCTCCATCCCCTAAGATCCAAATTTGACAATATCAGATTCAGATTCTATGACCTCTGGCAATATCAGATAGGATTCAGAATCCAAATCCAAATTCTGACTTAAAATCAGATTTTCACTCATAGTGGTCAATGGTAGGGATGTGCACAAATCTGTTCGGAGGCTCTTTTATGGGCCTCCGAACAGGTTAAAGAACTGGGCGGTTCAAAGGCAGCCGGGGTGGGTGGGTGTCGCACTTCAAGGGTGGGGGAGGGTACACTTACCCCTCCCTCTGCTTTCCCCCCACCGGTGCCTGGTATTTCTCAAATCCTACGGATCATTTCTCAAGTCCTACGGTATTTCTCAAGTCCTACTTCCCTGCTGCCCCGTTTGCAGGGGATGGAGCCACTCTGGGAAGAGGAGAAGTTTCAGATTCCCTCCCTGGCTTCTCCAAGTTAGGGCAGAGAGAGATTCCTGCCTGTAACCTTGGAGAAGCCACTGCCAGTCTGTGATGACAGCTTCCTATGTTCCTATGTTCCTAGATCCATTGCCAGGCCTGCATGGGTGGAGTCAGCAGGAGCTCGAAGGCAGGGAGAAGTGGCAAGGCACAGGATGGCCACTGGAGGTTGTAGTGAGCATTGAATCTAATGCCAGGAAACCTGACTGAGATGAGGTCACCACAGAGCTGTCTGGAGATGCCTCTGCCCAGTTGGCTGGGCTGCATAGCATCTGGTTCTGTCCAATATACACTGATCCCTTTGGCCCTCCAGGCAAACTCACACCCCTTTGAGATAGGTAGAGGTGCCACTGAAGGAGACCTCAGCCTATGCAGAACGGATTATGCAACCAGGGAAGCAAACAGCTGCAGGAGCTGCCCAAGCACAGAGGCAACCTAAAAAAAACTACCTGCGTGTCTCTAGACCAGGGTTGAGCCCCCAGATGTTGGGCCCCTAGATGTTGTACCACAACTCCCATCATCTCCAGCCAAGTGGTTGGGGATGATGGGAGCTGTAGTCCAACAACATCTGGGGGACCCAAATTTGAAAAACCCTGCCCTAGATCCTTGAGTGGGAAATAGGGTGGCAAGCCAGGGAAAGGAGTTAGATGGGGAGGCAGCAAACTAGACACTTGGTGACCTCATCCTGGATCAAATGCAAAAAAGGCCAATGCCCCTTTAAACACTGGGAAGGGGTGGGGCCAAGCCACCTTGCCTAAGTAGCAAGCTACAAATCCAGCTGCTTGCTAGGAGACACCGCTGGAGCAACTTCCCCTGTGGTTGCAATAGCCAGCTCCAATTCCTTGTGATCATCGCTGACCTTGGTCCTGACTTGTTGCTCTGGGAGCTGTGTCCCTGGCTCAGGGCGACTGCAGCAGGAGTCTGCAGCAGGAGTCTAGCTGCCAGATCTCAGAAGTGCATCCCTCAGCTATGCAAATGTCTTAGATATTGAGAATTAGCCAGTTGCTGCCTGGAATAAGTGAACACTCAGAAAAGAAATGGGTTAAAAAACGGGTGGAGACAAGTTTTTAACGCTGCAGAAAATATGAATACAACAAATATGGTGGATATTTATATGCTGCTTTACCAACAACCCCAAACCTTAAGTGTTTTTGGTTCAGCTCTAGATTGTAACCCCAGGTGGCCAGCCAACGAATCACCCTGTAACTTAGATGGAATGGTTTCCACATTGCCCTCTTATTAGTTCAAATCCCCTATCACCTATAAAACAGCATGAGATTATCTCTGGCGAGGCATTGGCCTGTTCCAAGGTCTCAGGAAGGAGGCAGCCAGCAAATGCAAAATGCAGCCCTCCTCCCCTCCTCCCAAGTGGAGTATAGACCTTATGCTTTTCATTATATTCGATATATATTTCTGCTGTCACACAAACAACGCTGCGAAGAAACGAGATGCAGCCTAAACAAATAAGAAGCTGAAAGACAAAGCTGTATTTTTAAGGCGTTCTTTTTTAATTAGAATCCCCGCTGTGTCTCCCTCCCTAGTTGGCATTCTGAAGCACAAGTATCTCCTGGAGAGGGGGAAGGAGACAGGGAGAGAGAGGTCCTTTATCCTTCCTGAATGTCTGGCTTTTCATGAAACCCAAACGAAGGCACAGGCAAGGCAGCATGTCTGACTCACGTTGGAGTCGTGCTCAACCACCCCCACCCTTGCCATCTATGTAATTCTCCAAGGAAATTTATATTGGTCTGAATGCCAGATCAGATCTGTGCAAATCTAACTAGCAACAGATCACCTTGGAAATAGCCAGACATCAGCAGCCGCTAAAGAACGGGCTCCTTGACTCTGTTATTCTATAATCCAGCTATCAGAGACACTGAGGCTCTTCTCACGATCAGTGAGAAGAGCCTGGGGAGGGTTTGTGGGGAGAGCGGGCCAACACAACTGCCGGCTCTCTCTGTTACGGAGCTGGCAGGGGCTGGGAGGATTGGGGGCTGCGCGGCCCCCAGGAGCTCCAGCATGACCTGCAGAGGCGTAACTATAGGGGGGCAGGGGGGGCACGTGCCCCGGGCGCCATATTTTCTGGTCACGTGGGGGGCGCCGCCATGACCAAATTTTTAAAATTTTTTAAATTTTTTTTGTTAATACAAATGTTTCCTGCTCAGTGCATCAGCGCTGCAGCAGTCAACAGAGTGCGTCGGTGCCCCCTTCCCCACGAGTGGTCCCTTCCGCGCCGCCTGCGCCCCCCCTTGCTTTGCTGGCGCCTGGCGGCCAGTCAGTGGCCTGGCTTGGCGGCGGGGGCGGGCGCTTGTGAGGAAAAACCTAAGTATAATGTAGTATGTTGGGGGGTGGGGGGGCGCAGTGGGGGGCGCCATTTCAGTGCTTGCCCCGGGCGCCGTTTTCCCTAGTTACACCTCTGATGCCCTGCACTAGTACGCAAGGCATGCTGGAGAGACCCCCGAGCCAGGGAGGCTGCTTTTCAGCCTGCCAGTCGGGGGTCTACACATGAGTTGCCACGCCATGGAGCCACGCCACAGCAATTCACGATCGGAAAGCCCAGGTTAGCGGAGCGCTCACTCCACTAACCTGTGCTTAGCAGAGGCTAGCCCAATTTTCTACCATCATGTGAATAGCCTCACTGAGGCTGTTCTTACGCACGGGCCTGAAGCCAAGCCTAGTCTTGCCTGCGTGTGAGAACCAGCGGGATCATGCCTGATCCTGATGATGCCTCAGCAGCAATCCCAAGCCAGCCACGCTTTTAGATGGGGTTAAAGGAGCGAGCGCTCTCTAAATCCTGTTTTTCCAGACCTCTCCCAGTCCCAGCTCCCAGACAGTGTCAGGGGAATTATTGATTGATTGATTGATTGATTGATTTTATTTTATTTTATTTTATTTTATTTTATTTTATTTTATTTTATTTTATTTTATTTGTGTACCGCCCTTCCAAAAATGGTTCGGGGCAGTTTACGTCAAAATAAAGACAAAGCAATTAAAATCAAAACTAAATCAATTAAACAATTAAAATCATTAACATTAAAATCATTTAAAACCAACATGAAAAATATTAAAACCAGGAATCGAATTAAAAGCCTGGGTGGAAAAAATGTGTCTTCAGTGGCTTTTTAAAAGTTGCCAGAGATGGGGAGGCTCTTCTTTCAACAGGGAGGGCATTCCAAAGTCCAGGGGTAGCAATGGAGAAGTTGGCGGCAACCACAGATGAACCTTTCCAGATGATCTTAACAGGCGGTGGGCTCATGGAATCCCCATAATGCACCACACACTCATTCCGGGATTGAGTTCCAAGGGGTGGGGCAATACCTCCCGGCACTCTGACGCTCTGCACTCATGGAAAAGGCAAGCCAGCACAACACAGCTTGCACTAATCAATCAGTTGGACTAATGATAGGCACGGGGGACAAAGGAGCACACGGACCTGTCCCGAAGCTGCGCTTTCCAACTATTATTCTTTTTGTCATTGAAGGGACATTGGAACATCACAATTCCAATAATTAGCCAAACATCTGGCTTGAGCAGAGAGGCAGCAATCAATCCTTGAATGTCACAGTGAACAAAAAAGCTGCCCTGATAGGATAAGCGGAACATGCATTTCTTCACACACACACAGCATGAAAGCTATTAGAAGTGACCACACACCCTGTAACGTCAGCTTATTTTGGACTTCTGGACCCCAACAACTTCCTGGAATACCGTAGACTGTGGTTTGTACAGATCAGTCTCTTTTAGGTTGTGCTCCCGTTCTAATACATAAATTGGCCAATTCTGGGACAAAACCACAACCAGTTATGTCTTCTGAGATATGAAAGAAAAAGAAAAAGAGATGAATTCACCACTGAACTGAAAATAATTCCTTTTGAGAAACAGCTGAAGAGGACCATAAGCTGGAACACACAAGATAGTAAATGCACATATAGGATTTCTTTTTATGAAGAGACTGTACTGCAAAGCAGTAGTCGGATTTGAAACATTCACACTATGATAATGTCTGTATTTATACAGGAGAAGCTTGTTATTTGTGGAACCACTATTCCTGGGATGTCTAATTGACACCCATTTTCAGTATCCGTGAATATGCATGGGTTGAAACCCACATATCCATGGTTCCTAGAGGGCCAGAAGTAACCACAGCGGTCACTTCCACCCACCATATTGTCTACAGGAGTCATTTTGTGGCCAATTTATTCTTTTAAAACATTGAGGCAGTTCTCACGACCACCAGTCTAAAAAAAAAGAAACATAAGATAGGCACCAGCAACAGCCACTGGAGGGTTGCTTTGCTGGGGATGGAGAGGGCCCGTTGCTCTCCCCCTGCTCAATAAAGAGAATCATCACTTTAAAAAGGTGCCTCTTTGCCAAGTTGGCAGGGACAACAGCAAACAAAAAATTGAACGAGCAATTGTTTTTTTAAAAAATTGGCTCAAGCTAATTTAAAAAGCATTTAAAAAGCATTTAAAAACATCGCAGAACATTTTAAAAACCTTGGAAGGGCAGATCAAACAAGTAAGTTCAAAGGGCTATCCTTGAAGGCCAACCATGAACCCAAGCTACAGATTTCTGCCGAAAGTGCATTCCACAGCTCAGGAGCAGCTACAGAGAAGGCCTGGGTCCAAATTGCCACCAGATGTATCAGTAGTCACCAATTTAATCTCATATGGATGTAGGGCATACAAAAGAGCCCCAGGCAAGAGAAAGTGGTGCTTTAGGTACCAACAGCTGTGGCTGGATGCTGCTCTCCGTTTCCACCATGGATCCAACCTGAATTTGGTAATCCTTGAAACCCGGCATTCAGAAGAGGCCAAGAGTTCCCCAGCCCATGGCAGGATCAATCCACCCTTCCTTCAGTCAAGGCACATATCCATCCAACAGCACTCTTTCTCAGACCCTTGAGAAATGTCACTTCTTAACAAATCAGAAGACATGCCATTTCTCTCCGCTTTGCTAGGAGCAATTTTCTCCACTCAGCTAGCAATTCTGCTAAGAGGCTGTAGGGTGGGAGAGGTGTTGAAGCTTCTGGATTCTGTCAAAAACTGGCAAGCCTCAACACCAGGCAGAGGGGTCCAGGGATGATTGGCAAGCCAATATTGGAGGTATTGGAGTTCAGACAAACCTCTTTGGTTTCCAAGACACCCCAGAGTATGAGAGTAAAGGAGATGGTTTATCATGTAATCTCTTCATAATAAGTGGGCTTCCTTGATGGGAAATGCACATTCAGGTTGATTCCAGTGAGACAACAGAAGAGCGCCAATGTCCTGTCCCCCGGGGCTTTCAAGACTGGCTCAGCTGCTTAGAGAACTAATCTAGCCACTTGTCCTTTCAATGAGCTCCTGAAAAGTCAGTGGGATACAAGCATGTTCTTCAAGCTAAGCACAGGGATGAGTGCCCTCCCAGGAAGCTCTCTGAGGAAGACAGAGCACACTCAGGGATGGAATGCACACAAGGGAGATATGCTGGAGGTGGCCCCTTGCTGTGAATGTTCTGCTGGAGACATGAACTTAGCAGGATTAGCCCATGATGGACTTTTCAAAGGCAGTCCTTTTCTGCTAGTTGTATGGGAACAATCCACAGGATCATAGAACTGGAGGTACATTAGAGGTCATCTGGTTCAAATTGGTCAGATTTGAATCAAATCGATTCAAATTCGAATCAATTTGTACATTCCTAGTCTAACTTCAATCTTTTCCCTTGTAATTTCAACCAGTTGGTTCTAGTCTTGTGCTCAGCAGCAACAGAAAAGAAGACAACCTCTTCTATGCATCATCATGAACCTTAGGGAATCCCAGAGAGTCCCCTATTCAGTGCAGGAATTCACCATAAGCATGTCTGGATGTGACTGTAAGAAAACCTCCAATGAAGCAGAGCCTACTACTCGATGAGGAAGACTATTCCTCTGTCTTACAGCTAGGGATGTGCAAACAGGTTTGACCCCGAACCTGTTCGAGGTTGAACTGGTTCAGTTCGATCGTTCGGGGTCGAACCGAACCCCCGCAGTTCAGCCTGACCTTGGACCAAAACACACACACACCCAGTTGTGGGGGGGGGTCGCGATTTTAAAAAAAAACTAAAATAATTTTTAAATTACCTTTAGACCCTTTGAGGGGCTTCTTCTAGGCCGTGGGTGGGGGTCTGAAAAGGTTCCCCCTCCCCCCACCGGCCTCTGTCAGCACCGCCATGGCCCGTATAACCCTTTATTTTGGCCTGCTCGGGCCTCCGTAAGTTGGCGCGGTGGTCATTTTCCCTGCCACTGCGCATGCACAAATGGCATCTGCTAGGCCTATTTGAATTCATATCATTAAAACTGGCTAGATTTGAATTGGATCAGTTTGAATTAGAATTGATTCATACATCCCTAGCTTAGCTTAAATATTTTTCCTTGTAATTCCAACCCATTGGTTCTAGACTTGTGCTCAGGAGCAACAAAGAAGTCAATTCCTTCTATGTACCACCACGAACCTTAGGGGGGCCCAAGCAGTGTTCCCTGTAACGGAATCCCAGCTGCTACAACTCCCAGCACCCGTAGCTTCAAAGACCTTTGACTGAGGATGCTGGGAATTGTAGTCAGCAACATCTGGAATTCCCTGTTACATGGAACACTGGTCCCGCATTATAGCTCCTCAAACTTGGAGGTAGTCCTGCTCATGGAACTGAACAGGAGCTGTTCAAGAGCAGTACAGAATGCTATGAGACCAACTGAGCTGTCAGGTGATGTTTGTTATGGCAGGCACTCAACAGACACCGTTTCTCTTGCCATGGAGATGCAGTGAGTACCAGAATGGTGCACCTGCTGGATTTGTGCCTATTACATAGCTGTCAAAGAAGGTGAAATAAAAATGAGAACCTCAGAGAACCCACCACTACCACCATCCATCTCTCTTTTAAATCTGCATCATTGCAAACTCAGGGTACAGAGGGTTTTTTCCTTTTTTTTAAATCAAACCTATGTATCTGGCAAAAATAGCCTGTAGGTTATTTTGCTTCACACAAAAAAATACCCCCATCACAGTCCTCTGGGAAAGAACCTTCAGTATCATTTCTGGCTTCTAATAGTGCATTTATTTCCAGTGATAAAAGCTGAAAAACCCCATTGCTTCGGAGGAAAACTTATTACTTGGTGAATATGTAGTCATCTCGCTAGAGATTAGCTTCCCCTGCAATTTAGCCTTTGCCAGGGACTGTGAAACCAAGTTATTTAGATCTTCACCTGCCTATTTCCAATTAAAGAAATGAAAACTTTGGGGTGTGAAAAAATAAAATAACCCTCTGGTTAAAAAAAGAGAGGGCGGCGAATGGCTAGCTATATCACTGCCGCGAGTTCTCACTTTCACCCTGCCCTCTAGCTACAATTTAAAGGTGGGAATGGGCAATTGGAAGCCTAGGGGCTGGAGGCACCCCCCCCATTAGCGAGGAGATCACACCTCCGGCAACCACACTAAAATGTAATCCGATACAGTAAAGGGCTGTAACTTGTAAGAACGAGAGTAATTCCATAGCTGAATGTTAGATCCCTGGGATTTTGAGCAAAATGGCGCAGCTATGCTTGAATGCCTGCATCCAGAATTGGGATGATTGATGGCACACACTTTCTTAAGGAGAATAACCACCCTCATGCCCTGCTTGTGAGAGGCTCAGGGGACCCACCCTACAGGGGCAGAGTTATAATTGAGCGGCCATGTTGTGTCAACAGGAGCCACTCGCTACTGGGGGCTGCTCATCCATTGCCTCTCCCCACTCCACCGAACTACCATTCCCCTGCCACTTCATCTCCCTTTCCTCCCAGCCTGCCACCACGGCTCCTGGAGTCTTAGAAGCTGCCACAGCTGGCTACAGATTGTCCAGCCACTGCATGCTATAAAGACATCATGGCCCATTGGTGGGGCTGTGGTGTCTTTATAGCGTGCAGCGGCCGGACAAATAGTGGCTAGCCAAGGCGGCACCTGGAAGCTTAGGAGCCATGGTGGTGGTGGTGGAAACACGAAGCTTAGGAGCCATGGTGGTGTTGCTGGTGGCATCCGGAAGCTTAGGAGCCATTGTGGTGGTGGTGGTGGTGGTAGAGGAGAGGCCTGTGGTAAGGTGTGGAAAGAGAGGTGGAAGGTGACCTGCCACGGTGGTGGCTACAGGGCCAGAGAAGGGGATGGGCTAGGCAGCAGGTAAGCTGGGGGTCTGGCTGCAGTGATGGCAGCAGCCACCAGATTCTGAGTGTGGGCCACTGCCGAGGTTGTCATGCCACAGCTGCCTGGCCACTACTGGAGACAGAATCCTGGACTAGATGGACCTGGGCCCGAATCTAGCATGTCTGTCCTCACTTCCATTTGATTTGGTGAGACCAATTTGGCAATTTGCGGGGAGTGAAATAGGAGTGAAAGGGAGGCCTTAACAGTAGGAACATAGGAAGCTGCCTTATACCAAGTCAGACCCTTGGTCCATTGAGCTCAGTATTGTCCACACTGACTGGCAGTGGCTTCTCCAAGGTTGCAGGAGGACACTCTCCCAGCCCTGTCTTGGAGATGCCAGGGAGGACAGCTTCTGGGACCTTCTGCATGCAAGCAGGCAGGTGCTCTTCCCAAAGCAGCCCCATCCGCTAAGGGGAATATCTTACAGTGCTCATGTGTGTGGTCTCCCACCAAAATGCAAGTCAGGGCAGACCCTGCTTAGCAAAGGGGACAGTTCATGCTTGCTACCACCAGACCAGCTCTCCTCCTAGGAACAGATGAAGCTGCCATCTACTGAGTCAGACCATTGGTCTGGTCTATCTAGTTCAGTATTGTCTTCACAGACTGGCAGTGGCTTCTCCAAGGTTGCAGGCAGGAGTCTCTCTCAGCCCTATCTTGGAGAAGCCAGGGAGGGAACTTAGAACCTTCTGCTCTTCCTAGAGCGGCTCCATCAGGGAATATCTTGCAGTGCCCACACATGGAGTCTCTCATTCAAATGCGACCAGGGTGGACCCTGCTTAGCTACGGGGACAAGTCATGCCTCCTACCGCATGACCAGCTCTCCTCCACTTGTGTCCCCTCAGCAGTGTTAGTGTCTCCTCACAGCAGCAGTGCTCTTCTCGGTGGCTGGTATTACCACAGGATAAGAGAAGCAGCACTATCAACACCTAGGAGGCTGACCTGGAACCAGATCCGATGTCCTTCTTCTGACACAGTTAGACAAAGCTTGTTTTAATTCATGCTGTTATTACATTTACTGGTTTCTATGGCCCTACAAGGCTTCTGTAACTCTGAATAATGAGTTTCATTGTATTTCTGCTATGACAGCATTGAGTCACTCGGGAGTTTTTATCTGAAGGACAGTCTGTAAATATTTTAAATCAACAAATACTACGTCAGTTCATGAAACCATTTGGAGATGGGTTGGGAGGTTAGAGAGCTCCTATCCCACTAGCAGCACATGATCAGAACCTCTGTTTGGGTCGGCAAACCCAGGAAACACATGAGTAAGACAAGCCAGCCAGTGCTTGAATTGGCAGCTAGAAACATGGCATGTTCTCCAAATCAACATGCTTTGCCCTGCCAGTAGACTGGAAAACCTCATTACATCAGCAGCTGATTGGCCACAAAGGAGCAGGAGGTGGACCCAGCCCTACTGAAGCAGCAACAGCTACAGGATCATAGAGTGTGCTTTGCAGAGTGGCACATCCCTGGAGAGCAGCCCCTGTAGCCACAGCAATCTATTGTTTCTAGACCTGCTGGGTCTTGATGGCTGGGTAGAAAAGGTAAGTGGATCCGCATGATCAGAACAGCAAGATAAGAGAGCTCTCCTCTCCTTTGCCCTTGGTTAAGAGCAGGGTACAAATGCTGGGCGACCCTTCTTTGAGCAACCTGGGTTAGAAGGGGGTTTGTGAGTTCACACAATCATGTAAACCAGGGTAGAATGTCTCCTATCTTGATGCTGACGATTGTGTGAACAGGCCTGTTATCAGCCAACTTGGAACAAAACCAAATCATTTGGGAACATTTCCTGTGCAATTAACTGGTTCCTTGGCTATTAATTTTTCATTGAGGCTCTACACACGAGCGGTGTGTAGAGCCTGGGAGGGTTTGGCAATGATTGGTCATCACAGATGATTAGTCATCACAGAACTAGTGGGGGTAGCGGGGATCGGGGGCTGCTCGGCCCGCAGAAGTCCCACGTTGCCCCACATGAGTGTGCTGAGCATTCTGGGGGGGAATCCCTGAGGCTGGGAGGCTTGTTGTTGCCTACTGGTCAGTGGTCTACTCATGTGTTACTGCATGCCGGCCCGCACACAATAAAAAACCCAAGGTTAATGGAGCACTTGGTCCGTTAACCTTGGTTAATGGGAGGGGGAATTAGGTGGGCTAGCCGCCTTAGAAGCACCAGGCTCACCTGCGAGCCTGGTAGTTCTGACGATCACTAGAAAGCAGGCTAGGCTCCCTTAGCCGGTTTTCTAGTGATCATGGGAATAGGCTCGTTGTCTTTTTGATGGCCTCCTGCACCTCCCAGAATGAATCTGGGTGAAAATCAGCATACCTCTTCTTGTCACTGCTTAAATGGTTAGATGCAGTTGATTAATTTAATCCTTTCCCACACATTTGGAGCCTCCTTGTGGCTTGTGGGCCTAGCCAGAGATTTCTCGCCAGTGGAAAAGCCCCTGTGATGTATGTGTCTGGCGGGAAGCCCAGCCAAATGCAGGTAATATCGTTGGCACGCTTGACTGTTTTACGGCCTTCCCTCCAAGCCCGGCTGCTCCCCCGTAATCAGATTACAAAACGTTAGCATCGACTTAACACAAACAAACAGATCATATGGAGAGCGATAAAATAAAATATCATAATAAAGAAGCTAAATGGAGAACATATTCTGCAAACAGAAGACTGTAAACCAACCAATGTGTCTCTCTGCACTAATATTTGCAGAGCTATAGAAGCGCCCCAAGAGATGGCAGCTAAACACAGCTGTTCTCCTCCACCTTCCCCCGTCCCTCAAAGGGGAAGAGATCATGGAGGGAAAGACAAAGCAGAAACACACAACAGTCACGTGCAGACTTGAATTGTGATGTCCCTGAAAGCTGGAATTGGAGAGATCCAGAAAAATAACTCCTCCTGTTCAGAACCACTTGAGCTATTCTGAATCAGGTCCACTCCAAGTGTTTCCAGAGCTTGCTTGATTGTTTAGAATGCCCTTTGCCCATCGCTAAACCTCCCTCATATCTCTGACACCACTACACTCTCTTACATGGGCATCAGGAACCATGTGAGATGAAATACCATATTTACCTTAATCCAAGACTAGGTTTTTTCCAAGTTCTTTGATGATAGAAATGGAGGGGTCATCTTAGGGGGGCTATTCCCATGATCTGCAAAAATTGGGCTAGGAGAGCCTAGCGAGATTTTTGCAGATCGTGAGAACCCCCCGGCTCAGCTGCGGGCCCGGTGGTTCTGGAGCAAGTAACTCGCTCAAGAACCACTGCCCCCAAACCAGGTTTGCGGAGCGAGCGCTCTGCAAACCTGATTTTTTTAATCGTGAGTAGCCGTGGTGAAGCTTTGCACTGCACCTACTCACAAGTAGACCCCACCGAGGGGACGCAAAAAGCCGCCTCCCAGCTCCAGGGGTCTCTCCAGTATGCCTTGCGTACTCGCACAGGGCATACTGGGGCTTCTGGGGCCGTGCAGCCCTTGAGCTTCCCAGCCCCCGCCGGCTCTGTCTTGGAGCCAGCAATCAGGTGGGCAGCTGATCCCTTCCCACTCACTGCCCCAAACCGGGTCTATTCCCATGATTAGCAAAAATCATGCTAGGAGAGCCTAGCCTGATTTTTGCTAATCGTAAGAATCACCAGGCTCGGCTGCGAGCCCGGTGGTTCTTGTGGCTAACCCACTCAAGTAGCCCGCCCCTTAGCCCAGGTTTGAGGAGCAAGCGCTCCGCAGACCCGGGCTATTGGGTCATGAGTAGCCGTGGCATGGCTCAGCGCTGTGGCTACTCATGAGGAGACCCCCGGAGAGGAGGCAAAAAGCTGCCTCCCAGCTCCGGGGGTCTCGCCAGAATGCCCTGTGCACTTGCGCAGGGCATACTGGAGCTTGCAGGGGGCAATCAGCCCCCGGTCCCCCAAGCCCCTGCCATCTCTGTCACAGAGCTGGCAATCGTGTGGGCGGCCGATCTGGCCACCCAGGACTCCCTGCCCGATTGTCTGTGGGGAGAACAGACTTAGCCCTCTCTCCCCGCAGTTTTGGAAAAAGCAGGTCTCACAGATCGTGAGACCCACCTCTCAGAGTCATGTTCCTTTTGGGTAACTGCAGGTATAGCTTGTATTTAAGCTCTGTTTTTAAAAGGGTCATCTTAAATTCAGAGAGGTCATTCACACAATCGAAAACTGTGTGCTACCCGAGTTTGGGAGCTGTGTATGCTCCCAGTTTTCGGTTGTATAGAAGCAAGATAGGAAGAAAACCTTAGTAGATGTGATTGTGTGGAAGCAAGGTAGGAGGAAAAGCCACCCAGGTTTTCCTCCTACCTTGCTTCCACACAACCAAAAATTGGGAGCACACACAGCTCCCAAACCCGGGTAGAACACAGTTTTTGATAGTGTGGATGACCTCAGAGTCATCTTCTATTTTGCTAAATAGGGTTTGAGCCAGTACTACAATCTGGACCATCTTTCTGATCAAGACGGACTCTCAAGTTCAGGGCTGGCACCCCCACCATGGCTTGGACACTCCTAAACAGGCAACTGTAGTCTTCAGTCTCTGATCCATCTTCCATCTCCTGCTTCCTGACCTTATTCTGACCACAGCTCCACCCTGGCAGATAATAAAGGCACTTGTGACCCTGCAGCCTACAGTTTCCACCCAGTACTGACCCAAGGTCAGTGACCCAAGTACTGACCCAAGTACTGACCCAAGCTGCCAGTCGGCCGTTCGCACTGATATGGTAGCATTTTCACTCAAGCCATCTGGCAGAACATTGATGGCACTTTGTGGTGAGTCCCAAGATCTGTGACTCTCCACACCATCCCTCCACACCACCCCCACACCAAGACCTGTGACTTTGGGCACCATCTCCAATCACTTCTCACATCAGAGATGCAAAGCTTAACCTAGCCGACGCCACACCAGGAGTCTCATAAATCCCAGAGAGAGGCACGTTGCTTCCATGGCTGGCTCAGACTGCCCTAAGAAATCACACCAGGGAACAGCTGCAAAATAGAGGCAATGGTTCATTTAAAAAAAAAAAAAAAAAAAGACAAACAGGAGGCAGTAAATAAAAGGGTGGCTCCGAGGCCTCCTGTAGATGCTGGCAGTTGTGCATCTGTTTTGCACACTGCTGTTGCTAGCATTGTTTAATGCCTGGAGGCACACATGTCCCTCATGTCCTCCCTCCCTCCCTTTTAGAGAAACATCAGCAAGAGTCAGACTCCTGGCCATTGTGTCTCAGGTCCTGGGTTTGCTGTCCATGGGCTGCCAGAGGTAGTCAGGCACTGCAGCACAGCAGCCAAAAACCCAGGGTTCGTAGAAGAGACCACCTCTGTGCCCATAGTCCTTGGGTGGTGGTGGTGGTGGTGGTGGTAGAGAAGCTCTCAAAAGAGCTACTTCCTCACAACCCATCTCCCTGGCTTGTGTTGGGCCTCCCAACCCATCTCCCTGACTTGTTGAGGGCCCATAGAAACCTGTAGCTGGTCCTGGTTGTCCAAGTGGGCCAGAAGCTGACTTGCTATACAGCCCTGAATGGACGGACCCAGACTAGAATGTTTATGAGAGCATCTCATGACCTATTAAGATCGTCGGAGGAAGTCCAGTTGCAGTTACCATTGGTTACCATTGCTCATTGGTTGATGGCCCCAAACCAGGCCTTCTCTAGGGTTGCCCCAAGGCTCTGGAACACGCTCCCAAATGAAACCAGTACCTCCCCATCTCTGGCTGTTCTTAAGTGACTCTTGAAAACACACCAAATCAAATCAAATCTTTTATGATGGCCATTGACCAGTAGACATACAGTTTAGAAAACACATCTATTTTATCTGGCTTTTCGCTTATAATGTTCTAAAGTTTTATTGATGGTTATTTGAGTCTGTTTTATATGATTTAAGGTTTTAATTTGTAAAACCACCCAGAGGTTTAAATGGGCCGTAAAGAAACAAACAAGCAAGCAAGCAAGCAAAGCCGAAACATTCCTGAGAGTTAGATGCTGTAGCAGAACCAGACATGGCATCATGCCAGCCCACACTATATATTCAGCAGATAAAACTGAGTGGAGAGAGGGTGGAAATCAGCAGGAGAAGAGGGAGTCAGGCTGGTGATGGCCAGGATGAGATGCTCACCACAAGGTTGAGGTGAGAATGGAGCCGTTTAGGAAGGGAATGATGGAAGTGGGGATAGAACAAGAAAGGCAGGACCGTGGGAAAGTAGATTGATAAACAGAGGTGGCAAACATAAGAAGTTCCTTTCTGGAGGAGACAAACCTGAGAACCTATAATTCATGCCCTAGGAACCTCAAAACCAATAATCTCTTGTACATAGCATTGCCCAAAAGACAAGAGAAGTCCTATCTGACCTGGAGTATTTAAGTTTGGGTTCAGACTATCTCCAAAGCCCTCCATTATGTTTAAAATAGAACCACATCCATTTTTACCGAGCCAGCCAAATCACACGGGGGTGTATTGCAACCAAGTGCTCTTGAAAACTTGCTTTTTATTATGTGGTTGCTCCTCAGAAAGGCTTTTACTCTACTGCGGATTGTGTTCTACTGAGCTTACAGGGCTATTGAAAGCAGGTTCTCTAATTGCCCCAGTAGGCCAAAATCTGTGGATAGATGCTTGTTCAGAAAACAATGCATGCAAACTCAAGATTCACTAATACACAGACCGAACTGTAGTGAGTGGTTTATTGAAGAACTGGAAACAATACACAAGCAATAGGAGATGGGATAAAAGCAAGATAATTGAAACTTAAAGCAAATTCAACCTGAACGACTGAATGAATGAATGAATGGAGCTTCAAAGCAGATAAGATAACCTTGCAAAGAAAACACGATTTAACAAACAAACCTTAAGATGGCATATGAAACATGTACTGTAGATCATGCCTAAAGGATAGATGAACCCCTGCTATGTGTGAATGCATGACAGTGCCCGGCAATATTTAAGAGAAAATAATAACAAACTAGCTGGGCTGAGCATCTGTGCCTCTAATTCTCCCCCCCTCATTCTCCCCCTTAGGAGATGGGGCCATTTGGGAAGAACACCTACATGCTTGCATGGAGAAGGTTCCAGGTTCCCTCCCTGGCAGCATCTCCAGATAGGGCTGGGAGAGACTCCTGCTTGCAACCTTCAAGAAGCCACTGCCAGTCTGTGTAGACAATTCTGGGCTAATGGACAAATGGTCTGACTTGGTATAAGGCAGCTTCCGATGTTCCTATGTTCCTAAGCAAGAAAACAAGACTAGTTAAAGCATAGGCAGCCTGGACAGGAATATTGGAAACAATGCCCATAAGGCAGATGTTCTCAAATGTCCCCAAATGCTGTTGGGTTCTAGAATATGTGGGCATCATTCCCAGCCAAAGTGGCCATTGTGGCTTTAGGAGGATGGGTGTCATAGCCCAATATATGTGGGGATCTAACTTTGGGAACCACTGCTCTACCGGGGGGGAGGGGCAGAGGACAATATTACTGAGACAGAGTGACCTTATCTAGAAGAAAGAAAGTACTGTAGAAGTTAAACATGAAAGTCAGCTTCAACCCTTAGGGGTTGGGGTTTTAGCTCAGTGAAAGAGCATGTGCTTGCATGCAGAAGGTTTCAGGTTCACTATCTGGCAGCATCTCCAGGTAGAGCTGGGAGAGACCCCTGCCTGAAACGTTAAAGAGGTGCTGCCAGTCAGTAGACAATGAGGCTATTCCCACGATCACCCAAAATCGGGCTAAGAGAGCCCAGCCCAATTTTGGGCGACTGTGTGCTGCAACAGGAGATGCACGGATCCCAGCAGCTAGACACCATAAATCTCCCTCCCCTTAAATGAGGTAAAGGGAGCAATCACTCTGTTAACCTTGTTTTTGTGCTTGTGTGTCACTGCGACACATGGCGACATATGAGTAGACCCCTGACCGGGAGGCTGCAAGCAGCCTCCTGGGCTCGGGAGTCTCTCCAGAATGCCCCATGCACTCGTGTGGGGCATCCTGGAACTTCCTGAGGCTGCATGGTCCCCGGGTCCAGCAGCCCCCATCAGCTCCATAACAGAGCCGGCCGCCATGTGGGCAGCGGATCCGACCACCCAACTACAAGCAGCTGCTCATCTGTGGGGAGAGTGGGCTAAGCCCACCTTCCCCGCAGAACCCCATCAGGCACTTCGCACGTGTCATGTGAAGTGCCTCAATATTGAGCTAGATGGAACAATGGTCTGACTTGGTATAAGGCAGCTTCCTATGTTGCCATGCGTGTCTCCCCAAATTCTGTTGGTTTGCTTAACATCCAGTCTGAAGAACAATTCTGGACTTTTCTCACCGTGTTGTACTATTTCAGAGTCAAATTATGAGGTCATTCACACAATCAAAAACTGTGTTCTACCCAGGTTTGGGAGCTGTATGTGCTCCCAATTTCCGGTTGCATGGAAGCAAGGTAAGAGGAAAACCTGGGTAGAAGTGATGGTGTGGAAGCAAGGTAGGAGGAAAACCTGGGTAGCCTTTCCTCCTACTTTGCTTCCATGCAATCACCTCTACCCAGGTTTTCATTTTATCTTGCTTCCACACAACTAAAAATGGGGAGCACACACCCAGGGAGAATGACCTCTATGTGTGACCTGGGATTGCAATTTGAATTGGGAACACAGTATGCAGGGAGAGTTTAACCATTTTCACCATCCTTATCAGTCCCAGGAAAAAGATCCCACAAAACTGCTGTTCTGGAGATGATTTTCATCAAGAAACATGGCATGAATAAACAAATTTCTACAGCAGTACCAATCTGGATTCTTCCCCACTCCCTGCAGTAATTTCTATTAAGAAAGTAGAACTACAATGATGCATTAAGGTCCTGCAGCCTGACCTTCTGTTGGTCCTAACGAACATATTACCCTACTGTGTCTCTAATCAGTGCTGTCCTTGGTCCTGAAATCTCATGTAATCCATTTGCAGGCATTCAAGCAGAGACTCAACGTTCGGAGACAAGCAGCAAACATCCATCTGTGGTTTAATTATTCCCAGCCTAACAGGCCATCATGTAAAACACAAGCCTCTCTGGGTAATAAAGATGCAAGGCAGAAGCGAGTGAAAAATATGTCCAGGGGGCTTTGTTAATGGAGAGCTCCTCTGCGCTCTGTCGACAGGTCAAGGACTGAACATCCCACGGAAAAATCAATGGGAAACCCAAGCTCTACTCTGGCAGGGCACTCCCCGTTCTACCAAGCAGATCAATGAGGACAGGGGCAAGTTATTTATTCACTCTGGGTACCTCCAGGCTTATCAAGAGAGCAGAGCTGAGACTAGCAAAGCAGCCATGAGGTCTGGGTCAACATGGAGCCATGAAAATGGCCACATGTGTGATAAACGTGGAATCAACAAGGGTGAAATTGCTAGGGGCACCAGAAATGAGAAGGAGCAGGAACTGCAGGGATTTAAAGTTGAGAAAAGAATACTATGAACAAGCTTCCTGCAAGATTTGCATGGAGTGTGAGGAGAGGGACTCTGCAAAACTTGGCAGGGGACAGATCAGTCCCGAAGCACTGATCCAATAGCAGCATTGAGGGACATTTCACACACCCCTGCTGGTGCCCCATTAATCAGCTGCCTAAGGTAACTGGTGCCTTACCTTGCCTCATGAAAGGGCTGCCCCTTGAGGGAAGATATAGACGTGTTGTGGATGTGGGGATCAGGGGCTTAGAACAGCCCAAGGCCCTACAACTGAATGTGAGGCCAATTTTGGCTGGGAACAAAAACCCTCTCTAATTTGCCTTGCTAATTTCTCTTTGTTGTTTTATGTGCAGCCTGTCATTGACTGGGCAAAGTCATTTTGCATAGATGATACTGATAAGAAAGTTCAAGAAATCAAATAGTTGCCATAGCATTGTTCACTAATGCACTTGCAAAAGGGAGATAATAGAAGAGCTTGAAATTGGTAGGGATTTGACTTCAAATGTTCTTCATTTTATTGGATAATTACCGTACGCAGTCAGTTTGAACCCTCGTAAATTTGAGAAAGGTCTTCTGCTTCTCTTGGGCATGGTGTTGTTTTTGAATGATTGATCTGATTATTGAGTGTTAAAAATGTGTTGAGAACAATCACAGTGAAGATTTGATCATATTCAGAATTTCTTCCAACCCCCTGCCCCCTATTAAACCTTCCCCCCAGCATTGTAAAAAGTAGTGCATTCAGCTCATGTCAATGACAGAATTACTTATGCCAAATCTGCTATCTGTAGGTAATCAGGAAGCAAGACTTTATTTTGCACAAACAATTCCACACAAAAATGCTTTAAAATATATAATAGATATAAGGATGAATTCTCATTAGACTTTTTGTTTTGGTGTTATCCCATTGGCTGGAAGACTTCATCATCAACCCTGGGTTCCCAACAGGATTTAACCCATAAGTGAACTCTCCACAGCTAATGTGGCCTCCCCCCTGTGGTTGGGGAAACATGGAGGGTATTCTCAAGATCAGTGGAAAGTGGGCTAAGGGAGCTTATCCTGTTTTCCACGGATCGTGTGATCCACTGGGCTCACAGGCAAGCCCAGTTCCCCCAAAGCGGAAAACCCACTCAAATACCCCTCCCCTTAAATGGGGTTAGCAGAGCAAGCGCTCCTCTAACCCCATTTTAAAAATCATGTATTGCTGTGGTGTGGCTCCATGCCACAGCAACACAGAAGGAGAGCCCTGGCCGGGAGGCTGCAAGCAGTCTCCTGGGCTCGGGCATCCTGGAACTTCTGGGGGCCATGCAGTCCCCAAGCCCCGCAGCACCCTCTGGCTCCATGACGCAGCTGGCAGTCTTGTGGGTGGCCGATCCAGCCACCCAGGGCTTCCTGCCTGCTCATCTGCGGGGAGAGTGAGCTATGCCCGCTGTCCCCACAAACTCCCTTACGGCGAGTCTTACTGATCATGGGACTCACCTCATGGTCAGGGAAGAGGATGCTCAGATTGGCTGTTATGGAGCTCAGGCCCATGAAGGCATTATAAAGCAAACCCAGCGAGGAAGGGAAGGATGCAGATTGCTTGGGTGAGCATTCAACCAGTCTAATGGGAGGGTGAGCTCATGCATCATGAGGCTCAATCTCTTGTGAAATCTGTGGTGACCGCTGAGCAGTATTTAAAGGGGAGGCTGAGGGTGAAGGAGTGAAGACATGGGGGTGGGAAGGCAGTCAATGTACTATCTTCAGTGGGAGGAAGGAGCCAGAGGTAAACCTGCAGGGAATATGGGGGCTGAAAACGGCCAGAGGTCACCTGGGAATTGCAGGAGCCTGCAGACCCACATTGCAGATCAGCACTGCTGGATTGGACCATGAGTGTCTTGAGCCTGACATTCCATTTCCCACCATGTCAGCAACCCCGGCATCAGACTCCACACTTGCTACTGGTTCCTGAATCCTGGACACTGCAGTTTCTCCCAGCTATCAGACTCTTTGCTCACTCTGCCTATGGATGCCTGCGGTTAGATCCACTACAGGCAGGAAGAGTATAAGAGACTTCCTGTCAGGAGTACTCACTGCCTCAGAATCATCTCTTACCATAATTTCTGACCTCTCTTGCGACTCCTTTCCTGTTCCTGGTTTCTGGCTCCTGGCTCCTGTTTTCTGCCCTTTGGCTCCTGGTGACTACTTGGCTCTAACCCTTGGTGTGTTCCTGTTTTCTGGCTCCTGGATCCTGCTTTCTGGCCCTGGCTTCTGGTGACTACTCAGCTCTAACACTTGGTGTATTCCTGTTTTCTGGCTCCTGGCTTCTTGTGACTACACAGCTCTAACACTTGGTGCATTCCTGTTTTCTGGCTCCTGCTTTCTGCCCCCTGGTAACTACTCAGCTCGAACACTTGGTGTATTCCTGTTTTCTGGCTCCTGGCTCCTGCTTTCTGCCCCCTGGCTTCTGGTGACTACTCATCTCTAACACTTGGTGTATCCCTGTTTTCTGGCTCCTGGCTCCTGGCTCCTGGTTTTTGGCCCCGGCTCCTGATATCTACTCAGCAAAAACTATTGGTGTGTTCCTGTTTTCTGGCTCCTATATGCCCCTCCTGGCGACTGACCTGGCTTCACCCTCCTGCTTCTCCCACTCTCAACTTTGGTCTTGAACCCTCTGGAGACTTGTGATTCAGATACCTGACACACAGTCAGGGGATGCTAGGCCAACTAGATGCCTTTGGGAAGCCCCTTGGTCATGAATACAAATCACTTTCCCCTGCTGCTGCCACCCTCAATGGGTGGCATTCCTATTCCAAGGTATAGTTCCTCTGAACATAGAGGTCCCACCTTGCTGTGTTAGTCATAATGGCTATCCTCAGGATATCTCGTACAGTTAAGAGACCCCAAAAGACACTTGCCAATAATACAGCTTGATTCACAGGTAGCAATCAGTCCCAGATGAGGCAGTGCAGAACCTCCTTCTGCGGAAAAATATCACCAAATACCTTTTGTTTCCTTTGAAATGCCTCAGCTGTAAATTCACTTCAGATTTTTTACTCTGCACTCTTGACTTCTTCATAAAATCCCTCTCAGAAAACAGCAAGCCCTAGGAGATCAACTGACAGCCGCCGTGCTGTGCGAAGAGCCATAAATGCTTTTACTATTTCTAAAGGGGATCCCATTTCTGTTTTAAAAGAGGCTTCTTTTTAATGAATGCAATTTGCTTCAAAAATCCAGGCCTTTCTGATCTCTGCCATAGTCCTTGAATCTGAAGCTGACATGACACACAACACTATTTTCAATTACCTTCCTTTCAGGATGAAGTTTAAGCATCGGCATTTAATACATTACCATGATTCCAAGACTCAGGCGGTGGTTACAATTCACAGGGTAGTGTTCTCTCTCTCTCTCTCTCTCTCTCTCGCTCTCTCTCCTGTCTTATAATTTTTTTAATAGACCCTTCTCTCAGTTCTTTCTGAGGATGAAAATAACCCAATTCAGATTCACACAAAGAAAAATGAACTCCTGACACTTCTGGTGTATGGAGAAAGACAAAGGAAAGGGTGAGGCAGTGGGGGCTGAAAATAAAATCACTGTGGCTACACATGATCCCTAGGAAGAAAATGAAATAAAGTGCCCTATTGTGTGTCATCTGAGCAGGGTATACAAGGAAGATGGCATCCAGTGTGTCATGCTGGGGACAACCTGACTTCATCGTTGCTGGGGGCATAGGTATTTTTCAAGTCAATGAAGCAGCATGCTTGGGGTCTGCACGGAACCGGAATGGGCAGTTCAATTCGGGTTTGAACCGACCTCGAACTGAGCCACCTGGTCCATGTGCTGGTTCAATAGAATCGGCGACAGTTCAGTTTGAGCTGTCAAACTGGGTCACCCCGGATCAACCCGGTTCGATTGCCCTGCTTGTAAAAGGGAATCTGGAAAAGATTCTCCTTTGCAAGCAAAGGGGTCCAGTGGGGATTCCATACCTAAAAACGTGTTTGGGGAGCAGGTGAGATGGCACCTGACTGGCACTTGCGGTGGTGGCTCTCAGGTGCCAGCAGGAATGACTCTGTGGTGGCAGCCCCTCTCAGCCCCACTGGCACTCTCGCAGTGCAGGGAAGCTCTGGCAGACCTGAGAGGAGCCACCACCGCTGCTGCCATGAGTAGGGGTGTGCATTTTGGAATTTTCTTGTTTCGATTTGTATTCAAATCGAAACATCCCCATTTTGTTTTGTACCCAAATTTTCCGAATCCGAATCAATTTGGATTTTTTAAAAGGGTCCCAGGGCAAAAAGAGTGGGTGGTGGTGGTAGTGTCCAATGGGTGGAAGCTACCACCCAAATTTCAAAGGAATTAGGCAAAAGGCTGATTTTTTTGTGATTTTTTTTAAGTTTACACATCTTTAAGAATTTTCCCATAGGGAATAATGGGGATTCCAGCAAATGTATCGCTTCAAATCAAGGGGAAAGGGATGACCCAGAGCAGAGTGTGGTGGGTGGTAGTGCCCAATGGGGAAACTTCCAGAATTATTTCAAAGGAATTGGGCAAAGGGCTGATCTTTTGTGATTTGTTGAAGTTTATGTGTCTAAGATTTCTCCCATGGGGAATAATGGAGGTTTCAGCAGCCCCATAATTCCACTTGGGGGGCACTGGGGTTGC
Source organism: Hemicordylus capensis (assembly GCF_027244095.1). NCBI lineage: Eukaryota > Metazoa > Chordata > Lepidosauria > Squamata > Cordylidae > Hemicordylus > Hemicordylus capensis. The sequence goes on along the minus strand of NC_069671.1, from coordinate 3,869,558 downwards.
CCAGAGTGAGGGGTTGTGTAGTGCACATAGGGTGCCAACCACCCCCACACCCACAAGCCTGTGGGGTACTGGGTTTTGTTGTTTCTCAGGTGTTCATTGTAGATTCTCTGGTAGCATTGTAGATTCTCAGGTATTCATTGTTCATTGTAGATTCTCTGGTAGATTTTCAGTGGAAAAAAAGAACCCACTCTCATATTCTACCAGAGAAACTTCACTCAGAACACCACAGAAACAGCAGAACCCAGCACCCCATAGGTTAGCAACCCTTACCCTAGCCAATGTGGGGTCAGTAAAGAGTGGGAAGAAGCAAAAGAGCCAATGGGGAACAAGGAGGGAATTTTCAGCAGGTCAGCCCATGATTTAGGTCACTGATCAGAAGGCTGAAAGGGTGGGAAATTCAAAGAGATGTCAAACACAAAATGGAGACTGACTCAGAGATCACCACAAAATGGAGGTCCGAAACAACAAAACATTTTGTAGCCGAAACAGGGACGTTTTGTTTTGTATACAAAACTTTTGGATCTGGAGAATGGGTGTTTTGTCTTGTCTACAAAACACTCGAAACAGGCTGTTTTGGGTACAAAACGTTTTTTATCCGAAACGTTTCGCACATCCCTAGCCATGAGAACCAGTAAGGTGCCTTCTTGCCCATCCCCCCAACGCATTTTTGGATAGGGACCCCCCCCGCCCCCCTCTGCTTGTAAAAGGAGATCAAGTACAAGTAGGGCAATCTCGTCAGTTTAACCGGGCCGAACAAATTTGATCCAAACCGGGCCCGGTTCGGTTTCAGCTCAGATTGATCCCCTCTTTTGGGAGGCCAGTCCAGTACAAGCACGAACCGGTCAAATCAGGCTGGTTCGCACAACCCTACAGTGTACTCAAGTTCTCGGCTCCAAAGGGAAGTGCGGATGGGGCTGTAGCTCTGTGGTAGAGTACCTGCTTTGCATGGAGACACTCCCAACTTCAGGCCCTGGCAGCATCTCCAGCTAGGGTTGAGAAAGACTCCTACCTGGAAGGAGAGCTGCTGGTGAACCCAGCCAATGAGGCTATTCTCACGGTCAGTGGGAACAGGGCTAAGAGAGCTCACTTACAGAGCCTGCCACTTAACCTGGGTTTCGCGCCCCAAAACTGGGTTACAGGATCGTGTGTTCTCTGTGTTCTCGATCCTGGGTTACAGGATCGTGTGTGCTCTGCACTGAGGCGAGAGTTCAGTTCAGGCAGGAGTCTCTCTCCCCTCTACCCAGAGATACTGCCAGGATTCAGCCGGGGATCTTCTGCATGCAAAGTGGATAGGAACATAGGAACCCAGGAAGCTGCCTTTAACTGAGTCAGACCATTGGTCCATCTAGCTCAGTACTGAATGCACAGACTGGCAGTGGCTTCTCCAAGCTTACAGGCAGGAATCTCTCTCAGTCCTATCTTGGAGATGCCACCAGGGAGGGAATTTGGAACCTAGATGCTCTTCCCAGAGCGGCTCCATCCTCTAAGGGGAATATCTTACAGTGGTCACACTTCTCATCTCCCATTCATATGCAACCAGGGTGGACCCTGCTTAGCTAAGGAGACAAGTCATGCTTGCTACCACAAGACCAGCTCTCCTCTGCAGATATTTCATATTCAGCCTAGCATAGCATCCTTCCTAGTGGCCATTCCTAGCATCCCTTTTAGATTGTGAGCCCTTGTAGGACAAATAACTCTCTTTCCATTCCTTTAGATATATTAACTGCTTTGAGGAGTTGTTGTTGTTGTTGTTGAAAAGTGGTATATAAATATTCTAAATGGAAATAGGATGCTTTTAAAATACATTCCAGTCGCAAATAGCACTTAGCAATAGCACTAGCAATAGCACTTACATTTATATACCGCTCTATAGCCAAAGCTCTCTAAGCGGTTTACAATGATTTAGCATATTGCCCCCAACATTCTGGGTACTCATTTTACCGACCTCGGACGGATGGAAGGCTGAGTCAGCCTTGAGCCCCTGGTGAGGATCGAACTTGTAACCTTCTGTGTTACAGGGCGGCAGTTTTACCACTGTGCCACCAGGGGCTCAGTGTGCATGCACGACGGCCTTCAAATGGCCTCTGCGAGCCGGGAGAGGGCCAGAAAGGCCTGGAAATGTGGCTCAATGGCCTGAAGAAAACTGAGGGGAGGCCGGCAGCAGGACGGGGAACCTTCTGAGACACACACACCCCATGGCCGTGGCAGTGCCCGGTTTGATGGTGAACCAACCCGAGGTCACACATCCCTACTGGGTTTAAAGGCTTTCAGATTATTCCAAGGCATTCGTTTTATAAGCCCTGTACCTTTTATTTAGCATATTTTTATTTATTTGTTTAGCATATTTATATATTGCCCCAAACTCATGTCTCTGGGCAGTTTACAATTTTTTTAAAAAAAGTTTTTTTAAAAAAACCATTCAGAAGTAAGGCACACAATCTGTCCTGAATCAAATCGAAAATCAGTTTAAAAACAACAGTCCAGCGATGAACGAAACATTGCCCTGTCTGAACTCCTTGGGTTTCAGCAGAGGATTGAGTTTGACGACCTTCTGGTGCTTTCCGGCCATACAATCCTCAACTTTATTCTCCATGCAGAACTTTATTCTCCATTTATTAAAAATATCTCCCCTCAGTGCTTCCCGATCCATCTTGTTATGGCAGGTTTTCTTCCTCCAGATGCCCCCAGTGGTATAAGATCTGCAGAAGAACAGATGGGAAGCAGTTACCAGCTTCACCCGTTACGCAGATTGCTTTCTACACCACTCACCATTGTTTTCTCCTACAGGCGACACTGACTCACCGGTGACATTGCTTACTAACAATCATCCCATGCACCAGCCGATCGCTCAAGCCACTGTCAACGGCCCATGCTCCCTGAGACACAACAGGAACCACAGGCTGCAAGACATGTATAAAACCAGACAGGTTTGTGTGAGGGGACATCGTCTGCATGTCTGGGGAGTGACATTCTTGTTCACCAGAGCCGAAACTCTCTACTTGGGCTGAGTTGAAACAAGCACCCATGTTTTCAACCCGGATGGCTGGGAGGAGAGCTGGCCCTGTGGTAGCAAGCTTGAATTTCCCCCTTTGCTAAGCAGGGTCCACCTTGGTTTTTCAATTGGATGGGAGACTACAGGTGAACACCTTTAAGATTTTCCCCTTAGGGGATGGGGCTGCTCTGGGAAGGTTGGGAAGGGCGGTATAGAAACTGAATGAATGAATGAATGAATGAATAATAAATTAAAGGAAACATGGAAAACCTTTCTCAGACAGCTTCTCCACAGTTCTTCTTTCAAAGTGAAAATCCAAGTGAGAGAATACTTCAACTCAGCAATAACCATCACCCACTTCCCTGTCCCTAAGGATTTTTTTTAGAATTATTTTTTAAAAAAAATTATTAGTGTCTCTTGAAGTTCTTCAGAATTTTTGCAAAAGCTCACATCAGATTTCACGTTCTACCAACTTCAGTTCCCTGCTAACTGAGCAAAGAGGCCCCTTTAAAAATGGTGATTATCTTTATTGAACAGGGGGAGAGCAACTGGCCCTATCCATCCCCAACACAGCATCCCTCCAGTGGCTGTTGCTGTGGTGTGTGTATATTACCTTTGTTTTTTAGATTGTGTGCCCTTGGGGGACAGGAAGCCATTTTATCTCTGTATTTATTTTTATTTCTCTATGCAAACCACTTTGGGAACTTTTGTTGAGAAGAGGTAAATAAATATTCATTGTATTCGTATCCAATGGTTCCTCTGGTCGTGGCACTCTAGCGGCGGTCAGAACTGTGTTCTCAAGATCTGCTGGGCCACCTTAGAAGCCCCATCATAACTACCGGCTGCTTTTCCTCTCTCGCTCCATTGAACTTTACAGATCGATTCCCTTTCTCCATGTGAGAACAGGCCACACACGATTATTGCTGACTTCCAAATCTAGCAGACTGAGACATTTCCTCATAAAGCAGAAGGTACCTCCCGGCCATCCCCTCCCATCTGCTCTATGACCAGTGAAAGCACACTCAGTGGGGGGAATTCATTCCATTTCATCTGCTGCAAACTAGCAGGCATTGCCAGTTATAAGAGTTTTCGATGAAGACATACGTCGCATTTTTAGTGTGTCAGAGCTTTCCGGCTCCAGAAATGTTTCTGGCCTGGAGTGAGTTCCGAAAAAACAAAAGGCAAAACAAAAACAAAAACCCTTGATATTGCAAGTTTCGAGCATGAATTGAGCAGGAGAGCGGAAAGCTGGTTGTGGAAGGCACCTACTGGCTAGTGTCTTGTGTCACCAACAGAGTACCTCCCCCAGAATTCCCAGAGCAATTTCCAATGCTTTGAATTTTCTCCACTATTTGGGGTAAGGATAAATATGGGTGTGTGTGTGTGTATATAAATACAAATACACCACTTAAAGCTTTTTTTAAAAAAAGATAAGCAGCACACCTAAGGTAGGTGTGATAGTCTTGTGGTAGGAAGCATGATTTGCCCCCTTTGCTAAGCAGTGTCTGCTCTGGTTTGCATTTGAATTGGGAGTTACATGTGAGCACGGTAAGATCCTCCCCTTAGGGGATGGGGCTGCTCTGGGAAGAGCATCTGTGTGCTTGCATGCAGAGGGTTCCAAGTTCCCTCCCTGGCAGCATCTCCAAGAAAAGGCTGAGAGAAACTCCTGCCTGGAAACTTGGAGAAGCCGCTTCCAGTCTGGGTAGACAATACTGAGCTAGATGGATCAAAGGTCTGACTCAGTATAAGGCAGCTTCCTATGCAGGGGCAAAAGAGGATCAAGGATCCAACTTGCATATATATATACATACAAGGATTAGGCAATATACAGAGAGATATTTGCACTGCAGGAAAAGTGCCTGTTAAGAATGTAATAGATCTGTACACACAATAATCAAAACCAAGGTAGAAGGCAGGCTGCCCTGGATTTCATGACTGTCAGAACTCACTGAAAATTCCTCCAACTCAGGTTTATCAAAGCACAGTAACCCAGCTTCTGTACCCTGCTCTTAACCAAGGTAGGAGGAGGAGAGTACTCTCCTACTTTGATTTTCTGGTCCTGTGCATCCACTTATCTTGTTCCCAGGCCTGCTTAGTCCTGATGGCTGAGTACAATGGAGAGCTGTGACCGAATCCTGGAAATCCTGTAGCTGGAGCAGCTTCAGCAAAACTTGGTCTACTTCCTGGTCTGATTGACCAGTCAGAGGGCAGCTACTGATGTAACAAGGCTTTCCAGTTTACTGGATAATTCTAAACAAAATTAATGGGGGGAAATTAACTCATCGGGTACAATGGGGAACTCATATCAACCTATTGTTCCCCATTGGTAGGTCATAGGGTACAGAGTGGGTTGGCTAGCAAATATTCTAATTGATTCAGCAGAACAGTCATGGGTGCTACCTACCACCCAATGACAATGTTGTTGAATATGTATTTACCTCTTTTCAACAAAAGTTCCCAAAATGGTTTACATAGAGAAATAAAAATAAAGATGGTTCCCTGTCCCCAAAGGGCTCACAATATAAAAAGAAACATAAGATAGACATCAGGAACGGCCACTGGAGGGATGCTGTGCTGGGGCTGGATAGGGCCAGTTGCTCTCCCCCTGCTAAATACAAGAGAATCACCACTTTTAAAAGGTGCCTCTTTGCTCCGTTAGCAAAGGAAAGTGGGTGATTAAAAAAATAAACTTCGCTCCCCCCAACAAAAAACCCATAGGATCCTATGGGGTTTTTTTGGGGGGGATTTTAATTGCCCGCTTGCCCATTTCTATTGTGGGTTGGGTGGTAGGTAGGTAGCACCCATCATGCCCTAGCATCCAACCCATTTTGGTGTCCCTATGACCTACTGATGGGGAACAATAGGGTGATTCGAGTTCCCCATTGTTCCCTATGAGTGAATTTTTCCCCATTATTTTTTTTTAGAATTTTTGAGTTGATTCACCAAAATGAGCAGCTGCAGCTGGCTGTTTTGACAAATCAATTAGAATATTTGCCATTTGGTTCGAGCTCGAATCCAACTGCAAAAACTGATCTGTGCACATTTCTACTAAATGGTCTGAGTCTGTATAAGGCAGCTTCCTATGTTCCTGTAATTATATGATAGAGTGCATGGCATAGCTAGCGAAGACTACAACCTGAGAGAAGGACAAAAACTTTGGTTTAGAAATCAGAACCAACTGCAGGAAAAGCCTCAAAGGAGCAAGCAAGAATCTAAACAGGCGGGGGATTAAAAAAAAAATACACCAACTCCCAAGTTGGGCAATTCATCAGCATTAGATTTTGCCTGATGTTCTGGCCTTTTAGTAATCAGAGTGGATCAGAGGCCATTAGGGTAGCGTGTTAATAGAAACTTTATTGGATTCAGTGAGGGGAAGAATGCTAAACGGGGTCCAGATTGCCAAAAGCTGCATGTCGTTTGATCTTCCTTGAAAAGGCGACCCCGATACTTTACCTAATCAATATCCCAGAGTGAATGAATATGGATTTTGTCAGCTGCAGGCAATACAAAAATAAGAAGCAATCAGAGGGGACCTAAGAGAAGGATTTGCCTTTTTCCTCTATGTTGTAGGCCGAAAGTGGAATGAGGATGAAGGCAGGCGTAAGATGGGAGACTATTTTACCTATATCAGTTGTTAAACATACAAAAAACACAGAAGACTAGTTATCTGATATTCTCATTGCTAGGAACAAGAATTTTTTTTTCACACAGTTGATGACAGGAGTTATCCGTCTTGGGTTCAGGATGAAGTTGGTCTTCAGCTTCCATTCTTCCCAGCCACGATGGCCAAAGGCAGGGGTTCTCAATCTTGGGGCCCCAGATGTTTGTGAGGATGATGGGAGTTGTAGTCAAACAACATCTGGGGACATACAAGCATAGGAAGCTGCCATATACCAAGACAGATCATTGGTCCATCTAGCTCAGTATTGTCTACACAGACTGGCAGCAGCCTCTCCAAGGCTGCACGGAGGAATCTCTCTCAGCCCTATCTTGGAGATGCCAGGGAGGGAACTTGGAACCTTCTGCATACAAGCAAAGCTGCCCCATCCCCATCACATGTAGTCTCCCATTCAAATCCAAACCAGGGCAGACCTTGCTTAGCAACAGGGACAATTCATGCTTGCTACCAGCTCTAAGTACTACTAAAGAAATGTGAGGTGAATATCACAGGGTGTATGCCTGTGTTTGTATTTAACTTGTAATTATTTCTTCACAACGAGGACTGTGTAGCTGTTGGTAGTACTGAAATACTGTGTTCATGACAGTTGTTGGTTTTGTCATGGTTTATTGGGTTTCTTTGGTTGGGCAGCTGTACTTTTAACTATGGTTGGAAGTGTTCAGGTTGCGATTTCTTAGATGGCCAGCAGATGTCGCTGGTCAACATGAGCATTGTGAAAAAGAAAGGAGGCAGAGGCCTGAATCACAGAACAGTGGAATACGGAAAGGCAAGCAGCCTGCAGAGGCTGACCCTTTCACTGAAAATAATAGCACTTACTTTAAGGGTATTTCAGCTTCTGATGTAGGGGGATGGAGCATATGTCAGGTCTGAATTCTCTAAACCTTTAAATGTCCTGCAAGGTGAGGGGAAGTATGGGTTTTAGAAAATGAGCAGTAAATCTTGGAAATTATATGTTAGATGAACACTTAGAGAGAGAGAGAACAACTGAAGCGAGGAGTTCTGGTAAGAACTAATCTGCCTAATTTCCTTTCACTATGATCTTAATTGATCATTATGATCTAAACACGTTAGCCCATCTGCGCCTCAAACATTCATGCATCCACCATCTTGAATTGGGGTGGATGACATCATCACAAACTTCGCTGTTGAGATGTCCCTACAACTGTACCAAATTTGGTCCAGGCATTGCAAAGTTGGTGGGACGAACAGACACACAAACACTCACGCTCCTGAGTGATCTCATGGCTTCTTAGGAACATAGGAAGCAGCCTTCTACTGAGTCAGACCATTGGTCCATCTCGCTCAGTATTGTCTACACAGTCTGGCAGCAGCTTCTCTAAGGTTTAGCCTGGCCTGATCCAGCCACCCACACGACTGCCAGCTCCGTCTCGGAGCCGGCAGAGGCTATGAAGATTGGGGGCCACATGGCCCTTGGAAGTTCCAGGATGCCCCACATGAGTGTAAGGGGCATCCTGGAGAGACTCCTGGCTGGAGGTCTACTCGTGTGTCGCCGCGCACCACGGCGACACATGAGCAAGGAAATGAGGTTAACAGAGCGCTCACTATGTTAACCTCATTTAAAGGAAGGGTGGGCTAGCCGCCTTGGGAGAAACGGGCTCGTCTGCAAGCCCGGTGGTCCACACGACCACTGGAAAGCGGGTTAAGCTCCCTTAGCCCACTTTCCAGTGATCGTGGGAATAGCTTCAGTGTTTTAATAATAAAATGTAAAAGTCCTACATAGAACAACTAATCACAGTTGAAACATTCAGAGAAGGGGAAACTCTAATGTCATTAGGAAGTGCTTTCCAAAGTCTTGGGGCAACTCTAGAAAAGGCCTGGTTTCCACCTGCTAATCAACTTGGTTATAAGAAGAGCTGCTTGGATGCCGCTCAGAGACGAGACAGACTCCAGAAGAGTTTGAAATGCTTCCCTGCATGCCTCTGCCCTGAATTCTTCAACCACCAGAGCGTTACACAAATCCAGAGGCCCTCTCCTGAATGCTAAACTTTCGCTTCACTTCAACATACCCTATAAATGGCTCATCTGATTTATTTTCCAAACAGCAACTTTTCATTCAGTCTCCACTTCACAAGAAGATAAGAACAGCCCTGCTGGATCAGGCCCAAAGCCTATCTAGTCCAGCATCCTGTTTCCCACAGTGGCCCACCAGATGCCTCCGAGAAGCCCACAGGCAAGAGGTCTGTGCATGCCCTCTCTCCTGCTGCTGCTCCCCTGCAACTATTGAGAGGCATCCTGCCTTTGAGGTTGGAGGTGGCCCACAGCCACCAGACTAGTAGCCATTGATAGCCCTGTCCTCCATGAATTTTTCTAAGCCCCATTTCACAGCCATCCAAGCTAGTGACCATCGCGACATCCCATGGCAAAGAATTCCATAGACTAATTATGCGCTGTGTGAAAAAGCACTTCCTCTTGTCGGTCCTAAATTTCCCAACCTTTTTTCATGGGATGACCCCTGGTTCTAGTGTTGCAAGAGAGGGAGAAAATTTTCTTCTCTCCACTCAATTACCCCCTGCAATCAACTTCAATTTAGCATCTCCATAGTATCGCCCCCCCTCCATATTTGTTAGAGGGGAATCAGTGTGCTGGAGGGGGAAAGTAAAGTAAGTGGACGCCAATGCACAGTCCTTGAAATGACTTCTCTGATGACTCCCCAGCCCTCTATTATGCAGAGAAGTCATTTCTAGGACTTTTGTGCTCTCAGTACTGTAGTGTCTACACAGACTGGCAGCGGCTTCTCTGAGGTTGCAGGCAGGAGTCTCTCTCAGCCCTCTCTTGGCGATGCTGCCAGGGAGGGAACTTGGAACATTCTTCATGCAGGTGCTCTTCCCAGAGATGTGCCATCCCCTGAGGGGAATATATACTGCAGTGCTCCCACATGTAGTCCCCCATTCAAATGCAAACCAGAGTGGACCCTGCTTAGCAAAGGAGACACTCCATGCTGTCTATCTGCAAGCATGCAGGTGCTCTTCCCAGAGTCGCCTCATCCCCTAAGGGGAAGATCTTCCAGTGCTCACACTTCTAGTCTCCCATTCATATGCAACCAGAGCAGACCCTGCTTAGCTAAGGGGACAAGTCATGCTGCCTACCACAAGACCAGCTCTCCTCGGCTGTAGCACTTTCTGCATTGAGCAGGGCTTTGGACTCAAAGACCTCTAAGCTTCCCCCAACTCAAATATATTTTAACTGGTAATTAGTTTTACGCTGTTTTCTTTTCATAGTTTTGATTTTAATGGTTAATTGATTTTGTTTTTATTTTGATGTAATTCAAATGCATCAATTTGTTCCCATTTTGGGAAGGACGGTATATAAATTGAATGAATGAATGAATAAAATAAAATAAAATAAAATAAAATAAAAAGTTTTGCTTGGGTTTATTCCCCCACAAATCCAAGTTTTGTGCCCTGGAATTTCTGCAAGAGTTGCAAGCAATCATTAGCAGACCTGTGAGAGGAGGCGTGCTGCATGCCAGGATGACTGACCACTGTTGGAGGCAGGTTGTTGGGCTGGAGAACCCTTGCTCAGCTTGACCCCCCACCCTCCCCAGGCCTCCTCTTCTGCACTGATCCTCCCAACAAAAGACCAGTGTGCTCCATCCTGTCTGATCATGTCCCTGCAGTGCTATGCATCATGTTAAAAATGAATCACATCTGTCTGCCTCTCTTCCTTGATCGATACAAACGCGGTCACCTGGAAAGCCGTCCTCGTCTCCCTCAACGTCCCCGGATGAGCCCAAACTCGCAAAAGGTTAAACCACTTCCGTTCCAGCCAATTCCCCAATGCTAACTAGCGCGCGGCCCACCAAAGAAACAGCGAAGCAGTTCTCGCAGTCCATCTGGCACAGGAGAAAGGACACGCATCTCATTACAGCGATCAGTTTGGGCCCCGGCCTTTTCTTTCCACTGGCTCAGCGCTTGCAACATTTATCGATCCGCCCTGCTGAGTGCAGGAGAAAGGTCAGGGTAGCAAGATGGCCGGCTTGATTTCTGGGAGGATTTATCCAACAAGACACACATCCTCCCTAACCTGCCCCCAGAGCCTTGCTACAATACCTGGCCACACCCAAGAGGACAGTGGTCCATGGTTTCCCCCTTACATCTCCACACTAATGGCCCTATAATCAGCCAATCATCTTATCAGCCAATCATTTAGTCCTGTAATCAGCTCATCGTCTCTCCCAGGCACACCTCACCTTTGGGCATCTTGAGCACCTTCCAGATGAACACCAGCTCAGGGGCCACACTGGCAGGGTCGCCAGCTTTCAAACTGGCCTCTGCACCTGTGCCTTCAGCAGTCAATTGATCCACCACAACTGGCCGATGATCCTGTTTATCTCTGTGCTGTGAAAGGTTTCACCTGCTAATTTCATTAATTAATAAAACTACTATTAAAGGTTAAACAACAGGCCAGGTTGGATTATTTTTTTTCTAGCTAGGTGGCAACCCTAAGGGTCTCAGTAAATCCACCCACCACCACCACAACTTAGCAACCTTATTTGCATTCAACCCTGCATTCAAGATGTTCAAGGCAAAATAAGAACATATGAAAAACCCTGCTGGATCAAGCCCAAGACCGATCTAGTCTAGCATCCTGTGGCCCAGCAGAAGTCTTTGGGAAGCCCACAGGCAAGAGTTGAGGGCATGCCTTCTCCCCTACGGCTACTCCGTGGTAACTGGTGTTTAGAAGCATCTTTCTTCTGAGGCTGGAGGTGGCCGATAGCCCTCAGACTAGTAGCCATTGATAGACCTGCGCTCCATGAATTTATCTAAACCCCTCTTAAAGCCATCCAGGCTGTTGGCCATCAACACATCTTGTGGCAGCGAATTCCATAGGTTGATTATGCATTGTGTGAAAAAGTACTTCCTTTTGACGGTCCTACATTTCTTGGTAATCAGTTTCATGGGATGACTCCTGGTTCTAATGTTATGAGAGAGGGAGAAAAAAATTGTCTCTATCAACTTTCTCCATGTACCTGGGATTCTTCCATTTCACCTCTCATGACCACCCCATGAGGCAGACTAGACTGAACAATACTGACTGGTGCTGCCAGTGAGCTTCAGGAGTCAATGTGGATTAGAATTCAGGTCTCTCGAAGTCCAACACTCTGACCACTATACCAACCTAGATGGGATCAGAGGCAGATTAGCTAATCATATTTGCTTTCTCTGTTGTATGGCAGGATTTCCCAAGCCTGTGTCCCAAACTATGGTTGGACTACAGCTCCCTCCGGCCTTTGGTCATTGTGGCTGGGGATGATGGGAGTTGTAGTCCATCTGGGAATCCCCATTTATAAAGGGAAATGGCTTCCCAGAAGCTTGCTTGTTGGAGTTCTGCTAAAGCAGAATTTGCCCACTGATTTCCTACTAGGAAGGCCTACCGGCTCATCAAAGAATGTCACGTATCATTCCACCCTGATTTTTATCGTATTACTTCAGAAGATTGCCCAATCCTCCTTTTTCTATATCTCTGCAATGTTACAGGGCCACAGAACCATCTCCACGTCTTCTCCCTCCCTGAACTCACAGGAGCAAGATTTTACACACAGAAAGACACCCCTTTTCAGCAAACGTATTGATTGCCTTACAAGCTGGGTTGGCATTAAGACCATCCACTCTTCACCTGAGTCTGATCCGGTGTTGGAAATCAGAATGGGGATTCCTGTGGCAGAACCTGTCTGGGACTCCTTGCCTGCTTCAACATCCACTAATAGGCCTTGTGGTGATTCTTACTTCTGTCGTCATATGGCAACAACAGACGGCCTAACCCATTCAGGCTTAGACTCGGCACTTCCCAAACTTAAGAAGATGATCAAATGAAACGTTTCACCTGGACACTGAGGCTCCAGGAGAGCTTCTGTAAACCATGAATACCCCACTTCTCTGTCTGACAGAGGCAGTGTACAATGGGACTAAAATCAGGAAACAATTGGGGGAATCAAGGGTGTAGCCACCTTTGGACAAGGGAGGGGGACATAAGGACATAAGAACAGCCCTGCTGGATCAGGCCCAAGGAGGCCCATCTAGTCCAGCCTCCTGTTTCACACAGTGGCCCACCAGATGCCCCTGGAAGCCTACAGGCAGGAGTTGAGGGCATGCCCTCTCTCCTAATGTTATTCCCCTGCAACATTTGTCTGCCAGCATCGGTGGGCCCACCACAGCTCCTCCTCCTCCGGGGAACACCCTTGTCCTTCTCCCTTAACCATCCAGCGAGCACACTCAATATTTCCCACAACATCCTAACATCTCCAGGATGATGGGTGCCATAGTCCAACAACCTCTGGGGACCGGCGGTTAAGATCCGCCACATTAACCTGACACAAAGCTCAAGCAGATTGCAAAGCTCCTCCAGCTCTGGTATTTACGTGCGGAGGAAACTGAAAAGCGTCTCACAGCTCCGCTCCCTTAATACCACGTTGCGTCCCCTCAGGGGGGCATAAATCCGATCTGATGGAGGGGTACGTGCCGGCTGCATTTACACGGTCTTTAATTAAAGAGCGGTGTCAATAGCAGCACAGAATTATGCGGTTCTTTGCAGGTAACTGTCTGCCATTCAGAGCCGGCAGTAATAAATGTGCTCCCTCAGGGAGGGGAGGGGGAACCGCAGAGACGCCGCCACTACAGTAGCAGCACCGGCTGAGGGACAGGAGGAAGTGCTGAGCCTTTCTAAATATCTACCTCAGATGCTGCTAACCTGTACGTCCCCATTCCATGGGTAAATTGCTGGGTGGCGGATTTTTAAAAGAAGGTGTCAACGTGTTGGCTTTGGCCACGGTCTTTGGATTTTCACATTTTCAAAGCTTCTTTTTGTCTTGTTTAAAGGATTCCTCAAATTTGAATTTCAAAAGGAAAAAAAATATGTTCTGAAACTGGCGCAAAAGTGTGTTGCCTCCGAGCAAATAGCTCTGGTTAAATTTAGTTATTTCTTTTTACATTCATATTCTACACTTTCTCCAAGGAGCCCAGAGTGATTAGGAACATAGGGACATAGGAAGCTTCCATATACTGAGTCAGACCATTGGTCCATCCAGCTCAGTATTGTCTACCCAGACTGGCAGCAGCTTATCCAAGGTTGTGAGCAGGAGTCTCTCTCAGCCCTCTCTTGGAGATGCTGCCAGGGAGGGAATTTGGAACCTTCTGCTCTTCCCAGAGTGGCTCCATCCCTGAGGGGAATATCTTCCAGTGCTCACACATCAAGTCTCCCATTCACATGCAACCAGGGCAAACCCTACTTAGCTGAGGGAACAAGTCATGCTTGCTACCACAAGACCAGTAACGTTCATGCTCAGAACAACCCTGTGAGGTAGGCTAGGCTGAGAGAAAAGTGACTGGCTCAGAGTGTAGAATCCAGAGGAAAGAGTTGTGTTATGCAAGGACAAGACAGTGGAGTTGAATCAGGAATATTAACGGTTTAATGAGACACTTATTATTTGCAGAGAGGCAAGGGCAGTCTGCCTTCAGTGCTCTTCCTGCTGGCTGTTTGTTTGCCCTCATCTACTCCAGGACTGGAATAGAAGTAAATAAAGCACCATTGAGCTTTCCCATACAGCAGGTTTTACCACAGGTTTTCTGCAAGGCTTTATTGCAAGTTCGAAGTTGCCCCCAAAAAACTGATGCAAAAAGTGGATTTTTTTTACCCTGGATATAAATCGGGCTACACTTTAACACACGATGAAAAACCCAAGTTGTGTGTGAAGTGCTCCCTGATAGCTCACAGGTACTTCAGGGTAAATTTGGCCGGAAGGTGAATGCATAGCTCCATTCCAGAGAAGATGCAAACTAAAAACCGGGTGTGAAAAAGAGAAACCTTCGGTATGAAACCAATGAAAGCAGTGGACTGGGAGAGCAAGATTCAAGATTCTCATGAATGGAGAGGAGAGCAAGATTCAGGATTCAGGATTCAAGATTCAAGGTTCTCTCCCCCTGCTCAACAAAGAGAGCCCGTGTAGCGACAGCTCTCTATTGTTTCCTGGCCTGTTGAGTCCCAGTGGCTGGATAGAAGACGTAAGTGGATCCAGAAGAGAAGGTGGGAGAGCTCTCCTCTCCTACCTTGGTTAAGAGCAAGGTACAAAAGCTGGGCTACCCCAATTTGAGCAGCCTGGGTTGGAGAGATTTTTGTGAGTTCACACAGTCATGCTAACCTATGTAACCTGCCTCTTACCTTGAGGTTGATGGTTGATGTGAACAGGCCTAAAGGCTGATATGACAAAGCAAATAACTCTTAGCAGTCCCACTGAAATGAAAAGGACCAGTTATGTATCATCTGGGCCGGTGCCAGACTATTTTGCACCCTAGGCAATACTCAGTACTTGCACACACACACACACACACACACACACACACACACACACACCCAAAAAATTCAACTTCGATTTTAAAAAACAGATGTTTTGTAGAAAAAAATGAAAAGCACTAAACTTGAAATTTATTTTAAATTGCAAGAATAGGTAATACAGCAATTTTTGATTATCTTTCTCAAATGAAAAAGGAAATATTTTGGCACACAAATCCTTTTGATTGATTTGATACACTCTGCACCCCTCTGAGTTCTGCGCCCTAGGCGTCTGCCTAGTTGGCCTAATGGTAGCACCGGCCCTGGGCATCGTCTGACTTGTCCTTACTCAAAATTATGTTGAGTAATTTTTCTCCTCACAGGCAGCCACAATCACATGAGCTTGGCCAATTCCACAGTTGCTTTCCTATGCAAATGCCGCCTGCGCTGTGATATTCCTGGAGCAGTGGGAATTCACACCCCACTGTGTGGCACCAGAAAAGATCGCGAGAGGAGATTGGTCTCTGCAGGAGCATTGCTTGCTGGGACACTGTCATGCAAGAGGCGATTTTATAGGCAGGGATGCTGTGTGGAGAAAATTGGAAGCCAGATGTGAAGAGGCTGGAAGGCACAGAGAAACAACATTGGAATGAAACTCCAAGAAGCTTCCGGGAGGGAGGGAGGGAGCCCAGAAGACAGGAGGACAAATGCAAAGGTTGCCAGTGTCACACTGAAGTATTAAAATAATGCCGCTTGGAGTACCAACAACGTTCTGATGGGGAACGTAAGTAAGGGGGAAATTGAGTTCCTCGCAAAGACACCACAGTGCTACGCTGACAGCAGAACAGAGGAAGCAAAGCTGAACTGGGAAGATAAATAGCAAGGGAGACATTTTTTTTCTCATACAGAGGTCTCTGCAGATGCCAGCTGCAAACGTGAGCCCATCCGTTATGCAAAAAGCTGGGTGTTTTTTTTTTAAGCACTCTCTCTCTCACACACACACACACACACACATACACACAGAGCCAATGAGCTGTTGATGGTAAATTATTAACTCCCCACTTGGGGTGAGTCAAAACTATTTATTTCATTTTCTGTTCATTTTTATGAGTATCGAAAAGCACCATCCGTTGTGAAGACTTGGGCACTCTTTCATTGCTGTAGGTTTCAAGACCATGTTCCTTGCCGCAGACATCCTTGGCACCAGTAGCCCATATCGGGGCGGAGGCAGCATTGCGCGGGGGGTTCAAAGAACCCGGGTCACCACGCCTCACCTGAAGTCTCAGATGTACCCCTGTGTCTGGCATCAGGCATGCAGGGGGCGTGGGTGTGTTTGCATATGGGGACATGCCCCCCCCCCCGTTTGCAAATAAATATCCACTGCTGTGTTTACAGTGGTAGTGGGGATCACCTTTCCTTGCTTGTAAGGCTTGCTTGCAAGCTGGGAACCCAGCACTGGGTGAAGCTTTTCAAAATTGGAGCTGTGGAATAGACCTCTCCTTCATGAACATGTCTAAGTCCTGCAAAAAGCCATCCAAGTTAACAGCTATCACTACATCCCATAGTTACCCTGGCTAAACTTTAAAGTAGTGATTCTTTCATATTTAGCAGGGGGAGAGCAACCAGCCCTCTCCAACCCCAGCACAGCATCCCTCCAGTGGCTGCTGCTGGTATCTGCCTTATGTTTCTTTTTAGATTGTCTCCCTCCCTCCCTCTCTTACTTTCTTTCTTTCTTTCCTACTATTTTGGAAACTTTCATTGAAAAGCAGAATATAAATATTGGTATTAGCTGTAGTGGTGAATTCTGGGAGCCCTTTCAGGACAGGGGGCCATCTTATTTCTATATTATTTATTTTTCTATGTAAATTGCTTTGAGAACTTTGGAAGGAGAAGGATAAGGATAAGGATATGTTCCTATAAAACCAAACTTTGCCTAAGGTGCCAAAAAAAAAGCCAGCCCTGACTCCTTCACCAGTAGAGGACAAGGGATCTTTGCAGTCCTTCTCCCTCTGCTGAGGCCAACAGAGTGAATGTAAGAACAAAAGAAGAGCCCTGCTGTATCAGGCCCAAGGCCCATCTAGACCAGCATCCTGTTTCACATAGTGGCCCACCAGATGCCCCTGGGGAGCCCACAGCCAAGAGGTGAGGGCATCCCCTCTCTCCTGCTGTTGCTCCCCTGCAACTGGTATTTGGGAGCATCTTGACTCTGAGGCTTCAGGTGGCCTATATCTACCAGACTAGTTGCCACTGATAGCCGTGTCCTTCATACATTTGCCTACACCCCTCTTAAAGCCATCCATGCTGTTGGCTGTCACCACATCTTGGCCACAGAAGCTCCATGGAACGCTTCTTCCTGACTTCTCCACAGTTCCCTGTGCAATTCCCCAGCGCCTTGTCCGAAGATGGGGGGTTTTCATTCCGATCACGCTTGAAGATGTTGTCAAGGTACCGACTGGCCTACTTTCAGCAATCAAAGCCTTCCCGAGATTTGCATCTTGAAACACCAGCTGCAGAGAGAAAGCGGATTACATAACAGAGAGCTTTGTTTATTTGCTTAAACTCAACCTTACGTTATAGTTGAAAGGGGTGTGGGGGGGCAGGGGGAGCAGGGAATATTTAATCCATTCTTTAAAAAAAACATTCCGATTACAATGCCATGGATTCACCCACTGGAGACTGGATGACAGCCTTCCTGTGGTGTTTGCTCAGAGAAAGCACTCTAGAGACTTCATCTCCGAGAGCCTGCAGGCAGCGCTGAGGTAATGGAGTACCTCCACACCCTTAAGCTTTCTACCTCATCCTTATATTAGGGGTGTGCACAAACCATTCAATCCCGAACCGGTTCATCTCGAACCGGGCCAGTTCAACAGTTCGATTGCAAACCAGACCGGAAGCAGTCCGGTCCACGATTAAACCAAACCAGCTCAAACCAAACTGGCAGACCGGTTTGGGATCGAGGGGCTATGCTTGTATAGGGGAATCCAGTGAGGTGATCAAGGTGAACCGGTTCAGTGCCAAATGGTTCATGCACACCCCTACCTCAGAGTCCTCTTCAAGTGGTGAACAAAACAAATATGAAACACTGAATCTGGCCATATGGGATGTGCTTGCAGCTTGAGCTCCGCCTACCTGAACACCTGATCGGGTAAGGTGAGAGGAAACTGCCCAATCTGACCCAGATAAAAATTCAAAAATTCATTAAAAAAATCACCTGATTGCTTTGTGGGCTTGTTGAGTGGTAGATAGGTTGAGTCATGCCAGTTACCCAACCCACTTTGGTGTCCCTGTGACTTACCCATGGGGGGGGGGCAAGCCAATGTCCCCATTGTTCCCTATGGGGCAATGCGTATGGATATTTCATGAATTTCTGATTTGATCTGTCACCCCTAGCATAAGGCAGCTTCCTATGTTGTCCCATGTTCAAGAGAAAACAGAGAGGGAGCTTTGAGAGGACTCACGGGGTTCCTCAGCTATCACCTGCACATTCTCAGGATACCACTGAGTTCTCATTCCATTGAAAATGCATGACCAATTCCCTCCAAAACCTTCTAAAAACCTTCCTGTTGAGTCCAACCATTAGATGAAGTTCAAGGGAAGATGGACACGGTTTTGCTGAAGCAACTTCAGAGGCCCACATGACCCCATTGTATGGGCTGCAGCCAGATTTCTGCCCTCTTACAAGGAATAGGTTGCCTGTCCAGTCTGCATTTGGACCCATGCCCCACATCCTAGGAGTTCTGCCATAGGACATCGTATTGGCGATCACCCCAGGATGCCTTTGATTCTCTTCCTAGGCGAGCCAGCCCGGTTCTCCTGGCCTGATCTCACAGGTTTTGCAAATCCCATCCCCACAGGGCACCTGTCACTGCTGTGCTGACATCTCTTCCCATTTCATGCCGCGTCAGTGCTGTTCGCCAGCCGAGCGCCCCAAGGGCTTCTTTTTAGAGGCAGGAAGGGACTTGGAAGGAATAGATTTCAGAAACGAATCCCAGCGGTGGGTGAAAAAGCCAGGCCTCCTGGATGTCCTACTCTGGCTTCCTGTCACTTCCGAAGGAGAAAAGGACAGATGAGAACTATAATTACGTCACTGTTGAAACTGACTTGTGGACTTCTTGTGGCAGCTGATGAAAGGAAATCAGCAAGAGAGGGAGCACAGAACTGGCACTCTCCCTGTGCCCAAAGACTTCCTCATGAGTCCTGAGGAAAGCGGGGGGGACTCTTTTCCAAGTATTGCTGTCCTTCCTCCTGTGTGGCACTTACCCCTGTAATTTAACAACAGCCAGTTATCAGCCGCTGTCTGTGGGCATTCCCTCTTGTAAAGAAAGACAAAGGAACAGAGAATAAAGGCAACTCTGAGCATGGGCAGAGTGTTTTTCCTGTACCACTGAGCAACAACACTCTGGAGCAGGGTTTCTTAACCTTAACTCCCATCATCCCCAGATATGGCCTTTGTGGCTGAGGATGATGGGAGTTGTGGTTCAAAATCATCTTGGGGGCCCAAGGTTAAGAAACCCTGCTCTAGAGTAAATAAAGTTGTGCCGTCGAGTTGGTGTTGACTCCTGGTGACCACAGAGCCCTGTGGTTGTCTTTGGTAGAATACAGGAGGGGTTTACCATTGCCATCTCCCACACAGTATGAGATGATGCCTTTCAGCATCTTCCTCTATCACTGCTGCCCAATATAGGAGTTCCCCATATTCTGGGAAACATACCAGTGGGGATTTGAACCAGCAGCCTCTTGGTCCCTAAGCAAGTTATGTTTTTTATTTACTTATTTAGCAAATTCATACACCACCCAAAATGTATTTCTTTGGTTGTAGGCAAGGGTCTCTCTCTGTGTGTGTCAGATCTGGAGAATTATCCTAGAGGAGATAGGAAACATAAAATTCATTTGAACGTCCTGGAATTAATTTATTTTTTAAATGGAGCAATAAAAGAATTACAAAAACCACAGTCAAATGAACAATATAGAAGCATGTGCCCTAATGCCTCCACTGTACCAGAGCCACAAGGACACATGCGTTCTATAAAAGGGATCCTCTGAAATTCCCTCTAATACCACAGAAGGAAGGATGTTAAATCGTGCCAGTGTTAATGCCCCCCTCTGTCTAGGGACCATAAGTGTTGTAAACTGGCCCTGAACACTGAAATAAGTCCACTGGCACATTCTGCTCTGGGAAAAGCAGAAGGTTCCCAGTTCCCTCCCTGGCAGCATCTCCAAGCCAGGGCTGAGAGAGAGACTCCTGCCTGCAACCGTGGAGAGGCTGCTGCCAGTCTTTGTAGATAATACTGAGCAAGACGGTATTGCCTTCAACTCCAGTTGATCTTGCCAGCATTATGGTCTAACTTTGGCAAAGCCAAAAGTTTGGGTCCGACAGGACCAGAATTGAGGAAGGAAGCGCCTCCCTCTCTCTGACTCCATTGGCTGTGCAGGCTGTCCTTCTGTCAAGAAGGAAGCCCTTACAGTTAGCTCTCCCACCTCTCTGCAGTCTCTCCGGGAGCAGAGAGGCCCCTTTCCCCAGCATCCAAATGTAGACAGGAGAGGGGCAGAACCGTGGTTCCATTTCACCCCCGTTTCCTTGCTACGTCTGAACCCGGCCAGAGAGAGGTCTTTCCCAGCACTACATGGCGCTGCCGAGGATTGAACCTGCGACTTTCAGCATGCAAAGCAGATGCTCTGCCACTGAATTGTGGCCTTTCAGTACCAGCTGCCTTCTGCTGAGTCAGACCCTTGGTCCGTCTACCTCAATATTGCCTACATGTACTGGCAGCAGTGGTCTGAAAACCCAGGCAGGGGGCTTTCCCACCATCTGCTACCTGACAGTTTCCATGGATGGCTGAGTTCACCGTCATGAGAGGACATTCCATGTCTGTTTGAGATCCACAATGCTATCAGCCGGTATTTATCTTCTGCTCGCACGGCCTTTGCTTTTGATACACCAATAGCCTCAGAGACCGAATCCACGGTGCTCCCCACCCCACTGCCAAGAGCTGTTTCGTCGCACGGATTCTCCAAGCACTGCTAAACTTGAGGGGGGAAATGCCTCATGTTGCTTCCGCTCTCCTTATCTGTTTCACAGCCTGCCATGAATGGCTAAATCTCGACAAACAGAGAAATTAAATGAAAACAAGAGGAGGGCCAAGTCCTTTGCAAACACAGCAATGAAATGAGAAATGCCAATCTCCATAGATTTGTCAGGCCCTTTGAATTATTATCTGTCATGGACTGTTCTTGTATTTGTCTTCTTTCCTCCCTTCTTCTGCAGCTGATAAATGCAACTTTGGGTGAGTTCCGAAGCTGTATCCAGAGTCAGAGAGAAAACAACATTAATAAATCTTAGACCCTTTCCTAAAGGTTCCTGCCTTTAGGAACCTTCACAACCCTGGCAGTCTAACAGTTCCTAGGTTGCAGAGCTTGGAATGAATGTCTCATCTTAAGCGTGCATGTTTGGTTCAGATGGCAGCTGAGTAGGGTGAACATAGGAACGTGGAAAGTTGACTTCGACCAAGTCAGACCCTTGGTCCATCTAGCTCAGCATTGTCTACACCAGGGATTCTCAGCATTGGGTCCCCAGATGTTATTGGACTTCAACTCCCATAATCCCCAACCAAAGGCCACCGTGGCTGGGCATTATGGGAATTGAAGTCCGATAACATCTGGGGACCCAACGTTGAGAATCCCTGGTCTACACTGACTGGCAACGGCACTCCAAGGTTTCAGGCAGGAGTCTCTCCCAGCCCTAGCTGGAGATGCTACTAGGGAGTGAACTTGGGACTGTCAGTTTGCAAGTCCTATGGTGGACTAGAGTCAGGACATCCAGAAATGAATGGCAGGGAATACCCACTGAAATGCACCAGTTCCTTCCAAATGGCCACCGGAATGCATTGAAATTCCAAATGCCCACTGGCCGTTTGGAAATTCCATGCATCCCAATGGCCGTTTGGAAGGAACTGATGCATTTCAGTGGGCATTCCCTGCACATGATCAGGTGCATGGGGTCAGCTCAGTGAATTAAGAAAATCTGGAGCTGTCTCCAAGGTTGCAAGCAGGAGTCTCTCCCAGCCAAACCTGGAGATGCCGGAGATTGAACCTTGGGCCTTCCACGTGCAAAACAGATGCTCTCCCACTGCACTATGGCCCCATTCCCTAAGGGGAATCTCTTACAGTTCATCTTGCTTACCAAAGGGGACAACACATTGAGGCGCTTCACATGATTGGTGTGAAGCGCCTCGAGGTGGTTTGCGGGGAGAACTGGCTTAGCCCACGCTCCCCGCAATGGCCCGCCCACACGACTACTGGCTCCATCACAGAGCCAGTGGGGGTTGCGGGGATCGGGGGCCACTTGGCCCCCAGAAGACCCAGGATGCCCCATGCAAGCATGTGGGACATTCTGGAGGCACCCCCCAAGCCCGGGAGGTTGCTTGGTCAGGGCTCTACTTGTGTGTCACCGCATGCCACAGCAGAGCACAAGCAGAAAAGCAAGGTTAATGGAGCTCTCACTCCGTTAACCTCGTTTAAGGGGAGGGAAAATTAGGCGGGCTAGACGTCTTGGAACCATCAGGCTTGCCCATGAGCCCGGTGGTTCCGACAATCACCAGGAAGCAGGCTAGGCTCCCTTAGCCCACTTTCTGGTGATTGTCAGAATAGCTTCATTATCGCTTCCACAAGACCAGCTCTCCCTGTTGGGTGGTACTTCCCCCAAATTCTACCCCTTGTATAACATGGAGTTCCCAGCTTTGGGTCTCCAGTTGTTGTTGGTCCATCATAACCAGCCATTGTGGCTGGGGAAGATGGAGGTTGAAGTCCAGCAACATCTGGGAACATCTGGGAAGGTTGGTATCAAGGAATAAAGTCCATGGGAGAGCCAGCCAGTGGTGTCACCAGCGGAAGGGTGTCTTGTGTTCCTCCCGCTGGTGGCCCTCGTATGTGAGGGTGACATGCGGAGGGTGACACCACGTGCGGAGGGTGGGGTAGCCTGATCACTGGAAGGTCTGCCCCAGGCCCCCCTCCCTCAATTGCATTTCCAGCCAGCATTTGATAGCTGGATACATTTATTTCTCTTTCTTTCCCTTGCTGGAAGGAGAGAAAGGGGGAAAAATACAGCCAGGCAGCAAGAGCTGGCTGAAAATGAGCTCAGGAGAACCCACCTGAGCTCCCTGAATCCCTGGCCATGCTCCCCTCTGTGTGTGACAGCACATGCAAGGAGGGCATTGGTGGCTCTTTTCATTGGCGGCCTGGGTTCACTGAACCCTACCATGCAATGGTGACTCTGCCCCTGGAGGAATCCCTGCATAGGTGCAATGCGACAGAGAAGGAGATTCACAGAGCAGGCCTATGGTCCACACTGCAGTGAGGAATTCTCCTGTATAAGCCCTACTAAAACGAGTCCTACCCTAGTGCCCTTGTTTTCCGGCTCATCCAGTCACACTTCCTGGTTTAATTCTTGCTGCATGCAGTCTATTTTCTGGGAATCTTGGGAAGATAGGAAGCTGCCTATACAGAGTCTGGCCGTTGCTACACCTAGCTCAGTATTGTCTACACTGAGTGGCATCAGCTCTCCAAGGTTGCAGGCAGGAGTCTTTCCCAGCCCGACTTGGAGATGCTGCCAGATACTGAATCTGGGACGCTCTTCGAGCTCTTCCACTGAGCAATGGTCCCATCCCCTAAGGGAAATACCTTACAGAGCTTACATGTAGTCTCCCATCCAAATGCAAGCCAGGGCTGAGCTTGCTTAGCAAAGGAGACAATTCCAGCTCGTTAGCACAAGACCACCAGCTCTCCTCCCCACTTCAACTCCACTCAGGTCAGCTGGAGATCATTGGGTCAAAAAGGTGGCAAGCAGACTGGTAAGTCTGTGCCAGATGGAGAGGCTATCAATGACTTTTAGCCACGAGAGCTAATGGAACCTCCACACTCAGAGGCAGTCCACCTCTGAATACTAGTTGCTGAGTAGGGTGGGTGGCTGGGGGACAACATGGCTGGCCACTGTGGGAAAGAGATGGCTTAGCTTGTTCTAACACGAATCTCCTTCCTTTCTTCCATGCAAGGTTGCTCAGCTCCACTGGCCTTCTGCTGCAGCTACCTTTAGCTGATACAAAGTAGCACAGCCTCTCTTTAATCACTCTCCTGATTGGCCTGAGGCTTGTTCTAATTGATTTAGAGCACAGCTTCAACTCTCTGGTTTAAAAGGGGGTGGGGAGAGAATGCAATTTACCTCCTTTAATGCCAATTCATCCGTCTCTTTTCGAGTGGATTTTTTTTTTTTTTTTTTAAAAACACAAAATAAAACAGAGAAGATCTGTGGGTGGGTTTCTTCTCAAACAGAGCAGGACTGGATTGCCCACAGCTTTCAGAGGCTGAAAGTACAAAGCTTGCAGGGTCCAAACAAAGATCTTGGGGATTTCTTTGCAGTGTGGATCTGTCTGCAGGGGCGTAGCAAGGTTGGAGTGGTCCCAGAGACAAGATTTTAGAATGCCCCCACCTCAGTGAAGCTCATGAAGTAGCGAAATCTGAAAAGAGGCTGAATAGTGGTAACAAAAAGCAGAGTAAAATTTATATGTGTGTGTATATGTGTGTGTGTATATCTCCTATGTGCCACAATAGAACATCATCCTAGTTTTTTTTTTAAGGTTTTGTAAATTGTGGACAATGCAAGTCATTTAATGGTACTAGAGAAAGACATGCTGTTCTGGTAGCTTCAGGTCTTAACACTCACATCAATTTTGGAGGATGAATACAACTGAAGGAAGCCCGGGTGGGTGCGTGGCTTGGGGAGTCAGTCATGCAACTTGCCTCTGCCCCCCCCCCCAAGGCAGTGGGCCCCTGGACAACTGTCTCCCCTTGCCCTATTATAGTTACCCACCTGTTTTCCCTGCTGTGTTGCAACCTGTGACAGGACTGAGTTGTTCTGATGGCTGATGGCTGGGAATGTTCAGCTGCTCACGGAGTGAAACACTTTTGAGTCCAACTTCTGTGTGGGACAGGTGAGTTGTCAGTTGGGCTCAGAAGAAAACCTCCCACTGGGACAGGTGGATGGCTGAGAAAGGGTCTCAGGAAACCTCAAGCTGGGGTTCCCAGGAAAAGCTAGAATAAATGAATATTTGCTCTTATCAGCACAAAACTAGCACAAAACTCTAGTAGGGGTTTTGAGAGAATCCTCAGGGGGTTAAGAGGGAATCTGAAAATATTCTCTCTCTCCCTCCCACCCCCAGTATTCCACCACCACCCCCAGCAAACTACAACTTTCAATGTCCACTCTACCCCGCAAGTAAAGTAAAGTAAAGTGTGCCATCGATTCTGTGTCGACTCCTGGCGACCACAGAGCCCTGTGGTTGTCTTTGGTAGAATACAGGAGGGGTTGACCAATGCCATCTCCCATGCAGTATGAGATGATGCCTTTTAGTTCCTTCCTATATTGCTGCTGTCCGATATAGGTGCTTCCCATAGTCTGGGAACCATGCCAGCGAGGGCACAAAACTAGCACAAAACTCTGGTTGAGATTTTGAGGCGGTATGATGATGTCCACTTTGTTTTTGTGGTTCAGAAGAAATAGAGATGATCAAGGAAGCCTTGCTCTGAAACAGCTTGGGAGGTGTCCAGCAAAGGCTGCATTTTTAGGGCTAGGCAACCCAGCTGGACCACAGAGTTTCGGCTCGCCCGGACCTCAGAGTGGGGGTCCTAATAGAGGATGGGGTATTGGGTCCATCAATATTGCAGCACCCTCCTGGTTTGGGGTAGCTTCCAAAAGAGTAGCTGGTCTTGTGGTAGCAAGCATGACTTTCCCCTTAAGCTAAGCAGGGTCCACCCTGGTTGCATATGAAAGGGAGACTAGAAGTGTGAGCACCGTAAGGCAAAGGTTCTCAAGGTTGGGTCCCCAGATGTGTAGCTTAAAGCTTGGATCCCAGGCCCAACTGAGTCCAGACATAAAAATAAGAGCTGACATCAATTCTGGTTTCCGAGTTGTTTATATGTTTCATTGTTTAGATTTTTGAATTACTCCTAATGCATTTTCTGTCTAATCTAACTACTTAGGAGAATCTGTAGGTTAGAATTCTGGGCAGGAGCATCTCTAGAACAATTAGTTTGTGGGGAGCAAAGGATATTCTTAGGGGAGCAAAGGCTTTGCTGTCCGTTAAATACTTAGAGAGGCGAGGTAATCAAAGTTGCTAGTTTACCTTATGAATGAAACTTGCTTGATGTTTTTGAACTTATTCAGAAGTGGGCCAGATTCCTCTTAGAAAAGTGTGTATTTCTGGATTTGACCAAACTTTCCAGTCTCCATTCTGGGTTAGTTTTAGTTTTTCATTCCTGTCCAAGGTCACGTGGCAGGAAAGACTGGAGTGAGGAGAGAGGTCAGTATGAGGCCAGCTGAAATCTGTAGGAGAGCTTAACTTGCCCCCCCCCCCCGCACACATGATCTCCCCCAGTCTAGTTCCTGTCCAGGAAGGAAGCAAAGAGGCTGAGCTGGCTCTTGGGAGGCTGGAAGAATTGGCCTGGCTTTTGGGAGGCTAGAGGTGTCTCCTAACTTCCTGGTTGCTGTTCTGGGGTCGAGGCGTGAGTGAATGAAGCTTCTTTAAACAACCAAGGCCTTTTAAAGGAATTAATTCAAGCTATAGGACTATAATATGTTGTGACTAGAAATTTGCTCAAAGCGAATTTTTCAATTCATTTTGAATTCGCATAGAATTCCAAAAATTTGTTTCAGATTCAAATCAGATTCAAATTCAGTCCAAAATCTGATGCAAATTTGAATAGAAATAGAATAGATTTGATCCTGTTTGATCCTTTTTTCACCCATCAGGGGTCCTGAATGGTTTTTAAAAGATGCCAATCAACTCTCAAATTGAATTTAAATCACATTTCAAAAATTCATTTTGCATTTGAATCAAATTGCCCTTTTAAGGGGTGATTCGATTTGAATTCGAATCACTCAAATCACCCAGAGTGGAGTGGAGTTGATTCAAATTCGAATCGATTTGCACATCCCTAGTTGTGACTGTGCAGTGCAGAAGGTGTCCAGCCTACATCTGCTGACCCCAGCATGTTGATGGCTATGAAACTGTATCCCTTCCAACCCTTTCCTGAATCTTTCCCATTCTGGTGCAGACTGTGTCAGATATATCATCTGACACTTTGCTATGAGGTTCCAGTCGTGTGTAGGGGAACCAAAGGGGGGGTAGCTATTTGGCAGGGCACCCATTCCCCCTTGATGTCATCCCTTATTCTGGGTATAAATGCAATAAATATAAGGTTCAATGCTGCAATATGGTTTGGGAAGGGGGTGGTTGGCTCTCACGGCAGAAATCCAACCTCTCTTGCTCTAAGAGAAGATTTGGGAGCCTTTAGGTTAAGCATCATATTCTGAGTTGCCTCTTGCATCTTCTGAATGCCGAGTAACAGGAGTGTGGAAGACAACAATGGTGTGCTGTTGAAGGAGGGCTAAGAGCACAGCTTAATCCCCTTAATCCAAATTGGATTAATTATATTCAGGAAGGAGATTATATTTGATCAAGAGCTAAGTGGATTGAAGTGGATCACAAGATTTCATGGTGTGTTTTTGTAGCAGGAGACGTGGCCGTCACAAAAAACAACTGTACTAAACAATGGTTAATTGAAAACCATTTTCTGCCCATTTCCATTTGTAAAGCAGGCAAGATTTCTGCACTGGCTTCTGCAAATCACTGATAGGGCAAGCTTCAAAGCATCTGCCTTGCTGTGCCTCTCCAACTTTAAAGCCACCGGAATGGGAAAGACTCAGGAAAGGGTTGGAAGGGATCCAATTTCATAGCCATCAACATGCTGGGATCAGCAGATGTAGGCTGGACACCTTCTGCACTGCAGAGATTTTAAAAAATCTACAGTCATGCTGGGATGGCGGGTCCTTGCAGGAGCTCACATCATGTGGTGACCACAATAATCTTTGGAGGCTTTCTTTTCTTTTCTTTTCTTTTCTTTTCTTTTCTTTTAATTCAGGAAACTTTCCAAGACTAGACCAATTTTTTAAAAATACCCTGTTAAAGCTGCAGAAGGAATTCCAGGGAAATAATGCAGACCGAAATCAAGACTGGAGTGAGACGTTCTCCAGTCCGGTGGCCTGAGTGGCAGAATTTCATCCTGTGTTGCAAGCTCATTGCTAGCTTCTCTGTGGTTACTTGATGGAGTTCAGAATGCATTTCCAGATGGTGTTCTGTCACTGAGCCAAAAATCTCAGAAGAATTTTCAGCCTCAAATTTGGGGTGCCGTTTGAGGGAGCCAAAGGCTGAGATAATTTTGAGAGGGGTCTACCAAAAATCTGAGAAGTTTTCAAGGGAAGCTTACATAAGAATATAAGAAAAGCCCTGCTGGATCAGGCCAAAGGCCTTTCTAGTCCAGCATCCTTTAGTGGCTAACCAGGTGCTTGCAAATGAGAATACCCCCTCCCTAGAACTGGTATTCAGGGGCATGCCGCCTCTGATCCTGAGAGAAATATAACACTCTCCAGCTAGAAGCCACTGATAGTCCTAATCCATGCATGTATCTAATCCCCATTTAAACGTGTCTCGATTGTTGGCAGCAAATCCAGCAGCAGCAAATTCCATAGTTTGCCAACACAATGTGTAGAGAAGGTCTTCCTTTTGTCTGTTCTGAATATCCCAGCATTTAGCTTGAACAGATGACCCTGGATTCTTATATTATGAGATGGAGAAAAATGTCTCTCTATCCACTTGATTCACATCATGCATAATTCTATCACATCTCCACTTACCGGCTTTTTTTCTAAACTAGGATGTGTGCAAATCAAAAATTGCAGTTTGTTTTGCATTCAAATCAAAACCTGCTGTTTTAATTTGAACACAAATTTAACGTGTTCAAAACCAGGTCCGATTCAGACTTGATTGGAAGGCAACTCCCTATGATCCTCTGACAGCATTGCAAGTGAGGTCTGATCAGTGTCAGAGTGAAATAATTATGTCTTGTGAACTGGCCACGATTCCTCTGATTATGCACTCTAAGATTGCCATAGCCTTTTCAGCAGCTGCATAACACTGCTGGCTCATGTTCAGCATGCAGTCTAATATATGTTGACGATATTCATTTCTCCACAAAGTCAGGAACTCTGGGTTGCTGAATGTGGAGTGGAGTCTGCCATAGCAATCACACACACACACACACAACCAATAGAGTTCTCAGCAGCACTTCTGAAAGGTGCTAATTACAACATTAAGTAATTAAAGTAATGTTTTGCCATGGAGTCTCTGTTTTTACTCCTGGCAAGTCGATGTGAACTCCTGGTGATTTTAGCCCCTATGTAATTATGGTGCACTCAATGGTAACTTCTAGACTTGAATACTGCAAAGTGCTCTACCTGGGGCTGCCTTTGTAGGTAGTTCAGAAACTTCCATTAGTTCAAAATGCAGCAGTCAGATTAGTCTTGGGGGTTTCTTGGAAAGACCATAAGACACATATTTTACAACATTTTAGCTGGAGAGGAGAGCTGGTCTTGTGGTAGCAAGCATGACATGTCTCCTTAGCTACGTAGGGTCCGCCCTGGTTGCATATGAATGGGAGACTAGAAGTGTGAGCACTGGAAGATCTTCCCCTCAGGGGATGGAGCCGCTCTGGGAAGAGCATCTAGGTTCCAAGTTCCTTCCCAGGCATCTCCAAGATAGGGCTGAGAGAGACTCCTGCCTGCAACCCTGGAGAAGCCGCTGACTCAGTATATGGCAGCTTCCTATGTTCCTATGTAACCGTTGCACTCAACAAAGTGCTGGTAATTACCATTAAAGCCCTAAATGTTATTTGTTTGTTTGTTTATCTGTTTATTTAACATTTATATCTCGCTCTTCCTCCAAGGAGCCCAGAGCGGTGTACACCATACTTGAGTTTCTCCTCACAACAACCCTGTGAAGTAGGTTGGGCTCAAAGAGAAGTGACTGGCCCAGAGTCACCCAGCTAGTATCATGACTGAATGGGGATTTGAACTCGGGTCTCCCCGGTCCTAGTCCAGCACTCTCACCACGCTGGCTGTTAGGCTTAGGATCAGGTTACATGGGAGAGTGTCTCCATCAGTATGATCAATGACGTAATGCACGTTAAGGTCATTGAGAGAGGCCCTTTCTTGGCTGCCACCTGTTCATATGGTGGCAACTCAGGATCAGACCTTCTCTGTAGTCACTCTAGGCCTTTGGAATATGTTCCCTAGACTTAAGAGCCCTAAAGACCCATTTTTTTAGCCTGGCCTTCAAGTGCAGCTCCAGAGGGGGACAAGGTGGGGCGGAAGCAACCCCCCTCAGACAAGTAATTTACTGCCCTACCTGCACCCTCATTTCACCTCTCTCTCTGCACATCTATCTATCTATCTATCTATCTATCTATCTATCTCTAGTCATCCCATTAGAGTTGTATTTCCCTGTAGACCAGCTGTTATATAGATTGCACTATATTGCTTATATTAGTTGTTTTATCAGTTTTATTAGGTCTTGTCTGTTAGCCGTCTTCCCTTATTTTTTTAGGTATCCCGCTTTTACCCTTTAGTATATCTTATCGCTTATAAATATTTTATATTTAGACATTTTTGATCTTCATTGATCGTTGTATGCATTTATGAATCTGTGTTGTAGCAACTTGCAATATGGCTCTATTATCTTTTTTACTGTACTATTGCCCATTCATTCATTCATTCATTCATTCATTCAATTTCTATACCTCCCTTCCAAAAATGGCTCAGGGCGGTTTACACAGAGAAAACAACAAATAAATAAGATGGATCCCTGTCCCCAAAGGGCTCAAAATATTAAAAAAGGCCTATGCTGGTCTTTGACCGTAATAAAGTTGATTGATTGATTATCTATCTATGGCAATGCACGAAGGGATAAGTAGAATCAACATTTTCTCTCCATAACAAGTGAAGAAGTCAGGAACAAGGGCAGGAGCAAAAGCAGTCACGAAATGCTACAAAGCTAGCTTCAGTTTTTCATTTAAGGAATGGGCAGATATCCCCATACTCTAAGCTGGTTCCTCTGTATCCACCCGAAGGGGGAGCAGATGGGAAAAGGTGGGGGAAAGCGGCGTTGTGTTCAGCAAGCAGTGCATACCCCTTGCCCGCCTTCCCTGACAAAGAGCCTTGAGACATCAGGTACCCTCTAAGCAGCTGGTTATCTTCTCTGATGGGATACTGTATGCGTCTCATTACTCCTTATCGCTGAGCTAGATACAGGTAGGAAGCCGGAGCGATCCATGCATAGGGACTCAATCTGTTTTTATAAGGCAACACACACACACACACACACACACACACACACACACACACACACACACAATGTATATATTTAAAGCTAGCTCTCTCATCTTTTATATTCTTCTAAGAGAAGGAGCTTAATGTAGGGTGAAAGCAGCTGTCTTGCCAGTGATGGAGGGATTTCCATCAGCCTAATCTGTCAGTGGCAGATTCCATGTTGAGAGACGTGGCACCATCATTCTGCATTGGAAGAAGGCCTGGGGGACCATCGGGGCAGAAGGAACCCAGCACACCTGCGCATGCATCTTCTAAGCAAAGTTGAGACATTATGGGGTAGTGGTTAGAATACTGGATGAGGACCTGGAGGACTCAAGTTCAAATTCCCATTCAGCCATGAAGCTCATTTCTCTCATAGCCTAACTTACGTTACAGGGTCATTGTAAGTGAAGAAATCCATTGGGGGGGGGTGCAAATTGGGTGATTTGAGTGATTCAAATCCAAATTGAATCACCCCTTAAAAGGGCAAACCAATTCAATTTCGAAAATAGTTTTTGAAATTTAATTCAAATTTGATTGAATAGGAATTTGGCACTTTTAAAAAAACCATTCACCTCCCCCCGCCCCGATTTATTTAAAAGGGCACCAAAACATGGAAAAGTCTATTTGAATTTGAATTTTCAGACGAGATTTGAATCTGAATCAAATTCGAAATGAATTTTCAGAATTTGATTCAAATTGGAAACAAATAAAACAAATTCCTTTCATGCACATCTCTAGAATCCATGGCAGCTGGTGCCCATTGGGGCAGAGCTGTATAGACTTGGGTTGTGAGGCTGCAGTTCTATGCAACCTTTACTTGAGAGTAAGCCCTGCTGGATTATCTGGTACTTACTTCCAATTAAACATGGAAATGATTGTGCTGAGCAGATGCAATCTCTCTCCTTCCCTCCCTCTCTCCCTCCCCCCCCCTCACACACACTTTGTGTGTGCTCCAAAGGCATTTGATGAAAGGCAGAAAATGCAAAGAGAATAGAGAAGAGATGTATTGTGGGTTTTTTTGCAAACTAAGTTATGAAGTAAGGATTAGGAAGATAAAAACAAACCTTGCCACTAATGAAGCTTGCATCAAAACTCTTCTTTTTATTCTGTTTTAACCCTGCTGCCTGTTTTCCTCTCTGAGTGCTGAATCCTGCAGGAACCTGGGAGATCAGATGACCGGGCTCAGCCTGGCCTGCTTGCTGATACCATTTGGACAGAATAGCCGCCTGTCAGCTATTCTGACTTCTGATTGGTTGTGGGCATTGCAAGCTGATGCCTCCAGAGCAACCAAAGAGGCATATCCTGATTGCCTCTGGGGCAATACACACAGGTGTGCATGAAACAGTATGGCAGTTCAGCTTGAACCTGATGCCCTCAGATGCCCTTAAATTCTGCCTCGTTTCGGAAATCAGACTCTAATTTCTCCATGGCCCACAAATTGTTATGCAATGCTCTGAAAGCAACAGGAAAGGAGAGCTGGTCTTGTGGTAGCAAGCATGACTTGTCCCCTTAGCTAAGCAGGATCCACCCTGGTTACATATGAATGGGAGACTAGATGTGTGAGCCCTGTAAGATCTTCCCCTCAGGGGATGGAGCCACTCTGAGAAGAGCAGAAGGTTTCAAGTTCTCTCCCTGGTGGCATCTCCAAGATAAAGCTGAGAGCACGCAGGGAATGCTTGCGAGACCCCCGGAGCCGGGAGCCGGCTTTTTGCCTCCCCTCCAGGGGTCTCCTTGTGAGTAGGCATGGCGTGAAGCCGCGCCATGGCTACTCATGTTTATTAAAACCAGGTCGCTTGCTCCACAAACCTGGTTTTAGGGCAGAGGTTCTTGAGCTGGTTACCCGCTCTAGAACCACTGGGCTCACAGCCGAGCCCGGTGGTTCTTACGATCAGCAAAAATCGGGCTAGGTTCTCCTAGCCCGATTTTTGCTGATCATCAGAATAGCCCCAGAGTGTTAGTCTCTTTCTCACAACACTAGAACCAGGGGTCACCCCATGAAACTCAAGGCAGGGAAATGTAGGAAGACAGGTTTATCAATGGTTGCTACTCTGGTGGGTATAGGCCACCTCCAGCCTCAGAGGCAAGATGTCTCTAAATACCGGGGAGCAACAGCAGGAGAGAGGGCATGCCCTCAGGTCTTGCCTGTGGACTTCTCAGAGGCATCTGGTGGGCCATTGTGTGAAATAGGATGCTGGACTAGATAGGCCAGCAGGGCTGTTCTTATGTTCTTATTGGTTTATTAAAAACTATTCAATAAACAATTAATAACCAAAAAAGGAGAAAGTAGAGGGAAGAGAAGTACAATGCTTCTTTTCAGCATTGGGAGAAGCTGGAACGGGATGGGATGGTGGCTATTCAGCCTGCCGCAACTCGCTATTTTCCTGCAAAGCACCAACTTATTTCCCCCCCACCTCATTTGACTGATATGTAATGAGCCCAGCTCACACGTCTGGAGGCACCTGAATTATGCATTTAATAGGAAGCATGCAGTTCAGAGACAGAAAAAAAGGGGGGAAATGAACCAACAACTCATCAAATTAAGTTATTAAATTTAAAAGGTGGGGGGGAGTGTCTAGTAGTAGCAATAAGAAACCTCCCCATGCCTGTACTTTGCTATGTATTTGCTCAGCTGCTGGGCACCACAGAAATTGTTGCTTTAATTCCTATTTTGGCTGCTGTGACTCTCCATTACTTTTTAAGGGGGGAGAAACCCCTCTCTAAAAGAGATTTATGTTTCTTCACTTTTTATTAAATCACTAAAAAAGAAAAATCTAAACTGCAGCAGCAACTAAATAATTTATGACCATCGCTAGAGGGGCAGGAAGACCAAAATAAAAACAAAATATGAGTGTCGGGGGGGGGAGGGTTGGATGCGATTGTTTTTCTTTGGCTGTGTGGAGTTGGCAGACCGAATGTAGATATGTAAATCGTCAGTTTGGAGAGATATAGCCTCGTCAGGCTTTCCATTCTGATTTAGACACATGCTTTCGCCATTCATGATGGTTCTTGGCTTCCGTTCTGCCATGGAGAAGAATCGAAACGAGACCCGCTGTGGCCAGATGGAGGCACACAACCCACATTAAGGCCACAGTGCAATTTTGTCTGGCTCGATTTTGTCTGGAGACCCTACTGGGGGTGTGCACAGAACCACTCCCGGCAGTTCAGTTCGAGTCTGAACCGGACTCGAACCGAGCCACCCGCTCCGCATACTGGTTCTGCCAAACCAAACATCAGATTTGGTGTCTAGAACTGGGGTCAAACCAGTTTCACCCTTGTTCTAGTGCTTGTAAAGGGGAATCCAGTAAGGACCAAGGGGTAACCCTATAGGGGTTTTTAAAGCCAGGTGGGGGAAGGCGGGAGGTTACATTACCTGTCGTGGTGGCAGCACAGCTCCTAGGGGGCAGTGGCAGGCTGTCAGCAGCTCCCCTAGGTCCTGCCAGCGTGCCCCCCATCATCTGGGCCAATAGAGATCTGTTTCAGGCCTCCATGCAAGCATGAAGGCCATTAGAGTGACCTCCACTCATTACCAGATTCCCCTTTACAAGCACTAGAACCAGTCGAACCAGTTCCAAACCGGTTCGTTAGAACCAGGGCTGGTTCAATTCGAGCTCAGACCAGCCCTTTTTGGAGGGCCTGTCTGATTTGCGCTTGCACCAGTCAAACCAGTTTGCACATCCCTAGACCCCATCCATTTTAAATTAAAGGCTGGTAAATGTTTAGGGCACTCTTTTGATTCATGGGGACAAGAATAAGAGGGAACCAGAAGTTCTCAGCCGCCTCCCAGGAGGCCATTTCACATAATTTTGGCCATAATGTTCTTTCTCCCTGTGCTCTTTCTCCTCAGCTGAGAACCTTTGGCTTGAAACTGAGTACAATATTTGGGGGCCAACAAAATGAGGAGAAAGGTCACAGGGCCCAAATTTTCTGGCAATTTTTTGGGGGGTTAATTAGTGCTGACAATGTTGTGGCATCATTCTGGAGGCATTCTGTCAGAGGAACATAAGAAGCTGCCACATACAGAGTCAGACCATAGGTCCATCTAGCTCAGTATTGTCTACACAGACTGGCAGCGGCTTCTCAAAGGTTGCAGGCAGGAGTCTCTCTCAGCCCCATCTTGGAGATGCTGCCACAGAGGGAACTTGGAACCTTCTGCTCTTCCCAGAGCGGCTCCATCCCCTGAGGGGAATATCTTCCAGTGCTCACACTTCTAGTCTCCCATTCATATGCAACCAGTGTGGATCCTGCTTAGCTTAAGGGGACAAGTCATGCTTGCTACCACAAGACCAGCTCTCTAGTCTCCCTACCACAATTGGGGAATGAGATAAAGACAGGGTTGGAAGGCGCTGTGAATTTGGGGGACCCCGTAGAATAGCATATGGCTTGGGACCGAGGTACTTAAGAGAACACCTTCTTCTTCATAAACCCTGTCATCTGTTAAGATCATCTGGGGAGATCTGGTTGCTGTTGCCACCAGGTTGGTTGGTGGCGACTCAAAACCGGGCCTTTTCTAGTGTTGCCCCGGGACTCTGGAACATGCTTCCTGATGAAATTAGTCTTCTCATCTCTAAATGTTTTTAAGAAGAACCTAAAGACATACCTGGTTAGTCAGGCTTTTTCGTTGATAGTTTTAAAGTCTCTGTAGACAGTACTGAGCTAGAAAGACCAAGGGTCTGACTCAGTATACAGCAGTTTCCTTTGCTCCTAAGTTATATCAAAAGTCTTGAAGCTCCTCCAGAGATGGAATCAGAAAACCCATGTTGAAATCTCGCTTTTGACAAAAATGTGATGTAAACTCATTCGACTTATGGCATGCATCTGACCAAAATTGACGCCTCGGTTAACTGGCGAATCTTTAAGGTGCTCCTGGTCCAAGATTCCTGGGTGATTTTGCTGCTACAGGCTAAACTCCCCTTGGAATTTCTCTGCTCAGCAGTTCTTCTGGGAGTGTGGGTGGGTAGAAGGAAGTTTTCTCACAGAACAGACATTAAGGCAAGTCTAGAAGAACGCAGAGGGAGGGGGGTGCGACTCAGCCCTTTGTGGAAGCAATAATGAGAGTCAATGTTTAATAAATAGTGAGCGCTGCGTGCCATACATTATTCATGCCAAAATATTACTGAAATATTCAATATCACGGCCTGGTGAATATTTCATGCAATTATTCATTAATAAGCATTTGTCAGCACCACATGTGTGACGGGGAGCTGACGCAAAGCAGAACACCACCGTTGGACGAAGAACAAAGTGGGATCCTAGGCGATGGGGAAAGGAAGCCCGCATGCCCAATGGGTGGCCTCTGGAAGTTGTGCAGGAAGCAGCACACCTCCAGCCTGGTCATTGGACAAGTGAGAGTTCTTCCCCAGAAGGACAGAAAAGAAGCCAGTTCTGGACACATTGTCTTCCTGGCACGGCTACATGATATGTTGCTTTATACAGGAACATAGGAAGCTCCCATACACTGAGTCAGACTATTGGTCCATCTAGTTCAGTATTGCCTACACAGGCTGGCAGCAGCTTCTCCAAGGTTTCAGGCAGGAGTCTTTCCCAGCCCTACTTGGAGAGGTTGCCAGGAATTGAACCGGAGACATTCTGCATTCAAGGATGCAGGTGCTGTTCCACTAGGATATGGCCTCATCCCCTAAGGAGAATATTTTACAGTGCTCACATGGTATCTCTCATCCTAATGAAAACCAGGGCAGACCCTGCATAGCAAAGGAGATTATTCATACTCACTATCACAAGACCACTTCTCCTCCTCCAAGACTGAGACCCCGGAGATGATGCACAGGTAGAGGATGCTGGCAGGTAAGTCACTCAGAGTACAGCTGTATGCTACTTTGCTTTACCAAGCATGAGTTGTCACCTTTGCTAAGCAGGCTCCACCCTGGTTGCATATGAATGGGAGACTAGATGTGTGAGTACTGTAAGATATTCCCCTTAAGGGATAGAG
Organism: Hemicordylus capensis; assembly: GCF_027244095.1. Taxonomy (NCBI): domain Eukaryota; kingdom Metazoa; phylum Chordata; class Lepidosauria; order Squamata; family Cordylidae; genus Hemicordylus; species Hemicordylus capensis. The sequence continues at coordinate 3,832,399 of NC_069671.1, read as the reverse complement.
CCAATCTGCGAAGAGCAGAAGGTTCAATGTTCCCTCTCTGGCAGCATCTCCAAGATCGGGCTGAGAGAGATTCATGCCTGCAACATTGGAGAAGCCTCTGCCAGTCTGGGTAGACAATCCTGAGCTAGATGGATCAATGGTCTGACTCTGTATAAGGCAGCCTCCTATGTTCCTATGACTGGCTTAATGGCCTACCACACCGGTCTTAGCCTCTGACCTCTCCTAGTAAATGCACTCCTAACCCCTGCTAACTTGGCAAAGAGGCACCTTTTAACGTGGTGATTCTCTTTATTTAGCAGGGGGAGAGTAACTGGCCCGATCCACCCCCAACACAACATCCCTCCAGTGACTGTGGCTGGTGTCTATCTGATGTTTCTTTTTTGTCCCCTTTGGGGACAGCGAGCCATCTTGCTTATTTATTTATTATTTCTCAGTGCAAACTGCCCTGAGCCATTTTTGGAAGGGCGGTACAGAAATCAAATAAATAAATAAATAATAAAAATAATAAACAATAAAGACCAGCACAGAATATAGTACAGATACGATGAAAGAAAATATCATTTTATTTGAGAGGAGAGCTGGTCTTGTGGTAGCCAACATGACTTGTCCTCTTAGCGAAGCAGGGTCTGCCCTGGTTGCATATGAATGGGAGACTTGATGTGCTTATTATTTCTCTGTGTAAACTGCCCTGAGCCATTTTTGGAAGGGCAATATAGAAACTGAATTATTATTTCTTGTTTACACAGTCAGACAGGTGTTATTGACTGGTTTGTTTTATCCAGACATCGAGTCCTTCCCAAGGACCTGGGATGGCTGAATTTGATTGTCAGTTGTTGTTATTATTATATAATCTGCTTTAAGAACTTGGGTTGAAGAGCAGCATATACATTTTCATAGGAGGAGTAGGAATAGACATCAACCAACATACAATCTCTCCTTTCAGAAAAACCTGCCCTCCAAACAACAACAAAATCACCTATGCCCTTGACTGGAGAAATGTTGCAGGCGTACACTCTCACTTCGGGGGAGGTGGAAAATACTAGCAGAAGTAATCGGGAAAAGTTTCGTGCAAGCCTCTCAATAATGTCCCTCCTGTGGGCTCTTTGGAAAAGAGAGAGAGGGCAGGGGGAACATCTTGGTGCAGATCAAGCCATGGAAGGAGTGGAGGATGGATTGTCGAGGGCTGCCTTTCTCCCAGCCAGACAAGCTGCCCGTGCTCCTTCGGCACATGTTCCGCTCCATTTGAAACACAAATGTCAGTCAGCGCTGTAGGGAAGTGCTTCTCCACCTGCCCTTTATTACTGCCATAAATCTCTCCCTTGCAGTGTCCAAACATGATGCTTCAGGCTTTATCAATATGCAGCTTGTAACACACACACACACACACACACACACACACACACACACACGAGGCAGGTGCCGGCTCTCGCTAAGCCTGATAATATGCCAGCTGCATCCCCCACCACAACGTGGAAAACCAAGACGCAGCCCAGATTGGGATTTCTGAGCACAGGAAGACAGGCCTGGAGATTCATAATGCTTACCTCCACCATCAGGCGAGCATTAAGAGCCTGGCATTCCCTAGCTTGGATGTTAATCCAAGTGAAGAAGAATCAACAACCAGAACAGCAAATATTTATAGACAGCTTTTCAACAAAAGCATGCACAGCGGTTTACACAGAGAGATAATAAATGTATAAATAAGATGGATCCCTGTTCCCAAAGGACTCACAATCTGAAAAGAAACATAAGAAACATAATCCCACGTCTCCCACCCTCCCCTACTCAGCCAGCACCCCAAATGCACAGGAAAATAAGGACAACAGAAGCTTGTCCGAGTCAGACCATTGGTCCATCTAGCTCAGTATTGTCTACACCAGGGGTTCTCAACGTTGGGTCCCCAGATGTTTTTGGACTTCAGCTCCCATAATCCCCAGCCCCAGTGGCCTTTGGTTGGGGATTACGGGAGTTGAAGTCCAACAACATCTGAGGACCCAATGTTGAGAATCCCTGGTCTACACTGACTGGCTCTCCAAGGTTTCAGGCAGAAGTCTCTCCTAGAAGTATCTGAAGAGGCTGCCATGAGGTGGACAGTCAGGATGCAAGCCCTGTTTGTTTGTTTGTTTGTTTGTTTGTTTTATTTGGAACACTCTCCCCCCTCCCATTTGTTCAGCCCCCTCCTGGGCTCCTTTTAAGGCCTTTCTTAAGACCCACCTGTTTCACCAGGCATTTGCATAACAACAACAACAACTTTAGGAAGCCCTCCTGCCGCCCTCTGGTAAAGGGGAATTTACCCCCTTTACCAGAGGGCGGTAGGAGGGCTTCCTAAAGTTGTTGTTGTTGTTGTCTCTTTACCAGTTGGGCTCTGAAACATTTCAAACTCGAACTGAATCCAGTTTGAGTGGACGCAAAACTGGGCCAGGCCTGGTTGGCTTGAATCCAGTTCAAATTCAGAACTGGGTTTGAATCCAGTTTGGATTTGAGCTGAGTTGATAAAACTGATTTTGGACACAGCCCTAGTAGGAAAGCTGTCATCATCTCCTACCTTGTTTAACAGCCAGGTAGAGAGCCTGGGCTACCCTGCTTTGAGCAATCTGGGCTGGAGGGGTTTTTGTGAGTTCACACAATCATTAAAATGTGAGTAGCCCAGCTTGTACCGCAGTTTTGATGACTGTGCGAACCAGGCCAGGATAAGGCAACTTCTGATGTGCACGAGATTAACTCTCGGGCAACCCATACATGAGGCACAATCCATAAGCCATTTCCCTGTGTGAACAGAAACCAAGCAAGACCACAGGAAAACCCCTTGGCCGGTTGTGCCATATGGGAAGGATTTCCTGATCTAGTGCTTTCCCCAATGGACGGAACCCACAATTCACTGCCCCAGTAAGTTGCCACACTTGGCCCCAGGGTAAGCTCTACACACACACTTTGGGCACCATTAGATGTTAACTACTGTAGCCTTCTTTTAATCCACCTCTAATGCCTCTGTAGATCAAGACGTTTAAACCCCAAAGCCCTCTAGATGTTTAATCCTTTCAAGGATGTTTTCCCACAGCTTGCTCGATAGGCTTCATAAAATATGAACAACTTGATAAATTTATCCACACGCTGCAAAGCTGCCCCGTATGCTGGAGCAGTGTGGCTTTCCCTTTCAGAAGGTCAGTGGAGACCCCTCGGGCTCTTTCCTCCCGCCTGCAGTGACTCAGATGTGTGGGTTGGGGCTTTCAGGCAACCTTCTCCTTCACTGGCTGAAAGTTCTTTCTCCTTGCTCCAAGGAACAAAGGAAGCTGCCATATACCAAGCCAGGCAAACATAAACCAAACAGATCCCCACTGTATTATTAAAAGGCTACTTAATAAAGATTGAGGCTGTTCTCACACACAGGCAAACCTGCCTAAGGAAGACGAGCTCGGTTTCGCCTGTGCATGAGAACCGCCAGGAGCCACACAGCTCACAGTGGCAGAACGGCGGCAAACCCGCAAGGGTTTAACAGCCCAGCTGCTAGACTGGGCTAAAGGTGCAAACACGCCATTAGCTTGGCCTCCCAGCCAGCGTCAAAATATTCCCCATAATGTACTGCACACTCCTTCAGTGTTGAAGGAACTACACTGGCTGCCGATATGTTTCTGGGCAAAATACAAGGTGCTGGTTATTACCTATAAAGCCCTAAGCAGCTTAGGCCCTGGGTATTTAAGAGAACGTCTTCTTCACCATGAGCCCCACTGCCTGTTAAGATCATCTGGAGAGGTTCATCTGCCGTTGCCGCCAACTCGTTTGGTGGCTGCTCAGGGCTGGGCCTTCTCTGTTACTAAAGCAACCAGCTTACGGTAACATTCTGGTAGGGCAGAAAGCTAATCCAAGTATCCCATCCAAATGCAAACAAGGGCAGTCCCTACTTAGCAAAGGTTTACATAGGAAGCTTCCTTATACCAAGTCAGACCCTTCTTCCACCTAGCTCAAGATTGTCTACCCAGACTGGCAGCAGCTTTTCCAAGGTTGCAGGCAGGAATCTCTCTCAGCCCTATCTTAGATATGCCAGGGAGGGAACTTGGAACCTTTTGCTCTTCCCAGAGTGGCTCCATCCCCTGAGAGGAATATCATACAGTGCTCACACATGCAGTCTCCCATTCAAATGCAAACCAGGGCAGACGTTGATTAGCAAAAAGGACAAATCATGTCCACTACCACAAGACCAGGTCTCTCCAGTCAGTGTCTCCAGCCTCCCTCCTCACAGGCACTCTGCTCCCTCAATAGTTCTGCAGCCCTTGCAATCCCCAGATCCCTGCTCTTCCTCTGGTCCAGACCCCTTCCCCACTGAGCCTCCCTTATGCCATGCTTTACCTTGATTGGTGGAGAGGGGCTTCCGGGCCCTCCACCCCCTTGATGTTCTCATGAGGATCCGCCCTCCTCTCTCTCATTTCCCCATTGGGTGTCCTGATACAGTGGTCCCTCGACTTACGAACTACTCGACATAAGTATTTTTCGAGTTACAAACAGCAGTTTTAGATCCAGTTTTAGATGTGGTTTTTTCGACTTATGAATTTTACATGCGGTTTCCTTGACTTGCCTGCCTGTTTACTGCCTGTTTATTCTTGAAAATAAATGTTCCTGTGCAGTTTGCAAGCCTTACTGGGGGTCTGGGTCTTTTTTCTAGGCTCCAGAACGCATTAATCCGTTCCCAATGCATTCCTATGGGAAACCGCTTTTCGACTTACGAACTTTTCGACTTACAAATGTGCATTCGGAACGGATTAATTTCTTAAGTAGAGGGACCACTGTATAGGGCCAGTACCCCCGCCCCAGTGCACCGGAGGCTTGTGCTGGCATATGCTACGGTAGAAATATGGCCATGTGGATCTACTCGTGTGAGGACAGCACCCAGAACAACAGGGCCAGCTTCCACCAAAAGTTCAGTCTGTTTGTTGGGGTCCAAGTATGACATGACAACATCATGTTGCAAGGGCATTCTTGAGCTCTGTGAAAGCAGTTGGATTCCCATGGTTGATCTTCTTTTGTGAGATCCCCGAGAGGCCGGGAAATTGTGGTAGGCCACAGGATGAATCTGCCACAATAATTTACAAGGCCCACAAGGCTACAAACTTCAGTGGGAGTCATGAATAGCAAATTCGGGAAAAGAAGGAAGCATATTGATAACAACAAAAGCAGCAGCTCACAAAGCTGGAAGAGGAACCCATCACGGTTGGAAACCTATGCTGTGCCACTGGATGAAAGAAGCACTCAAAATGGTGGCCACTCCACTCTTCAGGAAGAGCTAAGAGATTACAACCAGGGATGGGAAACCTTGGCACTCCAGCTGTTTTTGGACTACAACTCCCATAATCCCCAGCCACAGAGGCCAATAGCTAGGGGTTATGGGAATTGTAGGCCAACATCTGCAGGAGTGTCAAGGTTCCCCATCTCTGGATTACACAGTAGATAAGATGGCTGCTGCACTCAAAAGCAGGCTACTACAGAAGTCTTGTGTTACACAGTATGTTGCCTCTATGAAGAAAAATTCTGAATTCCAAGTGAGGGAGAGACAGAAATGTCTGCATAAAAGAGTGGCGTGTCTTTGTTCTTGTCCCTTGCCTTCCTTTTGTCCTCTCTGTGTCTTGTAGGCCTTTTCCTCTCTGTGTTGCTGTCTGTTATTGAGAAGGGAGTTTTGTCTGTTGGTTGGTTTATGGAGTGGTTCTTAGCCACTCTCATCACCCGTATAGAATCCAGAGGAAAGAGTTGTGGCATGCAAGGACAAGGCAGTGGAGTAGAATCAGAAATACTAATGTTTCATTGAAATAGATATTATTTACAGAGAGGCAAGTACTAACTGCTTTTCCGTGCTCTTTCTGCTGGCTGTTTTGTCAGTTCCACCTCTACTCCAGGACTGGAATAAAAGTAACTAAATCACCATTCAAAAACTGGCCTGGATCAAGGAATGGATTAACCAAAAACACCACATATGGGGGGGGGGGATTTAAAAAACCCTTTTAGGATCTTAACGTTCACCATATAGTGAGGTGAGCATTACAAGCCCTCCTGGATTTGTAGTCTGAACTCTGCTCAGATAGTGTTCAGATCCATCCCTAATCCCAGGTAGGGATTATCTTGCAGGAGGAGGAGCAGTGAAGGACTTGTTCACCTGGAACACTGAAAAAGGCTGAATATTTGTTGGTACAAGCCAGAGGGGTCTAAACTTCCTTAGGTGGGCATTCCACCAAGATTTGTACTCAAGCAATGCATTTGCAGACTGAGAATCTCAGCTAGAGTCAGAACAGTGAAATTGCCCCCAATTCGATCCGAATCCATTCAAGGTCGAATCGAATTGCACACCTCTACTGACTCAGTATAAGGCAGCTTCCTATGTCCCTATGGGTTGTTAGCTGCAAGTACGCTCTCCAGTGTTGGTGCTTCAGTCCAACAGAGATCTTAACAGTAGCTCCCTACTCGCTCTTGTCATGAACTGCTATCCCAGCTATCCCTACAGGATTTATAACCCCCAGAGAGAGAGAGAGTAAACAGAAAGCAGCAACGAAACTGGATGAAGAAAAATAAAAGGCTCGCAATGAAAACAGTAAATGAATTGTCCCCCTGAACTAAAACTAGGTACCCCCCTCTAACAATAACTGAGTAATAAGTGGAAGAAAAGACAAAACAAGGAATGAAACAAGTGAAGGACACAGAACAAGGAATTAAGGGAACAATGCAGGAAAGTACAGACAAGACAAACTGGAACACGAAAAATATATACTTCCAAGAGCACAGTATCTGCTGCCAGCAAAGTTGCAAACAGCAACTCAGCCATGAGAGACTGTTGAATATATATGACTCAACAGAACCAGGAACCAATCAGGCTTCCCTGAGTCAGCAGTTTGGCTTTCTTCCCTGTTATCTCCTGCACCTGCGTGAGTCCCTCTGAGCCTGCCTCTTGATACTTCATCTCACTATAGGTGGAATCCCAGGCTCTTCCACATCAGAATTCAAGTCTGGCAGCTGTTGAGAATCCTCAGGTCCCGAGTCTGGTTTCTCTGCCAAATCTTGCCGCTGTGGCTTACTAGCAGGTGAGTCTTCCTGCTCTGAGTCTTCTTATTCCAAAGTCTGAGCCATGAAACCTCTACGCATTTTGTGAGTAATCATTAATGTCCCTTAGTCTCACTGCTAGAGTCCCCTGTTCAAAGTCCCTAATACACCTTATAAAGAGAACCTTCTGAGGGATGTGAAAGGATTTTCATTGAAGACTAGCAAATTTCTTCAGGTAGGCTGATTCCATCCATCCCTACCCCAAACGCTAATCGCCTCTTAGATCTTCCAGAAAGGAGAGCATTCAAAAGACTAATTGTAATTGTCATGGTAAACGGTCTGGACATCATGGCAATATTTGGGTCGCTGTCAATTTCTACAGCTGAGCTTCAAGGATCAGCAATAAACTTCCAAAGTTTTATAGGGTCATAAAAACATTACAACTCCTTCCATTTACAGCCTGTGTATAATTTACTTGGGAAGGTTTGCTCTCTAATGGTGCAGCACAAGTGATTTGAGTTCTATTAGCTGGAAACATTACATCTACATTTTCTGAATTCTCATAAATAATTCTGCTGGGTAGAAAAACACCCAGCCTGAACTGCTATGTAAAAAAAAGAGAGAGAGAGTCAGGGATCCTCCGTGGCATAAATAGAAGAGACCATCATCACGAGAACGTCATCGAAATGAATGTTACCGCTGTCTGGGCCGTTCCATTCATTTGTCTAAACTGATGGAGGCAGAAATGTTAAGAATGGATGATGGCAACTTGGAGAGTTAACTCATTCTGATTTTTTTCTAATTCATGCATTCACTGGCATAGTTTTCTTCTACGGCAAGAAACTGCCTAGCACAGAGACCTACATCCTGCCTTATGAAAACTATTTTTATTATCTAGGGACTGAAACACTACAACCATGGGGTTCAATCCACCTGCAGAATTTAGCTCAATTCTTCAACAACTGGAGTTTGCACGTGTGTGAAGTGCTTCCACTAATAACCATTGTTTTTCCTGTGATACCAAGTGGTGTTATTAGAATATGGATTTACTGAGTCTACATTCTTCGGCAGGGGGGTGGGAATCAATACTCAAAGTGACTCACATAGAAATATTACAAGGAAAACAAGGAAATAAACAGAAGATTAAAAACATGGCATAAAATCACCCAGTCAAACTGCCGCCTTAGAAAGGGACCAAACGGTGGGGACGATTTGGAGGAAGGTTTACACTGTAGGAAAGGAAAGTGCACACATGTCTTGGTGGACCTAGGACTGGCAACAATATCTTGAAAAAGTGAGCTTGGAAGCTCATTCCAGGGTATCCCCAAAGTGATATATTAGAGGATTTTCAGTGAGTGCAAAAGGAGTTCCACAGAGCCGGGGTTCTCAAGTTTAAGTCCCCAGAGGTGGTACTACAACTCCCATCATCCCAGCACAAATTCAATTAACATTGGAGAGCCGAGCTTGAGAACCCCTGTCCTCTGCAGGGGTTCTGTCCTCAGTGGGCCAAATTCAGCACAATGAGCAGAGATTCCAGAAATGCCTGTCCTGCTTCCCCTTGGACGATCTATAAACTATCCCCCCCCCCATTATTGGTGCACTTGCTGTGGGGCGAGCCAATAGTATGATTGCTCATATATGATGCATAGGATGTGCATGCAGAGTATTAGTGTGTTGTCTCTTTGTGATAAATGGGAGTTCGTGTAGCATAAATTAGTTCTGGAATTAAGGTGGGAAAATCAGAGCAAACTGTGGAATGTTCAAAGCTTTCACATAGCTTTGTGTGGGGAGGAGAGTGGGTCTTGTAGCATGAATTGTCGTATTTGCTAAGCAGGGTCTGCCTTGGTTTGTATTTGGATGTGAGAATTCTGGCACTGTCTGCTGTAAGATATTCCACCTTAGAGGATGGGGCTGTAGCTTACTGGAAGAGCATGAGGAAAGTCCCAGGTTCCTCCCTGGCAGCATCTCCAGGTAGGGCTAAGAGAGATTCCTGCCTGCAACCTTGGAGAAGAAGCTGCCAGTCAGTGTGGACAATACTGAGCTAGGATCATAGGAACATAGGAAGCTGCCATATGCTGAATCAGACCCTTGGTCCATCTAGCTCAGTGTTGTCTACACAGACTGGCAGCGGCTTCTCCAAGGTTGCAGGCAGGAGTCTCTCTCAGCCCTATCTTGGAGATGCTGCCAGGGAGGGAACTTGGAACCTTCTGCTCTTCCCAGAGTGGCTCCATCCCCTAAGGGGAAGATCTTCCAGTGCTCACACTTCTAGTCTCCCATTCGTAAGCAACCAGGGTGGACCCTGCTTACGTCAAGGGACAAGTCATGCTTGCTACCACAATACCAGCTCTCCTCCCTATATATGAGCTAGATGGACCAAGCGTCTGACTCAGTATAAGGCAGCTTCCTACATTCCTAAACATTCCAAGCACAATCTTGGGAACTCCTGCCAAAGAAGCAAGAACCTTTGAGGGCATTGTGGGTGGTGGTGGTCTGTAGATCCCTAAACAGCTCTTCCTGGGCACAATATTCTATAATGTGGGGCTCCCACAGGAAAGGTCCCGCCGTGTGCCCTGAATGTTTTTTCTGTGTGTCTAGTCTGATGAGACTGTACTTATCCATCACTTGATGCTCCAGTCAATGAGGGCTAGTGGGTCCAGGTGTGTCCATCTCTTGCTGACTACAGTGATTTGAACGTGTGAAGGAGACATCCCAGCCTGACCACCAGGCACAGATAGCTTTGGTGGCATCCAAGTTCAGCACAATCAGGACATGTTTTTGAAGAAGTTTCCAGTTTAAGTGTATGCCCAGTTGTTAGCTTGGTCCACTATGGCATGGGACCAAGCCTCTGTCTCAGGGGCAGAGCCACCATTGGGCAAATGAGTTCAAAGAACCCGGGCCACCGCCAATCAGGGGCCACGAGTGTGGCCCCAGACACGCCCTCCGTGTCTGACATCAGATGTGGGGGTGCTGGTTTAGCTCCCGAGCAGGGCTGCGGGGCCTCATTCAGAAGTTAAATGGTTGGCGCTGTGTGGGCGATGTGGCTGCCTTTAAGGGAATGCTGCCAGTCTGTGTAGATCACACTGCGCTAGATGGACCAAGGGCCTGACTCAGTAGAGGGCAGCTTCCTCTGTTCCTATGTTCCACTGATTGTGAACTGAAATGGGGAAAACATCTTATTCATTTTTTTCTATAGAGACCACTTGGTGAATTATTAGTTGTTGTTGAGAAGTGGTATATAAATATTATTAATAAGAAGAATTTGCCACTATTTCTGGAGAAGGCTTGAGTCAGGGGAAAGGAAGGAGCAAGCAGAGCAGTAACACAAACATTCCCATCCACCAGATGATTATATTTCAAAGGTAATTATGAATGCTTCCAAAGGGTGAGGGGGATGTATTGAATCTCACAAAGCAGAGATAATTTATTCATGAGCAGCAGCTCTGCAAGGGTGCCCAGGCAGAAGCTGCTATTCCATATTCATGGGAGATTATTAAGTTGGAGGTGGGAAGGGTTTGTGTTTCAGCAGTAGGAGGAGGCATCTCTCAAAACCCTGTGCATTTTAGTTGCCATTTCCCTTAATGGGAAAGTAGGAAGCTGCCATATACTGAGTCAGACCCTTGGTCCATCTAGCTCAGTATTGTCTACACAGACTGACAGCAGCTTCTCCAAGGTTGCAGGCAGGAATCTATCTCAGCCCTATTTTTGCCAGGGAAGGAACTTGAACCTTCTGCATGCAAGCAGAAGGATTATCTTACAGTGCTCACATGTAGACTCCCATCCAAATGCAAACCAGGGCAGACACTGCTTAGCAAAGGGGACAATTTGTACTTGCTACCACAAGAAAAGCTCTCCTGCCATGACCATTCAGGTCCTGCACCCTGTGTTTCCTGCCCCATTCTGAGGATTCTACATTTATCTGTCTATCTATCTATCTATCTACTGCCCCAAACCAAAGTCTCATTGTTCCAGAACCCCCAGAAAGTAAGTTGGAGTGATTGATTGATTGATTGATTGAGTGCCGTCAAGTTGCTGTCGATTCCTAGCGACCACACGGATAGATTCTCTCCAGGATGATCTGTCTTCAACTTGGCCTTGAAGGTCTCTCAGGGGTGCATTCATGGCTTTCATAATCGCGTCCATCCACCTTGCTGCTGGTCGTCCTTTGCTTCTCTTTCCTTCAACCTTTCCCAGCATTATGGACTTTGCAAGGGTGCTGAGTTTTCGCATAATGTGTCCAAAGTATGAGAGTTTGAGCCTGGTCATTTATGCCTCGAGTGAGAATTCAGGATGGATTTGTTCTAGGCTCCATTTGTTTGTTTTCCTGGCTGTCCATGGTCTCCTCAAAAGTCTTCTCCAGCACCAAAGTTCAAAAGCGTCAATCCTTTTTCAATCTTGCTTCTTCAAAGTCCAGCTTTCACATCCATAGAGTGTCACGGGGAAAACCATCGTCCGAACAATTCTAATCTTTGTAGGTGTAGACATGTCACGGCATCTAAATATCCTTTCCAAAGCCTTCATTGCTACCCTACCAAGTGCTAGTCTGCGGCATATTTCTTGACTTCCGGATCCTTTACGGTTGATGGTAGATCCTAAAAGGCAAAAGCGATCCACCACCTCTTCAGTATCTTCATTGTCAATTCTGTGGAAGGTTGCTGTATCCATTGTCATTAGGAGTACTAGGTGTATGCACAGAAAAACTTTTTTTTAAAATTATATTTTGCTTCCTGGGTTGGCAACAGAAATGCACAACTGACTCCTGGTGGGTATCACCTTGTATGCCAACTGAACGAAGAGGTAAAGAACATCTCCGTTATAAGCACCGCACCCATTGAGATTGTCCAGAGAGGTCCATCTGCCATTGCCACCAGTTCATCTGGTGGCTCTACAGGGACGGGCCTCACCTGTTGCCACCCCAAGGCTTTGAAATGCACTCGCTGCTGAAATAAGAGCCTCCCCATGTCCAACTGCTTTTTAAAAGACTCTTACGAGGCATTTATTCATCCAAGCTTTTTAACAACAATTGTGATTTTAAGCTGTTTTAAAGTCTGCTTTAATATGTTTCATGTTTGTTGTAGACCACCCAGAGATGTGAGTTTAGGGCAGTATACCAATATAGTTACTAAATAAATAGCTGAATGATAAAGGGGTGCCTCTCTTACATTTAGCAGGGGGAGAGCAACTGGCCCTAGCCAACCCTAGCACAACATCCCTCCAATGGCTGTTGCTGGTGTCTATCATATGTTTCTGTGAGCCCTTTGGGGGGCCATTTTATTTAATTCTTTATATCTATGTAAACCACTTTGGGAACTATTGTTGAAAAGCAGCATATTAATATTCACAGTAGTAGTGGTGGTATGCCTTTAAGAAAGGAGAGCTGGTCTTGTGGTAGCAAGGATGACTTGTCCCCTTAGCTAAGCAGGGTCTGCCCTGGTTGCATATTAATGGGAGGCTTGATGTGTGAGCACTGCAAGATATTCCCCTTAGAGGATAGAGCTGCTCTGGGAAGAGCAGAAAGTTCCAGGTTCCCTCTCTGGTTTCTCCAAGATAGGGCTGAGAGAGATTCCTGACTGCAACCTTTGAGAAGCCGCTGCCAGTCTGTGAAGACAATACTGAGCTAGATGGACCAAGTGTCTGACTCAGTATATGGCAGCCTCCTGTGTGCCTATGTTCCTAACAACATCTTTGTGTACCAAGGTTGGGAATGTCTGCCTTCGTTACTATGATAGTTTTCCAGATGAGAAACCTGGGCTGCTGGAAAGAGGGATTCTTCCCTGAACAGGTCAATTGTGGTGAAAAAGCTTCTCTAAAAGACATATTTTGTCTGGAGTCTATATTGCTGATCTTTCCTTATATGTGCAGATGTAGTGGGGTGTTGAATGCATTCTAGCCAGGACTGGTTCCATGCAGGGAGACTCAGCAGGGCTGGTTGATGTGTGATATAAACAGGGTGCACCTTAGAAATATATCCCAGAATCCTCTGCAACAGGCAGTGTAGGGGGCATAGCTCAGTGGCTTTGCATGCAGAAGATCCCTGGTTCCACTGTAGCAAGCATGAATTGTGCCATTTGATCTGCAGGGTCCAGCCTCGTTTGCATTTGGATGGGTGACTATATGTGAGCGTTCTCTGCTGTAAGATATTTCCGGGGAGGGGGGCATAAGCTCAGTAGAAGAGCTACTTGCATGAGGCTCATGCCCTGACATCTCCAGGTAGGGCTGGGAGAGGTTCTTGCCTGGAACCTTGGAGTGCCCTTGCCAGTCAATGTAGATGATACTGAGCTAGATGGACCAATGGTCTGACTCAGTAGAAGAGTCAGACAAAGAGTCTACAAAGAGATGGAGAGGAGAGGAGAGGAGTCAGACAAAAGGTCTAGAAAGAGAAGAAGAGAACAAGAGAAGAGGAAAAAAGAGGAGAAGCAGAGGGCGGGAAGAGAAAAAGAAGAGAAGAAGAGAAGAGTCTCAGTAGAAGAGTCAAACAAAGAGTCTACAAAGAGAAGAAGAGAAGAGAGGAAGAGAAGAGAAAAAGAGAAGAGTAAAAGAGGGGGAAAGAGAAAAGGAGAAGAGAAGAAGAGGGGGAAAGAGAAAAGAAGAGAAGAGAAGAGTCTCTCAGTAGAAGAGTTATACAAAGAGTCTAGAAAGAGAAGAAGAGAAGAGAAAAAAGAGGAGAAAAGAAGCAGAGGGAGGGAAAGGGAAAAAGAAGAGAAGAAGAGAAGAGTCTCTCAGTAGAAGAGTCAAACAAAGAGTCTACAAAGAGAAGAGATGAAGAGAAGAGAAAAAGAGAAGAGAAGAAGAGGGGGAAAGAGAAAAAGAGTAGAAGAGAAGAAGAAGAAGAAGAAGAAGAAGAAGAAGAAGAAGAAGAACTCTCAGTAGAAGAGTCAGGTAGCAGATGATGGGGAAAGCCCCTCTCTACCTGAGAGAGATGCTGCCAGTCAGAGTAGACAGCACTGGGACAGACAGTCAGACTCAGGCTAAGGCAGGTTTCCATGTTCATATATGCTGAGTGGATCCTTCAGTGATGTCAATGTGGAAAGTGTTCTCTCAAGGTGAGAGAAGATGCCATTGCTGAACAATATGATCACCTGACCCATGACGCTCTGAAGGAGTCCCAAAGCACTCTTCCTCAATGGCTTCTGCTAATGGATCTTGAAAGGGCAGGAGAGAGGGAGGGAGAATGACATTTCTACTTTTTTGGATAACAGCTCAGTATTGCTGACTCATGCTGAAGCAGTGACTCATTGCAGCCGGCAACATCTACTCGGGAGGGTGAGTATCCAGCCAATTAACCTCCATTTTGCATTGAAGCCATTGATTTCCTTTCTTCCTGTTGGTAATATTTGATACTTGCCCTCGCTGAAATTCAATTTAAAGGTGCCTGCAATGACATGCACCACCCACTCCTGCTCCTGCTCTACTGGGAGAAACAGCTGCAAATTTCAACGGCTCCTCTTAACAGAACAGATGGAAAACTGCCCGGTGGGTAAGGTCAAGGCTCATCTGGCCCAGCACCCTTCAGCCAGACCTAGGCAGGGGATTCATCGTGGCCCCTACAAGTGGGGAGGAGAGCTGGTCTTGTGGTAGTGAGCATCAATTGTGCCCTTTGCTAAGCAAGGTCCACCTTGGTTTGCATTTGGATGGGAGACCACATGTGTGAGCACTGTCAGACCCAGCAGTTTCATGTAAATGTCAAAAAGCAGTATGGAGCCCTGTGGGACGCCATAAAAAACCTCCCATTTAGAGGAGGAATAGTCTCCAAGCAACACCATCTGGAATCTCCCTGAGAGATCGGAGCAGAGCCACTGTAAAACAGAGCCTCCCACTCCAAAACCGTGCAGACAATCCAGAAGGACACCTTGGTCGATGGTACTGAAAGCCACTGAGAGATCCAAAAGGACCAGCAAAGTCACACACTCTCTGTCAACAATCAATTTAAAATAATCCATCAGGCCAACCAAGGCATTCTCAACCCCTTAGCCTGTTCATAAACTGGTTTAAAATGGGTCCGGATAATCTGTTTCCTCCAGGATTGCCTGGAGCTGAGAGGCCACCACCCACTCAATCACCTTGCTCAACCATAGAAGGTTAGACTGGCCTATAAATGCTTAGCTCTGAGGGATGTTTTGAAGGCTTCTTCAAAAGTGGTCTTATAATTGCCTCCTTGAGACAAGGAGGCATCCTGCCCTCCCTCAGAGATGCATTTATTATGTCAACAAGGCCATCTCCAATAGCCTCTCCAGCAAATGGTATCAGCCATATCGAGCAAGAGTCAAGAGAACAGGAGTCCTCAATCTCAAGGGTCCTTACTAATGTGCAGTTAGCTGCATAGCTCCAAGCAACTTGTCCATGTTCTTAGAAGCCAGAAATGGAAACTGGATTGGAACTGATCCTGTCTAACCATGCAAGAGGAGTTTTTGGACACTTCACCGCAGGATTCTGCCAGGCATCCAGATTGGCACGAATGCAAGATACTTTATCTACAAAAACAACGGTCTTGGTGGGCTCCTCATCAAGACCAGCTTTGTTGGTGAGGAGAGCTGACATATACTGAGTCATACCCTTGAGCCATCTCGCTCAGTATTGTCTACACAGACTGGTAGCAGCTTCTCCAAGGTTGCAGGCAGGAATCTCTCTCAGCCCTATCTTGGATATGCTGCCAGGGAGGGAACTTGCAACCTAGATGCTCTTCCCAGAGCGGCTCCATCCCCTGAGGGGAATCTCTTCCATTGCTCACACTTCTAGTCTCCCATTCATATGCAACCAGGGCAGACCCTGCTTAGCTAAGGGACAGGTCATGGTTGCTACCACAAGACCAACTCTCTTCCCTCATGCAGGAGGTTTGGGCTTTGGGCAATTCACTGGGGGCCTGTGCTCCAGGGAGCACCCCCTAATGACACATCAGCCATTTACTACTACTACGGATATTTATATGCCACTCTTCTACCAAAGTGCTCAAAACATACACAATACATAAATAAGATGGATCCCTGGCCCCAAAGGGCTCGCAGCATAAAAAGAAACACAAGGCAGATAGCAGCAACAATCAGTGCAGGGATGCTGTGCTGGGATTGGATAGGGCCAGTTGCTCTCCTCCAGTGAAATGGAAGAGAATCACCATGTTCAAAGGTATCTCTTGGCTCAGTTAGCAGGGCTTAATTTAACGTTGCTCAGTTAATTCACATCTGAGCCCAGTCACTAAAATACCACCTTGGGATTGTTTTAATGAAAGGTGGCATGCAGATTTAACAATACATACATACATACATACCATTTGTTCACGAGACATTTGCAACAGTTTGTTTCCAGTGGGGCCAGATTAGTCTCCTTCCTGCTCTGCTGCACCTTCATGGCACACAGCATCAAGCTCCCAAGATCAGAGGCGTACTTATCCCTGGACTTCGGGGCCAAAGTCCAGGGCCTCCACAGACCCTGGGGCCCCCCAAATCCTTTTTAGTCTGTCCTGGGTGGTGTGGTCACCCAGTGGAACATGATGGTGCTTAATTTGCAAGGGAGGGGGAGGTCTCCAAAGGCCTTTTGGTCCAGGCTCCAAAATTACCTTTGTGCACCTCTGCCCAAGATGCTCACCTCAACTTTACAGCTGATACTGTTGTCTTTTTCTTAGGGCGCAGAGGGGCAACCTCAGCTCTCCAAATGTTGTTGAACAACAACTTCCATCATACGCAGCCACACTGGGGATGATGGGAATTGTAGTTCAGCAACAGCGGGAGAGTCAGGGTTGCCTACTGCTGGCTTAGGGACACATTCGCCAGCCACCCCCCTGCTCCGAGGAGGGATTCAGCCACACATTTGCTTTGCCAAACCGCCACGTTAAAAAGTTCCCTGGGAAAACAGAGCTATCTCTTAAGTAATTAGAGTAATTAGAGTGATTATTTGCCTGCACTTAGCTGGGGCTGTGCACTTGAAATGTGTCTACATCTTCATTATCAGGGCAGCTTCCTCCGTGCAGGGAACAAATGTTGGTCCCTAGCTCTGATGATAGCTCAGAAAGCCATCTTGTGAGGTGCTGGGCAAATCGCAAGCAGAGGGATTGTCTCCTCCTCCTGGTGGTGGGGAGGAGAGCTTGTGATGGAGGGCATGAATGGTCCCCTTTGCTAAGCAGTGTCTTCCCTGGTTGGCTTTTGGATGGGTGACAACATGTGAGTGCCATCAGATGTTCCCTTTAGATCAGGAGCATAGAGAGGCTGGTGGTGGCCCATGTGCAGCCACCGCTACGGCCCCCTGCCCCCCCCATCTGTCATCAGATGCAGGGGCCCAGCTAGCCATGCCCCCATGTCTGATGTCAGACATGGGGTGTGTAGTCTCCCTCCCAAATGAGGCCACGTGGCCCCATTTGGGAGGGAGATCGATTGGCCTGGCTATGCTGGCAGAGAGACCAGGAGCAGCTTTCCCTCCCAGGGACCAGTAGCTCTCCCTCCCAGCAGCTCTCCCTCCCAGGGAGAGTTACTCTGGCCGTGCTGCCAATGCAGCGTGGGCCTATTTTGGATACAAACAGGGCCACGTGGTCCCATTTGGGACTGAAATAAAGCCCCCGCATCTGACGTCAGATGCGGGGGCGTGTCTGGGGCCATGCTCGCGGCCCCTGATTCGTGGTGGCCCAGGTTCTTCGAACCCGTTCGTCCAATGGTGGCTCGGCCCCTGCTTTAGAGGATGTGGGCATAGCTCAGTGGAAGCGTATCTACCTGCAGAAGGTCCCAGATTCACTCCCTGGCGGCATCTCCGGGTAGGGCTGAGAAAGTCTCCTACCAGAAACCTTGGAGAGCTGTTGCCAGTCAGTGTAGACAATCTTGAGCTAGGTATGGACCCAAGGGTCGGACTCAGTAGAAGGCAGATTCCTATGTCCCTGTGAATGGAATGAGAGAATTCTGCTCATCTCTTGGTAGTGAGAGTGGGAATGCACCGTGGGGTGCCACTGCCAAAGTGTCTCACACTTCACACAAATTTTCATAGGAACATCGGAAGCTGCCTTCTATTGAGTCAGACCATTGGTCTATCTAGCTCGGTATTGTCTTCACAGTTGGGCAGCGGCTTTTCCAAGGTTGCAGGCAGGAATCTTTTTCAGTCTTGGAAGGACTGCCAGGAAGGAAACTTGAAACCTGCTCTTCCCAGAGCGGCTTCATCCCCTGAAAGGAATATCGTACAGTGCTCCCAGTTTCCCATTCATATGCAACCAGGGCAGACCCTGCAGGGCTAAGGAGACAATTCATGCTTGCTACCACAAGACCAGCTCTCCTCTCCTCAGCTCTAAGGTTGTACAAGGTGGCTCGACTTGACAGGTTTGGGGTCGAACTGGATTTGCCTCGGATGATCCGAGTTTGAGCCAAACTGGGGATGGTTCAATCCGAGCTGGCTAGGAGCAATACTAGTAAAGGGGAATTCAGTGAGGATTTCCCATTACCAATAGAGGCAGGGGCAGAGGGGGCTTTCACTTGTATTGTTGGAGAGAGAGGGCAGTAAATATGTACTTACAAGTATGAACTGCAGCTGTGGCAGTGGCCATGCGGGGGAGCAGCGGTGGTGGCGGTGACTCCTCCCACCCCCAGCAGCCTCCTCCTGAGTAGCCTGAGCTGGCAGCAGCCCAGTTCAGCCTTCTCTGGCCTAGTTCGGGCCTCTGTGCATACGCAGGGGCCATTTTACCATGCAAACTGAGTGGCCATGCAAATGAGCTCTGTGCATGTGCAGAGGCCAGTAAAATAGCTCCCGTGCATGAACAACCATGGCTCATACTTGTAAGTACATATTTTCTTCCTCCTACCCCTTCTATACTTAGGAAACCCCTGCCCTGCCCCTGTATCGGCAAAGAGGACTCCTCACCGGATTCCCATTTACCAGTATAGCTCCGAGCCAGTCAAGCCGGCTTGGTTTGACCTTGAATCGGGTCCAGCTCAACAGGGCCAAAACGAAGCCAGGCTGGTTCTGTTCAAATCCGGTTCAGATTCCAGCTGAACTGGCAACTCTGGTTTTGTGTGCACCCCTGCTAAGGTCCAAATTCAAGTCCTAACCCTAAGGTCCAAATTCATGCTGGTTATCACATTTAACACCCCAAACAGCTTGGTATTAGGATACCTTTAGCTGGCTGCCAATAGGTTTACGAACAAAATACAAAGTACTAGTTATAAAGCCCTAAGCGACTTAGGTCCTGGGTATCTAAGAGAGCGTCTTCTTCACTACGAGCCCCACCCATTGAGGTCATCAGAGGAGGTTATCCAGCTACCACCAACTCGTTTGGTGACTACACAGAGATGGGCCTTCTCGGCTGCTGCCCCGAGATTGTGGAATGTGCTCCCTGCTGAGATACGATCCTCCCCATCTCTGGCAATTTTCAAAAAACACCTGAAAACCCATCTTTTCGCCCAAGCTTTCTCAGCTTCCTAAATTTTTTGGGTTTTAATCTCTGGTTGATTTTTAAATTGTTAAATTGTTTTAAGTTTTCTGTATATGTTTTTAACCACTTTTTATGCTATTGTTAACCGCCCAGAAATGAAAGTTTGGGGCGGTGTACTAATTAGATAGATAGACAGACAGATGATCTCCTGCTTTATCATCCCCTTTCCCTTAAAAGATCTCAGATGTTTCCTCTTGAGAGGATCCCCAATAATCACATGCACTTGAAATTTCACTCTTTTTTTTTAGCCAAGCCTTGGCTGTGTCCCAGTCCGGGATGCCCAGATCCGCAGACTGAGCTCTTGCAGATGTTGCATTGATTTGGCACAACTGAGGAAGAAGAGATTAATGACATGACTCCCAGACTTGAAGTAATTGTGTATGATGCTCAGCGCCCAACTTCCTTGCACCGGCCAGGCTCTCAGGCAGGAGACGAAAATAATATTACCTTCCAATTTGATCTTCTTGGCTGCTAATTGATTTGTGAGTTCTGTCCTTTCACTCTCCTCCGGCTGCTAACCAACCCAATGCAGCCTTCTCTGCCCGTTGCAAATGGCTTCTTGGGGATAATTACATTACTATGACTGTCAGGTCTTTACAAACAGAAGGGACAGCTTGAGTTGGAAGCAGAACTGAAATAGAGATGTCATATAGATAGATTCAAATGTATATAGGAACACAGGAAGCTGCCATATACTGAGTCAGACCTTTGGTCTATCTAGCCCAGTATTGTCTACACAGACTGGCAGTGGCTTCTCCAAGGGTGCAGGCCGGAATCTCTCTCAGCCCTATCTTGGAGATGCTGCCAGGGAGGGAACTTGGAACCTTCTGCTCTTCCAGCATGGAACCACAATCACACTCGGCTGTCCTGCACAGTGTGGGCCAGCACCAGGGGCATAGCTAGGGGAGAGGGGGCTTGTGTTTGCCCTCAGGAGCTGGGGGTCCCAGGTTCTTTGAACCCATTCACTCAATTCTAGCTACACTCCTGGCCAGCACTGACCACACTACCCAGGACAGACTAAAGAGGATGGGGGCGGTCCCAGGGGTATGTGGAGGCCCTGGACTTTGGCCCCAAAGTCCAGGGGTAAGAACGCCACTGATTGTGATATACTGGTCAATGACTGTAATAAAGATTGGATTCTGAGGCTGGAAATCTGGAATGGATCCCTGAAGAAAACAGAAGGGGTCTGGGGCTGGATCATGACCCTTGAGACAGATCAGAGCATTCATAACATAATTCCCCCACACTGGAAGAAGAAGTCAACTCACAGTGCGTTGGCCATATTTAAAAAATAAGATGGTGAGAATTGTCTCCTGGTAAGTCACACCTGGGTAAAGCAAAGTCTCTCTCTCTCTCTCTCTCTCTCTCTCTCTCTCTCTCTCTCACACACACACACACACACACACACACACACACACACACACACAATGTGGTATGCTACGAAAGAACCAGCGAGTGTGTGTTTGTCCCAAGCTGCCTGGGAGGATTCTGAGCCGCCGACTCAAACCGGCAGGATAAGGCAACATATGTCCCTGCGTTCCACCATGGCATTGCAGAGCTTAATTGGATCATCCGTTTTTGCTATATTAACATATTGGGACTGCAGCTAATCCCCTGGGAAACCCTGTACGTTGCAGATTAAAGCACTTTTCACGATCCGCATGACATGGTTGGCTAAACAATATAAAGATCCCAGCTCCCTCGGTGCTTCACTACTTACTTGATTCAGTAGTGCAAAGTTTAACTTCTTTTTCTCTCTCTGCTCCTTCCCAGTGGGTGCTTTTGAGATGCACACAGCCACCCTTCCATATATCACAATAATCTCTTCCAAAGAATGGAAATGTCACCATAGAACACCTGCTTGAGACGGATGTGCAGCGCCCTCCAAAATATTTGAAAGGACAAGATTTCTGCGCAAAAGAGCAACCAGAGAGAAACAAATCACAGCCAAAGGCCCCCCAAGTCCTCCTCTGCCTTGAAAGTCATTGCTTTTTTTTTTTTTTTTTTTTTGGTAAGGCTTACATGACCTTTGAGGGCAGGCTGGAACAGGGGGCAGCTGTATCTGGATTGAGATGGAAGTGCTTCACACGATTGGGGGAGGGAGGGAGCCGTTACTCTGTGGCCGGATTGGCCGCCCACACAATTGCCAGCTCCATCAAGGAGCTGGTGGGGGCGGTGGAAATTCCAGGATGCCCTGTGTGCTTGCAGGAGAGACCCCCCCCCCGGGGCCTTGCACACTTGCATTCTGCACACTTGCATTCTGGAGAGCCTCCTGGCAGGGGTCTCCTCGTGCACTGCCGTGGCACAGAGCCACATCACGATCCACCAACCAGAGTTAGCGGAGCGCTCTGACTGCTAACCTCATTTAAGGGGAGGGGTACTTTTGGTCGTTGGCTGCCGGAAGCCACGCAGCTCCCATGGCAGCAGACGGCCGGGAGAAATCGGGCTAGGCTCCCTTATCCCGATTTCTCCTGGTCGTGAGAATAGTTTCATGGAGTTCTTCCTCCTGGACTTTCTCTGAGGTCAGCCGCAGAACCTGGAAGCCTGAAATGTAACAGGCCAGGAGTGATTGAAGCTATTCACACACGCAGGCAAAACCTGGCTTAGGATGCCCTTTTTTGCCTCTCTGTGTGTGTGTGTGTGTGTTGGCCCGATCCTGGCGGCACCATGGCAGCAAACCTGCCTCTGCAGCCACCCTGTAGAATGAGGTTAGGAGAGCAAGCGCTCTCCTAACCCCATAGCTCAGATTGTCTTCCAGCTGTGGCTGCATGCAGCTGACCCCTTGCTTTCCTGAGGCTCTCTCTCTTTGAGAGCAACCATGCTTTCTGTTGCCACCAACAAAGGTAACCCTCTGTTGGTAGCGGAGGAGACCCAGAGTGCTGACTCAGCAGTTTCTGCTGGGTCCTACATCATTTCCTGGACTGGTGTGGGGTGTGTGTGTGTGTGTGTGTGTGTGTGTGTGTGTGTGTGTGCTTCAGTTAGAGTGATTACAGGTAGGGGAAGGTTTACATGGGGTCTCACTTACATCAGAAGAGGGGAAGAGTGGTTCAACGTCTTAGCCCTATCCCTTCTTCTGGTTGTTCCCATAATGGGAGGATTCCTGATTGGTTTACCAGTCCTTTGGCCTGCCGGTGCTGCTGTTTAATGCCAGGTCAGTCCAGAATAAGGTCTCTATTATCCATGATTGAATTGTGGAGGAAGGGACTGACCTGGTTTGTATTACCGAGACCTGGGGTGGGGGAGCTGAGAGAGATGAGTCTTTCCCAACGGTGTCCACCTGGATATTTAGTGCAGCATCGGCACTGGCTGGAGGGCTGGGGAGAGGGGGTCGCTGTAATTGATAAAAGCTCTATTTTCCTCTCTAGGCCCCCTGTCCAAGTGAGTGTGTGACTCCGTGCCACAAAGGAGCAAGAGGCAGACCCAGCCCTGCTGAAGCAGCTGCATAGACTATGCATCGAAGTCCCTGCAAGCTATCAGGGATCACTCTATACAAGATTCGGGTTTTTCATTGTGCATTGGAATTTCGCCCCCTTTATCCTTGGGGCAAAATAAAATCAATGTTTGCATCAGTTTTGGGGGCAAATTTGAAATATCTGATACGCTCCATAACTCGCAGCCAGAGGCGTTCTTACCTCTGGACTTCTGGGCCGAAGTCCAGGGCCCCTGGGGGCCCCCCAATCCTCTTTCATCTGTTCCAATTGGTGTGGTCCCCTGTCCAAGCACGATGATGCTTAATTTGCGGGGGGGGGGTGGTCCAAAGGCCTTTAGGTCCAGGCACCAAAATTACCTAGGTGCACCTCTGCTCACAGCATTTCACCCCTCTTAATCTCACGGTAATGCCTGTTGTCTGGGAAAGACCCCTGTGATCCTTTACAAAAGAAAGCATTGGGGGGGGGGTGTTAAAAGAAGTGGTGACCCTTCCCTCACCCCTCAACCCCACCCACCACTGTTTCTTATGCAGCACATGCTGATGAATCAGGCTCTGGGCAGGTGCAGCGTCTCCAGAAGAGTCTCCATTTGTCAGAGACATCGATTCTTGCCTGCACCTTGTGATTTACGGCTTTAATCAAAGCAAGCCAGCCAGGCCGAGGGCCTCAGATGAGCCTCCGTCCAGGCTCCCAGACTCCTCCTGCACCCATCGGATAGAAGACTGCTGACGCAGCCGGATCGCCACCATTAAAGAATCATGAGAGGCACCATTAACCTGGCCTACCAGGGCGGCAGACGGCCGATGCTTCACAAAAGGGAGGTGATGCCAGCTTGGACTCAAACCAGGATCTGTCTGGAGATGTGCACTTATGTGGGCGTTGTGCCAGGGAAGTCAACAGGGCAGAGGCAGCCCAAGTGCACACCGTGCTACTTCAGGGCTCTGGGGATCACTCTGGAAGTCTTCGCCCTAGGAAGTTGCCATATGCTGAGTCAGACCCTTGGTCCATCTAGCTCAGTATGGGCTACCCAGACTGGCAGCTTCTTCTCCAAGGCTGCAGGCAGGAGTCTCTCTCTGCCCTCTCTTGGAGATGCTGCCAGGGAAGAAAACGGAGACAGTGTATTCTCTAGATGCTCTATAGCAGGGGTTCTCAAGGTTGTGTCTCCAGATGTTATTGGACTTCAACTCCCATAATCCCCTGCCCCAGTGACCTTTGGCTGTGGATTATGGGAGTTGAAGTCCAATAATATCTGGGCACCCAATGCTGAGAATCCCTGCTCTAGAGAATATACTGAAGTGAATGATGAAAAGCCCTGGTTACTTCCAAATAACTATGGAATGCATCGAATTTCCACATGACTAATGATGATTCAGAAATTCCCATTCCTATCGCATTTCTGAAGGTGCCTTCTACAGAGTCAGATGATTGGTCCATCTAGCTCAGTACAGGTGAAACCCTTTATCTGCAGGGGTTCTGTTCCATAGAGGAACTGTGGATGGCGGGGCATTGTGTCAATAGGAATGGTGGGGGCAGGGGTAGGTTGCTGGAGGCTGGGGGGAAAGGCAGGAACAGGGCAAAAACAGGGGGAATCGCTCAATGAAGTGCCTTACCATGCTCCATGGGCCTCCATCCTTCCAGGAATGACCCCCCCCCCTGCAAGTCCCAAGTTGGTAATTTATCTGTGAGGTGTTTTTTTAATAAGCCACAAAACGGCTCCTGCCTTCCCCACAACGGTGGCCAGAAATGACCGCGGAGGTTATTTCTGTCAGACCACCCCCCCCCCACACACACACACACACTGCAGATACATGGAACTTATTCCTTTGCTGAGCTTCAGGTACCTATTTTGGGACCGTGGATACACAGATCTGCAAATAGCAGTACCACATAGAGCACCTGTATTGTCTACACCAGGCCTGCTCAACTTAGGCCCCCCCGATGTTTTTGGACTACACCTCCCATAATCCCCAGCCACAGTAGCCAATAGCCAAGGATTATGGGAGTTGTAGGCCAACATCTGCAGGAGGGCCGAAGTTGAGCAGGCCTGGTCTACACAGACTGACAGCGGCTTCTCCAAGTTTTCAGGCAGGAGTCTCTCCCAGCCCTATCTTGGAGATGCTTCCAGGGAGGGAACTTGGGACCTAGATGCTCATCCCAGAGTGGCTCCATCCCCTGAGGGGAATATCTGTCAGTACTCACATGGAGTCTCCCATTCAAATGCAAACCAGGGTGGACCCTACTAAGCAAAGAGGACAATCCATGCTTGCTACCACAATATCAGCTCTTTTCTCTGAGCGTTTGGTTAGCTAGAGGCACGATTCAAAGAGTGAAGTGAACCCCTTGCAAAAAGCTGCAGGTGTCTGCTAGCAGAGTTCCTGAGACCTGGAAAATTCAGTTTGCTTGCCCAAACCAAATCTGGAGGGTCCACATGCATCCCATTTCCAGTAAAGAACAGCCAGATAACCTCACAACCTGGGCACAAAAGCAACAGCCCCACTTATTCTCAGTGTTGGGCCCGAATCCATCTAGTATTCAGACAGACCGACTGCCTCTGAACCTGGAGGTTCTGTTCAGCTGCAGTGTGTAATAGCCACTGATATTATAGAAAAAATATATGCTGCTTTTCCAGGACGTTCTGCAAGGAAACCACAGTACATCAACATTAATCAATACACATTGATAATTCAACTACAGTAATAATTCAGTTAAACGTATCAATTCCAAAACATTTCATGAATGTAACAGAGTATCATAAACCAGCCAAGTTACAGAATGGCAACTACGTCGATATCTAGGACACCGAAATATGCTTAAAATAAAAGCAGGACAGCAGTCATATTCTCACACATTCTCACACTTCTCTGCTGGCTTTAACTACAAGCATGGTAGACCGTGGATTTGGCACTATTATCATTAAAGCCATCTAGACTAGTGCCCAATATTACTTATTTGTGACGTTTATAGCCCGTCTTTACTCTAAGCATGCCATATGTGGTTCTTCTCCCTCATTTATCCTCACAACATCCTTGAGAAGTAGAATTTGAAAATACTGTGTATGTGTATGCAGAAGACCCTAGGTTCAGCATCAGTCTCTGTGTGTGTTGGTCCTTCCAATAACTTTTGCTTTTACAGTTGGATACAAACCATATGCTCAGCGAAAGGGAGAAGGTCCTAGGGACTCGGACAGGCTTTTTTTTTTTTGCTGAGACAATACTGAGCTAGACAATACTGAGCTAGATAGATCAATGGTCTGACTCTGTATATGGCAGCTTCCTATGTTTCTAAGGGCACCTGCCTGCATGCATGCAAAAGGTTCCAAGTTCCCTCCCTGGCAGCATCTCCAAATAGGGCTGAGAGAGGCTCCTATCTGCAACCTTGGAGAAGCCACTGCCAGTCGGTGTAGGCAATTGGGAGGAGAGCTGGTCTTGTGGTAGCAAGCAGGATATGTCCCCTTTGCTAAGCAGGGTCTGCCCTAGTTGCATATGAATGGGAGACTATATATGAGCTCTGTAAGATATTCCCCCTTAGGGGATGGAGCCACTCTGGGAAGAGCATCTAGGTTCCAAGTTCCCTCCCTGGCAGCATCTCCAAGACAGGGCTGAAAGAGAATCCTGCCTGCAACCTTGGAGAAGCCGCTGCCTACCTGTGATAGCAATACTGAGCTAGATGGACCAAGGGTCTGACTCGGTCAGAGGCAGATTCCTAGGTTCCTACGTTCCAGCCTCATTTGTGTGACGCAAGCATTTTAGGCCATTTTGCAACAGAAAGCGTCAGCTCCCGCTCTGCAGGAGGTGCCACCCTCTGGGACCTCATTTTAAAAGCTGCCTCCTGCTCAGGACAGTCCTTCTGAGTGAGTGTTTTCAAAGCAGGATGGAGCCAACCATCTGCGTTCAAGGCGGGTCAGGTCAAATGGACCCTTCGGAGCGATTACGGAGTTATTCCTGGACAACTCAAGAAGAGCCCAAAGGTCATATCCACTGGCAAAAGCTACATTACGGCTTCCAAACCCCACTAGGGTCTGTGCTGGGTAGGCCAGATGCCTTGAAGAGCCGGGCAAAGACGGATTAGGCCCAAAGCAGGTCTTTTGCAGAAGTTAATGTAAAGCCGCTGGATAAATGAGGGCAGATCTGCCTCCGTGCTATTGGGAGTGATTAGAGGAACGGCCGCTTAGCCTTTAATTCGGCAAACTCCAGATTTGCTCTTTCTTCGCGAGGATAATGTGAGCCCTCTCGTCACCCCTCCGTGCCAAGTGGCAAATTAACCCCGTCAGGAGCAAGGCAGAGGCTCTCGCGAAGGCTGCAATGCCTTGCCGACCACGTCGGTCGCGTTTCCCACCTGGGACGGGGCAGTGATTAACGATGCAGGGAAGGAAAGAGGCAAAAGAACAGGCAAAGGTGTGGACTCCTTGGATTCAGAAGCATTGCTGGGTAGAGTATAAGGGAGCCTCATCAGTTCATCTGCAACTGGCAGGCTCCCTGTATCCTCTGCCAAGATGAGTTCCACCCCAAAGCTTGGGGAAACACCCACATAGGAGGATCCCCCCACACCAGGAGCCAGCCCTGATCCGATCATTTCTGCACAAGCTGCAGTTAAAGGCACAAGAGCAGCTGATGAAGATGAAGAAGAAGATGATGGTGGTGGCAGTGGCGGTGATGATGATGATTTTGGCTAGGCACTCTCTTTGCTGCCTCTCTTAACTCAAAGGGCACAGTTAGGTAGTGCACCAGGAATCTCCTCCAACTACTGGATCAGAGAACACCCTCTGGCCTTTATACCAACAGCTTTTGCAGAGATCTGTTAGTCTCATTTCAGAAGCACGGTGGTGGGGGGGGGGCAGAGAATGTGAGCCCTTCTCTTCCTATTCTTTGTCATTGTCCCTGCCAGACATTGAGCCCTTTCACACAATCATTTGGTGTGGGGGAGGAAAGTCCTCCTATCCTGGTTCCACAGATGAGCAGAATGTCTGTTTGGGCCTGCAAACTCACCACACACACACTTAAGGCAGCCACAGTCTCCACTGTAGACATCGGGAGCTGGGTCCTCTGAGGATTGTATTGTCCATCCCAGCATGCATTGCGTTGCCAACCTCATCAGCTGTCCAATGGCCGTGAAGGGCCAGGAGGTGGGCTCAGGTGGCAAACATCTGCAGCTGCTTCCACCAAGGATTGCATCATCCATCCCAGCATGCATTGCACTGCCAGTAGACTCACAAACCTCATTGCATCATCAACTGTCCTCCGGCCATTAAGGAGCAGGAGGCGGGCTCAGCTCTACTGAAGATCCTGCAAGCAATAGGATCATATAGGCCGCATTGGCACATAATGTGGAACCATGGGTCCAATGGGCCCACGGTTCTGCTCCCCGCCTCCCACCACTGTTCCTTTTAACAGGTAATTCCCAGATGTTGTTGACTACAAATCCCAGAATCCCCAGCTGCAATGGCTTTTGCTTGGGGATTATGGGAATTGTAGTCTACAACATCTGGGAATCCCTGTTAGAGGGAACACGGCCTCCCACCACCCCTCTACTGTCCGAATTTGGACATGACGGAGAGCACTCACAGAGAGCAGTCAGCAAAAATGCAAAGAGGAGGCAGAACTGGTTGTACGGGCTTCCTTCTTGCATGAAGGACAGCCTGCACAGCCAATCATGGCTGGAGTTGAGGGAGGAGCTTTATCCCTCAACTCCAGTTGAAGGAGACGCAGCCGGAAGTTCCAAATTTGGACAAAACGCATACTGCATCTAAGCTTGGGTTGTGGCGATGAAACGAACGACAACCCAAGGGTTCGGACTGGAGTGTTGTTTTTTTAAAAAACAAACCAGAACCTTCAGTCAGTCAAGACACAGAACCGGATTCACACATAACGGTAGGACAACCTTTGGCCCCTTCAACTCCGCTTCTGCGTTGCTTGCGAATGTGGCCAGAGTGCTTTGCAGAGTGTCACACTCACAGATAGGAGCCACTGTAGGCACAGCACTCTGTTGTAAATATGACAGCTGCTTTCTGAGATCGGTTCCCCAGATTTGAGTGAACTGTTCTGCAGGGATTCCCATGAGTTCATGCAAGCATTAATAGCTGGGTTTACTGTCTCTATTTGCTGGTCATGAGAATGGACTCAGCGCCTTCTGAAAAGAAGGGCATGCGCGCAGGAAAGGGGCACTGACTTCACCCCAAACTCTGACACCCGCTGGGTTGCAATTAGCAAATTTGGGTGACTTGCAAGATAGGGTTAGGGTGGTCAACAAGCCAAGGAGTCTCTTCCCATGATTGCTGGAAAGTGGGCTAAGGGATCCCAGCCAGTTTTCCAGTGGTCGTGGGAACCACCGAGCTTGTGGGCGAGCCCAGTGGCTAGCCCTCTTAATTCCCCCTCCCCTAAAACGAGGTTAGCAGAGCGAATGCTCTGCTAGCCCTGTTTTCACGCTCATGCACCACTGCAGCGCGGCTCTGCACCGTGGTGACACATGAGTAGACCCCTGACTGGGAGGCTACAATGAGCCTCCCAGCCTCGGGGGGTCTCCCCAGAATGCCCCACGCACTTGCACGGGGCATCCTGGCACTTCTAGGGTCCGGGCAGCCCTCGTTCCCTGCCCCCGCCCCCATCAGCTTCCTAACGGAGCCAGCAATAGTGTGGGCAACTGATCTGGCTGCCCAGGGAATGCTCCCTGCTTGTCTGCGGGGAGAACTCCCTGCAAAGCCCAGTTAGGCACTACACACGGATCATGTGTAGAGCCTCTCTCTCTCTCTCTCTCTCTCTCTCTCTCTCTCTCTCTTGCTCTCTCTCTCTCTCTCTCTCTCTCTCTCTCTCTCTCTCTGCTCTCTCTCTCTCTCTGCTCTCTCTCTCTCTCTCTCTCTCTCTCTCTCTCTCTTGCTCTCTCTCTCTCTTGCTCTCTCTCTCTCTTGCTCTCTCTCTCTCTCTCTCTCTCTCTCTCTCTCTCTTGCTCTCTCTCTCTCTTGCTCTCTCTCTCTCTCTCTCTCTCTCTCTCTCTCTCTTGCTCTCTCTCTCTCTTGCTCTCTCTCTCTCTCTCTCTCTCTCTCTCTCTCTCTTTCTCTCTCTCTCTCTTGCTCTCTCTCTCTCTTGCTCTCTCTCTCTCTCTCTCTCTCTCTCTCTCTCTCTCTCTCTTGCTCTCTCTCTCTCTTGCTCTCTCTCTCTCTCTCTCTCTCTCTCTCTCCCAACCTGGCTCTTAGCACTGTTTCCTGGAGCAGAGTCAAAATGCCCCCCGCCCCCCGCCCACAATTTCAACTCACCATTCCCAGCCCGCAAAGTTAGGGGGTGAAGTTTCAGCAATGTGAAGGAACCAGAAGGAGCAAAATAGAGGGTCTTGCTCACAGCCTGCATTTGTCCCACCCTCAGGGGATAAGTGCGGCGGATGGTTCCATTTGGAAAACGGCACAGGCAGGTGGGTTGAACCCCCTTCTCATCCCCTGTTGCTGCTCAAGCAAAGTCACCACACTTTGCTTCAGGGGAGGCAGAATAATCCTTTGCCTGCAGAAGGTCTCAAAGTCAATCCCTGGCAGCGTTTCCAGGTAGAGCTTTCTCCGCAGGCTTGGAGAGCTGCTGACGGTCAGTGTGGAGCTGGTCTTGTGGTAGCAAGCAGGAAGTGTCCCCTTTGCTAAGCAGGGTCTGGCCTGGTTTGCATTTGAATGGGAGACTACATGTGTGAGCACTGTAAGATATTCCCCTTAGGGGACGGATCCATCACTCAGTGGAAGAGCACCTGCTTGCATGCAGAAAGTCACAGCCTAAACCCCTGGCAGCATCTCCAGGTAAAGATGTGAGATACTCCTGCCTGTAATCTTGGAGAAGCCACTGCCCGCCTGTGCAGTTAGTACTGAGCTAGATCGGCCAATGGTCGGACTTAGTATATGGCAGCTTCCTCTGTTCCTAAGTGTAGACAATAGTGAGCTAGAGGAAACAATGGCCTGACTTGATCAACATCTTCATCAGTTAATGGGGTTTTTTTTTTACTCAGTTGGAGAGCCTCTGATTTGCAGATAGAAGGTCTCAAGTTCAGTCCCTTGAAGCATCTCCAGGTAGGGCTTGAAAGGACACCCGGACCCCACTCTTGGCACTTCCTTTTACACCTCCTGCCCTGAAGGAAAACATGGAGGGATTTTGCATTATTAAATAAGGGATTTAGGTCAGAACGAGTCAAATGTCTAATTCCCAAAGCTTCCTATCTGCTTATCGGACATTTGCTTTGCATGTCGTTTTCTTCTTTCATCCTAGTTTCAAGGAAGCCACAAGCCATAGTCCATGGGAGCCCTCCAAGCTGGGGGAGGGCGTGTATTTCCCACACAGCTGCGCATGAAAAGTCATCTTCCGCCATCATTTTTGCAAAGCAGGGTTGCTAGCTGTTACTCGGGCCTGGCTCCCGGGATTCATTCTCAGAGCGGTCTACATAGAAAAATAAATAAGATGGCCCCCTGTCCCTAAAGGACTCACAATCTAAAAAGAAACATAGCGGCAGATACCAGCCACAGCCACTGGAGGGATGTTGTGCTGTGGATGGATAGGGCCAGTTGCTCTCCCCCTGCTAAATGTAAGAGGATCACCACTTTAAAAGGCATCTCTTTGCTCAGTTAGTAGGGAGAACTGAAATACAAGAGGGAAATACAAGAGGGGGGAGAGAAAAATTGGCTGGGCTATATTCTGGCACTGTTTATGCACCCCCGAGAACTGGTGCCCTAGATGACCACCTACGCCTGCCTAGTGGGTGGTTTGACCCTGTTGACATGCCCAATTGCCCTTGGCAGGAGTTATCAGGGGTGATTCCTCGCCACACTTCGAACACTTTCAATCATTTCCTCCCTAAATTCCGGACATTTTCTGGTTCATGTGGTGGAGGCGGCGTGGGGGAAAATCCAGGTGAAAGCGATTTGTACTCTGGCTTCCTTTGACAGCCAAACTCCAGCACAGAGCGATCGGTTTTGCCTTAAACAAGTGTCTTTTCTGACAACTAATAGCTTAATCCCTGGCACACAATGTCTACCCTCCAAAGGAACAACTGTTCTTCCTTTGAGTGAGGGAGCAGAATGATTCTTTAATGTATTATTCCTAGTTAGGGTGTTGCCCGCCTCCCACCCCCCCTGCCCAAGGCCGCCGATGTATTGCAGCTCTGAGGCTTTCTATTTGGCGCCGATATTGTGTGTCAGAGAGCAGAAGGGAAGGATTAGCTGTCCCTTATCTTCGTTCACATGATAGCAATGGCAGCTGATAAAGGAGTAATCCTCCCAGATAAAAAAGAAAGAAAAAGAAACACCAACTGAACACAACTGTACCACCGCAAGCAGATTTCACAGGCCTTTCGGATGAAAGGCGTCGAGGGATTTGTGGCGTTCTTGCCAACGCCAAAATCATACAGTTTTGCGACGTGAGCAGCGAACACCATGACACCAGGCCAATTAGCTTTCCGAATCCAGCTGATCTCATAAAGCATTAAGCAGATGAGCCAGCAATCTGATATATTCAAGGGGGGGGGACTCAGACTTTTAGGGCCCCATTGAATAGCATCTCACACCATTCCAATGAGAAATGGAATTGACAAGATAAGGAGCTATTCTTTCCTGGAGAATTGCTGTTTTGGTGAAAGGGGTAGTGACGGGTGGGGACGTGGTAGGAGAAGAGAGAGAGAGGAACAACTTCTGGGAAAGCATCCATGGGAGGAGGTGTTTCAAACCTTGCAGAGAAATTGCATGGTTCCATCTCAAGGCCTATGGGAGTCCACAGCAATTTTAGGATCCAACGGGTAAGCGCTTGAGTATGGAGGATATGGCCGCGTTCAAAGAGAGACCCTCCTAGGAATATTGGAAGCTGCCTTACGCTGTCAGGCCATTTGAACATCTAGCGCAGTACTGTCTACACAAGATAGATTCCTGCCTGCAACCTTGGAGAAGCCGCTGCCAGTCTGTGTAGACAATACTGAGCTAGATGGACCAAGGGTCTGAC
This sequence comes from Hemicordylus capensis, assembly GCF_027244095.1. Taxonomy (NCBI): domain Eukaryota; kingdom Metazoa; phylum Chordata; class Lepidosauria; order Squamata; family Cordylidae; genus Hemicordylus; species Hemicordylus capensis. Next base: position 3,799,613 of record NC_069671.1, on the reverse strand, counting down.
TCAGTATATGGCAGATCCCTATATAACATCCCCATGACTGTGTTTTGGGAGAGGAGAGCTGGTCTTGTGGTAGCAAGCATGACTTGTCTCCTTAGCTAAGCAGTGTCCACCCTGGTTGCAGATGAATGAGAGACTACATGTGTGAGCACTGGAAGTATTCCCCTCAGGGGATGGAGCCGCTCTGGGAAGATCAAGAAGGTTCTGAGTTCCCTCCCTGGCAGCATCTCCAAGATAAGGCTGAGAGAGATTCCTGCCTGAAACCTTGGAGAAGCTGCTGCCAGTCTCTGGACTATGTACAAAGGCAGCCCTACATAGAGCGCATTGCAGTAGTCAAGTCTGGAGGTGACCAGCAGATGTACTACTGTCCTGAGGTCATTTATCTCAAGAAATGGACACAGCTGGCGTATCAGCCAACGCTGATAAAAGTCACCTCTGGCCACTGCCTCAACCTGGGACACCAGGGATTGTTTTGTATCCAGAAGCACCCCCCAGAGTGCATACCTGTTCCTTCTGGGGAAGTGAGACCCCATCCAGAACTGGTTGATGACATATCATGGAGGCCAAGAGCCTATAATCCCTGTAAACTGAACAGAAGAGGCACCTTTTTAAAGTGGTGATTCTCTTTTATTTAGCAGGGGGAGAGCAACTGGCCCTATCCAGCCCCAGCACAGCATCCTTCCAGTGGCTGTTGCTGCTGTCTATCTTAGGGTTTGTTTATTTTTTAGGCTGTGAGCCATTTGAAGGCAGGGACTCATTTTATTAATTTTTTATATCTATGGAAACCGCTTTGGGGAACTTTGATTGAAAAGCGGGATATAAATATTCGCCGTCTTCGTCGTATAATCAACATACCAAATGTTAGCACAGACGTGCAGCTCCACTAAGTTCAGGGAGGTTCTCGTGAGCAACAGAGAAGAGGAAAAGACTTCTTTCTTGCCCCCAGTTTTTCTTTTCTTTTCCATACAGTGAGCACTGATCTACCCACCCCCTGCTTATTGCCAACAGAGCTTGAAATTAATATTTTTCTCTTCTCATCATTTGCGTTGTAGCTTCATCAATACCAGTAAGGATGGAAGTGCATCACATTGATCAAGAGAAGAACAGCCAGGAAGAGCCAGTTTGCCCTGCATCGCAGGATGCTGGACCGCGGAGGAACGACTTATCCACGTGCCACAGAGTCACAGTCCAGTCTCAACCAGCCCCTGATGCTCACCTTTATCTACTGCCACAAAGTAGATTTTTTGGATAGTCTACTGGCTCGAATCAGTAGATGTGCGAATCAATTCAGGTACAAAATGATTTGTACCCAGATCTAGCTGTTTGGGGTGATTTGTGGACAAAACCAATCGCCCTTGTGCTAGCTGGCCAGATTTGGGTCCAAAACAAATTGTCCAGAGTTTGAACCTGAAAAATTTATAGATTCAGACTTCCATTGTGTGGCGATCTCTCCTGTGGTCTACATTTTGTATCAGGATCTTTTTTAAAAAATCCCACCCTCCCAAGCTTCAGATTGGTGACTTACAGTGTGCAACAATTGGCTGGTGATTCCCCCCTGGTTCCAGATTGGCTTGTTTCCATTCAAATTTTGTGTTGCCACTGGAGACTGACCCCTCATTGGCTAGGGGAAGGGTCAAAGAAGGGACAAGGTTGAGGGCAGTTCGAAGGAGGGATTTTCAAATGTACTTAAGGAGGCAGGCAGCAACCATTCTGCCTTTCCATCTCGTGGGAGAAGAGAAAACATTTTGTTCCCGAATCTACATGTTTCAGGAGATTTGTGGACAAAACAAATTTTCCCTGTGTGAGCTGGCCAGATTCGAAACCAAAACAAATCGGGGTTGATTTGATTCGAGTACAAATCAAATCTAAAAAACCGATTCGTGCACATCCCTACTTTTGGCTTCCTCTGGCTGAGTCTACTACAACAGCCTTCCCAACCTCTCTTGCATCCAAAAAAGTATTTTTTGTAGAGTGGATTTAGGCATGGGCTGGAGGGAAAAGACAGCTGTGATTACTTTTTTAAAATACTAAGAAATTTTACTTTTAAAATATTTCAGTTTAAAACCCAATGGTTTCTTTGAAATGTTTAGTACAAAAACAACCAAATGAGCACTAGGGATGTGCAAACAGGTTCGACGTCGAACGTGTTTGGTGTTGATATGGTTCGGTTCGATGGTGTGGGGTCGAATCGAACCACCCCCTGTTCGGTCCAACCCCGGACCAAAGCCCCCCCCTGAACATTTGGGTGGTTCACAAGGTTTTTTGTTTGTTTTTTAAAAATTAAACTTACCCGCTTCAGGGGGGATTCTCTGAGGCAGCAGGGGGGTTTGCAGAGGTTCCCCCTCCCCCTGGTAGCCTTTTAACCATCCAAAACCAGCTTGTTTGGCCATTCTTCAACCTGTTTTGCCCTTTCATGACCCAGGCCACCCAGAAGCCCATTGCACAGGCATGGCAGTCTCCAAAATGGCCACCGCGCTGGGGGGAAAGGCCAGAATGGGCAAAGAATGGCCAATTGGGTCAGTTTTGGACAGATGGGAAGCTGACAGGCGGAGGGGGAACCTCCAGGGGACCCCCCCCCCCGATTTCACAGCTCTTTCTGCAGCCCCAGTTCTGACCCTCTCTCAGACCGCGCCAGCAATTCCTCCATTCTGTACTCCTTCTCCAGACTGTAGCTCTTCAAGTCTTCTGCTTTGACTGCACTCTGGACTCTTCTTGTGAATCTGACCCTGAACCAGGGTCGTAGCCACCACTGGGCAACCGGGTTCAAAGGACCCGGGCCGCGGCCCCATTCGGGAGTTACATGGCCAGTGCTGCATCCGCAGCATGGCCAGGAGAGGGTCTCCTTGCCTTTAAGGCAGGGAAGAGCCGCTCCTGGCCACACTGAGAACACAATGCTGGCCTGAATCTAACTCCTGGATGGGGCCCCGTGGCCCCGTTCAGGAGCCAGACCATGCCCCCCCATTTCTGATGTCAGATGTGGGGGCGTGGCTAACCCCTGCATCTGATAGACATAGGGGGTGAGGTGAGCGGGGCCGCGGCGGCGGCTTGACACGGGCCACTACTGATCTGGCCCCGCTATTGCCCTGAACTGCACTGCAACTCTGCTGAAACAGCCTCCTATATATACACCCACAATCCCCTCCTATACTTTTCAAAATACCTAATCAGTATAGCTCAAATTCCCTCTGTTTTTCAAAGCACCATTTTTATAACCAATAAAATCAAACCTCAATTTCCCCCCAGTTTTGTAACTGTTCTCTCGCAAAACCAAAATGACAGAACTGCAGCCATGAACTTGTGACCCTATCAGCTTTTTTAATACAGGGACTAGCAAGGCAATTGAGAACATACAATCTTGTTTACAAAAAGAAGAGATTTAGGCCTTGTTCCTACACAGGGACACTTACAGTTTCATCAGCCATTTCGGTGAGCATTTGGGTCAGAAGGATTGGAATCAAAATGGCTCCAAAGTGAGATTCCAAAGAAAATATGGAAGGTTCACCCAAGGGAGAACTGAAATGCAAAGAGGGACTTCAGGGTTTCTCTCAAGACAAAGCAATGAGAGCATCTTCTGAGGTGGCTTCTCTACATTTCCTGTGACCTGCAACTAGTGCGCAATTCTTCTGAGAGCTGGTCTTGTGGTAGCAAACATTAATTGTCCCCTTTGATAAGCAGGAGCTGCCTTGGTTTGTATTTGGATGGGAGACCAATGTGGGAGCACTGTAAGACAGGGAGGCTATTCACACGATTGTAGAAAATCAGGCTAGCAGAGGCTAGCCCAATTTTCTACAATCGTGAGAACCACCGGGCTTGGCTGAGAGCCTGGCGGTTCTTGAGCGAGTAACCCGCTCAAGTAGCCCACCACTTAAACCGAGTTTGCAGAGCAAGCCTTCCACAAACCCGGTTTTGGGGATCGTGAGTAGCTGCGGTGTGGTATCATGAGTAGATCCCCCAGCAGGAGGCTGAAAAGCAGCCTTCCAGCTCAGGTGGGCCTCTCCAGGATGCCCTGTGTGCTCACACTGGGCATATTGGAGCTTCCAGGGGCCAAGTGGCCCCCGAACTCCCCAGTCGTGAGACCCGGCTCAGGGTTTCTTAACTGCAGGGTTTCTTAACCTTGGCCCCCCAGATGTTGTTGGACTACCACTCCCAGAATAGACAAAGGCATGTCTAGGGATTCTGGGAGTTGTAGTCAGACAACATCTGGGGGCCCAAGGTTAAGAAACCCTGCAGTAAGAGATTCCCCTTAGTGGGTGTTGGGTACAGCTCCGTAGTAGAGCATCTGCTTGCCTGCAGAAGGTCCCAGGTTCATTCCCTGGAATCTCCAGTTAGGATTCTGTGTTAAACCCTGGAGAACCTGTCAGAGTAGACAATGCTGAGCTAGATGGACCAGTGCTTGGGCTTGGTAGAAGGCACTTTACTCCCACGTTCCTATCTTCCAAGTCCATAAAAACCATTTGCTTCTCGGCATTTTGGCTAAGATCAAGTGTCATGTACTTCATACCTATCTTAGCTCACTTACACTGGTTGCTGGTATGTTTCCAAGTACGTTTCCATAGAAATGTTGCCAGTATGTTTCCATAGAAATGCATGGATTTTCTGAATGGCCATTGGTTCATTCCAATGGCCCTTTGGAAGGAACCAGGGCTTTTGAGTGGGCATTCCCTGTCATTCATTTTAGAACATTCCCTAGAGCATCTGCTTTATATGCAGAAGGCTTGAAGTTCGCTCCCTGGCAGCATCTCCAAGACTGGACTGAGAAAGACTCCTGCCTGCAACCTTGGAGAAGCCACTGCCAGTCTGGGTAGACAATACTGGACTAGACGGACCAAGGGTCTGATTTGGTATATGGCAGCTCCCTAAGTGCATCCTATGCTCCCTATGCTCCCTATGGCAGCTCCCTATGTGCACCACATTTAGAGACTGGGAGAATAATATAAACTCTCTCGGTACTGAATAAAATTGTATAAAACCTTAAATGAAGCTCGAAGAATGAAAGGTCCTGCAAAGTTTCACTTGTCTTGATCCAAACTCTCCTTTGCCTTGTGGAAATTCCTCACGTCCCACCTGCAGAGTGAAATCCTGGTCCACCTCAGCGTTTTCCTTTAGGTGGAATTTAGGGGCAACTTCAACTTTGCAGGGTTCTTTGGAAGACTACAACACTCCTTGAACACCGTAAGAGTGGGATGCATCTTTGCACCACAGGAAATGATGCCACAATCATGCATCTTTGCACCACAGGATGCATCTTTGCACCACAGGAAATGATGCCACAATCATTCTGCTTCCGAATCTCCGAAAAACCCAGCAGCCTCCAGCTTTTAGGTAAATTACACAGAGTTGGGACCCCATTTCCAAACCACAAATGAGCATTTAAACAGATACCTGCAGAAAATTGGAGAGGGGGGGAAATAGCTTTTTAGGCTGGTAATATCTATAGAAAAATGAAGGAATTCGGTGGGAGAGGAGGGGGGGGAACTAAGTCTAGATAATTGATGACTTTGCTGAGCACGCAAAATGAAATTCAAGTAGATGAAAAGAAAATGATACCATTATGTATTGCAGGATACTATTTCACAGATGGTAACTTTTTTATAATTAAATGTTATGATGAAGTATTGAACAGCTGAGATAGCATGTTTAATTTATACAAAACGTGTTCGCTCAAATTTGAGATGAGCGGCTCCTGAGGCCCCATGCAAGAGACCTTCTTCATAAGAACATAGGAAGCTGCCTTTTACTGAGTGAAGGCCTTGGTCCATTTAGTTCCGGATCACCTACACTGACTGGCAGCAGCTCTCCAAGGTTTTAGACAGGAGTCTTTCCCAGGCCTGCCTGAAAATGGTGGCATCACCGCCAGGTTCTCGGAGCTTCCTTCAAAGTTCCTTGGCTATTTTGCCCATGGTTTCCTACAGAAACTTGAGCCAAAGGTCAAATGTCTACAAGGCAGGAAGCTTGGTAGGAAGCTTCCTTTGTTTGGCACGCATAAGCTCCCAATTTAGAGAGTTCTCAGATCGCAGAGTTGGGAAAGACAGCTGCTGCCGTTCAGAGCAGGTTATACTGGGACAGAAGGACTCGGCCTTGCCCACGTAGTCCCAGCTCCGTCTGGAGTTGCTGCCAGGGATTGAACCAGTTGCCACAATTGTGCGAGGGCATGCAATGCACCAGGGACGCCGACAGGGTGCTGCCATACTTGTCACCTCCCTGACTTCCTTAGTGTGCTCACTCCCACCTTCACGGCCCATTGCCGCCGCCATGCTGCTGCCAGTCTGTGCTTGCCCCAGTTCCACCCTGGCATGGCCCCAATCCCACGTATTCCGTTTCAGTTTTTCCCTCAGCCACTGGTATTCAGTGTTAGATTGCTTCTGAAAACGGAGGTTCCGCTTAGCCATTATGACCGACAGAAATTGTTACTACTGTGTAAGTATCCTGGCATCCCTCTTTGGCTCCTGTGCTCACTCTCCGTGGTATACATTTTATCTGAGTTTCTTTTCTCGCAGTTTTAAATAACATCCAAGCTTCCTGAAGGGAGCTGACCTTCCTGTCTCTGCCCTTCAGTTTCCTTTTCACGAATGCCTTCATTTTGGGTAAATTCCCTCTTCTGAAGTTAAATGTGACTGTACTGGACTTCCTTGGCAATTTGCCACTCATATATGTTGAACTCGATTGGGGGGGGGGACTCTGTCCCACCCACCCCCACCCCCTGTGGTTCCTCAACAATTTCATCTCGACCAGATCTTGGGCACGGCTTGGTATTCAATCAAGGGTTGCCTCGCCTCTTGTCACTCCGTGACTAAGTGTTCTAAAGGCACAATAGCTTATCTTCTCTCAAAATCTTGTCTCTTTGTCACGACCAGAAAGTGTTTTTTTCCAGTCAATGAGAAGATAATTGAAGTCACCCATTATCAACATTTTCCCTGTTGGCTGTCTCCCTGGGTTTCTTTCTCAAGATCATCCTCAGAGCTTTGCTGACAGAGTTTACAGTATGTCTCAGAATCGACATCGAACCTGGCTTCTTTCTCTCTGGAAACTAATACCAAAGAGAGAGATTACAATGGATGGAGGAGGTCGCTTTGGAATAGCAAGGTGAGTGACCATCTATTTGTGAATTTCCCTTCCAACCACAGCCAATTCTGCTAGGTACACAGAAAAGGAGGACAATGCTATGGAACAACAATATGTCATTGCACTGTCCAAACACCTTGAAATTACCTCGCTTTTCCAGAGTCTATCATGTGCAAACCTGGGATGGTATTATAAATTATGAAGTGTTTGCTATTTCCTTTCTGTTTGACTGGAGACTGATTTCCTTCCAAAACACACAGAAGGTTAACAACCCCTGAAGAGAGTTAGTTTTATCAGATAGGGTTTGTTTTTTCCCCCATGACTAAATGCCAACATGTTTAGATATGGACTGCAGAGGGAATTAAGTCAAACAGATTAGCTAGATACACAAATGGCAGCTTCCTTCCTAGTGGGGTGCAGTGAAAGATTTTGTCAGATCGACTTTAATAAAGTTTCCAGTCAAGTGGGCGTTCTCACATCCACGCCCCAAGGATTATATCAGCCAGCTTTACTGCCGACTGGAAAATCCTCAGATATATTTTTAGTAAAACTGAAAATGGGAGCATAAAGGGAGTCCTGTAACACAGGGGTTCTCAAACTTGGGTTCCCCAGATATTGTTGGACTACAAATCCCATCACCCCCTGCCAACGACATCTTCTTTGAGAACTTGGGCTATATCAGATCAGGAAGTCCTGGTTCCAGCAGTGGCTGCTCAGAAGACTCCAAGCTGGGCATGAAAGAAATATCCTCCCCCTGTTCTTGGTTTCCAGCACCTCTATTCAGATGTATACACAGCCTCTGAACATGGACATTGTTATCATGGACAATAGCCATGGAAACAGAAAGACATATCTATGGAAAGAGATTGTCCTGTTATATACGATTCCTGCTGGATGAGACCCAAGACTCATCTAGTCCAGCATCCTGTTCCCCACAGTGGCCCACCAGATGCCTCTGGGGAGCCCACAGGCGAGAGATGAAGGCGTGCTCCCTCTCCTGCTGCTGCTCCCCTGCAACTGGTATCTGAAGGCATCCTGCCTCTGAGCCTGGAGGTAGCCTATAGCCATCAGGACTAGTAGCTATAGACCTCCATGAATTTGTCTAAACCCTACTTAAAGCCATCCAAGTTGGGGGCCATTACCACATCCCCTGGCAGAGAATGTGAAAAAGTACTTCCTTTTGCTGGTTCACGGGCAGTTTCATGGGACAACCCCTTTTCTAGTGTTGTGAGAGAGATCAGCCCCTCTTCCCATCTCATGGAGGACAGGAGTAGGGTTGTGCACAAAACCAGATTGCCCGGTTCGGTTTGAGTCCGAACTGGACTTGAACTAGACTGGGCATGTTTGGTTTTGTGCACCCCTGAAGACCGCCTGAACCAGGCTATTTGCTATTAAATGGAGGTCAGTAGGGGGAGGGGGAATCTCTGTAGACCACCCCCCCAGTGGCTGTGGAGAAGCCCCCAAAGCAAGGGGTAGTGATTTTTATTACTTCTTAAAATGTTTAAATTAAATTTGAACTGGTGGTTGTTCGGTCTGAGATTGGGGGCCAGTTTGGTGGTGGCTCAGTTCTGAGCCACTGAACTGGCCATGTTCGATGTCGAACGGGTTCGAATTTGAAGCTGTTCACACACTCCTAGACAGGAGTACTTGGAAAAGAGCCTATAATCACAACCACAGCATCCAGGAAGGCATTGAAGCTGGAGTCTTCCACAAACAAGGTATTGTTCTGTTACTGACCCCCATTTGGGAGGGGTATCATCCCCCCCCCCGCAATTCAGGTTCCAAAGGTTGGTTGGTTGAAATCTGGTGTTTCTCTAGGAAAATGTTAGCATTCAGTGTATGGTTCATGATGTGCGACTGGAAACAGTGAGGTGTGTCCACTCCATTCATCCTCACCTTTGGTGGAGGGCCTTTCATTTCAGTCAACAATGCAGATATTGGTTCTCACCTACAAAACCCTTCAGAGTTCATCATCTGTACATCTCCGGGATCACTTCCCTCAGTCTGTGAGGGTCCGGTCCGGTTATGCACATATTAGAGACAGGCCAAGTCTGGCTCTAGTCCAAACCAGTTCAGGTTGTGGAGGAGAGATGGCCTTGTGGCAGCAAGCATGAATTGTCTCATTTGCTAAGCAGGGTCCACCCTGATTTGCATTTGAATGGGAGACTACATGTGTGAACACTGTAAGATATTCCCTGAGGGGTTGAGGTTACTTTGGGATGAGATGGCACCATCTTCAATTATGACTGAGAGAGACTCCTGCCTGCAACCTTGGAGAAGCTGCTGCCAGTCTGTGTGGACAATACTGAGCTAGACAGACCAAAGGTCTGACTCAGTAGCAGGCAGTTTCTTGTGTTCTTATGTGTGAACAAGACCTACAGGCAGGAGGCACTAGAAATGATTCTGTGCCATTGGGTGGGGGTGGCAGCGGCTCTAGTAGCAGTTTTCCTGTCTCTGCCCAAACTGAATAGCTCTCAGCAGTATCCATTCACAGCTTGGCATCCCCAGGGAGAGATATAGACAGCAAATTCCATTTCATTCAAAGCCCACGGGAGAGGAAGTCCTATTTCTTCCCGCCTGCCAATGCAAGCTCTGTTTAAAAACAAATTTACCTTTCTGCTTAGCCCGATACAGAAACATTTCCATTTGCAAACAAAAATGAATAATAACCACTTTGTGAATAATTCTGGAAAGATTTAGAATCAATAGAGAGGAGAAGTGTTCCTGCCAATAGTTCTCAGGAATGACAGAGGGAAGAGGCAGCCAGAAGTCCATTCAACTTTGAGATGGATGCTAAGTGGGTTTACTCAGAAGTAAGCTTGAGTGAGCTCCACAGAACTTAATGAGGGAGTAACTGTAGCCTTGTGAAAGCTGGGCAGTTCTTCTATTGCGCTGAAGTGAGGAGAGAGAGCTTGTTTCGAAGTAGCGAGCATTAGTGTCAGCATTAATATAAGTACTAGTACTAGTGTCTAATGTTAGAGTATAGCATAGCATAGCATAGTATAGATGCTTGAAAAAGTATTGACACTTTTGAACTTTGGTGCTGGAGAAGACCTTTGAGGAGACCATGGACAGCCAGGGAAACAAACCAATGGATCATAGAACAAATCAATGCAGAATTTTCACTCAAGGCACAAATGACCAGGCTCAAACTATCATACTTCGGACACATTATGCGAAGACTCCTTGAGAAGTCCATAATGCTGGGGAAAGTGGAAGGCAAGAGGAAAAGAGGACGACCAGTAGCAAGATGGGTCGACTCGATGACGACAGCAATGAATGCACCACTGAGAGACCTAAAAGTCCAAGCTGAAGACAGATCACCCTGGAGAGAATCTATCTATGTGGTCACTAATAGTTGACATGGATTTGATGGCACTTGATCAATCACTATCAACATTATATTATATTATATTATATTATATTATATTATATTATATTATATATTTTATTATATCATATTGTGTTGCATCATGCTGTATCATATCGTATAGTATCATAGAAGTAGTTGATGTAATGCTCTTGAATCCATAATTCCTAAAATAGGAATGTTGCCCTATACCGAGTCAGGTCGATTAACATAGATAATGTTTACTCTTTATCTTAGCCAAAAGGCCAAGAACCGATATACAAATGATGCAAAATAAAAATTATGGCTGACACCCAAACCAATGAAACATTTATGGCCACATCTGGCACTAGCTAGTTGCACTAAGCCAGGCATTTACTTACATAGGAGCATAAAAAGCTGCCACCTAGCGAGTCAGACCTTTGGTCCATCTAGCTCAGGATTATCTACACTGACTGGCAGCGGCTCTCCAGGGTTAAAGGCAGCAGCTTCTCCCAGCCCCTCCTGGAGATGCTGTCAGGAATTGGACCTGCAACCTTCAGCATGTAAAGCAGGTGCTCTTTGATTCAACTATGGCCCCAAGCCAGATTGATCATCTTGGTGGCTGGCAGGAATACTATGCAGGTGCTTACCAGCATTTAAGCAGCACCTGCAAACAGCCACACTCTGCCCACAATCCCATGCGGGGCAGAGGTGCGGCATTGCCCTGGTCTCAGGAACAGGCCCCGGGAACGGGGCCTTTTCTGTTGATGCCCCTGGACTTTGGAATGTGCTCCCTGTTGAAATAAGACCCTCCCCATCTCTAGCAACTTTTTAAAAGGCACTGAAGGCACATTTATTCACCCAATCTTTTAATTAGATTCATAGTTTTAAATTATTTTAATACTGGGTTTTAAATGTTTTTAATCTTTTAAATCATTTCAGTTAATTGATTTAATACTTTTAATGATTTTAATTGTAAACCGCCCAGAGACGCAAGTTTTGGGCAGTATAGAAAAGTACTGTCTTTTCTAAATAAAAGAAATAAATAAATATTGGACTGCTTGGAGAGAGAGCGGGTAGAAAAGTTAAGTGGGTTTACATGAGTGGGAAAGTAAGATAGCAGAGCTCTCCTCTCCTCTTACCTTGGTTAAGATCAGGGTACAAATGCTGGGCTACCCGGGTTGGAGCAGCTTCGGTTTACCTAGGAGTAAGCGCCATTGAACTCATTGGGTCTACTTCTGAGGAAACACGCACAGGCTTGCCCTGCCAATCAGTTTCCGTCAGCTGGGTAATATCATTTTCTCTGTCGCTTTATGATTTCCCTGCTGCCATTTAATCTGTTTTCTTTCTACTGTTTTAATTTTGTTCTTGTAAAAGCCATCTCGAGGATGTCATCACGGAGGCAGGATAGAAATCTTCCCATAAATACAATGAAATGAAATGAAATGCTCACAGCCCCTACTGCAGTGCACACACAGCCCTGGCACCCACCCAGGCATCCACAGGCACAGAAAGGGAGAGCATGCCTGCTGGTGGAATAATCTGAAAGCAACCCTTCGCCATGCATTGCAAAAGAATTCGGAAACTCTGACCTCAAGAATGATGTAATTTCGAGTGTCAAGTATTACAGCACAGCGGTTGAATCAATCTTCCAGTAGATGGGTAACTTGGGGGAGGCCAGTTGGCAATCACGAGGAATCAGGTGCATAATGGTAATCCAGTTCTAAGAACACCACGGGCCACCCTGCTATTTCCCAGCTGGCCCACATAACCACCTAATGGCGCAGTGGGGAAATGCTTGACTAACAAGCAGAAAGTTGCCGGTTTGAATCCCCGCTGGTACATAAGAACAGAAGAACAGCCCTACTGGATCAGGCCCAAGGCCCATTTAGTCCAGCATCCTGTTTCCCACAGTAGCCCACCAGAAGCCTCTGGGGAGCCCACAGGCAGGAGTTGAGGGCATGCCCTCCCTCCTGCTGTTACTCCCCTGCAACTGGTACTCAAGAGGCATCCTGCCTTTGAGGCTGGAGGTGGCCTGTAGCCCTCCGACCAGTATCCATTGATAGACCTCTCCTCCATGAAGTTATCTATTCCCCTCTTAAAGCCATCCAGGTATAAGCTATAAAAGGAGTCTTTTTAAAAAATAGAGGGCAGCTATGGCACAGCAGGAAAGGGGGCGTAATGCTCACTTGTGGAACACAGGCCCCTTCTGACCTTCTGTGGGGAATTGGATGGACAAGGGGTGCAAAGCCACAGGAATCAAGTGGCCACCCTTGGTAGAAGCCACCGTACAAGGTTGCCGGCCCCAAGTGGCCCTGACACGAAAGGTCCAACCACACCTGGCTGCTGCTGGAGAACAGTGAGACGGTGCCGGGAAGCCATGTCATCTCACAAGAGCTCAGAGACATCTCACAAGATCTCGGGCAAGTCTCACAAGATTTCAGCCAAAGTTCTCAGCCAAAGCCGGGTGTCAGGAACTATAACCCCTGCTAACTTATCAAAGAGGCACCTTTTAACGTGGTGGTTCTATTTATTGGGCAGGGGGAGAGTAACTGGCCCTATCCACCCCCAGCACAGGACCTCCAGTGACTGTTGCTGGTGTCTATCTTGTGTTTCTTTTTAGATTGTGAGCCCTTTGGGGACAAGGATCCATCTTATTTATTTATTATTTCTCTGTGTAAACCGCACTGAGCCATTTTTGGAACGGCGGTATAGAAATTGAATTATTATTATTATTATTATTATTATTATTATTATTATTATTATTAACATCACCAAGACCTGGCAATGGCTTAAGAATGGCAACTTGAAGAAAGAAACAGAGGGTTTAATACTGGCTGCACAAGAACATGCACTAAGAACAAATGCAAAAAGAGCAAAAGTAGAAAAGTCAACAAAAACAGCAAGTGCCACCTTTGTAAAGAAGCAGATGAAACAGTGGACCACCTAATCAGCTGTTGTAAAAAGATCGCACAGACTGACTACAAACAAAGGCATGACAAAGTAGCAGGGATGATACACTGGAACATCTGCAAAAAATACAAGCTACCTGTAGCCAAAGACTGGTGGGACCATCAAATTGAAAAAGTTGTAGAAAATGAAGATGCAAAAATATTATGGGACTTCCGACTACAAACAGGCAAACATCTGCCACACAATACACCAGATATCACTGTAGTCGAGAAGAAAGAAAAACAAGTCAAAATAATCGACATAGCAATACCAGGGGATAGCAGAATAGAAGAAAAAGAAATAGAAAAAATCACCAAATACAAAGATCTACAAATCGAGATTGCAAGGCTGTGGCAGAAGAAGACCCAAACAATCCCAGTAGTAATTGGCACCCTAGGTGCAATTTCAAAACATCTTGAAGAGCATCTCGACACAATAGGGGCCACAGATATCACCATCAACCAATTACAAAAGCAAATTTACCGGGAACAGCCTATATTTTGCGACGCTATCTAGAATAATAACAATATTGATAATAACATTCTGGCATCCCAGGTCCTTGGGAAGGACTCGATGTCTGGATAAAACAAACCAGTCAATAACACTTGTCTGACTGTGTAAACAAGAAATAATAATAAATAAAAGTCGGCACACTAATTATGATGGGCCAGTTCCTGAGGTGAGCTCGTGCTGGCAAGAGCCCGGTGACTCAGGCTAATGCCCAGGAGAGCATCCTTTCTTGGAGGGTTTTGCAAGCGGAACAAGCCCTCTCTGAGTGCCCCCCTCTCTGAGCTACTCTGAGGGCTAGCTGAGATATCCAGGACCCCACTGAATCATATATAGACGCAATCCGAAGAATGAGCATGCCACCTTTCATTGCCACTGCCAGGGATGCTTGAGGTCAGAGATATCACCATTATAAACAGGGAGGAAGTGAGTGAGATTTAGGAGTTGTTTGTTACCTTTTAACCAGAGCCTTGGACCGGGTGGGGGGGACACCAGCCATGTTCCTGGAACAAATGCCGCTTGTTTGATTCCCACTTTTAATTGCACACCCGCCTCCATCTGCTAAGACCCTCTAAATCTTCCTTTTCCCCTCCAGCCTTCCTAATTGGATGCCTTGACGTGCTCCGTCGAGCATTGTTAAAGAGCAGGGCTGCGCTGGGCTCATTATCAGCGTTTACCTGTGTCAGCTCTTTGCTCAGAGCCCACCCCCCATCAATGTAACATTTTCAGACTTTGCAAATGGAAGTCAGCAGAAGTGGAGAAGTGCTCCCGGGAGAGGGGCTGGAAATTCATAGGTAAGCAAAGATGCCTCAGAGAGAGAGAGAGAGAGAGAGAGAGAGAGAGAGAGAGAGAGAGAGTGTTTTGTGTGAGTGCAGCAATGAAACATGAGGTCCCTCCTGAGCGCACGGTCCAGATCAAAGTCTCTCCTTTCTGCTCCGCAAACAGCACTTGTTTGGAGAGTTGGTTTCATGCTGAGAGAAGCACTGTCAATGGAAACCAGCCGGCTTTGTAGGAACTTGGTCCCGTCACCCATGTCCCCTGTAAGAGGGCATCACAGATGTTGTTGACTACAACTCAGGGGCCCTGGGAAATGTAATGTTCCTGTGGCACCCAACATCCCAAATTGCATTTCAAAGGGCCCCTGGTGCCTGGGAAATGATTTCTGTAATGATCTGGTTTAGGATATGGATTTATTATTCTCGTAAAGCAACAGATCCATATTTCATCCCAAGCTGCAATGGCTTTGGCTGGGTATTATGGGAGTTGTCGTCAACAATATCTGGGAATCCCTCTGACAGGGAACGCGTCGAGTAACCCTGTTCTTTGCTAACACAATTCCTCCTCTGTGCAGGCTCCCATTATTTTGCATAACTTTGCATAACCTACCAATTTTGCTCTGATGATGATGATAATGATAATAAAGACAACCCTTGTGTACAGATATTACTGAACTTTGTAATGGTTCAGGAAATGGATTCAGGATTCTCATAAAGCCACAGGCCTTGATTCCAAATGAGGTGTTCTTCCTCACTTCTCCAGTTCAGATTGTATCTCAGCATGAGAAGAGCTCCTCTGTCTCACTCCCAGACACTCACCTGTGACACCTGCTGGGACACCTTTCTCAACCTTCCCTCCCTGGCACTGGAGATATTCATAGATGTTCCTGTTTCCTCAAGCTTTTAACTGGAATTAATTTTAAACTGTTTAATTTGTTTTTTAAAATATTTATGAGATTGTTTTTACTGTATTTTGTGAAATATTAACTGTTTTTACTCCATTTTATACTGTGTTTAAATTTTGTACACCACCTAGAAATGTACATATCAGGCAGTATAAAAATATGATCAACAACAACAAAAAATAAATTTATATTCTGCTTTTCAACAAATGTTTCCAAAGTGGTTTACATAGAGAAACAACAAACAAACAAACAAATAAGATGGATCCCTGTCCTCAAATGGCTCACAATCTTAAAAGAGACGTAAGATAGACACCAGCAACAGTCACTGGAAGTACTGTGCTGGGGGTGGATAGGGTCATTTACTCTCTCCCTGCTAAATTAAGAGAATCACCACATTAAAAAGGTGTCTCTTTGCCCAGTTAGCAAGGGCAATACATACATACATACATACATACATACATACATACATACATACTGCAGCATTGATGGGTTATGTGATAGGGAAAGAGACTCCCTTCCTTGCTGCTGCTGTTGCTGTCACAGCAGCCAAGTGATCTGTGGAATTCACTGCCACAAGATACAGTTACAGCTACTAACTTGGATGGCTTTATAAGGAATTTAGGCAGATTCATGGAGAACAAGTCTGTCATTGCTTATTAGTCATGATGTTTATGTGTTACTACCAGGTACAAGGGAGTAATCATGGGGAAGGGAGCATATCTTCATCTGTTGCTTGTGGCCTTCCCAGGGCCATCCAGTTCGCCATTGTGGGAAACAGGATGCAGGATAGAGAGGCCTTGGCCTAATCCAGCAGGGCTCTTAAATGATAAGGCATACAGGAAATACTTAAGCTTCTTTCCTGATTCCATCAGCTGTCAAGAGACAAAAACAAACCTTTTGAAAACACAACTTTCAAAGATAACCGAGAATCAACTGAAGCGTGTTGTTGATATCTTAATACAGCTCAAGAAAGTCGCAGCTTTCTGTGAATGAATTCCAAAGAAAGCAACAGAGCAGGAAGATTGTGTGTGTGTGTGTGTGTGTGTGTGTGTGTGTGTGTGTGTGTGTGTGTGAACAGATCTGCAAAAGCAGTGTGGTGAATTCCAGGAGAAAAAGTTGTGTTGGGAGACGGCATCTCAGCAAACCAAGATGGAGAAGCCTCCAATAATATACAGTCCAGCCTACAACAGAGGCTTTGGAAGCCATAATTAAACCTGAGAAGAGACAGAATGAAACCGGAATTCAACAGCTGCAGAATGAAATCTTGAGGTTTCTTGAAGACATTATATGCCAGCTAGTCTCAGAGGCGCGAAGACAAGTGGCTGGGTGCTCCTTGCTGTGAACATAATACAGAGATGGAAGAATTGCAACATAACATTTGAGACCTCTTGAGTAAAAGACGTGGCAAGATGAAGTCGGAGAAATCTCTCCGGCATCACAAAAGCCTTGCCGATGGAATCGTATGCATAGAAACGGCTCCTCTAAAGTAATGGGCAGAACCCAGGGAGGCAGACAGTTGTCTGGGGGAAAGCAGAAAATGAACTTGAAAATACTTGAGAGGGGAAACCAAATTTCTCTTTGGAAATACAACAATGAGAAGCAGTATTTGTCTCGGGCCGAGATAGAAGGCAAGGAGTGATAGCCGCTGGCCAGAAAGTTGGAATTTGCCGCCTACAGAGGCTGGCAGGAGCACCGATGCTGCCTGAGGCAAGGACCATCCTGCCCTCCCTCCCATGATTTGTATCTAGGCGTACCTAGGGAAAATAGCGCCTAGGGCAAGCACTGAAATTGTGCCTCCTGTCCAAACATCTGACACCCATCTTTCAGATAACGTTACCATAACATCCGCTCAAAAATACAAGTCAAGCTCGTTAATCTTTTAATATTTCAAAAACTATTTAGCAGTGGATGTAGCCAGACCAAAAAATGCTCGAAAATGACACATTTCAGTAAGCTGGGGCTCATAAAATACCCAAACACTATGTGGAGGTGTACTTGGAAAACTAAACAGAAGTGCCTGTCTAATTCTCTACTGTGCATTGTGGCATCACTCTTACATAAGTTTTAAAAATAAATGGAGAATTCAACTTTTCCCAGATACTAGGGCCTTGCAGAGGCCATTTGAGCATGCGTGGCGGCCATTTTGTTTTCAGTGGCCATTTTTTTTAAAAAAAATCATTTGAAAAAATGGCACCCCTCTTCAAGTGGTGCCTGGGGCACGTGCCCTGCCTGCCCTACCGTAGATATGCCCCTGCCTATTGCTAAGCAGGGTATGGGCCAGCTACAGTTCAATTGGGACCTCTGCACATGCACTGAAGCAATTTTTGTGTCCACCACGCACACAGGCCATTCGCGTCACCACACAAATGGTACATGTACAGAGGTCACAAAAAATGCACAGAGAACCGAACCGGGCTGCAGCCAGCCCAGGCTGTCATTTGGGAGTTGGAGGGGGGGGTGGAAGAGTCCCCACTGCCCCCAGTCCCCAGCACCTGTATTTTACTCTACATATTTTACTTTGTTTTACTTTACCTCACATTTACTCTAGGGAAAGGGAATGCACTTTGCTGATAAAGAGGGATCCTCGCCAGATTCCCCTTTACAAATGTAGCCCCGAGCCGGCCCCTAAAGTTGGTCCTTCAAACCAGGGGTCAGTCCAGTTCTACTTTGGACTGCCCAAAATGGGCCAGCTCGATGTCGAAAACCTTTTAAAGTTCAGGATAGCATTTACTAGGACCCGTACGAATGTGCTGCCCTCAGCCCTTTTTGAAAAAAGATTGGATAAGGGATTGCCAGATTCTGGCTTATGCCCTTGTGGTGCAGGCCTCCCTGAAACGGTTTCGCCTGTGTTGTTATATTGCTCTCTTTACTGTGATACCAGGAAAGGACTTATATCCCCTTTGTTAGAGCCATTTCCATGAATTGCAGACCCCTTTTATTTGAACTTCTGCCTTGAGGGCCAAAATAATGAGGTCACTAAAGTGGTGGCGAAATTCTTTTGTGTTGCTATTAGATTAATATCTTGTTTAAGGTCTAATTTATAGGAGCGTACTGTTTTATTATGTTTACTACTAGACGACCCCGTACAGAGTATCTGTGTGCTCTTTGGGGCTGGTGGTTACCTCTTCCCCCCCACCTTCTGCCCCAGTCTCCACTTCCAGGCCCAGCCACCTCTCCTCCCCACTGCCACTTCTGCCCCCCACTCTTCCCCCCCCCCGGGCCTTGCCTCCACGGCTGGGCTGGGCCCGCCGCTGCCATGGCGACCAATCCTCTTGGGTGCACCTCAGCCAATCAGGCAAGTCGGCCAATCAGCTGGGCACTGGGACGCACATTCCAAGGCACACCCAGGAGAATTCATATAATAGATAATATAATTGTCCAATGCTTTTTTATGTCTTTTGTATGGCCTATGGCTGTAATAAAATTGATTGATTGCACCACACACTGAGCATGGTGCATTGGAGGATTCCTCCAGGGGATGGGTGCTCTAGGCATCCATCTCTGTGATCGCATGGGCTGCAAACAGCCTGTGCAGTCACATGACTATGGAGCCTGGATGAAGGGTGAGAGCTGGGCTAAAATGCTGGGCTCGGCGGTGCTGCCCAACTGGATCAGGCCCAATCCCAGCGGTTCTCACACACAGCCTTACCCAGGCTGGGTTTTCCTAGCCTGGGATAGGCTCCGCTTAAGAACAGCCTCATAGTCTTGTATAATGTTTCTTCCTCTGAAATCAATGTTTTTTTTAAAAAAACAATAAAAATTAAAAATAAAAATCAAGAGCTTACCATTAACTGTTAATTCTTTTGACAAGCATCTCAGAATTTTTGACCAGGGAGACTGGCAGTGCAAGCCATCACAATCAATGAAATGTTTACCACACTTTGAAGCAATAATATTTGAAGTAGTACGACCACATTTAATGTGTCTTAGAAAGGCGGTTTCTGGGGGAGACGGCATCGAACTCACAGAAAGAATGGCCGACATGAGCCCTGGGGCCATATTTTAAAATCCACAGCATTCCATCATTCAGATGAAGCGGGCAGATCATATTCCCTGTTTTTTCAAGGAGCGGAAGCAACACATATATTTCTATAAAGCCTCTGGATACTACCAAATCTTTTAACATTTTTTCCCCATTATGCTCTTCAATGATGTGGAGATTTTTCTCCCACTAGAAGTTTAAATCATCCTTGTGCTATAAATGCAAAACAACCTAGGCAATTGTTTTTCAGCTCTGCTTTCAATGCATTATGACACCAATAACTCAGAACGCAGAGAAATTTCCTTCTCCGTAAATTCACTTTACTGGCTATCGCTTGTTCTATCCCTGTGCACAGTAAGCAGATTTCTACTAGTGAACAGAAGCACAAACCCACCCACCCCACCCTCACTTCTTAAGACATTTTGTTCTCTGCAAGCCAAGGATGGTCTCTTTCAGGATGGATGGATAGTGGAGCGAAGAGGAAGAATTTACCCATGGTCTTCCATCTAGCAGGGAGGAGAGCTGGTCTTGTGGTAGCAAGCCTGAATTGTCCCCTTTGCTAAGCAGGGTCCACCCGCTCTGGGAAGAGCATCTAGGTTCCAAGTTCCTTCTCTGGCATCTCCAAAGTAGGGCTGAGAGAGATGCCTGCCTGCAACCTTTGGATAAGCCGCTGCCAGTCTGGGTAGACAATACTCAGCTAGATGGATCTAGGGTCTGACTCAGTATATGGCAGCTTCCTATGTTCCTATGAGAGTTCTACTCTACGAACAACTGGGGACCCCAGGTTGAGAATCCCCTGGTCTAGTAGAAGTTCCCAACTCCAACCACAGGGGCAGCAGTGGGTTTGGAAAACATCTGACTCCTTCCCAGCTTCTCAGGATCCTTCTTGAAACGTGTGGCCCAGACCAAAAGACAGTCGCTCCTGAGTCTTTACTCAGCTGCTCCTATGCTGAGTAACATGAAGGATCCTCACTATGTCTTGTGCTTAGAAATCAGTCCGTTGATAGGAACAAAGGAAGCTGACCCTTGGACCATCTCGGTCAATAATGTCTACTCTGATTGGCAGCGGCTCTCCAAGGTTTCAGGCAAGATTCTCTCCCAGCTCCCTGGAGATGCTGCCAGGGAGTGAACCTGGGACCTCCTCCATGTAAGCACGCTGATGCTCTTCCTATGTTAAGGCCCCTGTCTCTTCAGGGGAGTATCTTACAGCGCTTACATGTAGTCTCCCATTCAAACATGACGCAGGGCAGACCTGGCTTAGCCAAGGGGACAATTCATGCTGGCTACCACAAGATCAGGACTTCAGTTCTACACTTTGTCTAGATCTAGCCTAGCAAAGGAAAATGGACACGGTGAAGCTTTGAAAGGGTGATTACATTTCACAACGTCCTGTAATAATATGATAATAATACCCTACACTTCTGTCGGTCTGCTTGTCCTTGTCTTGAACCACTTTGCCCGCATGAATAAGAAAAATAATTAGAAGACTGAAAGGAAATGTCAGCGTATTGTCTACGCCGAATGGCAATGGCTCTCCACATTTTCAGGCAGGAATCTCTCCCAACCCTACCTGGAGATGCTGATGGGAGGGAACTTGGAACCTTCCGCATGCAAGCAGGCAGGTTCGCTTCCCGGAGTGGCCCCATCCCCTAAGGAGACTATCTTCCAGTGCTCACAGGTAGTCTCCCATCCAAATGCAAACCAAGGCAGATGTTGCTTTAAAGCGGGGACAAATCATACCACAAGACCAGCTCCTCTGCATCCTGCATCTCTTCTGCATCCTGGTGACATTTGCAGAAGAGAATGGGAAGGCAGGGGCACTCTTTGCAAGTGAAATAAGATAAGAGGGTGGAGTGTTGCTTAAAAGTGTGTGGGGTGGGGATGGCGGCTCTGGATCTTCCAGACAGCTCATGAGCAGGGAATTGAAGCAAGGAATCATTAGAAGCCAGCCTCTCACAGTGTGAGAATATCCTCCAGTGACTCATGCGCAAGGCCTACAGGCTGCAGTCCCTGGTGTGAAGCAGGAAACCTCATTAATGGAGCCTTTATCCAGATCTCAGTCCTTGCGGGCTCTACCTATGAAACAAGAAACACAATTTCAACTCCCCATAAGGGTTTGGCTGGCAAAGGGAGTGGACAACCCAAGGTTCTCATTTGCTCTGTATTTTGGTCACTGCCCACACAGAACAGCCATGGCCCACTTAGCTGACTCACCTGCAGTACTACAGTGGGACATTATCACTGTTGATCTGGAAAAGAGTCAAAGGGTGAGCAGGGTTTGTGCATCCCCGGTAAAGTTTGACTTTGCACACACACCCTCACCTCTCTGCAACTAGCTTTAACTGCAGGTGCACACGATACTTTTTTGCCAAGTCAAATGACCAGTTCCCACAGATGACCAGCAAATAACTAACTCGTGCTGGTTTGAGGATGCAGTGGGAGAGAGTCTCTAGCCTATTCTGGGGGCAAAATTCAAACCCTTCAGAGAGGAAAAAATGCTGAAATTCGGTCAGAGTCCATTTCATTTTTGGAAATGAAAGCTGAGGGAGGAGATTCATCCAAGAGAGGGAGCACAGCTTATGAGATTAGCTGTTTCTTGGGGGATGAGGTGCAAACAAAGAAGACTGCATTTTGGTGTGCAGAATGTCCCTTTGGGGAGCGGAGTGAAGTATTGCAGTGCTATATTCTGGCCCTGTGTATACATTCCCACCAAAAAAATGGGCACCGTAGGCAACCGCCTAGCATTGCCTAGTAGATGGGCCACCCCTGAGGGCAAATCTAACAGCATCTTGCAGTGGCAACAGGAAGCACCAGGATGTGCGAAATGAAAATGGTGTGCCATACAATCTGCAGGGTTGTTTTATTTGGCTTTGCAAAGCCCTGAAGTGCAGAAATAAGAAAAAATAGTTGGCCTGTTCACACAATCGTCAAAATCAGGGTAGGAGGCAGACTACCCTGGCTTGCATGATTCTGTGAACTCATGAAAATCCCTCCACCAAGGTTTGTAAAGGCAGGGTACCCCCGGTTTTGTACCCTGATCTTAAACAAGGTAGGAGGAAAGGAGAGCTTTCCTACCTTGGTTTTCTGGTCATGTGGCTCCACTCACCTTTTCTAGTAGCAGCTGGTCTGGAAACAATAGGGAACTGTGTCTACAGGGGCTGCTGCCCACTCTGCAAAGTACACTCTATGGTCTTGTAGCTGGAGCCTCTTCAATAGGTCTGGGTCTACCTCCTGCTCCTTCATGGCCAGTCAGAGAGCAGCTGCTGATGTAATGTGGCTTTCCAGTGTCCTGGCAGTGCAAAGCATTCTGGGAAGGCCTTCAGAGAACTTTCTATGCTTCCAATTCTTGATTTCAGCAATGGATGCCTTGCCTGACTTATCTGTGTGTTTCCTGGGTTTGCTGGTCCAGGGTTAGGATCAGCAAACCAGGAAGGTTTGAGGTTCTCCTCATCTGTTATTGGGGTAGGAGTTCTCTAATCCTCCAACCCGCCTGCGTATTTATTTATTTGTTTGTTTGTTTGTTTGTGTGTTTGTTTAACATTTTTATACCGCCCAAAACTTACATCTCTGGGGGGTTTACAACAACAACAAAAGTTAAAACATTAGTTAAAACAGATAAATGACAACAAAGAAATTAAAACACTGGTTAAAATAAATGACAGCCAAAAGTGAAAACATTACAACCATTTAAAACCTTAAAACAATGTTTTAAAACAATGTAAAAACTATGGAGACGGTATTTAATTAAAAGCCTGGGTGAACAAACGTTTCTTTAAAGTTTTTTTTAAAAAATTGTCAGAGATGGGGAGGCTCTTATTTCAGCAGGGAGCGCATTCCAAAGCATCAGGACAGCAAAGGAGAAAGCCTGTTCCCAAGCAGCCACCAGACAAGCTGGTGGCAACTGCAGAGAGATCTCTCCTGATGATCTAAATAGGCGGAGGGGTTCATGACGAAGAAGACGTTCTCTTAAATACCCATGGTCATTTGAAAGTGACTAACTTGTCCTGCAGTGAGAAATTAGGGTAGGGTCCCACTGAAGGGTTCCACTGAAATGCCAAATTGCTACCTGGCATCTGAACTCAACAAAATGTCAATCCTGATTAGTCCCCTATTCACCAAGTGTGTTCTGTCCTGAAGCTTTCATCTCTTGACATTAGAGTTCCAGCAGGCTTCCCGTTTGAAATGAAAGTGCCGATATTCATGTCACAGCCTATGGGCTGAAATGAGCAGCAGCAAGCGACATTACAAAAGCAGGGCAGCCTTTGGGACATTTCAGATCCTTGGTGTCCCTCAGAAAATGGCTGGCTTGGAGGCATCACAGAATTATCAAGCTGGAGCTAAATTTGCAAACCAGTCGATCTATTTCCTCTGTGGGCTCATTCATTAACGCTACAAAGACCTGTCGTTCAGTAATGTGCATGGATCCATTCAGGTCCCTGCTAATTGCACAGGAGGAGATAAGGGCACTAAAGGGCAAACAGATGACGTTGTCAGAGGAGAGACTCATTCGGTGTCCTGACTGGCATGTTGCTGGGTTACTGTTTTGGCTCCTGTCTAGAAGTGTGCACAAAATGCATTTTGCATTCTGTTCTGAGCTTGGAACAGGACAGAAAATGTGCATAATGTTCTGTTGGAGCAACTGGTCAAGCCAGTTGTTTTGACAGAATGATCCCATTCCTTTGGAATATTCTGATCCATTCCAAGTGCCATTTTGGAATCCAAAATGACACTCTTCTGGCCTTTGTGCATGCATGGTGGCCAGAAGAGCCCCATTTTGGATTCCAAGATGGTACCCAGAACGGGTCGGGACATTCCACCACCATTCCAACCCATGCTCGAAACATTCCAAGCTCAAAACAGGCCTCCCTTTTTAAAAGCTATTCTGTTCTGAGCTCAGAACACTTGAAACAACCCATTTTTAGGCAGAACATTCCAACTGCTGAACATTCTGCACATTCCTACTCCTTTTTCACCCAAGAGTGCTACAGGATCCACGTGGGCAATTCCCAAAAGCCTTAGGAGGAGAACTGCCTCCATCCCTTGATTGCTCAGGGCTGCATAGCTGGACTTTTCAGGGCTAAGGCTTACTGGTACACAAAATCAGGGTAGGAGGCAGGCTACCCTGGTTTGTCTGATCGTGTGAACTCACAAAAAAATACCTTTAGGCCAGGTTGCACAAAGCAGGTTAACCCATGAGAAAATAAGAACAGCCCTGCTGGATCAGGTCCAAGGCCTATAGTCCAGCATCCTGTTTCCCACAGTAGCCCACCAGAGGCCTCTGGGAAGCCCACAGAAAAGAGCTGAGGGCATGCCCTCTCTCTTGCTGTTGCTCCCTTGCAACTGGTATTAAAAGACACCTTGCCTCTGAGGCTGTCGGTGGCCTATAGTCATCAGACTAGTAGCCCTGTCCTCCATGAATGTGTCCAGGCCCCTTTTAAAGCCATCCAAGCTAGTAGCCATCATCATATCCCATGGCAGAGAATTCCATAAATTAATTATACCTAGTTTTTGCACCCTGCTCTTAACTGAGGTAAGACCAAAAGAGAGCTCTCCTACCTTGATCTGGTCATGTGAACCCAATCACCTCTTCTACCCAGCCAACTGTACCCAGCAAGCCCTACTACACGTGGAAACTATAGAGAGCTGTTGCTAGAAGGGCTGCCATCCATGGTTGTGCCACTCTGCAAAGCATACTCTATGGTCCCAAAACTGGAGCAGCTTGAGCAGGCTTGGCTCTGCTGTCTGCTCCTTCATGACCGATCAAAGGGCAGTACCTGATATCATGGAAATTTCCAGTCTGCAGGCAGCGCAAAGCATGCTGAGAAGGCATGTTGGGCCTCAGAGGACTTCTCATGCTTGCCACACCCAGTTTCGATGGTTCCTGTTTCCTGGGTTTGCTGACCCAAACAAAGGTCCTGGTCATGTGCTACTAATGTGGTAGGATCTCTCCAACCAACCCCGCAAATTGTCATGTGAACTGCTTTACTGAGGTAATCTAGTCCACCTCCTGGCTTGATACAGGAAATCCAGAATTAGAGCTGCTATATGGCCCTCTAGCCTCTGCTTGAAGACCACCAGTGAGGGAGAACCCCCATCCTGGGAACTGGTTTTGTTACACACCATATGTGTACTAGCCCTAATATGTGTCTAAAATAGTAATGATCATAATTTATTTATTTATTAACTTAGAAACCCCGAAGACATCACAAAACTGAACATACCCAGTTCAGTTCGAGTCCAAACCAGATTCGAACTGAACTGGGCAAACCGGTTTTGTGTACACCCCTACTCCAGGTAGGACTGGGAAAGAACTTGGGGAGTTGTTGCCAGTCAGTACAGAAAATACTGAGCTAGATGGACCAAGGGTCTGACTCACTATAAGGCTGGTTCCTATTTTCCAAACCTGGAGCCTATCAGGAGCTTTCAGATACTTTCCCTTCAGCTAAAGACTCCAGAAGACATTTCCCTCACTCACTCACAATTTTGTCAATATTGTTTTCTCAGTGTTTGTAAGAAGCAAGAACAGTGATACCATCTGCGTTGTCATGTTTGGTAGGATAAACAAGCTATGTAAACAGTATATACACCTGCACTGTAAACAATGTATGTCAACAAGGAATACACCTGCACAAAAATCCATGCATCTAAGCATCGTGGCCCACAAAGGGTCTGCCTTTAAATAAAAGGAGAGCAAAATAAAAGCAATGCAGTCATGGGAGTTTATGCCTGCCCATGAAGAAGCCTGTATGATACTTTCCTGAATCGGGTTACCAAATATCCAAAGAGGCAAGTCATAATAATAGTGGGGACAAACTAGTCGGATATCTGCTGGAACTCTAACTATGCTAAGAGTGAGATGTCCATGTTCGGACAGGTCCACCTCAAACCCGGCCGCAAGGGGGGGTGTTTCTTGGGGTTCTTGGGGTTCAGCTTCAGAAAACAACCGAGGGGAGGGGGTTGCTCTTCACACTAGTCCTCCTCTGTGGTGTGTGGGGTTAGGGACATAGGAAGCTGCCATACTCTGAGTCAGACCATTGGTCTATCTAGCTCA
Organism: Hemicordylus capensis; assembly: GCF_027244095.1. Classification (NCBI taxonomy): domain Eukaryota; kingdom Metazoa; phylum Chordata; class Lepidosauria; order Squamata; family Cordylidae; genus Hemicordylus; species Hemicordylus capensis. Next base: position 3,773,050 of record NC_069671.1, on the reverse strand, counting down.
GTATTGTCTACCCAGAGTGGCAGCGGCTTCTACAAGGCTGCAGGCAGAAATTCCTCTCAGCCCTATCTTGGAGATGCTGCCAGGGAGGGAGCTTGGAACCTTCTGCTCTTCCCAGAGTGGCTCCATCCCCTGAGGGGAATCTCTTCCAGTGCTCACACTGTAAGTCTCCCATTCATCTGCAACCAGGGCAGACCCTGCTCAGCTAAGGGGACAAGTCATGCTTGCTAGGCACAACATGCGTGTGCTGGGGGCACGCACAGATGTTACTTCCGGCCGAGAACAGGGGAAGGGGAAGCAGGGAGGTACACTGCCGCCCCAAATGCTTTCCAAAAAACCAGTGCCAGTGGGGGAAGAGTGGTGTGGGGGGAGTTCACCCTCCCCCACCCTTAAAGAGCCACCCCCCCAGTGTCAAGCCACTGGTCCGCGGTTCCATGCACACCACTAGCGAGTGAGTGAGCGAGTGACAGGGAGGGGCTAAATAATTATTCGGGTCATAAACTTCCTGACCCCGCTTCCCCCCAGGTGCGGGGGGAAGGCTCAGCTGAGGGGAAGCAGAATTCACAGCCAGAATGAACCACCTGCTTTTTAGAAATAACCACCATTCCTCTACACCATTTGTAGATGGCGAAAAGGGGCATTTTGGGAATTGGTGTGTGTGTAAGGACGGTGTGGGAGGGGAGCGAGGGATGCTGATCAATGTGGCCATGTCTCCTCAGAGGATTAGACAGCGCCGAGGTGAATTCCCAGTGCCGCTGGCCACGATGTATGTGTAGATGTTCAAGGTTTTCTGCCTTGCCCTTCTCAGAGTCATCTCGCCAGCAGCTGCTAGAAACAGGAGGCTGGAGTTGAGACTCCTCAGCCTCATCCATCAAAGCTGGGACCAGGCTCTGGGGCACCCCCTCCCCATGTGGCTTGCCCCAAACCTCGACACGATGCTCCTGTTAGCTCTGTGCCCCTTCTCCTTGCGAGAGTCCTAAATAGGCCACATGATCTGCCATTGCTATGGAGACAAATGGGATGCCACAAAAAGGATTATGGTTATGATCCAGGCAAGAGACAGCCGAAACAGATGGGCTCTTAATAGCCATGCAAATGTTCTCGGTAATAAAAAGAAATGCTGAGAGTTGGTGGTGTGGGAAGGGGCCCAGATATATGGCCATGCAGCCAGCCACCACTTCCAGAGTATTCGGGTTATCACTTACGCTATCCCACCAAAGTCATCATCTTTGTCACCTTATGAGTGTCCATGACTTGTGCATAAATGGCGTCCCCACCCCCGCATGGGAGAGTTAAGTGGTACTTCGGCTTTTAACAGGTTCCCTGCATGGGCATTAAATTCCATCGCAGTCATTTTGCTTTAGTTTACCCATATGTTCAAATAGCAGCCGAGTGCTTTTTTTCCCAAGCACTTTTTCAAGTGAACTCTGACAAGCAGGAGCTTGACATGGCCACATTCAGGGGGAAAGGATTTGTTGTTGTTTTTCAAGGTTAAGGCGCAGCCCACACATGTAGGACTGGGCTGAAAGGCCTCCAACTCCTTTGAGCCCCCATTCATCATGAAATGGGAGGGGGCTATATCCGTTACAGGAGGACCTCGTTAATGTGTGTCTAGCACTTGCAGGTAATTAATTACCTAATTAGGCCCACGGTATATGGGAGGATGGGGAAAAAATGGTTAAAACTACATATCTGTGGGTTGGGGTTGGCTAGAAATGGCCATGGAGGTCATCTCTGGCCACCATTTTGTTTTCAGGAGCCATTTGGTTCAATTGCTTTAAAAAACGGGGCAAAAACGCTGTTTTTTGGCCACTTTTCGGTACCTTGGGATATTCTGGAGTATGGTAGGGCACTTTTGAGGGTCATTTGGGGGTGATTGGGGGGACAGCTATTTTCTTATTTTCTGCTCTTTTGGCGATTTGCAGGCAGTCCAGGAAACTACCCCCCCCCCCCCCGATTCCTATAGCCCTTATGCTCCATCATCCGCGGAGTCTATCCACTGCACACACAGAGAACTGAATTTGGGGCAGCAGGGTGTGATTTCCTTCCACCATTTACTCCAGAATTCCCATCTGAACAGGGCATTCTGGGTAATACAAAACAGTAGCTGTCAACTCATCGGAGCTGGAAGGAGCTCCTGTATGTTTCATCTCCCTGAAAATGCCAAAGGGGGGGGGGACTGGACTCCTTTTGAGTCCAAACTCCCCCCAATCCAGGCCATTTTTTATAACTTTTAAATGTTCAGCCCAAACATAAACAATAGGGTTTAGGACTACCATAATACAGTGGGTCAAGCCAGCAGAAGGGGAAATTATATTTAAAACATACTCCCTGAAGCAACCAGGGAGAGCATTTAACCCATTATTTTAGTTCTTCCTGGGGGCCATGCCAAGAGGAGCCCCCAAGGATTCAGATTGGCTGGAGCAGTTTGAGTAGCAGCTATTCCAACCAATAAGACCAAAACAAGAAGTTACAGGCAGGGTATGAGGAAGATGCTCCCTGCTATGAAGGTCCTCCTGGTGGCTGGTAAGTCTGATCCTTTATTAGCTTGCTGGTTTTTTGTTTTGGGGGGTTTCACTGCCCCTTTACTGACCAGCCACCACTACTGGGTAGGACAGGGCAAGCCCAGGGAAAGCTGGTTGTGTGAAGCCCCAGGATTACTCCCGATCCTGCTGCTCCTCCCCTGGTAGCCTTGCTCTGCAACCCAGGCTTAAACTGAGGTAGGAGGCAAAGCACACGCCTCCTACCTCATTTGCCGTCCATGTAGAGCTCCATGCTGCCAGCAGCCATCTTAGTCATAGAGCTGTGGGGAAGGAGCATCCTGGCAGCACAGAGCTTTCCCAATGCTTTCCCAACCTCCTCACAGGGTGCATTGTGGGATACCTGGCAGCTCCTTCCCCCACCCACTCCCCATTGCTGCTGGGCTTGGCACCACATCGTTCACATGGGCATGAGGGTGGCAGAGCTCTTGCGGTCATGTGAATGACTTCACTATCTGAGTAAGACAAGCATCCTACCTAGTTTTAGGAGCTGTACACACTTCCAATTTTCAGCTGTTTGCTTGTAACAACCAAGGTAGGAAGTGGGGAGCTTGATTGCCTGCTAAGCCTTAGCTAGGTAGTAAGCCCTACCCAGATTCTGAACATGGTAGGAGGGGAAACTGCCTGGCCTACCCAGCTAAGGATTAGCAGTAGTGATGTGCAAATCGATTCGAATCCGAATCGATTCATCTCAAATCTGGGTGATTTGAGTGATTCGAATTTGAATCAAATCACCCTTTAAAAAGGCATTTAGATTCAAATCTGAATCAATTTTCTGTAATTTGATTCAAGAGGTCATTTGGCACTTTTTAAAAAAATTTCAGGCCCCCTGATTGGTTTAAAAAGGTGCCAAAACAGGCTCAAATTTATTCAAATCCATTTCAAATTCAAAACACATTTTTGAATTTGATTTAAATTCAAAATGAATTTTCTGATTTGGTAGAAGGCAGCCTCCTATGTTCCGATATTCGCTTCTTGCACACCAGCCCCATCGCTACACCGATGAAGCCGTCTCTTCTATCATGTTTGAAAATCTCAAGCTCAGAAAGGCACATTGAGCCTGACTGCATATTTCAAACACTTCTGCCGTTTGCTAAGTATCTCATTGCTCAGTAAGTCATGTCATTAGTAGCTCTGCTACCCTGAGGTCCTGGGAGGGAGGGAGATGCATGTGTTATCAATAATCCCAGTCATTAGCATATATTTTTATTGTTTTGCAGATGGAATTGTGGACACAGGATTTGGGCCCACATGAGATATCAATTTATTTCCTGGTGCCAAGTGCCAGTATTTCAGGATATGAAGCTCAAGGTTAATGCACAGAGTGATGCTTTGCTGGCAAAATAAAAGACCCCATTTTGCCTGCTGCCTTATATTACAGGCCGTGTCATTTAACCCTTCCTTGGATTTAAAGTCCAGAGTGACATCTTTCCTTTTCTGCCCTCAGATGGGCAACATTCACAGTCCTTGAAAGTCTTTCTGGGATTTACCAGCTTCCCAAGTTCAAGCACTAGAAGCATTTTGCATATGAATTCCTAACAATTTGGGGGAAAGACTGGATTAAATAAAACAAGGCACATCTTTTTAATTAAACAGATTGGGAAGAGAGCTTCCCTGGAAAGCTGGATACAGTTTGCAGAGACGGCTTCGCGGGGGAGAGGAGATACAGAGCCACCAGGTACAGTAAAAATGACTATTAAAACACAAGGCTGGATTATGAGACATTGTTAAAGTTAATTATGCTTAAGAACAGGGCTGCAAACCTTTATGTTGGGCAAGGCAATGAATTCTGGATGTGTTTTGTAAGGGGAAATATCTTGGAACCATTGTCTTGTCCTCATGGAGGCCTCCTGGATTTTCAAAATCCCTGTCTAAGTTCTTGGAGAACCTGCAGTTCCATCTCACTCCATCCTACACCACCCCAATGCCAATGCTGCTCTGAGTGTGCTCAGCTCTCTCAGCCTGTCTGAGCTGCCAACATCATTGAGCAGAGCCAGAAGACATGCAAGTTAACCCCGGCTAACTTGGCAAAGAGGCACCTTTTTAACGTGGTGATTCTCTTTATTGAGCAGGGGGAGAGCAACTGGCCCTCTCCGTCCCCAGCAGAGCATCCCTCCAGTGACTGTTGCTGGTGTCAATCTCACATTCCTTTTTTAGATTGTGAGCTCTTTGGGGACAGGGAGCCCTCTTATTGATTTATTATTTCTCTGTGTAAACTGCCCGGAGCCATTTTTGGAAGGGCGGTATAGAAATCGAATGAATGAATGAGGATCTCAGACACGGGAGGGCAGAAGCGTGCGGCTTGGGGGCCACCTTGGACTCCAGCGTCTGCTGCCTCTGCTTTCTGACTCTCCCTCTACCAGCTTGCAGAACACGTGGCCACCCCTCTGGAGTTGTCCCCGGCATCCGCGGCTACTTTCACAGGGGTAAGGACTGGACACTTACCTTTTCTATCCAGCCACCAGGACCAAGCAGGCCTGGAAACCATAGAGAGCTGCAGCTGGAAAGGCTGCCATCCATGGATATGCCACTCTGAAAAGCACACTCTATGAGCTCTAGCTGCAGCTGCCTCAGGAGGGCTGGATCTGTTTCCTGCCAATCAGAGGGCAGCCAATGATGGCATGAGGCTTCTCAGTCCGCTGGCAGCACAAAGTATGCTGACAAGTCATGCTTGGTACCACAAGACCAGCTCTCCTCTCTGAATAAAGAACATAGGGACATAGAAAACTGCCATATACTGAGTCAGACCATTGGTCCATCTAGCTCAGGGTTGTCTTCACAGACTGGCAGCGGCTTCTCCAAGCTTGCAGGCAGGAATGTCTCTCAGCCCTATCTTGGAGATGCTGCCAGGGAGGGAACTTGGAGCCTAGATGCTCTTCCCAGAGCGGCCCCATTATCCCCTCAGGGGAATCTCTTCCAGTGCTCACACTTCTAGTCTCCCATTCATATGCAACTAGGGCAGACCATGCTTAGCTAAGGGGACAAGTCATGCTGGCTACCACCATACCACCAGACCAGCTCTTACTAGATCTGATGCAGTCTGTATGCTAAGAAGGGCATGAGCTGAGACCTGAAGGCCTCCTACTCTGTTTGTGCATCTGCTTCCTGGCCGTGGTCTTTTTGATATCCTTCACTTCAAATAAAGTCTTGTTGGAGTTCATGATGCCTCTTCTGCACAGCTTGAATTTAACACTCTTCTGCAAAAGCTCTGTCATATCCCCAGTTCTGAGAGTTTTCTCCCACTCAGTCAGTGTAGGCATTTAAATGTCATGGCTTGTGCCTCTGAGCAACAAGGAAATGCACAAATGTGTTATAGTGGCATGCAACTGTGCCATTCCAAGTTTTTTTGTTTGTGGGGCGGTGAACATTACAATTTCCAGGGGGAAAGGCAGTAAAATGCATGCATGTGGTATCACCAACCTGCTGACACTAATATTACGAGCCAGAAGAGAACTCTTGAGGTTCTCTCCAAGCTTTGTTTGGAGAGATCCTCATGAGAGCTCATAAGTTTCAGGAGCATTCTGAACTGGTTGGTTGGTTGGTTGGTTAAGTGCTGTCAAGTCGGTGTCAACTCTTAGCGACCACAGAGATAGATTCCCTCCAAGCATGATCGGTCTTCAACTTGGCCTTTAAGGTCTCTCAGTGGTGCATTCATTGCTGTCGTAAGGGAGTCCATCCACCTTGCTGCTGGTTGTCCTCTAGTGATGTGCATGGAACCAGCTGGCCTGGTTAGGTTCAAGGCTGGACCAGCCTCGAACGCAACTGGGCCAGTTTGATCTGGCACCCCCTTGAACACCCCCAGTTTGGTTCAGTCCGAGGGGGTCACAATCTTGATTTTGTATTTTAAAAAGTAGACTTGTTTTTTACCTTTTACTCCCCTCGGGGGAGTTCCTGGAGGCAATAAGGGGGTCTGCAGAGGTTCTCCCTCCCCCTGCCGGACTTCAAAATAACCCCTTCAGACAGTTCAGCCGCTCTTTGGCTGGTTTTCGGCCTTCACTCGGTGGCCCAGCAGACATTATGTGGACACACCACTGCATCCAGGAATTCCTCTGAGGGGAGTAAAAGGTTAAAAAAGTTTTTTTGTTTTTTGTTTTAACAAAATCAAGATCGTGAACTTCCCTGAACATCTGGGGGTGTTCGGTCCAGGATCGGACTGAACAAGGGGTGGTTTGGTTCAACCCCGATGGTCAAACCTGTTTACACACTCCTATCATCCTCTTCTTCTCTTTCCTTCCACTTTCTCCAGCATTATGGACTTCTCAAGGGAGCTGAGTCTTCTCATAATGTGACCAAAGTATGACAGTTTGAGCCTGTTCATTTGTGCCTCGAGTGAAAATTCTGGATCAAGTTGTTCTATGATCCATTTGTTTGTTTTCCTGGCTGTCCATGGTCTCCTCAAAAGTCTTCTCCAGCACCAAAGTTCAAAAGTGTCAATACTTTTTCTATCTTGCTTCTTTAAAGCCCAGCTTTTGCATCCATAGGGTGGGAAAGCATCTTCGGGGGGAAAGCATCTTCAGAATGATTCTAATCTTTGTAGGTATAGACACGTCACAGCATCTAAATATCCTTTCCAAGTACTAGTCCGTGGCATATTTCTTGACTGCTGCATCCTTTACTGTTGATTCTCAATCCTAAAAGGCAGATGCTATCTACCACTTCAACGTCTTCATTGTCAATTCTGAGGCTGGTTGCTGTACCTGTTGTCATTAGTTTAGTCTTCTTTACATTTAGTCGTAGTCCTATTTTTTCATTGTGCTCCTTGATTTTCATTACTAGAGCTTGCAGATCATCTGCATTCTCAGCTATCAAAGTAGTGTCATCAGAAAAGCGTAGGTTATTGATGTTTCTTCCTCCAGCTTTAAAACCACACTCATCTTCTTCCAATCCAGCTTCTTTCAGTATATGTTCAGCATATAAATTGAATAAAGAAGGAGAACATATACAGCCTTGTCTTACTCCTTTGCCAATCTGGGACCAGTCTGTTTCACCATGTACCATCTGGACTGTGGCTTCCTGTCCTGTGTATAGGTTTCTCATGAGAACAATGAGGTGCTCTGGGATGCCCATTTTCCTAAGAATATTTCACAACTTGACATGGTTGACGCAATCAAAGACTTTTCTGTAGTCAATAAAGCACATATTGACTTCTTTCTGGTATTCTTTGGCTATCTCAATGATCCAATGTGCATTGTCAATGATGTCTCTTGTTCCTCAGCCTTTTCTGAAATCAACTTGAACATCCGGCATTTCCCTTTCCACATAGGGCTCTAATCTGTGCTGGATGATCCTGAGCATTATTTTGCTAGCATGTGAAATTAAGGATATTGTGTGATGATTTGCACAATCTGTTAAGTCTCCTCTCTTTGGTATGGGTCTGTAGACTGACCTCTTCTAATCTGTTGGCCATTGTGTCGTCCTCCAAATTTGCTGGCAGAGTTTGGTTAGAGCCTTGATTGATCTTCTTCAATTGCCTGCCACATTTCTGTTGCTATCCCATCAATTCCTGTAGCCTTCCCACTTGGTAATGACCAGAGTGCTGATCTAACTTCATCTTCCCGCACTAGACGTTCTTGAAAGTAGGGAATATCTTCTAGAATATCTTGGATGTTGATTCTGAACTGAACCAAGGAGAGTTCACTCATTGCCATTTGGAAGTCCCACAGCCAGACTATGTATGTAAAACAAGACCTAAGAGCTTAAATGAGCAGGACTCAAGAAAGATGTACGTGCTTTCTTGAGTTCAGGTGTTGTAAGAGAAGTCATCACTTTTATCCACACACACACACCCAATTTGCAACTGTATCTCATTTGCCGATGTATAACTCATTTTTATGGGCTGTTTGAAAGTCTCCCACACAATTCTGCTGCTTTTGCAGCTTGAGCAGAGGAATTTTTTACTTTGTCCCAGAGGTCCTTGAATGTTAACTTTGGTCAGGTTGACAATAAGTCTCTTTATGTTCTCCCAGTTGAATGTTCCCACTTGGCTCTTAAATCTTTGTTCATCTTTTCGCGGGCCTCATTTAAATATTTCCTCACGATTATAAGAGTTAACGACTAGGAGGAGATGGGGAACAGAGGGGAAAATGTGAGCTCAAAATGCAGCAATCTGGTGCTCCAAGACATTGGTTTCAGCCATGGACCCCATGTCTCTGCCTGCATGATCCCCTCTGATCCACTAGGAGTGAGCATGGCATAAAAGCTCCCAAGAGGTGATGCTGTTCCTTACGTAGCTGCAGGGCGAGGTGCTGGGCAGGCACAGTGCAAACTAGTAATGCTGGTGTTGGGGAATCCCTGATACAGTGCTGGGTGCCTTCCACCATGTGAGTCTTACTGGGGCGACCTGGTGGGGCAAGTAGGGGTGTGCATGGAACCTGCTGGTCCGGTTTGGTTTGAGTCCGAACCGGACCCAAACCGGACTGGGCCAGTTCAGTCCGGCGCCCCCTCGAATCCCCCCCGACCATTCCATTGGGTCTGGGGAGGTTCGCAAACTTTATTTTTGTTTTGTTTTTTCACTTACCCACTCCGGGGGAGTTGTTAAAGGAGGCTGGGGGGTCCGCAGCGGTTCCCCCTCCCCCCACTGGCCTCCCTTAAGCCATAATTTGGGAATGACCCAGGCCACGCAAAGGCCCATTGCACAGGTGCAACAGCCTCCAAAAAGGCCACCGTGCTGAGGGGGAGGAGGCCAATGAATGGCCAAAGAGTGGCTGAATGGCCAAATTATGGCTTCAGGGAGGCTGGAGGGGGAAGGGGGAACCTCTGTGGAACCCCACCACCACCTCAAACAACTCCCCCGGAGGGGTAAGTGAAAAAAAAATTTAAACCCCCAGCTTGTGAACCACCATGGGGTTTGGTCTGGGGTCGGACCAAACAGGAGGTGGTTTGGTTTGACCCTGAACGGTCGAACCGAACTGGTTTAACTTTGAACACATTTGACATTGAACCTGTTTGCACATCACTAGGGGAAAGGGGAGAGGCCCACAAAACACCCACCCAGGGGACTTCCTGATGACCCCAGCAGGGATCAGAGGCACCACCACTGAACTACGGTGTAATCTCTCTAGGTTGGGGAAAACTCTCATAAGATCTTGGGCCAAGATTTCACTTGATGTTGAAATCTCATGAGACTTACCTCGACTGTCAGGAGGTATATAAGGGAGGACTGGCCAGTGAGGAGGGCCATCCCAGGGGGAGGGCTTGCTCTCGAAGGAGCCCTGGGAGTCTGACTGAGCCTTGGGGGCAGCAGCATGGAAGAAGGGCTAAGGGCATAACAAGCCCTGACCCAAAGGAAAAACCGCTTCCTCCAGCTAAAGACTCTGAGGCTGTCCTAACCCTGCAGGCATCGGTATGGCTGGCCCCATCGATAGCCTGACAGCTTTCAAAGATCATAATTAGCTGGCCCTTCCTCCAAAGCTAGCCTGCCATCCCTGGTGTAACAAAATCCCTGATGCACTGAAATTCTTAATCTGTTCTTAATAAAACCCAGATGTATTACAAGTTAATAGGTCTGTCCGTGCAATCATCTGTGCCTGGGCTGGAGGGTGGAGGAGATCTAACTTACGTTGCAGCACACAAGTGGAAAGTTTGTTTGGGCCAGGAAACACACTGTCAAGCCAGGCATTGTTGAAATCTAGAGCTGCAAGCATGGAACGTCCTCTATGCCGGGGTCCCAACCAGTGGTACTCCAAGTGTTGCTGAATAAGAGCCCCCATCATCCCCAGCTACAATGCATTGTGGCTGGGAATGCTGGGAGTTGTCGTCCAGCAACATCTGGAGAACCACAAGTTGAGAACGCTTGTTCTAGGCCTAGCAGGACTTCCCAGCACGCCTGGCATTCCCAAGAGACCAGAAAGCCTCATGACGTCAGCAGCGGCCCTCTGATTGGCCACGAGGAGCAGGAGGCAGACCGAACCCTGCTGAAGCGGCTCATGCTACAGGATCATAGAGTGTGCTTTGCAGACTGGCACATCCATGGTAGGCAGTCCTTGTTATTTCCACGGTAGAAAAAGTGAATGGATTCATATGACCAGAAAAGCAAGGCTCTTTTCCTCCTACCTTGGTTAAGAGCAGGATAGCAAATCTCGGTTACCCCGGTTTGAGCAAGCCGGGCTGGAGGTATTCTATGTGAGTTCACACAATCATTAAAACTATCTGATACGGCTCATGGCATCTGCGCCCCTAGTTCTCCTTGTCTCTCCCGCCATCTTCATTTCGTCTTCAGCCCCAGCCCGTTCTCCCCCACTCCCTTCAGCCCCAGTCTGTTCTCCCCTTCCCACTGTGCTTTTTCTCACCGCCCTCTGGTGGTACTTTCCCTCACCGCCTGCTGGTTGGACAGCCGGCCTGGCCACCTCTTTCCCTCCTCATCCGCCAGCCAGCTGGCTTGGCCACCGTCCGCCTGTCCACACCGCTATCCGACAGCTGCTCATGAACTCTCGCGAGAGCTGCCATACATGGGATTAGCAACTAGTATGCCTAAGAGAAAGAGATATATAGATGTGGATGGCCCAGCTTGTACCCTCCTTTTTATGATTGTGCGAATAAGCCTTATGTGTCTCTTTTGTGCCAGTGCAGTGTGCACACTTAAGCACAACTAAGCCGCCAAAGTTGGACAGCCTCTGTTTGGTTGGCCCGTACTCAGGTATTGCTCTCGGGTCATGAATTCTCAAGTAAAAGCATCCAACCCGAGGATGAGGAATGATGACACTTCAATTGCATCCTCTGATGTTGCATAGTTGTCTAGGCAACATCCTGTGTCTAGGATGTACTTCAAAAAATGGGCAAGTGCTGGATGAAAACGAGCAGGATTCGAAATGAGCAGGTCTTGTGGTAACGGTAAAGTTGCACCGTCGAGTTGGTGTCGACTCCTGGCGACCACAGAGCCCTGTGGTTGTCATTGGTAGAATACAGGAGGAATTTACTATTGCCTCCTCCAATGATGAGACGAGATGATGCCTTTCAGCATCTTTGCTATAGCGCTGCTGCCCGATATGGGTGCTTCCCATAGTCTGAGAAACATACCGGCAGGGATTCGAACTGGCAGCCTCCAGCTTGCTAATCAAGCCATTTCCCCGCTGCGCCATTAGGTGGCTCCACCATTAGGTGGCAGGCAAGCAGTCTTGTGGTGGCAAGCATGAATTGCCCCCATTGCTAAGCAGGGTCTTTACTGGTTGAATATGAACGGGAGACTACATGGGTGAGCACTGCGTGATATTCCCCCCAGGGATATATAAGTACGGCATTTGCCTGAATCCAAGATGAGGTTTCTAATGAATTCTTTCCTGTTAAATATAGACGGGGAGCGGGGGATGTCTTGAATGCAGAGTCTTCTTTCTTTTGAGTCATTACAGGTTTAACCTATATTTAACCTCTGTCTTTTAATCCATTGTCTCACATTCAGCATCGTCCTCTATTTGAGTAAATACAGCAGGATTGTCTTCACAGACTGGCAGCAGCTTCTCCAAAGGTTGCAGGCAGGAGTCTCTCTCTCAGCCCTATCTTGGAGATGCTGCCAGGGAGGGAACTTGGAACCTTCTGCATGCAAGCAGGCAGATGCTCTTCCCAGAAAGGCCCCATCCCCTAAGGGGACTATCTGCAGTGCTCCCACATGTAGTCTCCCATTCACATGCAAACCAGGGTGGACCCTGCTTAGCAAAGGGAATTCATGCTTGCTAAGAAATGCTTGACTCACATGCAGAAGGTTGCCAGTTCGAATCCCCACTGGTACTATATTGGGCGGCAGCGATATATGAAGATGCTGAAAGGCATCCTCTCATCCTGCACGGGAGGAGGCAATGGTCAACCCCTCCTGTACTCCACCAAAGACAACCACAGGGCTCTGTGGGTGCCAGGTGTCACTTGATGGCACACTTTACCTTTACCACAAGACCAGCTCTCCTCCCCAAGAGCTGAACAGCAGATTCTTTACTGATAGAAGCAAAACTGCCAATACCATTTTCCCCTATTAGAAAGTGAATCAGACAAAATGGGGCAGAAGATGGGTTCAGGATAATTGTCTGTACCTGTGGAATGTCCACATTGGAAACGGAGTCTCCTGGATTCACATGGGATCCCTAGTTTGACCCTGCCAAGTGCAGGGAATGAGCAGTGTTCCTGCTAACAGGGATTCCCAGATGTTGACTACAACTCCCATCATTCCCACTGGAAATGGCCTTTGGCTGGGGATTATGGGAGCTGTAGTCAACAGCATCTGGGAATCACACTGGTAGTGAGGGAACTTTGCACATTTGGGGGGGGGGGAATGCCAACTTTGAGAGCTTGTATTATAAAAGCAGACAAAAGCAGTGGTGCATTGTTGGGGCTGGGAGAAGCAGTTTTCCTCCATCCCAGAGACGCCTTCTTGTCATCACGATCTGATAGTGTCGTCTGAGTGCTGAGGGTTTTGTAGTACTGGAAGGCGTCCTATTGCCAGGGGCGGGGGTCCGTCCCAGGAGACTCACTTTTTAATTATAAAAGCTAATCCAGCTCGTGCTACTTTTCATCTAGTTGACTGGCTAAACGATACTGTTGATTGGATGCTGAGCGGCTGGTTTTTGGCCTCCGAGACCAAAAAAGGAGCATGTGTTACAATTGAAATTCAATTATAACAAAAGCAATCTGCAATTATTGCAGAGGAAGAGTACCCCCCACCCCCCGCCCCCTGCCCCAGGGAATACAGAGGACAGAGCAATCATCATTGCGGTGGTGAAGCAAAAGTGGGGAGTGACAAACCCAGGGTTAACGCTTTCACTGCTGCTTCATTTCCCGCCTGAAGAATCCAGCAAGGCGCAGAAAAGTTCGAATGATCCGGGACAGCATTCTTCATTTTAAGGCCCGGGGACCTATGAGGGTCCCCATCAACCCTAAGGGTGGCTCCATAATTATTAGGTTATTGGGCCTGTGTTAAGCTTTGGCCAAAGCTGGATACCCTGCACAGGCCCCCTGACATCATGAAGAGATGACCATTTCAACTGTGCAGTGCTGCACTTAGGGACCTAGGAAGCTGCCGTATACTGAGTCAGACCCTTGGTCCATCTAGCTCAGGGTGGTCTACACAAACTGACAGTGGCTTCTCCAAAGTTGCAGGCAGGAATCTCTCTCAGCCCTCTCATGGAGATGCTGCCAGGGAGGGCACTTCTGCTCTTCCCAGAGCGGAAACCTTCTGGAAACCTTCTGCTCTTCCCAGAGTGGCCCCATCATCCCCTAAGGGGAATGTCTTACAGTGCTCACACAGGTAGTCTCCCATTCATATGCAACCAGGGTAGACCCTGCTTAGCTGAGAGAACCAGTCATATTTGCTACCACAGCACCAGCTCTTCTGCATACAAAAGCTTCAAGGGGCCACCCAGATATGAAGTGGGGACAAGGGGCTTTAGCCCAATGCTGGAGGGCTCCTTTAAGGGAACCAGAGCCCTCTTGGGCCCTCGCCCCATCTTGTAAGGTGTGCATGAAATGCATGGAATGCTGGGAAATATAGCACTTCCCAGCGCTTTCCTCCCAGAGCTCTTAAGAGTGAGCTCCGTCTCTCTTCAAGGGCCCTCCTGGCACTAAGAGAAGTTCAGGACCGTGCAGAGCTCAGCACAGTTGGGAATGGCTCTCGCATTCATTCATTCATGCATGCATTCGATTTCTATACCACCCTTCCAAAAATGGCTCAGGTCGGTTTAGAGAGAGAAATAATAAATAAATAAAGATGGCTCCCTGTCCCCAAAGGGATCAAAATCTAAAAAGAAACACAAGATAGACACCAGCAACTGTTGCTGGAGGGATGCTGTGCTGGGGCTGGATTGGGCCAGTTACTCTCCCCCTGCTAAATAAAGAGAATCACCACTTTAAAAGGTGCCTCTTTGGCAACTTAAACATTCACAACTGATTCACTAGCCCAGGGCTGCTCAGCTTGGGCCCTCCAGCAGATGTTGGCCTACAACACTTGGAAAGGATATTTAGATGCCGTGACTTGTCTATACCTGCAAAGATTAGAATCGTTCAGACCATGGTTTTCCCCGTGACACTCTATGGATTCGAAAGCTGGACTTTGAAGAAGCAAGATAGAAAAAGCATTGACGCTTTTGAACTTTGGTGCTGGAGAAGACTTTTGAGGAGGCCATGGACAACCAGGAAAACAAACCAATGGATCATAGAACATATCAATCCAGAATTTCCACTGGAGGCACAAATGGCCAGGCCCAAACCATCCTACTTTGGACACATTATGCGAAGATCCAGCTCCCTTGAGAAGTACATAATGCTGGGGAAAGTGGAAGGAAAAAGAAGAAGAGGACGACCAGCAGCAAGGTAGATGGACTCGATGACGACAGCCATGAATGCACCACTGAGAGACCGTAAAGGCCAATTGGCAGACAGATCATCCTGGGGAGAATCTATCTATATGGTCGGTCGCTAGAAGTTGACACCGACTTGACGGCACTTAATCAATCAATCAATCAATCAGTCCAAAAACAGCTGGGGCGGCTAGGTTGAGCAGGCCTGCACTAGCCTAATCCACAGCCTTCAACCACAAGGGTCCTCCTTTAAGCCCCAGATTCTTGGAAGCTTGATTCACACTTAAAGAAAGAATTCTCTTCCCCCAGCCTTGCAACAAACCTTTGGGCATGCTGCCGGTCTTTGGCCAGACGTCGCCTTTAAAATGCAGAGTGGACAGACAACCTCCCAGCACCAAGGGATTTCTTTCCCTTGGGTGGGTGAAGCAGCCAGTATAAACAAGAACAGCAACAGATTTCAAGCATCTGGCATAGATTATCTAATTTCCATCTGTCTTTTCATTTAGTCATCAAGGTCTGAACCTCCTGGCTTAACAACCCGAAAAGCTTCTAACACTTTTAATAACCATTTGAGATGTAATCTGCACACGCTTCCCTCCATCCTTTTTGTGCCCAAGGCAATCTGATTTTTGACTTAGGCCAACGGAACAAAGTCGCCACCTGCCATGGCTCGGCTAACAGCTGGGGAGTCCCAGGTCAGAAGAGTCCTTCAGATTTGTACACATTTTGAGAAGGAAATCCTGGGGGGGGGGGCGGTTCTTGGAGGACAGCACCATAAGACACCGCGTGTTTAGCAATGAAGGTACTCCATGGCTCACATCTTGGCCTCTCATGTGCTGCAAAGCTCGGGTTTGCCACCATAAACTGGAAGGCTTGGAAACAAGAGAGAACTGTGGCTACAGAGGCCGCCATCCATGGGTATGCCACTCTGCAAAGCAGACTCTATGATGTCAGTAGGGGGTGCCACTCTGTAAAGCACACTCTATGATACCAGAAGCAGCTGCTGCAGGTGCTGCCCAGCGGGGTGGTGAGAGGTACCTTTAAGGATAAATTTGTAAGTGCTTACCTCTGCTACCGCCGCACCTGAAAGCGACTGTGAGCAGCTTTCAGGTGTGGTGGTAGTGGAGGTAGGCACCTATTAATTTACTCTTAAAGGTACCTCTTGCCACCTGCCTGCCCACCCCCAGTGGCACCCAAGTTGGGGTGAGTTCAGCAGGTTTGGGTCTACCTACTATCCTGCTCCTTCTTGGCCCATCAGAGGACAGATGCTGATGCCATGAAGCTTTTCCAGTCTACTGGCAGGGCAAAGGATGCTCGGAATGGAGGCCTTCGAGGACTATCAGCTCTCGGTTTCAGCAACGGTTGCTGGGCCTGGCTCGGGTGAACCGTAGGTTTCTCGCATTTGCTGACCCAAGCAGAAGTTCTGCTTGTGTGCTGCTAGTGGGGTAGGAGCGCTCCAAACCTCCCCCCGCAAATGGCTGAGTGAAGAGGCCTACAGCTCTTTCTCATGATCGGGAGAAAGGGCTCCAAGGGGCGAGGGCAGGAAGCTTTGAAATTCCTATTTCCCCTGCAGACGATCTCCTTTGTCATTGCTGGGCGGCGGATCGTGTGCCCAGACAGCTGACAGCTGCTCCTGGAGAACAGGGATTTGGGGGCTGAGAGGCCCACGGAACTCCCATAATGCACTGTGCAAGTGCATGGTGCATTACATAAGAACATAAGGACAGCCCTGCTGGATCAGGCCCAAGGAGGCCCATCTAGTCCAGCATCCTGTTTCACACAGTGGCCCACCAGATGCGGCTGGAAACCACAGGCAGGAGTTGAGGACATGCCCTCTCTCCTGCTGTTACTCCCCTGCAACTGGTTACTCCCCTGCAACTCCATTGCGAGGAGCACAGCACCGACACACACTCAGTTAACCCAGTTTCCAGGTACCCTCATGCCCAAA
This sequence comes from Hemicordylus capensis, assembly GCF_027244095.1. Classification (NCBI taxonomy): domain Eukaryota; kingdom Metazoa; phylum Chordata; class Lepidosauria; order Squamata; family Cordylidae; genus Hemicordylus; species Hemicordylus capensis. The sequence goes on along the minus strand of NC_069671.1, from coordinate 3,756,290 downwards.
ACCGGGGCTAAGCAGCGGACTCCCTAAGTGGGTTTGCTGCCACGCCACTGCCAGGAGCCACACAGCTCCTAGTGGTTCATACACACCAGCAAAACCAGGCTGGGCCTCCTTAGTCTGGTTTTGCCTGTGCATGTGAATAGCCCCCTGATGGGTTTTACTGATACTCACGTCAATGAAAACGCAAAGGTATTGAACGGAATGCACGTGCACACAGAAAGAGGCAGCCCTCCCAGGATACCATGTCCTAAATAGATAGGAATCATCGAGGCTGTTCTCACCAGGGGCGTAACTACCATTAGGCAAGGGGAGGCGGCTGCCTGGGGGCCCCCACGCCTCGAGGCCCCCCCCGAGGCAAGTCACATGACTATATATTGTGAAGTGTGTGTGTGTATATCAGTGAGGGGCCCATTTTAAAATTGTGTCTCTGGGCCCACTCCAGCCTTGTTACGCCCCTGGTTCTCACGGGCAGTGGAAACCGGGCTGCCCAGTTCCCACTGCACGTGTGAACTGGCAGGAGCTCACGACATCAGGCCCTCTTCAGTAGCCCACCGCTTAACCTGGGTTCCGGGCACAGGAGCATCCGAAAACCGGACTAACTGCTCATGTATCACCGCAGTGCAGCTCCACACCACGGCGACTCATGAGTAGTCCCCTGAACGGGAGGCTACAACAAGCCTCCCGGCGTTGGGGGGCTCCCCAGAATGCCCCCCCACACACACACGGGGCATGCTGGGACTTCCAGGGGCCGGGAGGCCCCTGAACCCTGCCACCCCGGCTAGCTCCGTGAAGGAGCCGGTAATCATGCGGGTGTCCGATTCGTGTGCGGGGCATTTGGGTCCGATTCATGTGCTGGGAAAGCGAGTTACACCTGATCTCCTCGCTTAACCCTTTTAGACTCTACATGCTCTACACGCATAACCCTTTTAGGTGCTCCATTCTTGTGAGGCGAGCCTTAGTATCTTGAATTGAGTCCAGCCTCCCCTTCTTCAGCTGTCACATGGCTTTACCTCTCATCCCGTAACTGCTTTTCCCTTCTGCTGTCACTCTTTCCCAGCTGGCCCGGCTCGACCTCAGCCCCGTGGTTTCCTCCCTGACAGCTCCAGTAACTTGCCTGGCCCAGAAACTGCCCAGGCAAAACTAATAAAGTCTGAACCCCCCTCAGGAACAAAAGGGAGTCATTATTACTTCAGTGTCTCCAGCCCTAGAAGGGGATAATTTAGGAGCCATTAAAAACTAATTCTCTATAATATGACATTGAAGCACGGTGATAAAATGGAGTTTAAGCAGTTGCCACTGAAGGAGCCAGGTTGATTAAGCTTTCCGTACATCTTGGCGGGGCTGTCGTTCAGCAGGGCGCATAAGTCAGATTCGTGGGCAAGGAAAGAGGAAGCAGAGGGTGAGGACGAAAAGCCGACCTAGAGAAGAGGTGGGCAAACTGGGCCCTTCAGCGGTTGATGAACTACAACTCCCATCATCCCCGGCCACATTGTAGTTGAACTTGGGAGTTGTAGTTCATCAACCGCTGGAGGGCCAAGTTTCCCCACCCACCCCTGACCTAGAGCAAGAAGATGGATAGCCTTTTCTCTCCTTTTGCACACGTGTGTGTGGGTCCTGATTCTGACCTGCACGTACAACACAGCCTAGGACTGGCTCCTAGACAGAGAATGGCAAAATAGGCAGAAATTCCATGCTTGCAATTTTGCAGTTTTAGAGCATAATCCTACGCTTTAAAAAAAAAATGCCGGGTTGAGTGGGATAGGGCTTGGCAGAAGTCTATTGCCCATTTGTGCAATATGCCAGTTGCAGGGGAGCAACAGCAGGAGAAAGGGCATGCACCTACCTCTTGCCCGTGGGCTCCCCAGAAGCATCTGGTGGGCTACCGGGTGAAACAGGATGCTGGACTAGATAGGCCTTGGGCCTGATCCAGCAGTGATGCTCTTATGTTCAACACATAGTGGTGTGTGTGTGTAATTTGTTTCACTTGACATTTTGTGAAACAAATACTTGTCATAAACATAATAACAGAAACTAACATTACATGCATACAATATAGGGTTATCATATTGTGGGGACCCCTTTCCAAAATGTATAATGACCATTTGTAATATATCTAACAAGCCACCTAATGGCCCAGTGGGGAAATGACTTGACTAGCAAGCCAGAGGTTGCCGGTTTGAAACCTCGTTGGTATGTTTCCCAGACTATGGGAAACACCTCTATAGGGCAGCAGCAATACAGGAAGATGCTGAAAGGCATTATCTCATAACATGTGGGAGGAGGCAATGGTAAACTCTTCCTGTATTCTACCAAAGACAACCACGGTGGTCGCCAGGAGTTGACACCGACTCGATGGCACACTTTAATATATCTACATCTTGGTGATCATTGGCATACTTGATCAAGGGGAACCAGCAAATGATGACAAAATGAGATATTTGAGAAGAGACTGGTGTCTTGAAGTAGCAAGCATGAATTATCCCCTTTGCTAAGCAGGGTCTGCCCTGGTTTGCATTTGAATGGGAGGCCACATATGTGAGCACTGTAAGATCCCTTAGGGGATGCGGCCACTCTGGGAAGAGCATCTGCATGTTTGCACACAGAAGGTTCCACGTTCCCTCCTGGGCATCTCCAAGATAGGGCTGAGAGAGACTCCTGCCTGCATTGCTGGAGAAGCCACTGCCCATCTGTGTAGACAATACCGAGCTTGCTGGACCAATGTTTGGACTCAGTATAAGGCAGCTTCCTGTGTTCCTTTGTGTTAATTTCTCCACTAATGCTAATTTCCAGAGTCTAGTGTACCAGCAGAAGAGATGTCAAGGCCGGGGGAGAAATGGGGGGGGGGAGGGTGAAAACAGAATGTTCCAATTTTTTCCAGTAGGGGGATGATCCCCCCATCCCCCCCCCCGGTTTATGAGTTTGTTTTAAAGACCCCTGTTCTGCACATTTCCTCCAACACTTGGGAGAAAGGTCTTCATACATTTTGCTTAGTTTAACCGGTGATAAATGCCAGTGAAGAATTACTTTTGGGGCACATTTCTTTATACTGCCCAAAATTGCTCTGTAAGGTCATCTTTTCCATAAAGCTGACCAACAGTTATCTGGAAGAGTGCAGTAAAGATCTGATCCCCATTATTCTTCTAAACCAATTAGGGGCATGTTATATTGGGCTGCCAGAATATAGTAAAGTTTAGAAATCATCCCTTTTGTAGGATAACAGATCTGGGAAATTAGTGTCTCAAACTCGGTTAGGAGTCAGAGGGCTTGGCCCCATTCACACACAATGCCAAGCCAGAGTTGAAAGGGGCAGAGGTTGCAATCCATTTACGTTCGGATGCATGAAACCGTGGTATTTGGCAAAAGCAACCATCCCTCACCAAACTCCAGGCTGAACCTTTGATTTGTTGTGAGTTTTGCTGCCCCGACCTGAAGTTTGAATGCTGCAGCAGTACATCTGAATGCAAATCTTGTGTCTTCACCATTGGGTTAGAAATAAAATATCTTACTTGGGGAAACTGGAATTACATCTATTTAATTGTCTCTATAACCTGTTTTCAGTTAGTCATAGGTTAAATTCTGTCCACCTTTAACCAGCTCCGTAATGCAATCAATGCCTTGTTGGCCTTCAACATGGAGGTTCTACAACAGAGCCAAGCTGCCTATGAATATGGAGGTTTCACTTCCTCATTGTGGGCAAGTGAGGCCTCCATATTCACAGACTGTTTGGTTCTGATGTAGACCCTTCATGTCTGAGGGCTGTTTACATCATGATGTTAATCTGTGGGCAGCGAACAGAAATAGTTCTCGGGGTTCCATTCCTTGCTGCACTTCTTGAGCTAGTTCCTGAACACAAATTATATTTAAATTTCCTCTGATAATCAATTTACCTTCACTGAACTGATAATATTGGCAAAGGTGTGAGCGAAAAGTTGTGCAGAGAATATTTTGTTTTCCACCATATCCTTACAGCTCTTTTGCAGCAAACAACGCAACGAGTGGGGTGGGGAGAAGAAGGCATAGGGGCCCAGGGGTAGAGATGTGTTCAAAATGTGATTCGGCGTCTGGATCATGGGCACATCCCTTCATAATGGCAGCTCGCTCTGCAGCTACATGTATGACCGCATGCCGGTGGGGCGTCTCCCAGCTGCCCCTGCATACCATAGTCATAGCTGGGGAGAGCACTTCCATTATGGAAGTGGGGGCAAACAGAAGAGGAGCAGGGATGGATCTGCTCTCCTCCGTGTTAAAGGGGCTTTTGAAGCCCTCGGTTTTAAAGGGATGTGCCCATGAATCACATTTCAAGCATATTCCAACCCAGAGGCCCATTTCCACTTCTTGTCCCCAAGGCCCATGCCAACTTGGCTATGCCCCTGCCAATTAATGGCCCTGCTGAAGTTTTTCAGTCCATTGTGGAGCAGAGCCCAGGCACATGGCTACCATGGAGCACACGCGGATCAGCGTCCTCAGGCTGCCCCACTGCCAGAGCCTCACACACACCCTACTATTCCCCACACTTCTGGAGAGTCACCAGATGCTCATCCAGAGGAGAGCTGGTCTTGTGGTAGCCAGCATGACTTGTCCCCTTAGCTAAGCAGGGTCTGCCCTGGTTGCATATGAAAGGGAGACTAGAAGTGTGAGCACTGTAAGAGATTCCCCTCAGGGGATGGAGCTGCCACTCTGGGAAGAGCAGAAGGTTCCAAGTTTCCTCCCTGGCAGCATCTCCAGATAGGGCTGAGAGAGACTCCTGCCTGCAACCTTGGAGAAGCCGCTGCCAGTCTGGGTAGACAATACTGAGCTAGATAGACCAATGGTCTGACTCAGTATATGGCAGCTTCCTATGTTCCTGTGTTCCACCTCCACTCTCTATGCCTGTAGCCACTAGTGGTGGCAAGACTAGAAATGTGAAGGCCTGCGGGGAAAACCCAGGGGGGAGGGAAACCCAGGGATTTTCCTTTATTTTCCCTGGGAGGAATGGCTTTTCCCCCAGTCCCCCCACCCCAGGCTTTCACCTCTATAGGCAAGATAAGTACACTGCCCTTCTGCTGCTTCTAGGAGATGCTTCATTCATGCACCATTTGGGCTGGGTGTATTCTTTCTCGTCTCGGAGCAAGGCAAAGAGAGGATGCGCCCGACCCAAATGGCACGTGAATGCAGCACCGATTGGAAGCAGCAGTAGAGCAGTGAAGCCTGGTCTCTTCACTAGTGGCCACGCCCCCTGTGTATGACATCAGACATGGGGGCATGGCCGGCGCACATGGACGAACTAGAACAGGGGACGGGTCTGCCTGTCCCGCAGCTGTCAGTGAGCTCCCTACACCCCAGCAGAGCCTCTCAGCGATGAAGCCATCTTGGCAGGTGGCTTGCCACGTGTGTGTGTCTGTGTGTGTGTGTGTGTGTGTGTGTTTTAAGCAGTTAGTAGTTAAGCATAATAAACCAACATAAGATTCTAAAGATTCTAAAGGTACGGGTTTCGTAATAGTCTCGTTTTCTTTGCTTCGGTATATCCCAGAACAAAACAGCTCAATTTAACAGAAGACATGATCAACACCTCCCACAACCTCTTCTTTAAAAAGCACGCTTTCCCACCTTGTAAACTGGAACATTCTTCCTGTTAAGTCCTGTCTTGTGAAAATCTCAGCCCAACACACATTTGAAATGCTGGGTTGGTTGGTTTTAATATTGTGTATCCCACCCTGATTGACTGATGGGGGCGAACAATACACCTTTTAAAATATGATATATCTAACTGTAAATATAAATAGAAGCAAGAACAGTCCACGGACTGTTTGATACCAAACCGGTTTTGCCTCAAACCAGGCTGGTTTGGTGGCTGGATCACGAACCGAACCTGGTCCACAATCAAACCGAACCGAGCCCGGTTCGAGGTGAACTGTTTTGGCATCAAAGGGAGAGGAGGGGGTAGCAAGAAAAGTAGTTTAAGGGGCCTACCGGCTGATGCAGCTGCTCCCCCCACCAGGCAACCCCAACATGCAGCAATCCATATTTAGCAAGCCGCTTGGCTCGTGGTGTTACGGTTCGAGCTTCTGTGGCTGTCTGGAGGCTGTAACCGAGCTGCCACTGTGCAGGTGGTTTGCTAAACACAGATCGCCCACACTTCGGCTTTGCGGGGGGTGGGGGGGAGCAGCGGCACTAGCAGCTATGCCAGCAGCCAGCCAGTATGCACTTTAACCTATTTTTCTCACTGCCCTGCCCCTTAATAGACCCCCCCCCCACCCTTTACTTGTAAAAGGGAATCCTCACCAGATCCCCCTTTACAAGAATAGCAGCTCAAACTGGTTCAGTCAAACGGACCGGCCAGTGTTCAGTGGTACGTGGTCCAGTTTGCTTTCGATCCGGATTCAAAATGAACCGTGGGCGTGCCCTTAAAAGCCAGCACTTTGAAACAACACAGAGCCAGCTAGATAGCCGCACAAAAGGGGTTAAACCCTTCACGGGAGGGTTCAGAAAAGCCTGCTGCAATAACAATATCTTTGGCCTACATTCTTATGTAGGGATCCATCTTATTTATTTGTTACTTCTTTGTGTAAACCGCCCTGAGCCATTTTTGGAAGGGCGGTATAGAAATCGGATAAATAAGTAAGTAAGTAAGTAAATAAATAAATAAATAAATAAATAAAATACATTTAGAAATTGGTAGAGAGTGTGCCAAACATACCTCAGGTGGCAGAGAGTTCCACAGAACTGGGCAATCTCAGAAGAAATCTTCTGGAATGCGGGGAATTGTTATCTCACAAGAAGAGAGGCAATGCTCAAGTGGCAGGGAGTTCAATAGAACCGGGGCAGTCCCGGCAGAAACCTGCTGGGAATGCTAGGAGTTGTAATCCAACAACATCTGGGCACCCACGGTTGAGAACCCCTGGATTAATGCTAATCCATCAATGGGATTTTATGTATGCCTATGTGAGGAAGTATGCCTGTGGATACAGGATGCTAGGGGACCTATGAACAGGGGGAAACCATTACAACCTGATGGCAAGCTTCTCCGGAACATATAGCTGAATACAGTTGCAGTCCAAGTGCTCTGTATGGTGGATTTTAAGGTCTGATTGATACAGCATGCCTGTTATTATATTCTTAGAGCTCCCTCTATAGATTATTATAATTTAGCAATTTCTATCAAACGCTTGCTCATGAGCATGTCCCACTGAATGAAGTGGATCTTCCTCCCAGTTCAGTGCGGGCGGGGGGGAAATCACAGGCTTATAATGCCCCCCCAGAGTTTGCTTTATACACGTTTAACCGTGATGTGGCTGGGGATTATGGGACTTGTAGTTTAACAACACCTGGAGAGGCACAGTTGCTTATGCGTTCTCCCTGACCCCATCTCTCCATGAGCCATTTTGGCTGGGCCGTCAGCTTCCAGAGAAGAGGTAATTAAAAAGCACCCAGCCAGGGGGAGCGCGAGGCACTGGATGGAGAAGGATTCCTCGGCACCTTGCAATGCCCTCCTGCGTGAATAAATCTGCTCTCTTCATCTCCCTGCTTTAACGGAGGTGAAAGGCACCTGTGATAAATACCCAGGAAGAGAAGAATTACGTGGCAGAGAGATCCAAGGTTATGTTTATCATAAATTTCTCTGCACTCCTTTCTGAAGGAAGGAGGTTCATGAGACAGGAAGACGGGATGGTGTGGGGTGGGGGGGGGAGGAGGAGGAGATCCACTCTTTTTTGTGCTTCAGGCATGATTTACAAGCTGCAGGAATAGGGCGACTGGAGCATTATCTACGGATTTATCCCAGCAGAAGCTGATGGAGGGTACAGCAACCTCAGGCCTCAAATATATGTGTGTCTATTTATTTATTTATTTATTTATTTATTTATTTATTTATTTATTTATTTATTTATTTATTTAGATTTGATTTATTTGATTTATATACTATATAGATTTATATATAGATTTATATACTCTATAAATTTATAGATAGATAGATAGATAGATAGATAGATAGATAGATAGATAGATAGATAGATTTGATTTATTTGATTTATATACCGCCCTTCCAAAACCGGCTCAGGGCCATTAAAAGCACTTAACAATTGAAATCAGAACTAAACGATTAAAATCATTTAAACACCGACGTCATTCAAAACCAACATTAAAATTCAAAACCATAAATCTAATCAACAGCCTGGGTGAATCCATGTGTCTTCAGTGCCTTTTTAAAAGTTGCCAGAGCTGGGGAGGTTCTTATTTCAACAGGATGGGTTATAGAGGATGGATGTCCTGTTCATTTGGTACTTCGTGTCAACCAGACAGGCCCAGCTCGGACGTACAAGTTAGCGGGAGTTAAGCATAGCTGAAGATTTCAATTCTTAACTCCAAATCACACCGCAGACATTCACCAAACAACAAATATTTATTGTGCCATCGAATCAGTGTCGACTCGTGGAGACCCCAGAGCCCTGTGGTTGTCTTTGGTAGGAGACAGGAGGAGTTGACCATTGCCTCCTCCCGTGCAGTATGAGATGATGCCTTTCAGCACCTTCCTATATCGCTGCTTCCCGATAGAGGTGTTTGTTCCCATAGTCTGGGAAACATACCAGCAGGATTCGAACCGGAGACCTCTGGCTCACTAGGCAACTAACTCCCCCACTGCACCATTAACTTAGCAACAATTAACTAGAATGTGGGCAATTCCAACCCCTCACAGGGGCATTCAGCCTCCTAGCGAGAACTGTCTGCCCCCATAACTGCTTGGGTGAATTGAAGGTTCCAAGTGCCCTCCCTGGCTTCTCCAAGAGAGGGCGGAGAGAGACTCCTGCCTGCCACCTTGGAGAAGCTGCTGCCAGTTTGTGAAGACAATACCAAGCAAGATGGACCAATGGTCTGACTCAGTATATGGCAGCTCCCTGTGTTCCTGTGTAACTGGGCCTGAAAACTGCCAGCGGTGACCGCTGCCTAGCTTCTTCAACCACCGAGATCAAGCCCCACCTTGATCCCCCAACAAGCGCTGAGTGGGTACTCCTAGCGGCCACCTAAAAATGGTCCATTCCCGTGAGCCTGGGCCTGGGCTGCAAAACCCTGAGGGCCTGCTCCATGGAGCCACCCTTCACCTAACAAAGGTGCCTCCAGTTGAACAGCAATGCCTGCCCTACCTTACCTTGCCCTCACTCACCCGCTCATGCGACCAACTCCTTAACAATGACTCATATCCCTAACTCCACTAAAACATGCCTCAGCGAGGAGTAGGTGAAAAATTCTACACCCCCCCCAAGCCAGTCTGGGAGAAGCCAAAAATTCCTCCTCCACCCAAAAGCGACCAGCTACTCTCTCACTAACAGCCACCTAATGGCACAGCGGGGAAATGACTTGACTAGCAAGCCAGAGGTCTCTGGTTCGAATCCTGCTGGTATGTTTCCCAGACTATGGGAACAAACACCTCTATCGGGAAGCAGCGATATAGGAAGATGCGAAAGGCATCATCTCACACTGCATGCGAGATGGCAATGGTCAACCCCTCCTGACAAAAGACAACCACAGGGCTCTGTGGGTGCTATGAGTCGACACCGACTTGACAGCACACTTTAGTCTCTCACTCAGAGGCGTAACTATAGGGGGGGCAGGGGGGGCACGTGCCCCGGGCACCATCTTTTCTGGTCACGTGGGGGGCGCCGCCATGACAAATTTTTTTTTGTTAATACAAATGTTTCCTGCTCAGTGCAGCAGCGCTGCAGCAGTCAAGGGAGCACGTCGGCGCCCCCTCCCCCATGAGCGGTCCCTTCCATGCTGCCCGTGCCCCCCCCCCATTGCTTTGCTGGCGCCTGGCGGCCAGTCAGTGGCCTGGCTTGGCGGCGGCGGGCACTTGTGAGGAAAAACCTAAGTATAATGTAGTATGTTGGGGCGGGCGGGGGGGCATGGGGGGGCACCATTTCTGTGCTTGCCCCGGGCGCTGTTTTCCCTAGTTACGCCTCTGCTCTCACTGGCTAATTTCGGTGGTGGGTGTGAGCCAGCAGGCTCGCTAGAAGTAGGGGGGTGCGTGTGCCCCATATACAAATGCAGTTCTCGCTCCCCCATTGGGCCAGTGCAACCCTATGGCCCACCCCCGCATGGGCGGAGGGCAGATGCCCACGTGCGCCCTGTCCTTCTGAGGCCCGACAGCAAACCTTGGCCCGCACGCAAACCTCGACCCACCCAACAGCCATTAGGCACTGCGCAGAACAGAAATCCACTGGATTTGTGAACCCAAGCAGGCCAGCTACTGAATAGTTCTCCCGCTGAGCCACTCTGCCGAATTCAGCCCGTTCTCGAAAACACAAACACCGATTCTAACTATGTGTATAAACTCTCATACTGGTCTCTAGGGAAGGCAAGTGGGAAGAGCGGGAGAAGATCGTGCTTTTTCTGCCGAGGGCTAAAATCCCAACATTAATCCCGTAATGTCTGCAAAGCGCTTTGATATCCACACATGAAAGGCTGCAGATCAATGCAAATGTTTTGATTATTATTTTTTTATTATTTTCCAAGCCTGGGGGCTTCTGCATGTGGAGTTGATATTCCCTCCCCACTATGTAATAAACATCGCAATTTTCACACTTCAGTGCAGTCTGGCATTCTCAGATCTGGAGCAGAAAGATAGGCAGGTGCAATCCAACAGGAAGTGTTTAGGGCAGAAGTTCTCAAACTTGGATCCCCAGATGTTGTTGGACTACAACTCCCAGCATCCCCTGCCACAATGGGAATAATTGGGGGGGTTGCATGAATAAGATTGCACAATAGTATTATAAAGGTAAAGTGTGCCGTCGAGTCGGTGTCGACTCCTGGCGACCACAGAGCCCTGTGGTTGTCTCTGGTAGAATGCAGGAGGGGTTTACCATTGCCTCCTCCTGCGCAGTATGAGATGATGCCTTTCAGCATCTTCCTATATCGCTGCTGCCTGATATAGGCGTTTCCCATAGTCTGGGAAACATACCAGCAGGGATTTGAACCGACAACCTCTGGCTTGATAAGTCATTTCCCTGCTGCGCCATTAGGTGTCTCCACACAATACCCCAATATAATACACAGTGGTATTATATCCAATCAGAAATGATGGGCTTTCTCGTGTGTAATCATTTGAGCAAATTTTGCATTTGCCAATTTTGCATTTTTTTTAAAAAAAAAATGCATTTGCATATGTAAAAACATTAGACTGGTGTGTCATTGCACAGTTGGTCAGCCAAGGGCTTTAGCCAGAATGTTTCCCCACATTTAGGGACATTTAGGGTCATGGGACTGGAATGAAATTTAAATAGTCTTGGTGGCTTTGGGCATGGATCATGCCCTGGAGACAGGAAGGAACCGAAATCGTTCTCCTGCCGGATATCAACACGCACAGTAGGGTCAACCATTGTTACTCTTTTCTTTTATACAGGGTCATCCGTGTACGTGACACTTTGCAAAGAATGAGAGGATAGCGAGAGCCTTTGGAGTCTAGGCAGTATGTAAATTAGCTAGCTAACTAGATAGATAGATCTCTGCCCCCAAGGGGCTTCTAAAGCAGATACTGACCAGAAGAAAGGAAGATAAATGTAGGCTTGGTAGACAGGTGAAGAAGGTGCTATTACTGAAGTCACATGTTATTTAAGCCTAGTCACAGTAGGTGTGGCAGAAGCACCCTCCTTGCAGGTGCCCACCTTCCGCCCGTCCTACCCAGCAGGCCCTCAGATTTCAGGGGAAGGAGTTATGCTCACTCTGGCCTGCACCTGTAGAACCTTTTCCCAGCACTCCACCTGGCCTTTCTCTGGAGGATCCCATTCCACATCACTGGCAACTGCTGATCTAAATAGGGAAGAGAAATTCTGCACCTCTTGCCCTTGCTCCACCCTTCCCACCCCCTGGAGCCTTTATTAACCCTTTGTCAGCATGCTGCCCTTGCCCTCCCTCTGTTCCCCCAGTGCCACCCACTTCCCTCTTTCCCCTGTACTGTCACCCACTTGCTTTCCTGAGCAGCGGCTGCATTTCTGTTGTGCTTTGCTGGCCATCTTTTCTCTGATGTCAACAAACAACACATGCAGCGATAAGAAAGCCAAAGACCCCATTGCTCAAAACGGGATCTTTAAGCCCCATTCCACCATGCAAATCCCTCTGACAACCCCTCTGCCTTCCCTGCATGCTTCTCAGCACTGCCAGCAGAAGAGGAAAGTCTCATTATAATCTTCAGCTGCCCTCTGATTCACCACCAAGGTGCAGGAGGTCGATCCAACTCTGCTAAAGAGGCTGCAGAGACTGGATCATAGAGTGTGCTTTGCAGAGTGGCACTTCCGTGGCTGGGGCCCCTCTAGCCACAACTGTCTATGGTTGCAGTGGCTGCTGTGCCCCAATAGCTGCATGGATAGATGAATGGACCTCGACTATCAAAAGAGCATGATTGGAAGTCTCTCTTTTCTTCCTACCTTGGTTTAGACCAGGGTATAAAATCTGGGTTACCCTAGTTTGTTGAACCTGGACAAGAGGGATTCCCGGGGATTCACAAGTGGGTATACTGCCTCCTACCCTTATTGATGGCCATGTGAATGGGCCCAAGGTCTTGCAGGAATCCTGTTTTAGCAGCTAAGATTTTGCAAAAAGTGTATTTTAATGAGTTTGCAAGGACTTTGAGTGTGCTTGGCTTGGAGCCAGACAGCTGCTGAAGTGGCGCTTTAAATCAGCAGTCCACTGCTCTGTATTGGAGAATTGGCAGGATTATATATATATATTTCCTTGCAAGGCAGCTGGGAGTTCTGTGTACAAATTGTGCAGCCCACCACGTACAACACAATACACCACCCCCAACACAAACTCTGTTGAATTGAAGAGAAATTTGCTTTCAGTTCAAGGACATGCAGATAGGAGTGATTTCGAGGTGGATCGGCCCCACGCAACTCACAGGCACAATTTACTGTGAGCCAAACGTTAACATTTTATCATCTGGGAACACTCCATATTATGCAACTGCTTCGCAGAGCTGACTCAATTTATGCACATATTACATGATTAAGCAAATATTATTTGATTGTTTGAAATATTCAATCCATCAAATTGGATTCCTTAGATGCAACCATTCTTTGGTATCAGCAAAACGGGGTACCACTTCTCTAAGGCAGTGTGGCCTACACGTGCATGGATCTCACAGTGGTTGTAAATTGTTGCAGAGAAGTGTAATATCAAGAGACGCCAAGGAGAAGTGAGGCTCACGGGATCCAGGGAGGGAGTTAGGAGGATGGGGGGAATGGGAAGGAAAAGGGAGCTGAGAAGCAGAGGCATAACACTCCCAGGCTGATGGCTCCTCTGCTGTCAGGGAGAATGAAGGTCTTGGGGAAGGAGGACATCATTCTGAGGAAGAGGGAAATGTTCCCTTAGAAGGGACCCCTTCCGTGAATGATGAGCTCATATCCTCTTGCACAGGGGATACTCCTCCAGGGATCAGTGTAGGAGGCCTTGTTCCCCATTGTGCATGATTGCGTGAACGCACAAAAATCCCTCCAACCCAGGTTTCTCAAAGCAGGCTAGCCCAGCTTTTGTACCCGGCTCTTAATCAAGGGAGGAGGAGATGAGAGCTCTTCTAACTTGCTTTTCTGGTTGTGTGGATGCACTTACCTGTTGTACTCAGGTACCAGGATGCAGCAGGCCTGGAAACAATAGGGAACTGTGGCTACACAGGCTGTCATCCATGGATGTGCTGCTCTGCAAAGCAGACTCTATGATCCTGTAGCTGGAGCCATTTCAACAAGGCTGGGCTCACCTCTGGCTCCTTGGTGGCCCATCAGATGTAATGAGGCTTTTCCAGTCCACTGACAGTGCAGAACATGCTGGGATGGGAGACTTCCCATGCTTTCTAGTGAGCGTGGAACCACCGGGCTTGTGGGTGAGCCCAGTGGTCCCAAGGCAGCTAGCCCGCCTAATTCCTCCTCCCCTTAAATGAGGTTAATGGAGCAAGCACTCCATTAACCTTGGGTTTTTTTAATCATGTGCCACCGTGGTGCACGGTGATACATGAGTAGGCCCCTGACCAGGAGGCTACAAGCAGGGGGCATCCTGTGACCTCCAGGGGCCAGGATGCCCCCCTATCCCTCCAGCCCCCACTGGCTCCGTGACGGAGCCAGGAGTTGTGTGGGTGGCCAATCAGGGCTGATCATCTGCGGGAAGAGCGGACTAAGCCCACTCTCCCCACTGAACCCTCCCAGACTTTCCATGCTTCCAGCTCCCAGTTTCAGCAATGGATACCTCACCTGGCTTAATTGTGTGTTTCCTGGGTTTGCTGACCCAAACAGAGGTCCTAAGCCTGTACAGCTGCTGAGGTAGGAGCTCCCTAACCCTCCAACCCACTCCCAAACAGTTGTGTGGACAGGCCTAGGATATAGCAGGAGTAGCCACTTCCACGTGTAATCAGAAGAATGGGAAACCGCTCAGGCAGTGACCTTTGGTCTGGGAATCTGCAAGTTACAAGCATGGACAGCCCTAGTTAGATCTGTGAAATGCGGGACAGGATGCTTCTCTCAGGCACTGGGTGGGCGAGGAGGGCGGGGACCAGCTACCTGTTCATTCCTGCCCTTTCTCCCGTGGCCTTGAGCAAGCCACTCACTTCCTCCACCTCCTGTCCTTCTCTGCAATTGAGGAATAATAATGTTCTGCCTCCCGGAGTGACTGTGAGAATGAATGAGATAAAGATTGCAGAGCGGTTGGCACCCCAACAGCACGATATAAATGATTAATAATAATGATCCCGAGCAGGCACATGATCTTGATTATCTCCTTTTGTAAATGCAGGCATTTTCCTTGCCGAGCAAGCCGGTGCTTAATCATAAATCCTTTATTGGGAACAACTTGGGGATGACAAAGTGGATGACAAAGCAAAAAGGAAACCAAGCGCTAATTGTCTTTGTGTGTGGAGATAATAATGGTTTGTTGATCAGGAGGAAAGTGAAGAATTAAAATTATTCCCAAGAAGCCAGATGCATGAAGAGAGCCAAGAGAGGCAGTCTCACAGTTGGCAGTTAAAAAAAAAAAGATGCCTTGATCCAGCAAGGACAATAGATGCTTCTGGATAGGGGCCATGCATCCAAAGCACCAGTGTGCAGCATTTTTGGTAGATCTCATTGGAGATGCCACAAAAATATTGTCCAAAGCAGTAGAGATGTTCACGAAATGAATTTTTAAAATTCATTTCAAATTCAAATCAAATTCTGAAAATTTGTTTCAAATTCAAATCAGATTCAAATCTGGTCCAAAAATTTGATTCAAATTTGAATTGAATTTGAATCAATTCACCTCTGTTTGGGTGACTTTTTAAACAATTAGGGGGTATGAGTGGTCTTTAAAAGGTGCCAAGGCTTCTCAAATAGAATTGATTGAATTTTGAAAATTCATTTCAAGTTTGAATCGAGTTGCCTTTTTAAGAGGTGATGCGATTCAAATTTGAATCACTCGGATCAGCCAGTTTAAAGTCGAATTGATTCAAATTTGAATCGATTTGCACATCCCTAAAAAGCTGAGGTGGCCCAAAGTATTATGCACCTGAGGGGATATTCCAAAAGTGCCTTGCCCCACAACCTTTTTGGGAGCAGTCCTCTTTCAAAATTGACCCTTGCAAGCTTTGAAAATGGAGCAGGGGTGGGGGTGGAAGGAGAGCAGGCAGGGTTTGCCCTGGGGGTTTCAGCACCCTGCACAAAGTTTGACTTTGGTGTCCACCAAGAAGTGCAAAGACCCAGCTTTAACCTGAGCCCCACAGATTGCTCATCCTCAAGGTTAAATGACTAGCCTACACAGTTTGGGGGATACTGTGGGAGAGAATTCCTTCCCAGTCTATTATGGGGGCAAAACGCTAACCCTTCAGAGAGGAAAAGATGCTGCTGTGAATTTGGAAATCCAGTTCAAGACCATTTCTTTCTCATGTTCAAGAGAGGGACTGTAGTTTATAAGATTCGCTGTTACTTTGGAGGGTGAGGTGCAATGAGCAAAGAAGACTGTCCTTTGTGGGGCAGAATATGCAGAGAGAAATAATAACGGGCAGTGCTATATTTTCCCAGGGCATATCCCCAGGGCTTTGGAATAATATGCCCCCGGTCAAAATAAGAGCATCTCCAACTCTGTTTGCTTTTAAAAAGATGCTCAGGATGCAGATTTCTGAGACTTTTAATTGAAATTCATTTTAAACTGATTAATTGTTTTTACCCCATGGAATGATGTTGTTTTTTTAAAACTGTTTATTCTGTGAAGTTGTTTTCATTGTTTTTACTCTGTTTTATGTTTGTTGTGTTTCCAACTGTGTACGCTGCCTAGAGGTTATTCACACTTGGCTTCTGGCTTCAGGGTAAATGTTGAGCGAAGCCACTTTGAAGTGCACTCGCGGCACTGAGGGAAGGAGCCCCTCCCCTCTGCTCTTGGGTTTCGTTGTTTGCAGGTCCACATAGCAGGTGTCAGTGTTTTCCTTCCTCCCTAATGGCGGGGGCAGGGGAAAGAGAGAGTTCCCCGCAGAGATAGATCTGCATCTCTGAAGAGACCATGCCTCTTATCATGCTCATGATTCTACGTCATCGCCTGAAGCAGCGTAAAACCAGCATTTTAAAAACCTGGAAATACCTCGAGATAAGCTAGAATTTGCATCACAAAGTGTGACTTGTGTGTGGAGTGGGTCCAAGGATCTCAAATGGACTTCGGGGTAAATTTGGCTGGTGTGTGAATGCACACACTCTTTTCCGAAGGAGATTCGGGGCAGGAGCCCTGTCTGTAAAGCCTCCTAGAGATGTATATATCAGGCGGTATAATTATAAATATGATAGATAAATATGACAGACAGAGAGACAGAAAGAAAGAAAGAAAGAAAGAAAGAAAGAAAGAAAGAAAGAAAGAAAGAAAGAAAGAAAGAAAGAAAGAAAGAAAGAAAGAAAGAAAGAGGGCTCCCTGTCCCCAAAGGGTTTACAATCTAAAAAAGAAACATAAGATAGACACCAGCTACTGCCCCTGGAGAGCTTCTGTGCTCTCCCACTGCTAAATATAAATGATCACCACTTTTAAAAGGTGCCTCTTGGCTCAGTTAGCAAGAGTTAGCTATGCAGCCATTTCTCCCATCATGCATTCATTTCAGAATCCAGCCGCTTGCTGTACGACGGGCAGCATGGCTCGTTTGCCCCAGCCCCCTTTGAACAAGGAGCATGAGGCTTGGGCGTCGTCCGATTGGCTCCTTCAGGGCAGGGGGCGGGGTTTAGATGGGGGCAGGGCTTAGCCGGTGGCGGCCGCAACAGCATTCTCCTCTGCAGTCCATTTCTTGCAGGCACCATCCCTCCCCTCCCTTGGATATAG
Organism: Hemicordylus capensis; assembly: GCF_027244095.1. Lineage (NCBI taxonomy): Eukaryota > Metazoa > Chordata > Lepidosauria > Squamata > Cordylidae > Hemicordylus > Hemicordylus capensis. The sequence continues at coordinate 3,739,016 of NC_069671.1, read as the reverse complement.
TCTGGGCTCGCTGGTCAGAAATTGGGGCCAGGCAGGAATTGGGGGGCGCACACATGATCAGCTTGCGGTATACATCCCTTTCCACCTGCCTTGGACTACATCCTCTAGTTAGACATTTATGTTTTCCTTCCGGGTCACAGTTTTGGCAGGTACCGCGCGGTGGGAAATAACAACAAAGCCTTGGTGAGCACCTTAGGTAAGCATTTGGCTACCGGGAGGGAGATCAGATCCCTTGAGGCTTGGCGGATCAGGGATGCTGGCTTAGCCTGCTCCACTCTCTTAGACGGCTCCCTTCCATAGCAACATAGAAAGCTGCCATATACCGAGTCAGACCATTGGTCTATCTAGCTCAGTATTTAAGAAATGTTTTAACTAATTTTAATTGATATGTTTTATGTATTTTTCTGTTCTTTTCCTTTTTCTTCTTCTGATAATTGTTAGGGATGTGCGGAACAGGTCCGGTGGTCCAGCGGTCCGACGGTTCGGTTCGGGGGTTCATGATCGAACCCCCGACGGAACCCCCCCCCGGTTCCATTGGACCGAAAGTGGACCAGCCTCGGAATGGAATGGCCTCACAGAGGGCATTTGTGTGTGCGCGGCGGCAGCCAAAATGATGGCTGCTCACTTGTACGGAGGCCCAAAAGGGCCAAAAAGGCTTTGGTTACCGGCTGCGGCGGTGATGAGGAAGGCTGGCGGGGGGAGAGGGACCCCACACACATACACCCCCGTGGCTACAGCAAGCCCCTCAAAGGGGCTACAGGTACTTCTTTAATGATTAAAATTTAAAAAAAAATGACGGACCAGTCTGGACCGGACCGGGGGGGATCGATGAGGGCCAGACCAAACTGGCCCAGTTCCGTTCGAGGCCACTCCAGCCTCAAACCAATCCAGGCCAGATGGTTCTGTGCACACCCCTAATAATTGTATTATTGCTGCTTCTTGTATGTTTGTTATGTTTGGTCTTGTACCATAAATAAAATTTGAATTTGCTCAGTATTGTCTTCACAGACTGGCAGCGGCTTCTCCCAGGTTGCAGGCAGGAATCTCTCTCTGCCCTGTCTTGGAGATGCCACCAGGGAGGGAACTTGAAACCTTCTGCTCTTCCCAGAGCGGCTCCATCCCCTGAGGGGAAGATCTCACACTTCAAGTCTCCCATTCATATGCAAACCAGGGCAGACCCTGCTTAGCTAAGGGGACAAGTCATGCTGGCTACCACAAGACCAGCTCTTCTCTCGCTGCCTGCATGTAAACAAAGGCGCTGTCACTGAACTACTGCCCCCTCCCTCATCCTTAAGGGTATGGCCCCAGACATCTGCTGCAACACACAAGGGTTGCTTTGAGGCCTGGTTGCTATGGAAGGGTTCCCTGCAAGTATAAAGGCTCTGCAGTGTTGGGCTAAGGTGACAAGTGCCTTATTTAAAGCCAAGTGCCATGATTAGGAATCTATCATCACAGGGCTGGAAAAGTCTGCACAAGACTATTTCCAAGCTGGGGGATGAAAGTGAGAGGCCCATTAATTCTCTCTCAAATGGGAAAGCCCACTGCTGGCGTACCCTCAGAGGATCCCAGAGGAAATCAGCGATGCTCTAATAAACTCCACATTGGCTCCTTATACCTGGTGATCCCCAGAGGTGCCCAGATTTTTGCATCATTTTCCCCTTCCCTGCATCGAACGATGGAAGAGTGCATGCATGCCGCTCACAGAGCACAACGTGGACATCCCTATTATTAAGGAGGAAATAAAGCCAAAGGGTTGAGCCGCCGATAAATAAAGTCCTTGTTTGATGACCCCTTTGGAGTCAAGGAGGTCATCTTTTCCCCAGCCCTTTCCAACCCTCATTGTGAACCTATCGATGTTATCCTTCTTCGTGCTATTTTCCTTCTTTATTGCCCTCACAGTCTTCTGCCTCAAATGGCTACACAGGGCAAAGCTACCAATGTGCAGCTGTGTTCAAAGAATACGGGCCACCAGCGGCATTGGGGCCGCCAAGGGCCGGTCATTCGCCTCTGCTCCACTCAACTCAATCGCCCGCCCGCATACCCCACTCACTCTCCCATATTTGTGCCCCTCCACGGCTGCCATTAACTGTGCTGGATACCTGCATTTACACCTAGCTGGCTGACATGGTATAATGATGTTTCTTCAAGGCATGCAGGGGTAACATCATTATCTCACTCTGCTGGCCGGCAGAGAAATCAATGCAGACAGCCGGTACTGGCAGTTAGTAGGATCCACTGAGGGGCGGGCGGGCAGGCAGGTGAGGTGTAGGAGAGTGTAGTGTAGGAGAGAAGAGCTGGTCTTGTGGTAGCAAGCATGACTTGTCCTCTTAGCTAAGCAGGGTCAACCCTGGTTGCATATGAATGGGAGACTACATGTGTGAGCTCTGTAAGGTATTTCCCTCAGGGAATGGAGTCGCTCTGGGAAGAGCAGAAGGTTCCAAGTTCCCTCCCTGGCTTCTCCAACATAGGGCTGAGAGAGTTTCCTGCCTGCAGCCTTGGAGAAGCCGCTGCCAGTCTGTGAAGACAATACTGAGCTAGATGGACCAATGGTCTGACTCAGTATATGGCAACTTCCGATGTTCCTATGAGAAGAGGTGAGTGGGCCCTGGCAGTCGTGATGTTGGTGGAGTTGGCAGCCCCCCCACACATCTGGGGGAAAAAGCACAGGCCGCATAGAAGGTTTTATGCCACTATGGCCACACCATTGCTTAATTCTATCGGCTCACCCACTGTGATTTCTGTCAATAAGGGCAAGGTGATAGTAGGGATCACATGACAATGTCACAAATATCCACAAATGCAGGCACACGGGAAGCTGGCTTATACCAAGTCAGAACATTCACCCATCAAACTGGGGAGAGGCAAAGCTCAGTGGAGGGGCATCTGCTCCCCCCACTTCATTAATAATTTTTCAGAGAGGATGAACAATTTTAACAGACACAACATTAAGATGTGGAAACAAAGCTGTTTAAAAATTACATCTTTCCTCATCCTGCAACATTTCTCTCTCATTCTCTCTCTTTCTCAGCTTTATGGAAGATATAAAAACCCACCCCATTTTTCAAAGCCATCTCCCACTTTTAGGTAAGCAAGCAGAATAAAACAAAAAAATAGATAAACAAACAAAAGGAACAAGCCAAGACTCAAAGAACAGAATCCCTCTGACCACTAATTTCAACAAAAGTATCTTCCACAATGCATACAGTTCCCAGAATGGATTGCCAATTTCTTGGAATTTGTCAGGAGCCTCAATCTTTAAATAAGCCATTTTTTTTCACAAGCACTCAAAAGCATCAAATCATAAATCCACTGTTTATCTCAGGAGCATCCTTTGCTTTCCATTTTTGAAGTATAAGGTGTTTAGTCATAAGAACATAAGACCAGCCCTGCTGGATCAGGCCCAAGGAGGCCCATCTAGTCCAGCATCCTGTTTCACACAGTGGCCCACCAGATGCCGCTGGGAGCCACAGACAGGAGTTGAGGACACGCCCTCTCTCCTGCTGTTCCTGCAACTGGTGCTCAGAAGCATCCTTAGTGCCAATGATAACCCTTGCTTTGCATGCAGGAGGTCCCAAGTTCAATCGCTGGCAGCATCTACAGGTAAAACTGAAAAGGACCTCCTGAAATAAAGCTGCCCAAGGCAGAGCAGACCATACTGAACTTGATGGCAAAGCATGTGTTCCATTACTAAGCTAAGACCCCGCCCCTCAAAATCAACTCAACTCAAATCTTTATTGTTAATGGTCATTCGACCAGCAAAACACACTTTACATAAAAGCAAACTTGGTCAAATCCAGTCTTGAGTCCATTTCTTTTGGTAAATTGATTCATCTTCAAGAGAAGGAGTACAGCTTGTGGGACCAGTTGTTGATTGGGGGCTGAGGTGCAATGAGCAAGGAAGACTGTGGTTTTGGGGTGCAGAATGTGCAGGTTCTTTGGGGAGCAGGGTGCAGGATTACACCTTACCAGTGCTATATTCTGGCACTGCCTCCTAGTATGCCTCTTTAGGCAAATGCCTTGGCCAACCTGGTGGACTGGCCGTCTCTGGCAGAGGGAGGAGAAATGGGTATCTTTGATCAGGGTCTGAGTTCTAGAGGAGCCTGGAGTCCCACTTTACTTTTCTCTTGGTCGTCGGTCACTTTTTACATTGCCACACAACTTTCGCATAACTTGAATTTCGGAACTGCCCAAATGGTCTTTTGAACTGCACATTTTCTTTGGAATGGCAGATTTTGTATCTGATTGGACATTTTAAAAAACACAACAACCCTCTAGTTTAAGTTAATGCAGCACTGACTCCATCTTATAGCCAAGATTTGGCTTCTTTGCTTACCTTGAGACCAAAACTGGCCACTCGAAAAGCACATCTTTTCTTGCAACAATTTTCTCTTTAACAATTTCATCTTGATGGATAGGAATGAAGGATTCAGCTAGCAAGTCAACATTTCCTCTTTAAGAGCAAATGATGGACTTTTAATGAATTGGCCTTGTGTGCAGATCATCATTTCATTATTCAACGGGCTTGAGATTGATCTGTTTCCATCTCTGCTCATCCAGGAGGGAACAAATGTCTGCTCAAGCTGTACTAACGGCTTCCTTGAGGTTCCTTTTTCTTTGGACAATCCAAGGTTGATGGGGTAAGGCTAGATCAGGAGCAAAGGGTAGGGACAACTGAAGGTCCTTCAAATCCCTTCACATCATTCCCAAAGGCTGCAGGTAGCGATGAAGCAGTATGGATCATTGCAAGCGGGACAGAAGAATATGAACGGAGAGGGAAGATTGCATCCACACCAATGAAGCCACAAGGAACATGGGAAGCTGCCTTATAATGAGTCAGACCATTGGTCCATTGAACTCAGTATTGTCTACACTGACTGGCACAGGCTCTCCAAGGTTACAGACAGGAGTCTGATGAGTAGTGGTGTGCAAACAGTTTGGACATCAAATGTATACAACGTCGAACCGGTTCGGTTCGATTGTTCATGGTCGAACCGAACCTCCCTCTGTTCAGTCCGACTTCAGACCAAACCCCACTGGGGGTTCGGGATCCCCCCCCCAATTTTTTTTAATCACTTAATCCCTCCGGCGGACTTCCTCTACGTGGCAGGGGGGTCTGCAGAAGTTCCACATCCCCCTGCCAGCCTCCTTGCCACCCTAAGTGGCCATTCAGCCAGCTCTTCGGCCTGTTTGGGCCTTCCCCCTCTGGCGCAGTGGCCATTTTGGAGGCTGCCACACCTACACAATGGGCCTCTGCATGGCCTGGGATGACCAGGCAAGGAGTCCGGTGGGGGACGGAGAACCCCACGGACCCCCCCCCCCGAGAAATTCTAGGACAGAGTAAGTGATTAAAAAATTTAAGCAAATCGTGAACACCCTCCCCCAGACCGAACCAGACTGAATGGGGGGGGGAGTTTGTGGGGCTGCTGGACCAAACTCTCCCAGTCAAGTCTGGATCTGGTTTGGACTTGAACCGAACCAGGCCAGCTGGTTGCATACACGCCCCCATCTCCGAGTTCTACCTGTCAGGGAGTGAACCTGGAACTTTTCGGCATGCAAGCAGATGCTCTTCCACTGAGCTATGGCCCCATCTCCAACTGTCTTACAGCTGACAATGCTCACATGTAGTCACCCATCCAAATGCAAACCAGGGCATACCCTGCTTAGCAAAGGGGGCAATTTGTGCTCAGCAGCTAGAACTTCCTGAGCCACAAAGCTCCTAGAAACTGACTGATGGCTCCTCGTTATGCTAAGCATGCTCCTTGAAGTGCTCACCAATTAATTATTTAACCCTTGTCGCCAGACTGTACCCACTGTTCTGCCTGGGAAGGGAACCTAATGAACTGGGAGGAAGTCAGCATAAAGAACTCTATCACTGACCAATCTTGACAAGAGCTGTCAAGGAAGACACACATAGGGAGGAGAGCTGGATGTGTGGTGGGGAGCATGAATTGTCCCCTTTGCTAAGCAGGGTCTGCCTTGGCTTGAATTTGGATGGGAGACTACATATCAGAGCACTATAAGATCTTCCCCTTTGGAGATGGGGGCCTTAGTGGAAGAGCATCTGCTTTGGATGCAGAAGGTCCCAGATTCATTCCCCGGCAGCATCTCCCGGTAGGGCGGGCAGAGATTTCTGCCTGCAAACTTGGAGAGCCACCGCCAGTTTTGTTGTTAGGATAAATACAACCATGTACACTGCTCTGAGCAACTCGGAGGAAAAGCGGGATATAAACGCTAAATAATAAATAATATTATTATTACATTTATATCCCACTTTTCCTCCGAGGAGCTCAGAGCAGTGTACATGGTTGTATTTATCCTCACAACAACCCTGTGTGATAGGCTAGGCTGGGCGAGACATGACTGGCCCAGAGTCACCCAGTGAGTTTCATGGTTGAATGGGGATTCGAACCCAGGTCTTCCCGGTCCTAGTCCAACATTCTAACCACTACGCTATGCTGGCTCAGTACGGTAGACAATACTGAGCTAGCCGGACCAAGGGTCTGACTCTGTATAAGGCAGATTCCTGTGTTCCTAAGAGCCAAGACATTTCTACCCTATTTACTATTAAATATTATTACATATTTCTATTTAATATTGTAAACCACTTTGGGTGCCTTTGTCAAAGCAGCAAGGCAGTATAAAAATGCAGCCAGCCCCTATGCTCAGGTTGAGTGAGAGGCTGCCTTTCCAATGCCTGAAGAACTGTTTTGATGCCACGCCCCCTCCTGGGACTTCAGCCAATCAATAAGCCACAAATTCCTCGTGATTCATTTCAAGACAGGGTGCAGCAAACAAGCTGCACTCGGGATATGCTCACGGGAGCAACACCAATCCGTGTTCAGCAGCACTTGCAGGAATAAGAAGCCATGAAAAAGAGGACAAATCTTTCATCCCATCATTGCACATGGATAGGAAAAGGACGAGGCAGGGCCCATCAACCGAAAAAGCATCAAAACTTTATTTTCAGAATTACAGATGTATTAAAATCATACATCCCACAAAAAGGAAACGGTTGCCTATCTATCTATCTATCTATCTATCTATCTGACATTCATATATTTATATATCTTCTATCATATATTTATATATTCTATCTATCATTCATATATTTATAAATATTTTCTATCTGTCATTCATATATTTATATATATGTGTGTGTGTGATAAATTTATTATAAAATGATACATAAATCATATAGAGTGCAGGTCTTGTGGTAGCAAACATGACTTCTCCCCTTAGCTAAGCAGGGTCCGCCCTGGTTGCATACGAAAGGGAGACTAGAAGTGTGAGCACTGGAAGATCTTCCCCTCAGAGGATGGAGCCGCTCTGGGAAGAGCATCTAGATTCCAAGTTTCCTCCCTGGCAGCATCTCCAAGATAGGGCCGAGAGAGGTTCCTGCCTGCAACCTTGGAGAAGCCTCTGCCAGTCTGTGAAGACAATACTGAGCTAGATAGACCAATGCTCTGATTCAGTATATGGCAGCTTCCTATGTTCCTCTCTCTCTCTCCATATATATATAATATTTTTATATACGATATATTTATAATTAGGCTAGAGCTAGGAATATTGCTAAATCTCAAAAAGGCTTCTTACTAAGCGATTGCAAAATATCCACTGTTTCTTGTCTTGAGGATTTTTTCGAGTTGTAATGAAAAAGAAATGGTTTTTCAGTACTCCCAAAGTTTTATATGCTTTTTCTTTTATAGTCTCTTGAAATGCTGCCTGTGCATTCTTCCTGAGCTGGTAATATTTTTTCCTGTGTTGTGCAATCACTACTGAAGACATAGGAACATAGGCAGCTGCCATATACTGAGCCCAACCATTGGTCCATCTAACTCAGTATTGTCTACCCAGACTGGCAGCAGCTTCTCCAAGGCTGCAGGCAGGAGTCTATCTCAGCTCGATCTTGGAGATGATGCCAGGGAGGGAACTTGGGACCTTCTGCGGGGAAGCAGGCAGCTGCTCTTCCCAGAGCAGCCCCATCTCCTAAGGGGGAATAGCGTGCACATGGAGTCTCCCATTCAAATGCAAACCAGGGCAAACCCTGCTTAACAAAGGGGACAATTCATGGTCGCTACCACAAGACCAACTCTCCTCCCTGCCAGGAAAGCCATAGTCAGGAAATTGTGCAACAGAGACTAAAACTCCCCCCACCCCTGGCACCCCCCCAAAATTGGCCACCCCAAAAAATTTAGCCACCCCCCAAAAAAAATTACAATTCACATCAATTAAATGAAAATAACTTCAGTTGGCATCATATGTGTAAACCACAGATTCAGAGTTTGCTGGTTGCAGAATGTGACTATTTATTGTTTGGGTTTTTTAAAATTAATAATAGGAAGCAGGGGTGTAATTAGGGTTGGTCATTGTGGCATGGGCCTCCAATGAATTGCTCAGATCCCTTAATCTCATCAGCAGTCTTTCTCTTGCATGATCTCTTGTGGAGGCACCTGCACAGAGCATGATGGGAAGAGAGCTTTTGCCTCCCCTAGCTGTCTGTGGCTTCCACCTGCATTGGAGCTGCATTATATTAGAGAACTTTTTTTAAAAAAAAACCTAATTATTTTTGGATGGATATGATTGAGTTTAATTCTCAAAAGGGGATCTGTGGACCCAGGGCCTGGATCTTTTAAGTACCTTGCAATGCCCCTGATGGGAGGGGAGTCTGGCACCGCTGGGTATACAAAAGGAAACCCCTCCCCATGGCTTCCCTGAAGGATTTTCTCACTAAAAAAAAAAAAAAAAAAGACCTTTGTGGAGCGGGAAAGCTTCTTTCAGAAGGGAGCATCTCTTTGCTGAGGAAGAATGCTGTTTAAGTGAGCAAGTCACATACGGGACAAACAACAAGGGCAGTTTAATAGGGGCCTGTCGTATGGAGACGGCAAAGCAGAATCCCAAAGAGCGAAGAGAGCAAAATCCAAGCGAGGCACTTTCACCTCCTTCTGTCTAGGAGAGATCATCAGCTGCATTCTGCGGCGCGAGTATCCTGGTTTAGAAGCAGGCAGGACTCCGCGTCGGACTCCGTGTCGCAGTGTGCGAGCCTCCGATTCATCAGATCGTTCATGCTCGGTCCATCAAGAATCCCGACAGCGGGCCCCATCACCTCTGCACGGAGAAACAATCCTGATGAGGTCAGAAGGGGTCTCACCTTACGCCGAGTGGCATCAAGCCCCTCAAGCTGAATCAGTCTCGCAGTCTGAACTCTAGTCATGGAGCTTTCCCAGACAGCAGGCTTTACTGCATGTTTACTACGAGGCTTTACTAAGAGTTCAAAGTTGCCCCGCAAAAAAACCGATGCAAAAAGCCGACGGGTGTTGTTGTTGTTGTTTACCCTGGATATAAACCAGACTACACTCTAACGTGCAATGAAAAACATAAGTTGTGTGTGAAATGCTCCCTGATAGATCGCAGGGACTTCAGGGTAAATTGGACCGATCCGTGGATGCACCCCCTCCATTCCGGAGGAGATGTGGGCTAAAAGCCGGGGGTGAAAAACTCCATGGATGCTAATGCCAGGCCTCCCAAACTTCCGCTAGCCTAGGCAGCCATGTTATGTCCAGATTAAGACTGGAGGTCACTCATCGCTCTTATACCGTCTCCATGTCGCTCTATTTATAGCATGTGAAAGAAAAAGGGAGATGTTAAAAGGGAAGGGATTAAAGAGGAAATTGGGAGGAATGAGCCAGAGATCACCTGTTGCAATAATATAATGGGAGGTAGCTATAATTGAGCAGGTGGGTTCAAAGAACCTGGGGGCCCCAACGACTGAGGGCCCCCCAGCTCCACCTCTACCTATTTTCTTCATTATCTCCCGCACTCCAAGAGGCTACCCTGGAGAAGACAAGAGTCAAAAAGGGGTCCCCTTCCCCCAGCTAAGCCCCGGAGTTCACTGCTACTAGAATTCAGCACCTTGGCCAGAGATGGTTGTCTCCGGATGACTGTTTTTTTCTTTTTTTTAAGAGTTCGGGGTGGGGGGCATGTGAGGAGTTCTAATCATGGAATGCCTATATAGCAATAGCAATAGCAATAGCAATAGCAATAGCACTTACATTTATATACCGCTCTATAGCCGAAGCTCTCTAAGCGGTTTACAATGATTTAGCATATTGCCCCCAACATTCTGGGTACTCATTTTACCGACCTCGGAAGGATGGAAGGCTGAGTCAACCTTGAGCCCCTGGTCAGGATCGAACTTGTAACCTTCTGGTTACAGGGCGGCAGTTTTACCTCTGCGCCACCAGGGGCTCTTTTAATTATATACATCTTTTAATTAGGATTATAGTTTTGATACTTTGATTGTAACTGATTGTAATGTACTTTGTAATGTACTTCGATTGAACTGATTGTAATGTTCATGATTTTAATGTTTAAATGGTTTTAATTGTAAACAGCCCAGAGATGCAAGTTTTGGGTGGTATGAAAAAATGTGTACACACACACACACACACACACACATATATATATAAACTGCTTTTCAAAAAAAGTTTGCAAAGCGGTTTACATAGAAAAATATATAAGAAATGGCTCCCGACCCCCATAGCCCCCACCAGCTCCATGATGGAGCTGGCAGTCATGTGGGCAGCCGATGCAGCCGCTCAGAGCTCCACGTCGATCGTCTGCAGGGAGAGTGGGCTAAGCCCGCTCTCCCCGCAGACCCGACAGAAGCTCTTCTCACGGATCATGAGAAGAGCATCAATAAATAATAAATAATAACATGTGTGGTGTGGCACTGAAATAGCTGAAGCCAGTGCCCCAGGGATTTTCACACCTGGGGTGTTTGTTTAATTTGCCCCCATGCTGGGCTTCAATTAGTAGGATGACCAGCACTCCAGGTACGATCATCCAGGAATCAGCATCAATCTCCAAGTGGCTTGAGACTAGTCTCTTTGGTGCCCTAGGTGAAGTTTGGTTTTGGCGCCCCACCAGTCAAGGTTTGCGAAGCCCTGGCTTTAACTTGAGTCATTTGCCGGGGCAGATGGCCAGTGACTAAGTGTGTGCTGGTTTGAGGATATTCTCCTTAGGGGATGGAGCCGCTCTGGGAAGAGGACCTGCCTGCTTGCATGCTGAAGTTTCCAAGTTCCCTCCCCGGCAGCACCTCCAAGAGAGGGCTGGGAGAGACTCCTGTCTGTAACTTTGGAGACGCTGCTGCCAGTCTGTGTAGACAATACTGAGCTAGATGGACCAAGGGTCACACTCCGTAGGAGGCAGCTTCCTGGGTTCCCATGAATACCCTCCAAAACTGTCTCTAAGAATTGGTGTCAATCTCCCGGTGACTACTGAAAGCCGCCCTAGAGATGCTAATGCTTGATATTATGAGAAGTTCTTGGGAGGGTGGTGGATCTCCAGGGATAGCTCCAGTCTCAAAGTGGCAACCCTCTCAGTGAGAGATGTTCTCTCGGCTCAGAGGATCCGGATCTGGCCATGCGGTGGGAGGCTGTGAACTTTGTATCTTAACCCACAAGTGGCACCTGAGTGAAATGAGATTAAACTGCTCAGGCAACAGGTGTGGGAAGGGACGCTTTTAAGACTTCAAGGACAGGTTGCTAAAGACACAGGAAATCCCCCCCAGCTCTGACCTTTTGAGCCCTGAATGAAGCACACACGTGTCTTCCTTGTTATGGGCAGAGACCTTTGCTCTTCGACTCCTCGGGAGACAGATGCCTCAGTGACCCTACCTGTGGGAGGGTGAAGTTTTCAAAGTGGCTTGTGTCACAGAAAGCCTGCTGGCAGCTTCCAGCTCGCCCTTCCCATCAAACTGGGGTGAAGGAGCCCAAGGAAAGGTGCCAACAATCTCCTCGTTCTCCGGAATATAAATGGAACATTAATAGAGAGATGTCAGCTGCACTGGAGAAACAAAGATGGGCGGAAAACTCACGCTGACATCTCACAGGCCAGGAGATGGGACTGATGTAGTTTTAGGAACACAGGAAGCTGCCGTATACTGAGTCAGAACATTGGTCCATCTAGCTCAGTATTGTCTACACTGACTGGCAGCAGCTTCTTCTCCAAGGCTGCAGGCAGGAGTCTCTCTCAGCCCTCTCTTGGAGATGCTGCCAGGGAGGGAACTGGGAACCTTCTGCATGCAAGCAGGCAGATGCTCTTCCCAGAGTGGCCCCATCCTCTAAGGGGAAGATCTTACAGCGCTCACACATGTAGTCTCCCATTTAAATGCAAACCAGGGCTGACCCTGCTTAGCAAAGGGGGCAATTCATGCCTGCTCCCACAAGACCAGCTCTCCTCTTCTTTCCTCTGACACAGAGCCTCCCAGTGAGTTTCATGTCTCCATGAAGAGACATGAAGAGTGTCAGCGTGGTGTAGTGGTTAGAGTGCTGCACTAGGACCGGGGAGACCCGAGTTCAAATCCCCATTCAGCCATGAGACTTGCTGGGTGACTCTGGGCCAGTCACTTCTCTCTCAGCCTAACCTACTTCACAGGGTTGTTGTGAGGAGAAATTTAAATATATCGTACACCGCTCTGGGCTCCTGGGAGGAAGAGCGGGATAGAAAAACAACAACAACAACAACGTCTGAATGGGGATTTGAACTCAACTTTCATGGGTCCTAATACAACACTCTAACCACTATACCATGAAGGATTACCTAATTTACCCGACATTCTATTGTGGCACTTCATGTTCTATGATATTGCCAGCTATCTTCCCTCCATTATGTCAGCATGCCAGTGAGCGTGACCGGTGAACAAAATGAGTATTTGAGAAACAATCTCTTTGGCATAGAAGTTACAGAGGGAGAAGGAAGACTGAATTGGAGTGAAGGTTTGGAGCTGCGTTTTTCCCATCAGCTCCTAATGCTTGGGGGCAGAATGAGAAAAAGTGCCTGCAAAGAGGCTTCCTCAAGGGAGATTTTTTTATTTCATTTCAGAGCCAAACCCCATATTGTCCCTGCCATATAATCTCCATCTGCATTCCTCTGCTTAAATGCTGGGCTTTAAGATATAGGAAATGAGCTTGACTTCTTTAAAGATAGATGAAGCTGTTCCCCACCGAGCTGAGAGAGCAACATTAAAACAAGGGAAGGGGAAGAGATCTTTAGTAAAACAGCCGCTCCAAACGGCATAATTAATGCAGACGATCCTCTTGCCATAAAGCTTTTGTCTCAGCGTGTACGGCCGGCTCAAAGAATGCTCCACGTAATTCATATGCAGGAGGACAGGGGCAGGTACAGCATTTACTTTGCATGCCAAAGGTGCCAGGTCAATCCCTGGCAGCATCTCCAGGGAGAGCTGGGAAAGACTCCTGCCTAAAACCTTAGAGAGCTGCTGCCAGTCAGTGTAGACAAAACTGAGCTTGACCAAGCAAGGCTGGCTCCATTCCAAAGCCCCTCCCTTAGGAAATCTCTTCAGAAGAGGTTCCTCAGTTCAAATTCCTCTTACATAGGCAGCTGCCATATACTGAGTCAGACCGTTGGTCCGTCTAGTTCAGTATTGCCTACACAGACTGGCAGCATCTTCTCCAAGGCAGGAATCTCTCTCAGCCCTATCTTGGAGAAGCCAGGGAGGGAAATGGGAACCTAGATGCTCTCCCCAGAGTGGCTCCGTCCCCTAAGGGGAAGCTCTTACAGTGTTCACACATATAGAAGCTATTCTGATGACCACCAGAAAGCGGGCTAAGGGAGCCTAGCCCACTACTCGGAGCGAGCACTCTGTTAACCTTGTTTTCCTGCTCATGTGCCATGGCAGCATGCAGCAGCACATGAGTAGACCCCTAACCAGGTGGCTACAAGCAGTCTCCCAGGCTCGGAGGTCCCCCCAAAATGCCCCGCATGCTCACCCTGCTCACGTGCTCATCCTGGGACATAATGTATGGCATCCAAATGGCCCCTGAGCCATGAAGCCCCCACTGGCTGCGTGACGTAGCTGGTAGTCGTGTGGGCATCCGGTCCAGATGCCAAGGGCTCCGCAGGCTAAGCCCGCTCTCCCTGAAAACCACCTCGAGGCACTTCACAATAATTGTGTGAACGAACCCGTAGTCTCCCATTCATATGCAACCAGGGTGGACCCTGCTTAGCTAAGGGAACAAGTCGTGCTTGATACCGCAAGGCCAGCTCTCTTCTCTACTGTTTACTGGCCAATCACACACATCCCATGGGAAATGTGGCATCTTCCAGTGTGCCTCATCTCTGAGATTTGTAGCAGGATTGACATTTTCAAGGTATCCATTCAGTTCTGACAATTATATTAACACGGCTGGGAGAAAGTGTAGAGTCAGCAACTCCCAGATGCTATAGATTCGAGGACCTTTGACTCTCGTTGCCATCCCAGACACTTTCCCTCATCTCCCAGAAGCTCCTCTACCCTCTTCCAATCCACACCAGCCCTGCTGTTTGGTGATGAGTTATCTGGAATGCAGCCAGCAAACCAATGAGGTGCAGGTGTCAGTCAGGTTTACTTGTAAAATAAGGCATCGGTCATAGAAGTCTTGGTCATGATGATAACAAGAAGATAATGGATGATATCAGCACCAAAGTTTGGCTGTTGAGGCAACTGACCATCACTAGGCTGAAGTTACTGAGATACTTTTCAAAAACTGCATTCTACCCGGGTTTGGGAGCTGTTTGTGCTCTCAATTTCTGGTTGTGTGGAAGCAAGGTAAGAGGAGAACCTGGGAAGGAGTGATTGTGTGGAAGCAAGGTTGGAGGAAAAGCTACCCAGGTTTCCCTCCTACCTTGCTTCCACACAATCACTGACGCCCAGGTTTTCCTATTACCTTGCTTCTATACAACTAGAAATTGTAAGCACACACAGCTCCCAAACCTGGGTAGAACACAGTTTGCACTTGTGTGGATGATCTCACTATCTATGAGGAAGTAAGTGCCTCCATCTGCCCCAGAACCATAACCCTGAGGGAAGAAAAGGATTACATTTTACATCCTTAGGTAACATATTTTTAGTTTGCCACATAGATTCCTCTGATGAGATATCTCCTGTATAACACAACTCCAGGTCCAACGTTGAGGGATTCTTTATCAACAAACTTTTCTTTGTTGCTTGTGACACACGGGTAGACCCCTGACCGGGAGGCTGCAGTCAGCCTCACGGGCTCATGGGTCTCTTTGGGGGCCACGTGGCCCCATATCCCCATAGCTGCCCCCTATCCCCACCTGCCGGCTGCTCATCTGCAGGCAAGAACGGGCTAAGCCCACTCTCCTCACAGAACCCGGTCACGTGCCGTGTGCTTTGCACGTGTCATGTGAAGCACCTCACTGAGTGTAAAGTTTGGTTTCGTTTTTTCAGTTTTAGCAGAAATGCTGACAATAATGATCATATTTTAACTGTTCTTGTCCTCAACAGATTTTTAACACTCAATCGGATCAATAATTCCAAAACCACACCATGCCCCAGAAAAACGGAAGATCTTTCACAGATTCAGCTTTATGATGATTCCAGTTTACTATGTATTGTGCTTTTTTCAGTACAATGGAGAACGTTTGAAATTGAAATCCTACCGATTTCAAACTGTTCCTCCTCTTCCCTTTCGCAAGCACCTTAATTAAACAACCCAATGGCATATATTTGATTCCTTCACCTACTCCCATAAGAGTAATCTGCAGCAATGATTTTGGTCAATCAATGACAAACCACATCTACTTTTTAAAAGTATAGAAGAAAAAAGAAATTAAGTGCAGGACACAAACAAGAAGCCAAACCAGGATGCATGGCTTTCAGGACCTTGGACAGGTCACAGGAACTGGGACCTTGTTCTAAGGCAGGCCTGCTCAACTTTGGCCCTCCTGCAGATGTTGGCCTACATCTCCTATAATCTCTGGCTATTGGCCACTGTGGCTGGGGATTATGGGAGTTGTGGTCCAAAATCAGCTGGCGGGGGGGGGTCCAAAGTTGAGCAGGCCTGAGAACAAGAGTCCACCAGCTAGCTATGTTCCCTGTACCAAAGTGCTCCATCCCTACGTCCTGAATATCCCCTTGTCTGCAGAGGCAAATCCTGAACTTGGGGAGGGTTTGATGGTGGATGGGATGTTACATTATCATCCTGTCCCTAACATCCTCATTTTCAACTGGCCACACCACAACACTCAGCTGCACTTGAAATGTGGTAGAGGCAACCTCAAGAACCAGCATGAGTTAACATGAGTTAACATTGACATGAGTTAAACAAACTGGCAGATGATCTAATGTGTAGTGACTGCTGTAATGAAGCCCTTGTCAATGCTGTCTGTGTGTTTGTGTGTGCATGTGAGAGAGAGAGAGAGAGAGAGAGAGAGAGAGAGAGAGAAGGAATTTTCTCACTCCTATGAAGTGCTAGATCTTTGGATCACTGGAGGGAAAAGTGCGAGAGAAAATATCAGCAATAGGACAAACAACAAATTCCTCTTTCACACAACACATCATTAATTTAAGAAACGCACTGCCACTAGATGTGGAGACGACCACTAGAAGGCTTTAAAGGGAGATTTGACAAGCAGTTCCCAGCCTTTTCTCTTATGCAGACTACTATATTGTAATTGAAAACTTGGAGGCACTGAAAGAGGAGAGCTGGTCTTGTGGAAGCAAGCATGACCTTAAACAGGGTCTGCCCTGGTTTGCATATGAGTGGGAGACCACATGTGAGCACTGTAAGATTTTCCCCTTAAGGGATGGGGCCACTGGGAAGAGCATCTGAAGGTCCCATTGGTCTATCTAGCTCAGCATTGTCTTCACAGACCGGCAGCGGCTTCTCCAAGGTTGCAGGCAGGAATCCCACTCATCTATCTCTTGGACACGCTGCCAGGGAGGGAACTTGGAACCTCCTGCTCTTCCCAGAGCAGCTCCATCCCCTGAGGGGAATCTCTTCCAGTGCTCACACTTCTAGTCTCCCTTTCATATACAACCAGGGTGGACCCTGCTTAGCTAAGGGGACATGTCATGCTTGCTACCACAAAACCAGCTCTCCTGCCAACCTACCTCACAGGGTTGTTGTGAGGATAAAAATAAGCCAGTACACCACTCTGAGCTCCTCAGAGGAAGAGCGGGATATAAGTGTAAAAATAAACTAAAATAAAATAAAATAATAAAATAAAATAAAAAATCAAGGATGCATTTCACAGGCTTCTCTCATGTTTCCTTTGTGTGTATGTGTGCATGCACACGTACACACACACACACACCAGCTTTCAACGGTTGACATAAAAGAAAGACCCCTGATGGTGGAATGTTTCCCAACCCGCACGTGCCACATTTACCTTGAGAAGCAATTACAGGCTCCAGGGACCGAGCCCAGCAAAGCTCTTTCCCTGCCCATAATCTCCCTCTGCAAAGAGACCAGGTGGGGCCACCAGAAGCCTTGGAGGGGCTTGTCTCATTACTTGGAACATAATTGAACAGCAACGCTATCACTCTGCATAAATAGAATTGATGCTCGTTAGCCGGGGACAGGGACTATTAAGGAAATTAGTCGGGAGCCCTTGCCATAAGCTGCCACATTCATTACACACCAGAGCACATTTTGAAGTCGTTCCGCGAGCGTAGCTTCAAAGCAAGGTGCTGGGGAGGGAGGGGCATGTGGCTGTATTTCCTTTCATGCTTTTTTTTTTTAAAGTATTGTTTGAATGTGCTTAGAGGCTTCATGGGAGTTTAATTTGGAGCTGCCAGTTGAACGGGCCAGAAAGGAAGAGTTATCTTTTGTAGCCGTGCATGCTTAAAAGTAATGTTAAATGAGTTAACGAGGGAGGGAGGGAGGGAGGGAGGGAGGGATGGTTGGATGGATGAAATGTGTATGTTAAAATGTGTGATCTGGAATTCTGTTCATTTCTGGTGCTTACAAGCCCTACTCAGACATTAAGGCAGTTCACATTATGAATAACTGGGTAGGATTTACTCCAGATATACTAATATCATAGAGTTATGAGCAAGCGAAACTAGCCCTTAGATAGCAAATACATTCATCCCTTGCCGACTATAAGGGTTCAGTTCCGGCAAAACCCTGCCATTGGCAAATCTGTAGTTGGCGGGCTGTTAAAATGAATGGGAAATGGGGATAGGGGAACTGAGATCACAACCAGACAAAAAGAAGAAGAGAAAGTCTTAAAAATTGCACACACAAAAAAAAATCCCCCCAAAATCCCTTAGTATCTCCAAAAGTCATCCAGAGGAATGAGCATTTTGAACCTCTGGAAAAAATTTCAACAAACTACCACAGAACATTGATGATGACACATTTTAATGCTCTATGTATGGCTGTCTTGGAAGAAAGATTTAAGAAAATACAATGTGCTGAGCGTCTCTGCCCTTGTAGTACAGGGCCCATCAAAACGATGGTACCTCTTCTACTTTACTGTAATTCTTATATCCATTGCAGTTATATTTCCTTTTTAAACCAAATCACCAGACCGTTTGGATTCTTTTTCTGTAGTTATCTCTTATCCGACCAGAACGATGAGATTTCAAAGTAGCTAAATTTTGTTTGACTGCAAACAGAATTTATCAGGAGATGATTACTCCCATATGAACAGTTTGCTAGTTGTTTTCAGCATGGCATTACTTAGTAGGAGTTGTTATATTACTTAGTAGGAGTTGTTATACAATGTTATTACATGTTAGTATTATAGTTAATATCACCAGTATTTTCAGTTGTTATTGATGTTCAGTTGATGAATCATCTCTTTGTTCTGAACGTCTCATCTACCAGCTACCACAACTGTGTATATTTCCTTGACTATGTGTGTTTGGTCAATAATAAAGATTCTAATTTGGATTCACACACATGAAGGCAGTTCATGTTGTCAATAACTGGGTAGGACAAGTATCCTAAGCAATTTCAGGAGCAGTTTGTGGTCCTGATTTTTGATCATCTGCAAAGGAAAAACATGTTCAGAGACACCGGCAGAGATTGTCTGCTATGTGGAAGCTGCATATGAGGGATTTTCTTCCTATCTCGTTCAGCTGCTGAATTCATCTGTGTCTTGGATTTTAACCAAAACTGGAGAAGAAGAGCCTAATGCTCAACTTTTTCCTTATACCAATCTGCAAAGCACTTTTCTAGACACAAATCCTGGTGTGCTTGGGCAGCATCTCTAGCTCAAATTAGAATGTATATAAATCTTCTCTCTCTCTCTCTCTCTCTCTCTCTCTCTCTCTCTTTTCCCCCCTTTCTTTGCAGAAATTTTAAGTCAAGGTCAAATCCGATGCTGCCTGATGCATTGTTACTCTGCATGACAACTTCCACATATCAGAAACAGCCATGGCTGACCACTTTTGCCTTCTCTCTGTCTGCAACTTCATAAGAACATAAGAACAGCCCTGCTGGATCAGGCCTAAGGCCCATCTAGTCCAGCAACCTACTTCACACAGTGACCCAACAGATGCCACTGGAAGCCACCGGCAGGAGTTGACGGCATGCCCCCTCTCCTGCTATTGCTTCCCAGCAACTGGTATTGAGAGGCATCCTGCCTTTGAGGCTGGAGGTGGCCTATAGCCCTCCGACTAGTAGCCATTGATAGACCTCCACGAAGTTATCCAAATCCATCTCAAAAGCTATCTAGGTTGTTGACTGTAACCACATCTTGTGGCAGAGAATTCCACAAGTGGATTATGTATTGTGTGAAAAAGTACTTCTGTTTGTTGGCCTTAAATTTCCTGGCAATCAATTTCATGGGATGACCCCTGGTTCTAGTGTGATGGGAGAGGGAGAAGAATTTCTCTCTATCCACTTTCTCCACACCATGCATGATTGGTCTCTCTCTCTCTCTCTCCCTCTCTCTCTCTCTCTCTCTCTCTCTCTCTCTCTCTCTCTCTCTCTCTCTCTCAGTCAGGGTCAAATCCCATGCTGCCTGATGCATCCTTACCTTGCATGACAGCTTCCACAGCTCACAAACAGCCTGGGCTGACCACTTTTGCCTTCTCTCTGTCTGCGACTTCGTTATAGCAGATGGCAATGGATGGAGGCATCTGCCCTATACCTCCATCCATTGCCGTCATTTCCCCCCGCTGCTGTCACTTTGCTTCTACAGTCAGGACAGAATATCACTCAGATGTGACTGCCCGTCTGCTTCCCCTCTCTGTGACATCTGCAGGCAGCTTCCCTGCTCCAAGGCTTTCTGCTAACGTGCACATAACCAAGTTTCTCACCTTTGCTATACTATATCAAAGAGCACCATGTCCCTCAAATATCAAAGGAGACACCAAAAAGTGAAACCCAGTTTCTGCTGTGCACATCTCAGCCTCTCCGCTGAAGAAAAGCGGATCTCATCTCTGACCTCTCATGCCAGCACTCAATCAACCTGCCACCACCAGCCGCCATTATTCAAGATGACAGCACAGCTGAAAAGAAATAACTGTCTCTGTCAACAAGATGGGGGTGACATTTTATGAGACTTTCCTCCTTGGACACAAGGTTATGGTCATCATCAACAACCATGGCTGAACCTTCAAAAGTTCCCACTGTTACTTGTGCTTGGACAAAGGGGTAGAAACTTCAGTGCTCATTCGAATAGATCTACCTAGAGCAATAACTTGCTTGTTTTGTGGGATTCTTTCCACTCAGACCTGATTACTAAGGAACTGCTATCCACTGCAAAGGAGAGGAGAGCTGGTCTTGTGGTAGCCAGCATGACTTGTCCCCTTAGCTAAGCAAGGTCCACCCTGGTTGCATATGAATGGGAGACTAGAAGTGTGAGCACTGTAAGATATTCCCCTTAGAGGATGGAGCTGCTCTGGGAAGAGCAGAAGGTTTCAAGTTCCCTCCCTGACAGCATCTCCAAGATAGGGCTGAGAGAGATTCCTGCCTGCAACCTTGGAGAAGCCGCTGCCAGCCTGTGAAGACAATGCTGAGTTAGATTGGACCAATGGTTTGACTCAGTATATGGCAGCTTCCTATGTTCCTGTGTTCCAAAATATTCTGGGGGATATTTTAGGATGAAGCTCAATTCATGTGCCATGCTCCTAGGCCACACCATCAACCTGTGCAAAGAGAGTACTACTAGCAGAACTATAATTGTGAGCACACGTGTTCCATGAACACGGGCCGCTGGTCACCAGGGGGCACTTTTTTGCTGCCTATTCCCCCACCTCCCCAACCGGGCCCCAGAGACCTGTTCTCCTGCCATCTCCCCTCCCGTTGCCATGTTCATTTTATACCACACAGAGGCTGGACCTAGCAAAGCTGAGGAAGCCACCTTGGCTCCTGGGGTGTTAAGACTACGAGTCACCCAGAAGCAGTGGAGGCAGAGGCCTGGCAGGGGGAGAGGCATTAGGTGGGCTGCCATGGAAGTGGCTGGTGAGGAGGTAGCCATGGGGACCAGGAAGTGGGGGAGAAAGGCAGCAGGTTTGCTGGTGGTGTGGCTGTGGCAGGAGCCACCGAATTCTGAACCCAGGATGCCACCAACATTGTCATGGCACTGGAGAGTACAGTTTGGGCCTTGTAGGCAAAGACTGGTAAGAGTGTGCAAGTTGACTTTTGGAAGCTTGTCCACCATTATTGGCCTTCTGTAATGATCCAGAGGGGGGATAGAAAATCCCTCCTCTAGCTGTGAGGAGTCCCGGGTAAGCTGGCACCAGTCACTTTTTAATATGAGCAAATTCACCCTTCCAAGGGGGTATCCTGGGAGAGTAAAGAAGAAAGAAAGGCTTGAGCAGTCTTAGGCCTTCAGGAGCATGTGACTAAGGCAGGACCCAATAAGGAGTGGCACATAACAACAACAACAACAACAACTGATTAATAATTGGATGATAAGGAAAACTATAGAGGCATCACAGTCACTGCTCAAGTAAAACCCTTCCCCAGGAACTACAAGAACCATGCAGTCAGATCCAAGCACTTAAACAAGAATACATTCCCTGACAAGTCTAGCTAAACTGGTCCCTATCTTTCCTAATTACTTCCACGTAAGGAACTCCCACTTGATCCCCAGCCCAAGGCTGTTAGTTTCCCCTTTCCCTACAGAAGCTGCTGATTAGACCTCACTCCAAGGGCTCCAAGGAAGAACTGGACTCTTACCCGCCCCTACTAACCTTCCCCATCTCCTCTATCGGCTGTTGTCCAGTGAACCCTGCCCCTCACTCTGGATTGGGCCACATGGATTTGATTCTCCCGGGCTTTCTTCCCTATTTGGAGAGGCCCACCTTCCAAGCATTTCCTCTGATTGAGACCTAGTCCTCCCTCAAGCCTGACTATCACTACGCCTTCTCATGAGGAATCTCACATAAATTACTGAGGAAATCCGGGAGGGAGAGTAGGAGGGAGAGAGCAGGGGTCTTTTTCAGAATGAAGGAGAGCAGCAAACAGGAGGCTCAGACTACCCCTCAGCAGAATGAGAAAACAACAGAGCTAGTAACACAAGCCGATTGATTGACAAATTGGTGATTAGACTTCCCAATAGAATTTGAACACCTTTGTTCTCGGGAAGCAACTTGACATCTAAGCAGTGAGAGTCTCACTGTAAAAAAGATTTCTGCTATAATTCATTGAGGCGATTCTCGCGAGCAGCAGAAACCAGGCTAAGGGAGTCCAGCCCAGTTTCTGCTGCTCGTGTGCTAAGCCCGCTCTCCCCACAGAACCCCATCAGGCGCTTCACATGTGTTGTGTGAAGTGCCTCAGTTAGTATATGCTGTTCCCTAACCTGGTTGTGTAGCTAGGCAAACAGTGGCCTAGACATCTCTGCCTACTCAGGGCTGTACAGCTCCTCAGCCGTCCTGCAGATATGGGACTACAACATCCATCATCCCTGCCTTTTGGCCACTGTGGTTGAGGATGATGGTTGATGTAGTCCAACAACACTGGAGGGTCAAAGTTATGCAGCCTTGGCCTAGCCTATGGCATGCCTGTCTTAAAAGTGAGCAGGTCTGCTCTGTAGAGGAGAAGTGGAGGGAGGAAATATGGTCTTGGGGTAGCAAGCATGAATTGTCACCTCTGCTAAGCAGGGTATACACTGGCTTGCATTTGAATGGGAGACTCCATGTGTGAGCACTGTAAGATATTCCCCTTAGGGACTAGAGCTGCACCTGCATTCTTGCATGCAGAAGGTTCCCAGTTCCCTTCCTGACAGAATCTCCAAGACAGGGCTGAGAGAGACTCCTGCCTGTCACCCTGGAGAAGCTGCTGCCAGTCTGGGTAGACAATCCTGAGCTAGATGGGCCAGTGGTCTGACCCAGCATATGGCAGCTTCCTATGTTCCTGTGGCCTGGACAGTTGCCACTAGGATGGCTCCCCTTCCATCAACCCAACATCCTATACCGACAACCCTGAATCCCAAACTGGAGTGAACCCTGAATCCCAAACTGGAGCAAAGACTGGTTCTTGCCATCATGATTCTCTTTATTTAGCAGGGGGAGAGTAACTGGCCCTATCCACCCCCAGCACAGTACTTCCATTGACTGTTGCTGGTGTGTGTCTTATGTTTCTTTTTAGAATGTGAGCCCTTTGCGGACAGGGAGCCATCTTATTTGTTATTTCTCTTTGTAAACCGCCCTGAGCCATTTTTGGAAGGGCGGTATAGAAATCAAATTATTATTATTATTATTATTATTATTATTATTATTATTATTATTATCATCATCATCATCATCATCATCATCATCATCATCATCTCCTGCTCCCAGTCCTCCCCCAGACATCCAGAGGGTCTGATTTGCTGCATACCCTGAAGATTACCTTTACAATCCAATTGGGGCTAAAATCAGGGGCAGACGCTCCGGTGCCGGCTGCCCATACATCACCATTCCATTCCAATTGGGTGTCATTTCGCCAGAGCAGGACACCTGAGCCTTTGCGGTAATTCTTGTTTCTCGGCTGGCTTCTCGGTTAACACAGGCAGGATTTATAACCTGCGCCTTGTCCTCAGGCGGCTGTAAAAAGGAAACAGGGAAACGGCAGCTGCCGCACCCCCGAACTCACGCCATTACCCCAGAGACGGCGGCATCGAGCATCTGTTCTGAAGATGGACAGTTTTAATACCTTCCCAGAGCCTGAAAGCATTTGCCCATCGGAGATAGCACCGGTCAAGCTGCGTGCTGGTGAGGCAACCTGCTTTCCCTCCTATTCTTATTATCTTCTTGACAACTTCCAGACTGTTTTTAATTTGCTTAAGGTCCAGCAAGTGTGAGAGATCGGGACGAGGTTAAGGGAGGGTCAATGCCTCTTAGGCTCACAGCCTTGTCTTGGCATATATCTCAGAGGTTTCACAGGGAGAGCTTACAGGATGTGTGTGTTGGGGGGGGGTTCCTGACTTCCCCTGCTGTGATTCATGCTAACTTGGCTAACTTAGCTGATGGATTCACTCCTGCTCACTTGGCAAAGAGTCACCTTTTAACGTGGTGATTCTCTATATTTAGCAGGGGGAGAGTAACTGGCCTGATCCACCCACAACACAGTGTGAGGCAGGCCCTACAAAGGCCTTTAGATCCAGACTCCAAAATTACCTAAATGCACCTCTGGGTTTGCTGATTGATTAACAGGGCCGGCCCACCCACTGGGCAGATCTCAGCAGTTGCTTAGGGCACCGATTTTGGGTGGGGGCATAAATGATTGCTGAAACAAGTTTGGCAGAGGTGACCCTCCCTTCCTTCCTTCCTTCCTTCCTTCCTTCGCAAAATGTCACACATACCCCACCCCCAATAAATTCAGCCCCTATTTACTTTGCCTATCCAGCATTGGCTTCAGAAACAGCTGGGTGAGTAAACTGAGCATAGCACATTCTTCTTAAAGAAAGGGGGATTAAACATTCTTTTTAACGAGATGTTTAATTCCACAATGGATCAGTTGTACTTTCACAGAAGACCGTCAACTCAAACACACTCGTCAATGTTTACTAACTGGATAGGCAGTCCTGGAAGGAAGCAGGAGATGGAGAAACTGTGCCCTCACAGTCAATTTTGAGACAACAAAGAAAGAAGCATCTTAGCAAAAAGCAAACACGGCACAAATTCCTCCACTCAGAGATGTAACTGCTAAAGACCCAAGGGATGAGCTGAAGCCCCATGCCTGCGAGGCACACACTAAGAGGTTTAAAAGACATCCCTCAGATCTCCCAAAAGGCAAAATAGGGACAGTGTTTTACCAGAAACAGGCAGCAGAAAAATGGGACAGCCCTTGGTACATGGAGCAGTTGGCGCTCCAGTCACTAGGGGTGTGGACGGAACCATTTTGGTGGTTCAGTTTGTATTCTAAACAAATTCGGACTGAACCGCCAGTCCACAAACTGTTCATGAGCATGCGCAGAGGGCACGCAAATGTTCTCCATGCAACCACAGAGGCCAGAACTGTGCTGCTGCCATGTGGTCTGTGCTACCGCAGTGAGCACAGGGACTTTGAAAGAGCCAGAGCCAGCAGTAAGGTGCCCTCTCACTGCCCCCCGTAGCCACCCTTAAAAACTTTTTAAAGGCCGGATTCCCCTTTGCTTTTAAAAGGGAATCCTCACCAGATTCCCCTTTACAAGCATCACCCTCCAACCCATTAAGCCTGGTCAAACTGGTACACAATGGGGCAGGCCCAATTTGGTTCAAACTTGGACCGGCCACCTTTTTTTGAAGCTGGTTTGGTTCAAGTTCGAACCGGTCGAACCGGGCCGGTTTGAATCGAACCCGGTTTGATTTGAACCAGTTCTGCACCGCTCTACCAATTACCCAACCCTGCAATTCCCAAACTTGCCTTTATTCAGCACCACCACTCTCAGTCTATCACTTCTACTTGGCGCACAGTGCACTGTTATAAAGAACTCGAAATCAGCAAACACCGGGTTGATTGCTGCTTGCAGTAATGGCTGGTAATTTCGATATGGGAGCAACAACCATGGACTCCATTGTTGGCAGCATTCTGTTTGGGAAGGACTCCAACTTGTAAACACACAAAGCAGGGCAGGTTTGATTACTATTTTTCCCCACGCAAAGCAATTTACTCCCAAAGAACCCAGAGATTAAGTTCCCTCCCCTGCCTGTCAGCCTAAGGAGACAGGCTTCCTCAAGGACCAAAGCAATAATACACCAAGCACGCCTGGCACAAAACCAAGTGCATAGAATTTTGGGGACACATTCCCTACGCCTGCCTCGCTGGCTTGGAATAAAGCTATCCAGCAGATCCTCTGCCAGAAATCCACAAAAGGGAGACATCTCAGCCATTAAGAGGGGAAGACTGTGGGGCTGACCCAAAACTACCCCCACAGGTGGCCACGTTCTGGTCCTTGTAGGGATTTTTGGGAGACATGAAAGCCTGGTGTGGCAGATACATCCAGAAGCAAGGCAGACCCTAGGGTTTTTGGAGACCTGGCAAAGTTTGACTTTGCCCTCCGTCCTGACCACCAAGATATACGGAACCCCAGCTTTAACTTGAGCTGTGCAGGCTGCTCATTTGCCGGGTTGAATGATCAGTGAATAAATAGCCTGTGCTAGTTTGAGGATCCAGTGGGAGAGAGTTCCCAGGTCTATCATGGGACCAGAAGGCAACACTTCAGAGTTGAGAAGGTGCTTCTCTTAATTTGGAAATTCAATCCAAGGCCATTTCAATTTAGAAATGGATGCTGAGGCAGGCAATTCATCTTTAAGCTTAGGAGACTAGCTGTTTCTTGGGAGCTGAGGTGCAAATGAGCAAAGAAGACTGTGGATTTGGGATGCAGAATATGCAGGCCCTCTGCGGGGCAAGGTGCATGATTGCATCTTACATTCTTACACCACTGTGCAGTATTTTGTGGATGCAATACAGGAGGGAGAGAAAGTATAATCGGCATTGCTCTAATCTGGCACTGTTTATGTGCCCTCCAAGAACTGGCGCTCTAGACGACTGCCTAGGTCTGCCTAGTGGAAAGGCTGGACCTATCTGTAGGGGAGGAGTCTAGAGTGGAAAGAGCTCCTGGCAACAGTTGCTATGGGGACTAGAACGTTGGGAGGAGGGCCAATGGAGAAAGGGTGGCTGGGGAGAAGAGAAAGGAAGGATGAAATATAAAGTGACTGAAGGAAAAGACATAGAGGTGAGTCTCACGATCAGTGAGACTTGCCGTAAGCGGGTTTGCAGGGAGAGTGGGCCACAGACAATCACCAGACAGCCCTGGGCGGCCAGATTGGCTGCCCACACAACTGCCAAGTCCATCACGGAGCCAGCAGGGGCTGCAGTGATCGGGGGCTATGCAGTCCCTGGAAGTTCCAGGATGCCCCACACGAGTGCACGAGGCATCCTGGAGACACTCCTGAGCCCAGGTGGCTGCTTGCAGCCTCCCGGTCGGGGGTCTCCTCATGTGTTGCTGCAGCACGGAGCAATACACCATCAAAACTCCCTTAGCCCGCTTTTTGCCGATCGCAAGAATCGCTTTAACCAGCTCATTTCCCCAGAGGTCCATGCTGTCGGAACATCTGGGCACATGAGCAGCACCTTGTTCCACACAAGACCAAAGATCGTCTGGGGCGGGGGGGGGGCAGATAAGCTCCCCTTGCCCCCCCACCACCACCAGTGTTCCCTCTAACAGGGACTCCCAGATGTTGTTGACTACAATCAAAATCCAGTGCAGCTGGGGATTCTGGGAGTTTTAGTCAACAACATCTGGGAATCCCTGTTAGAAGGAAGACTGCCCCCCCCATGCCCTCCCTGGCAGGCTGCATTGGTGGTGTGAACCGCCTTATAGAGGTACTGAGCTTTAACAAGGGGAGGGAGATGCACAGTGCTGGTGTTAGGGAGGAGCAGGGTGGCTGACCGCAGAAAAGGAGCTGATATACTGTAGGAGGAGAGCTGGTCTTGTGGAAGCAAGTTGAAATTGTCCCCTTTGCTAAGCAGGGCCTACCCTGGTTTGCATTTGAATGGGGGAGAACATGTGAGCACTGTAACGTACTCCCCAATGGGTTGGGGATGCTCCAGGGAGAGCATCTGCCTGCTTGCATACCGAAGATTCCAAGTTCCCTCCCTGGCAGCATCTCCAAGGTAGAGCTGAGAGAGATTCCTGCCTGCAACCTGGGAGAAGCTGCTGCCAGTCTGTGTAGACAGTACTGAGCTAGATGGACCAAGGGTCTGACTCAGTAGAAGGCAGCTTCCTATGTTCCTAACCTGGCTTTTGTGGGGCAGAAAGGCTGTGAGGAGCAGGGGACCCGGCATCTAGCAACACGGACTAACATTGTAGGATCTTCAGCTCGTTGGGCCACCCAGGCAGAGGCATAACTGTAACTGGAGAGATGTGTTCAAACAGCACAAGACACCCAGGGACCCTTAAAAGGGGGGCCATCGAGGGCCCTTAACTTGCCTCCCTCCGGATTACCTGATTTCCCCACCCTGCTCCTTCCAACCCTTTCTTGGTATATGCACGTAGACTCCAACAGCGCTCTCTCTTTGTTCAGCTCGGCTTCACCTGCTATGTTTCTTGCAGAAAACCATGCCAAAGCAAGCAGGGTCTCCGGGGAGCACTTCCCTGCCATTCACTCCAAGGTTCCCTTTATTCGGTTTCATCCCGTCACTCCGGGCAAATTATTTCTTTAAGGTTCTGTTAGTGACTGATGGGCTTTCGATGGACTCTCTCCCTGACTGCGTGATGTGTGTTATGGGGCAGAAATGTGGCGTGCTGCACGGCTGGAAATCCTTTCATTCCTGACTGATTGGTAATTGTTTTACCTCTTAAGCAGTGCGTGCAGTTGGCTTTCAGAGACATACTTCAAGTCTCTCCCCTCCTCGTTGACATAGAATGACACCCTGTATAAAATGGAAACATCGGATTTAACAGCCCTTAAATATCCCCTTAATAAGGAAGGGGAACCAATAGCAGGAATAGGAAAGAAGGGAACGTATTTGGAGCTAGGTATATATTTTTGCAAAATAATTCAGTTTCTTATTGGGCAATCGCCTGGCACCATTATTCGCCATATGAATAAACTAGAAAGGAAATGTGTAAAACAGGATGCACTCCTATATAAAAGATATATTGATGACATAGTCATCATAACTAGGTCTAGAGAACAAGCCGATGAGATATTTGAGAGGATGAATGCAGAAGGAAGTATAAGGTTAACTAGAGAGAGTTCCAATGCTCTGGGTTGGTTACAGGATTTGGACGTGGAAATTCATCTTGGGGGAAGTAGTCCCAAGACAGAGTGGTACATGAAATCCGCGAAGAAAGATTTGATTATGAATAATACAGCAGCACATCCACAGATTATTAAAACTCACACTATGGAGAATATAGTTAAAAGAGCAGCAACAGTCTCACCAGAAGGATACAAAGAACACTCAAAAGAAAGAGCTATAGCCCTGGGACAAAGTAACGACTAGAGGTTTCCTTTAAGAAGAATGGCAGGGATTTAATTTGTACCCGGCTTACCGGTTTTGAACATTCCTTTTGTAGCTGACAATTTTGTTAGATTATGAGGCGCTTCAAACGGCCCATGTGGAGCGCCAGACGGGGTTTGACGGGGCTTCGCTTGCTCTCCCTGCAGACGATCAAACCTTGAGCCCTGGGCGGACAGATTGGCCTTCCACACGATTACTGGCTCAGTCACAGAGCCGGTAGGGACTGCGGAGATTGAGGGCCACCTGGCCCCCAGAAGTCCTATGATGTCCTGCACGAGCATGTGGGGCAGTCTGGAGAGATCCCCCGAGGCCAGGAGGCTGGCTGCAGCCTCCCAGTCGGGGGTCTATTTGTGTGTCACCGTGCGCCGCCGTGGCACACGAGGGGAAAAACCAAGGTTAATGGAGCACTCACTCTGTTAACCTCGTTTAAGGGGAGGGGGAATTAGGATGGCTAGCCGCCTTGGAACCACCGGGCTTGCGGGTGAGCCCGGTGAGCCCCACGATCACTAGAAAGCAGACTAGCCTCCCTTAGCCCACTTTCTAGTGATTGTGGGAATAGCTTCACTGTCAGGGAACATTACATGAGTATGACATTCAAGCCAACATGGTGGTTCAGTCAGCTAAGACGCTGAAATGACCACTGGTGAGAACGAGGTTATCTGACAGGAGATGTGACAAGATGGATTGCCCAGTATGTGAACTCGAGGAGGGGAGTTGTGGATTAAAAGGAGTAGTGTATAGAATAACTTATAAAGAGTGTGTGGAGTTCTATATTGGAGAAACAGGAAGAAAGTTAATAATGAGATTTAAACAATACTCGGCCAATAAAAAGTGTGTGAAGAGAGAAAGGCCATGGGGAGTAAAGGTAAAGTGCGCTGTCGAGAAGCCACACTAAAAAATGGGAGACATGAGGGGGGACATCCTCTGCCTTCACCCCAATCCACACAGCTATAGTGGGGCAAATTTATAATGACTAAGAGGATGTCTACCTGCATCTCTCCAAATGGTCAAGCAGAGCTACCTGCATATCCCAAATGGTCTCTAAATAATCAGCGTCATAAATTTCCAGTGCATTCTCACCAGATTTAGGTGAAACCCATCTCCACATTCAGGGACATGGAGAGCAGGTAACCCTCAGTTGTGCTATTGGGACCAGCTCAAGGCTGAAACCATCCCATTCGAACAATCCCTTTTTGTCATCTGAAAGGCTCCAAGCTGCCTGTTTTCAACTGTTCTGGCTCCTACGTTCCTGAAATACCGGTTGTTTTCATGTAATGTTCCTTTTTTATGAGACAAGAACACCCTGGAGAAAACTCTGTCCTGTCCCTATGGGACCCGTTCAGATCTCTATAAACAATTGGAGCTCTTTCTCTTGCTTTCTTGCTCCCTTTCCACTGATGCTGCAGACCCCGCCCCCTCCCCACTTTTTGGAGATTCCTACTAAAAGCCAGCCAGTGACATGGGGCCATCAGGGGAGGGAACCTAGTAAGAACCTAGGAAGCCCAATTATAACAGAGCCAGCATGAGCACTAAAGGTTGAGCCCATTAAAGGCTCACTTGGGACAGATGTTTAAGATCCAAAAGCAAGTACGCTTTATTGGGGAAGTTACTTTCTTGGATAGAAAGCCCGTATGCCTGAGGTTTCTGTCTTCAAAGGAGTGGGGGGGGAGGGGGGGAGAAAGAATGAGAATGGTTAATGGAGACTGCAGCAGAGCAGAGAACATGAAGCAGTCATGGAATAAGAAAGGCAGAGTGATATGCCCTGAGAATATCAGTTTACCAATCAGAGAAAGCCAGATCAGACAGAAAAACGTTTTTTCTATTAAGAATGAATCTGCCTACATTCCTTTCACTATTGTTGTTGTTTATTTATTGTTAAATTTATAGACCGCCTTTCATTAAAACAATCCCAAGGCGGTTTACAGCAAAAAATTTTTTTAAAGATTGTAAAAAAGACACAATTAAAATATTAAGCTAAAAATATTTTTAAAATCTGATTAAATCTGATCTAATCTGGTCTAGGTGTTGTTGTTGTTATTTTATTGAATATTTATCTACCGACTTCAACCAAAGTCCCCAAAGCAGTTTACATAGAAAAATAAATGAAACGGAGACAGAGATGGCTCCCTCTCCCCAAAGGGCTCACAATCTAAAAAGAAACATAAGGCAGATACCAGCAACAGCCACTGGAGGGATGCTGTGCTGGGGTTGGTTAGGGCTATCCTTACAACGGGACGAAATTTGATTCAAATTGGTTAGGCGCAGTGTTCCCTCTAACAGGGATCCCCAGATGTTGTTGACAACAACTCCCATAATCTCCATGCAAAAGCCATCGCAGCTGGGGATTCTGGGAGTTGTAGTCAACAACATTGGGAATCCCTATTAGAGGGAACACTAGTTAGGTGAACACAAGTTAGACCTCTTGCACCTCAAATGTTCACATATCCACCATCTTAGATTGGGGTGGATGACACCATTACAAACTACGCCATTGAGGTGTCCCCTATGTGTGCTACACCTGTAGCAAATTTATTCTAATTGGCTATGCGGTTCAAAAGTCAGCCAACTTGCAGCTCAAACTTTTATGCATCCACCATCTTGAACAGGGTGGAGGACATCAAACTATGCCATTGAGTTGTCCCTATGTGTCGCTCTCTACAACTGTACCTGATTTGGTTCATATTGGTCTAGGTGTTGTGAAGTTGATGAGGCGGATGGAGACACGGACACACACATGGAATGCCATGTGATCTCATAAGCATACTGGAAAGCAGGCTAACAAGAGGGAAATAAAGGGCAAGATCCTTCCTGGCTGACACTATGCCTAATGCCCCTAGTGACCAGGCTTTCCTGCCCTGGGGCTTTGGAATAATATGCTCCTTGTCAAAAAATAAGAGCATCCCCATCTCTCATGTGGGCATGTGCTGGCCGAAGAGGACATCCATGATTGTCTGGGGAGAAAGTAGGTCCGTCTTTGCCTTCCGACCCTCCACCCTCCCCTCAATGATTCTGGTCGTGTTTTTCAAAGATGCTTGTGAATTATGTGTTTGGCAGGATGCTTTTAAGACCAAAGTTTGCTCTTCCTCCTCAAACAGAGGGATTAGTG
This sequence comes from Hemicordylus capensis, assembly GCF_027244095.1. Lineage (NCBI taxonomy): Eukaryota > Metazoa > Chordata > Lepidosauria > Squamata > Cordylidae > Hemicordylus > Hemicordylus capensis. Next base: position 3,706,709 of record NC_069671.1, on the reverse strand, counting down.
AAAGAGGTTAATTATAAATTTGGGTTAAGTAACAATCATTCAAAGGAGCAAACAGATTTGTGGGTGACAAATTTCTGATTAAGAGATGGCTGGAATGCTGACATGTTTCTCTACGTTACTGTTTTTGTAGAGTCATGAGAAAATTAAGGATAAAAAAGAGGCGATCCAGATCCAAATCCAAGTTGCCTTCAGGCTTCCTCGCGGATTCTTTTCTTACTTTACATTTCGTCAAGCTCCCTGAAATGACTTTTCATGAAATGTCCTGTTGCTAATCCACCAAGACATCCATATGTTACGAGGGTACTCCAGAACTACAACTCCCATTATCCTCATTCCCAATTATTGTATAATTAGCAAAATATACATATAGCAGTGCCTGGAGTATTACCAGTTGTGATTTATTCTCTCTCTCTCTCTCTCTCTCTCTCTCTCTCTCTCTCTCTCTCTCTCTCTCTCTTTCTTTCTCTCTCTCTTTTCCCCTCCTGCCTTTTCCATCACACTTGGGTTCCTGATGCCACCCAGCTAATCTCAGTCACCCAGATGGTGGATTTTGCTGCCATGGGGCCGATAGCTTTCAATTGCAAATGGCTTCCTTTCACTCGTGTGTAAACAAGCTCTTCTCTTATCTGGCAACTCCTTTCTCCAGAAGCACAGGTCATTTTGCTCTGATGGGCTGATGAGGTGAACAAACTCTCTGGGATCCCTGCTAACTGGGCAAAGAAGCACCTTTTTAATGTGGTGATTATCTTTATTTAGGGAGAGTACGGCCCTCTCCACCCCAGCACAGTACCTCCAGTGACTGTGGTTGGTGTCTATCTTATGTTTCTTTCTTTTTAGATTCTGAGCTTTTTGGGGACAGGGATCCATCTTATTTATTTATTTATTTATTTATTTATTTATTTTTCCGCTGTGTAATCCGCTTGGGAAACTTTTGTTGAAATTCCAATCCCCCACAATGAGCACCTTTGTTTTGCTTGAATTCGGCTTCAACTTGTCCCTCATCCAACCCATTACTGCCTGTAGGCAGGCATTTAGGGAATTAATGCCATTTCCAGAGGAGGAGGAGGCGGAGGTGGAGGCGGAGGAGGAGGAGGAGGAGGAGGAGGAGGAGGAGGAATAGGAATAGATTTGGGTGTCATCAGCATAACACTCTGCACCAAATCTCCTTTTGTCTTCATCCAGTGGTTTCATGTAGTTGTTAAAAAGCATTGGTGACATAATGGAGCCCTGAGGGACTCCATATAATAGAAATTGAGCCTGGGGACTTTCTGCATACAAAGCAGATGCTCTACCACTGAGCTAGAGCCTTGTACCTGAATAAAAAGCTGCTTTCTAAGTCAGGCCCTTGGTCCATCTAGCTCAGTACTGTCTACACTGATGGCAGCGTCTTCTCCAAGGTTTCAGGCAGGAGTGTTTCCCAGCCCCACCTGTAGATGCTGAGAGGGCATGACCCTTGGACCTTCTGCATATACATCAGATGCTCTTCCACTGAGTCCTTGGGATTGCAGCAAAAATGAATGTTGTAGCCCTGTCAAAGGTTGTTCTGAATGATGTTGGACCAAATAATACACTCCCCAGTCTGGATTTGAGCCTAGGCATCCAGTTTGACCCTGACCTCAAGTAATGCTCAGGTCTGTGTGAATCCGCCCAACAAATGGGAAACTTTGTTTTATTCTTTCTTCAGTGCACCAAAAAAGTCCCTAAACTAATACTTTGCTAATATGGCTGATTGATCGAAATTAATGCATTAATATGTTAAAAGGCAGGCGATTAATCAACTCATTTTTAATTAGATGACAGCTCCAATAATTAGGGGGATTTCACGAAGTCGAGTGCCTTTATAATTAATTTGTGCACATACTATCCTTTTGCTGCACAATCATACATAAATGTAAACTATCATGTATCATGTGAGGGTGAAACTTTTAATTATGACTGACCAAAGCATTTTGCATTATTTAAAAAGGGCTCATTAATTTCCACAAGCCTCCGGTGCGGCTCCGTTTCTCCTTGCAAGCTGCTTTTGCCTGTGGTGAATATCAAAGAGTGACTCCTCAGCACGTCCGGAAGCCTGAAGGTTTCAGGTGCTCCTTTCTCAGGAAGACTTTTCTGCTTCCACAAGCAGCAGCCACCGCCAAGTGGGATTTTTGCAAAGAGTGCCAGTCCTGGGCCTCGGGAAATGTCGCATGGGTAGCGTGAGCCCAGTCCCCTTTGGAAAAGGCAAAGAGGGGTGGAAAGAGGTCCATGTGGAGCCCCCAGTTTGCAAATTCAGAAGGGTCTATGACAGCCCCTATAGACACACCCACCCAACAGTCACACCCTGCCATGGCCACACACTCATAGGAACACAAGAAGCTGCCATTAGGGGTGTGCACGGAACCGGCTGGTCCGGTTTGGTTCAAGTCAGAACAGGACCGGAACAGGACCGGAACAGGCCAGTTCAGTCTGGCACCCCCTGGAACCCACCCACCCCACCAGTTCAGTTCAGTCTAGGGGGGTTTGTGGACAATTTTTTTTTTAAAAAAAATTTACTTACCCCCTTCAGGGGAGTTGGAGGCGGCAGGGTGTGTCCATCTGTGGAGGTTTCTCCTCCCACCACTGGCCTCCCTTTATGCCTTCACTGGCTGTTCGGCCAGCTCTTTGGCCCCCCTCCAGTACAGCAGCCATTTGGGAGGCTGCCATGCCTGCGTAATTGACCTCTGTGTGACCCAGGCATTCCTCAGATGAAGACCAGGCATTCCTCAGATGAAGAGGGAGCAGGCTGGAAGTCTGGTCGACTCAGCAGAGCCAGAGCTGACAGGCCTGCAGGCCCCTCTGCCTCCTTCCCTCCCTCCTCCTGATGAAGCCTCCAAGGCCGCTGAAGTCGAGGTGCCTTCCCCAGATCCCCAATAGCGACGTTTGGCCAGGGTACAGGCTCAGAGGGAGGCATGCCGTAGGTCGGAGAAGCTGACCAGAAGGAACAGGTGTTCCAACTCTGACCCGGCTGCACCTCCCTGACAGCTGCAGTGTGGGGCAGGGCCCTCAGCACACTGCCTCTTTAGAGAAGCCCGAAAACTGGTGCTGTGCTGAAACCAACATTCGTGGTGACCAGCCTTACTGTGAGCAACCTTGACCTAGAAATCTGGACCTCTTTGTTGTCGTCTGACCATGATTCGTGTTTACCCCACCCTGTCCCTGTGGAATTCCCAGTGCTTGACTTCTGGCAACGTTTTGACTCCTCTCTGTCTTAGTTCCTGCCTGTCGGCTCTCCCGTCCCCTCTGAAAAGAGTGGGGGGGGGGTTTTCACAGCTGCTGGGCAGTCGGCCAAGGCAGGTCATTACACAGACAGGCAGCGGCTACTCCGAGGTTGCAGGCAGGCAAGAGTCTCTCTCAGCCCTAACTTGGAGATGCTGCCAGGGAGGGAACTTGTAATCTCAATGCTCTCCCCAGAGCAGCTCCATCCCCTAAGGGGAATATCTGACAGTGCTCACTCATGTAGTCCTCCATTCATATGCAGCCAAGCTGGACCTAGCAAAGGGGGCAATTCATGCTTGCTACCACCAGACCAGCTCTCCTTAGTGGATGTCACTCCACTTAGACGCAATAATTTGTGGTTTCTGTTACAAGAAATCAAGGATAAGAACAGCCATGCTGGATCAGGCCCAAGGCCTATCTAGTCCAGCATCGTGTTTCCCACAGGGTCCTCTGAGAAGTCCAAAGGCAAGAGGAGAGGGCATGCCCCCTCTCCTGCTGTTGCTCCCCTGAAGCTGGTACTGAGAGGCATCTTCCCTCTGAGCCTGGAAGTGGCCTATAGTCATCAGACTAGTACTAGACCTGTCCTCCATGGATTTGTCCAAGCCCATTTTAAAGCCACCCAAGCTAGTGGCCATCGCCACATCCTGTGGCAGAGAATTCTATAGATTAATATAGGATAGTTTCCTAATCATACAGAGATCAGGCAACTTGAACCTCATGTGGATATTCACCCAGAAGAGCCGTCTGCACTTTTAGCCACAAAGGGTGGAAGATACACCTTGTAACAGAAGACAGGAAGGATGGCAATAATAACATCAACTTGAGTGTTCAGATATGAGTTACGTGTTCATTTATGTATTATTCAGTTCTGTAGCAAATATATATCTTGCAATATCAAGAACAGCATGTTATTTCCATTTAAAAAGCAAAGGGTTAACATCTATCTATCCATCTATCTATCTATCTATCTTTATTTTATTTTATTTTATTTTATTTTATTTTATTTTATTTTATTTTATTTTATTTTATTTTATTTTATTTTATTTTATTTTATTTTATTTTATTTTATTTTATTTTATTTTATTTTATTTTATTTATATATCGGCTTTCCAAAATTGGCTCAGGGCAGTTTACATCAAAATAAAAACAATTAAAATCAATTAACAATTAAAATCAAAACTAAATTAAACAATTAAAATCATTTTAAACATTAAAATCATTTAAACATTAAAATCATGTTAATGATTTCAACACGGGGGGGGGAGGACAGAGTTACTGCTGTATCTAGGTTGCTTCTGTGTTTGGCCCACCCCCTTCCAGGTACAGAGGTGAGTCTCACGATCAGCGAGACTCGCCAAAATCGGGTTTGTAGGGAGAGCGGTTCTAGCCCGCTCTCCCCACAGACCATCCCCAGGCAGCCCTGGGCGGCCAGATCAGTCGCCCATACGACTGTGGGCTCCATTACGGAACTGGCAGAGGCGGCGGAGATTGGGGGGCCTCACTGCCCCCGGAAGTTCCAGCATGCCCCGCACAAGCATTTAAAAGGTGTCTCTTTGCTCAGTTAACAGGGGTTAAATTAGGCAGTCCTTTAGTGTAACTCCTAAATTGCAGTTGGTTTGTCTGGATGCCACCCGCTGTGCTTGTATGCCCAGAAGCCACATGCAGCTCGAATGCTATGCAACTTCTTCTTTATGTAGCAGTGCACCAGAGAGAGAACCTGATTTAGCTTGGTTTCCTCTTTCCTCTCCATTGTTTTTGTATCTCTCGGGTACCTAGGAGCCACTAAAATGTAAATATTCTGCTCCAGGTTGGAGTTTGCCCCCTCATGGGGTCAGAGCTGAAGAGATATGAGGAGCTGAGGAGATATGGTCTCCAGACAGGCAGGGAGACAAGCAGGAGATCAGGACCCTGGAGAGCGTCCGGAGCAAGGTTCAGAACTGGGAGGAAGCACGAGAAGGCTATCAATGACACCCACCATGAGCATCACAGACGTTGCTTCAGCAAGGGTCTGCAGCTGAAGTCTGCCTATTGGTTGCTGGCTTTGGCTCCACCCTCCTTTCTGGCAGGATCTGGCTTAAAGGGTCAGTTCTTGGTTTCACAGCCATTGAGTCTAATGGTGTCAGAGGCCTGTGCTGTGATAAGCTGGTCTTTCAAGGTTCCCTGTGTCTGAGGATGAGGTCAAGGGTGAATTTTCCAGCTATGGTGGAGCGGCTGGGTCCAATTCCCTGGGCGAGGTCCACTAGGATGAAAGCTGTCCTGCCAGTCTCATCCCTAGAACTGTCTTCCTTATCAGGGAGATCCTGGTGTTGGAGTCATGACAGTGCTTGGGAAGAAAGGCAGCAGAGGGATGTAATGAGTACGTAAAAAAAACCCAGCCTATATGTGTTCTGCCCAGATCCCACTTACCTCAGCCCGGATGTGACACTGCACAATCCAGCTGCCTCATCCAAGCCTTGGGGGCTGGAAGACCACAGGCTCCCTTGGCTGACATCATAGGTGGTCACACAGCCAGGGTCTTGGGGACAAGCTCGTTGTGCCGTCCACCACAGGGAGGTGAGGCAGGGCTGGGAGGAGGCAGAACTGTACCGGCATGGGCAGGCTGGCACAGCTTGTAGGCAGCTGCCCAGCTCAGGGAGAAGTGGTGATGGCATCTCTACCACTAGGGAGGCTTAGATTGGCTGGGGATTGGGCTTCCGGCCACAGGCCACTAGGGTTGATTTGGCAACCTTCCAGGAAGAGGAGGAGCCAAAAGGAAGGAAGATTGGGGTTAAAAGAGGTGTGATTCCTGCTCCAGGGAAGCAATGCCACTGAGGCCAAAGGAGAACCCAGGGCCTCGGGGGAAAGGCTGGTTTCAGGCACTATCCACAAACTGGAGAAGGGCTCGAATGATTTAACCCCCTTCCTAGCACTCTGTGGCAATCAAGCCAGTAAGGGATATACAACAACAACAATTTAAATACCGCTTTTCAAAACTTTCCAGAGCGGTTTACATAGAGGAATAAATAAATAAGATGGATCCCTGTCCCCAAAGAGCTCGCAATTAGTTCATTAATACAGTTCATACAGTTCATTAAAGGAAACCACCCGCCGTAGAAATATACACGGTCACGCTAGAGATTTGTGAGGTTCACTTTGAACTGCTAACGTTTCAGTGTGCCTATGGAACAGGTGAGTTGACCAGCTTGTCACTGAGTCTCCAGGGAGTGTAAATCAGGGCTTCACAATTTTGGCTGCCCCAGACTACCAAGCCCATACTCCCAGACTATCAGCCACTGTGGCTGAAGATGATGGAGGCTGGAGTCCCAAAAACAACTGGAGGATCTTCTCACAATCAGTGAGAAGAGCTCGTGGGCTGTCTGTGGGGAAGGAGGGTTAAGCTGTGGGGAAGGAGGGTTAAGCTCTTCCCCGCAGACTATTGGCAGGCACTCCCTGGGTAGGCGGATCACCCTCCCAGACAAACAGCAGTTGGCCTGTGGCTCACCCAACAGCTCTGGTGTTACCTAGGGTGCTGGGACGCGCCGTCACATGCTTCCTCACCCCCAGGAGTCCCAATAAAGCACCGTGCAAGTGCGTGGTGCATTACTGGGATTACCCCTCCCCCCCGAGTGTGCCCGCCAGGGCTGCAAGCAGCCACGGTGGTCACATGATCAAAAAATGAAATTAAGGGGGCACCAGCTTTTAGGTGGAGTAGCCTCCTAACGTCGCTTCCACCTCCCTTTTAGGTGGAGGCTATTTTAGTGGGTTTGCTGCCATGTAGCCGCTGGGATCGGGCGCGATCCCGGTGGTTCACACGAGTGTGCAAAACTGGGCTGGGCTCCCTTAGTCTGGTTTTGCACATTCCTATGAATAGCCTCTGTGTGTGGTTATAGTGTCTCTCAATCCATGTGAGTTTGTATACATGACCGCTCTTTGTCACCATATTCGGCTTCTGCGCAGGGCGGAGTTGTGCTCCCAGCTCTTGAGGCAGACACAAGGACCACCATCGTTTCTCCCCTGACATGTGCCTCAGGCCACCCAATGGGAGAGGGGGGAACGGCTGCATCAGCGGCCGGCTGGCTTCCAATCTCCCTCCGTCGCTCTGAGGGCAAAGCACCCATCTCTCCCAACCCATTTCAGTGAGGGTTACCCGGTGGCCTTTTGGGGCCAAGTAGGAATTTTTGGGGTCACAACTGATTGGCCCTGGTGTGGCCTTTTTTCACCGACTTCTCACTGAATTCATGCGTAGGGTTGTCATTCTTGATCGGTTAGTCACTTTGCCGGAGAGTACGGGTTGGTATAGGTTGTCTTGTTCAATGTCAAATGGAGAACCATTTAAGGCGAGTAGGCAAGCTAAGAAACAGCCCTTGAAGGTTTTGCACCCCTTGGGCTGGGATCCACCCCTACCCAGAGGCTGGCTGGCACCCACCACTCAGTTTTGCGGCCTGGGTGGGTGGGGCTGGTTGGCCTCCCCTCAGTGGGGTTAACACCTTACATTTGTTATGATGCCCTAATTACCACCCAGTCTTTCACCCAGTAGTGGGTGGTCCTCCTTATGAGGCTGAGCTATAGAGGGGGTATGGGCATTCTAATTATTGTTCCTCATTGCAGGTTATTGTAATAACAATTAATAAATAAAGTGGCCCTAGTTCATCCAAATACACATGTCTTGTCATTATTGGGCCTGGGAGTGCAAACACCTCTCCTCTCTCTCTCTCTCTCTCTCTCTCTCTCTCTCTCTCTCTCTCTCTCTCTCTCTATATATATATATATATATATACACACACACACACACACACACACACACTATATACACTACGCACACACATATACTGGATAGATAGATAGATAGATAGATAGATAGATAGATAGATAGATAGATAGATAGATAGAGATTTATATAGATATAGATCTATATAGATTTATATAGATCTATATTGATATATAGATATATAGGTCTATATAGATCTATATAGATATCTCTCTCCATTCATTTGCATTGCCTTTCATTTTCCAACTGGGCTATAGGGGGGTTTGCCTGAGAACCAAGCAGGGTGTGCGTTTGTAGGGGAGATTAGCATTGTTAATTTGATTCAAGACCCGGTAGCCAGATGTATTCAAAAAATGCAACACAATTAATTAGCCTCTAGAAGAAAAAAGGCATTTGAAGTGTTTATTGCAGGATCAAGTTCCTGGTTTTATAAGCAGACAGGGAAATAAAGTGCTGGTGATGACATGGAGGAAACAGCAGCAAAGGGACCAGAAGTCTAATTCATAATTCAACAGACTAATCAGGGAACATCTTCTCTGGCTCCTTGGTTGTAATGAAAAAACGTGAGGTGACAAACGATGAGGTTGCTTTATTTCTTAAGGAGTCTGCTCGCAATTAGCTCCCCTCTGCCGGTGCCCATGTTACCCATCTAATGAGGTGGCCTGTGTTATTAAAGAGACGCCGAGAAAGTAGGGCAGACTAAAATAATTGTCTTAATGATAAACAAGGAGCAGCACCCTTCCAATACAGCTTGACAGGGAGTGGAAGGAAGGAAGGAAGGAAGGAGATGGGGGGAGGGGAGGGAGGGGAGGGGAGAAGGAAGGAAGGAGAGAGAAAAGGAAGAGAGGGAGAGGGAAGGAAGGGAAAGGAAGGAAGGAAGGAGATGGGGAGGGGAGGGGGAGAAGGAAGGAAGGAGAGAGAAAAGGAAGAGAGGGAGAGGGAAGGAGGGGAAAGGAAGGAAGGAAGGAAGGAGAGAGAAAAGGAAGAGAGAGAGAAGGAGAGAGGAGGAAGGAAGGAAGGAAGGAAGGAGATGGGGAGGGGAGGGGAGGGGAGAAGGAAGGCAGGAGAGAGAAAACAAAGGGAGGGGGGAGGGAGGGAGGGGGGAGGCAGAGAAGGAAGGAAGGAGAGAGAAAAGGAAGAGAGAGGGAAGGAAGGAAGGAAGAAAGGCGATTCTGATACTGTTACATTGATTGATTGATTGATTGATTGATTGATTGATTGTTAAATTTTTATGCCGCCATTCATTAAAACAACCCCAAGGCGGTTTACAGCAAAATTCAAAAACAAGATTACAAAAAGGATACATTTAAAATATTAAGCTAAAAATATGAGACAAATCTGATTAAAAAATTTAAGACACAAGTATAAAAACAATATGAAATACGAAGTACAAAGAGCAGAAGCAGAGACCATCATATAAAAGCCTGGGTAAAAAGCCATTATTTAACATGCTTTCTAAAAGCTGTGATGGAGACTGAGGAGCGAATAGCCACCGGGAGAGCATTCCAGAGTCTGGGGGCAGCAACAGAGAAGGCCCTGTCCCGCATGCACGACAGCCGAGCCTCCTAATTATCAGGGCACATGCCCTTTTATCATGGGAACTGATTTCCATGGGCCATATCTCTTCTGGGGCCCATCAGGACAGGATTTCTTCCACACCCATACAGAATTTGGGACTGGCAGAGCTAAGGAATTGTGGAAAGACCTGCAATGCTGAACACAGGGCTACACAACTTTGGCCCTCTGGCAGATGTTGGACTATAATTCCCATCATCCCCAGCCCTCCCATGAAAGGGCACAATATCAGTGCTGCTTAAACTATGAGCATGTGTGTGTGTATGTCCTTTTAGCTAAGCAGGGTCTGTCCTGGTTGCATATGAATGGGAGGCTCAATGCATGAGCACTGTAAGATATCCCCCTTAAGGGATGGGACCACTCTAGGAAGAGCATCTAGGTTCCAAGTTCCCTCCCTGGCAGCATCTCCAAGAGAGGGCTGGGAGAGATTCCTGCCTGCAACCTTGGAGAAGCCGCTGCCGGTCTGTGAAGACAATACTGAGCTAGATGGACCCATGGTCTGTCTCAGTATATAGCATCTTCCTATGTGTGGATAGCTTCAATGTTTCTTTGAGATTACTCTCTGCTCTTTTCCACCCGCTCCCTGCCCACAGATCCTTCTGAGATTCACAACCAGCTATAATGATTCATGTACACTTGTATTAAAAACACATCTAATCACCTTTGCTGTTGTGTTTCAGGGGCAGATCCGAGCTTTAATGAGGAATGCCTCATGCAAATCAGGCGTGTGTGTTTTGTTCTTTTTGCCCTGGGTGTTGACTTCCTTTATATGCACTGTGATGCATTTTTCAGAAGGGATTGACCCTTTTTGCTCCAGCAGGGGGGAAAGGGAAAGGGGCATCTGGTAATTTCTGCCCAGATCTGGCTGGTGCCCTTCTTTTGCCAAGTCAGATTTATAAAGCCCGAAACCGAGGACTTAAAATAAATTGAACATAAAAAATTTAAATCTCCTTTATGAATCTGCGGGCTTCTACAAGGACACAATGTTCAGAAATAATCGGAGGATGTGAAATATGCATGACGGAATGTTCCCGATGGTCAAACGTTCCCCTGGATGGAAATGTAGCCGTTGCTTCTGGGTGTGATTTTGGGGTCAGCAAGTGAGAAATGTGCTTAGGTTAGTAGTTAGAGATGCCTGCATAAAAAGGTTACTGTGTCATGCTGCCAAGGAGGCCGGGGTTCAAATCCCCGCCTTCGCCATGAAGCTCACTGGCTGTTTCCCGCTCAGCCTAGCTACCTTGCAAGCTCGTTGTGGATCTCAGGGGATGCAGAGGAGCCATTCACGCTGCTCGGACATCCTTGGAGAAGAGGTGGGGTTAAAATGCATGAAAGCTGGTTCTATTGACATCGTGTCATGACAGTAATACAGGGCATTAACTGCTAGGAAGATGGGAAGATGAGAAGTTACCTTATTGTGGTTGGGGATGATGGGAGTTGTAGTTAGCAACATCTGGAGCAAGGGTTCTCAACGTTGAGTCCTCAGATGTTCTTGGACTTCAGCTCCCATAATCCCCAGCCCTAGTGGCCTTTGGTTGGGGAGTATGGGAATTGGTGTCAGGGGCTTTTCCCACACCAGTGCAGGGACCGCTTTTAACGGACCCACCACCACCACCCTACGTGGTGGAATTGCCCCATGAACAGCTGCCTCATCATGGTGCAGGGTTGGAACTCCTAAGGGGGCATCTGAGGACATCTGAGGGGGCCCTGCTCCAGGTTCCGACAATGAGGGAGGTTCCGCTGTTGTGCACTCGGGACAGGGCCTTCTCTGTTGCTGCTCCCAGACTTTGGAATGCTCTCCCAGTGGCCATTCGCTCCTCTGACTCCATCACGGCTTTTAGAAAGCTTGTTAAAACTTGGCTTTTTACCCAGGCTTTTACATAATCATTTTTACTGCTGCTTCTCTGTGTTTTTACTTGTATTGTTTTTATGTCTGTTTTTAAATACATTTTTATATTTTTTTAGCTTGATCTTTTTATTGCCTTTTTATTGTGTGTTTTTAACTTTTGTAAACCGCCTTGGGGTTGTCTTTTAACGAAAGGTGGTGTAGAAATGCAATAATAAATAAATAAATAAATAAATAAATGTAAATTCCCATTTTTCTGATGCACACAGCCCAGAGGGCCCTTCTCCTTAGGCAGCAAAATATCTTGATCTGCCCTGCTCCTGATCATCAGTCATCATGCAGTGCAACTCTGGGCATTAAAGCAGTGCATGCTTCTGCATATTCAAGAGACATTGTAAGGAACAAGAAAGGGGATCTTGGGTGTCAGCAGTAAGAAAGCAATACATGGTGAAATTGTGTTGCTGTTCACACAATCATAGTTGGGGTAGGAGAAGCCTCTGAACCTAATTCGGGAGTTGTGTGCCCACCGGTCTGCTGATCATCTGTCAGTTACAAATGAGGTCGGAGGGTGGCATCCATTAGGGATGTGCAAATCAATTCAAATCAATTAAACTCAAATCTGGGTGATTCGAGTGATCCGAATTCAAATTGAATCACCCCTTAAAACTGCAATTCGATTTGAATCCAAACTGAATTTTTAACGTTCGATTCAAATTCAATTTGAGAGCTGTTTGGCATCTTTTAAAAACCATTCATTGGTTTAAAAGGGCACCAAAACATGGTCAAAACGATTAGCATTCAAATTGAATTTTTGGACCAGATTCTAATTGGATTTGAATTAGAAATGAATTTTTAGAATTCGATTTGAATTAGAAATGAATCGAAAAATTTGTTTCATGCACATCTCTACCATCTGTGCCTCTGTGTTCAGCAGCAGCTGGGCTGAGGTGCTCATTCAGCTCCTGAATGAGGTTGGAGAGAAAGTTCTCTGACCCAGATGTTTCTGAGCACACGGGCCCATGGACAGCAGCCCAGACCTTGGTTTTAACTGACAGGTGATCAGCAAACAGGAGTGTATCCAGCTCCCAAATTAGGTTCAGAGGAACTTCCCTAATGAGTAGCAACTAGGAACATAGGAAGCTGCCATATTCTGAGTCAGACCATTGGTCTATCTAGCTCAGTATTGTCTTCACAGACTGGCAGTGGCTTCTCCAAGGTTGCAAGCAGGAGTCTCTCTCAGCCCTATCTTGGAGAGCCTGCCAGGGAGGGAACTTGAAACCTTCTGCTCTTCCCAGAGCGGCTTCATCCCCTGAGGGGAATATCTTACAGTGCTCACACATCAAGTCTCCCATTCATATGCAACCAGGGTGGACCCTGCTTAGCAAAGGGGACAAGTCATGCTTGCTACCACAAGAATAGGTCTCCAAAAGATATGTTCTCAGATACTGAAGAGCCATTACTAAACACCTAATTAGACATCTGTAGATTTACCAGTAGCAAGAAAATAAATAAATCTCTGTAGAATTTGAAAGTACTGTTGGAAAACAGTAACAGAGAACCCTTAGTCATACCTTTCTCAAAATGAATGAAGCCAAAATGGAGTATTTTAGCAGAACCTAGGCAAGGTCTAGTCAGGGGGCTTGGATGACTCATCAGCGTCTCATCCAGATATACTCTTGTACAGCCCCCACTTAGAAGAAAAAGGGGCCATGTGGATTGTCCCCCGATATGGGGTTGGATGTAGGTGTGGAAACACTTTCCTTACAAAAGTCTCCAAGTGTGTAGGAACGCTACAAGAGAGCTTCTCCCTCAATGGCATATAAACAGCATTTGGTTATCGCAATGACTCTTCACTAGGCCCTGAAGATTACTCCTGCTGGGAAGTTCCAGCTTTTGAATGTTCAGAGTGAAATGGGGACAATTTCCCAGTAATCGCTTCTGATTTCTTCTCATTATTGGAGAGGGAAGGAGGTCAGTGTTCTTTCCCCCTCAATACCTGCTAAGCCTACACATGCAATCTCCTCATGAACACCTGGGGCCCAGACCTAAATCCGAAGAAGTCGAGGGAGAGAAGCTATTCGTCTTTGACATGGATAGGATTATGGAGTGTTCTGAATCTCATCTACCCCCACCAAGATTAGAGTCGGGGGGCCAATGGCTCAGTTTATGACTCCAGTAGATGTGGATGTTTTAATTAATTCTCAGCATGACCCTCTTCACTGCCTCGGGGAGACTCACCCCTCACATTAGAAAGACAGAAGCTCAGAGATTTCATATAGGCTGCTGTTGGAAGCCCTCCGTCATTGAGGGTGTTTCTCACATGTTAGACCAATAAAAAGGGACCTCAAGGTCTCTGGCAGGGCTTCAGATGGTTGGTCAGGGTGGAAGAGGTGATGGGGAAGCAGATGATGGTATAGATACATAGGAATATATGAAGCTGCCTTCTACCAAGGGACCATTCAGACCATTGGTCTCTTGGTATTGTCCACACAGACTGGCAGTAGCTTCTCCAAGGTTGTAGGCAGGAGTCTCTCTCAGCCCTATCTTGGAGATGCTGCCAGGGAGGGAACTTCTAACCTAGATGCTCTTCCCAGAACGGCTCCACCCCCTGAGGGGAATACCTTGAAGTGCTCACACATGTAGTCTCCCATTCAAATGCAAACCAGGGTGGACCCTGCTTAGCAAGGGGACAATTCATGCTTGCTACCACAAGACTAGACCATATAGATCAGGGTTTTTCCCCACCTGGTTGCTGCACATGCAGGAAGCTGCCGCAGCATGCCTGAAGGATGACTGTCCTGCTTCTGCTTGGAAACCTCCAGCAACTGAGAGCACACCAACGCGTGAGGCAGATTGTTCCACTGTCACTCAACTTTTATGTCCAGAAATCCCTTCTAATGATTAGCCTGAATCAGCTTGCTTGTAATTTCCACCTATTGGTTCTTGTACTGCCTTCAGGAGCAAGAGAGAACATATCCACTCCGTCATCTATCTGATAGCTCTTCGTTGGAAGATGCTATCTTCCAATGACCACTCCATTGGAAGACCACTCTTCTTGGTCTTCTCTCCTCCAAACTAAACACACCCAGCTCTTTTGACCATTTCTTCGCTTCCAGCACCAAGCATGGGGTTGAAGACCCCCAAGGTCCTATGATTCTGCCTGCAAAATACCAGTATGGTACTAAGCCAAATTATATGTGCAGCAAATGATCACATGGTCTTCCCTTGCTTTCCTATGCTTTGACACACCCCTCTCCTTTAGCTTGGTTGTATCTGCATTTTTACTTTGCGTGTCCCTTGCAACAGGAAACTATCATCGATGGTACAATGAATAATTATTACTAGCTGACACCGCACAGAGCATCTGTGCAACAGTACACTCCCCCCCACCTTCAGGCCCTCCCGCTCCCCACCTTCTGCCCCAAACTCCAACGGGTGTCACTTCTCTCTCAGCCTAACCGACTTCACAGGGTTGTTGTGAGGAGAAACTCAAAAGTATGTAGTACACCGCTCTGGGCTCCTTGGAGGAAGAGCGGGATATAAATGTAAAAGAAGAAGAAGAAGAAGAAGTGGGGTCCCCTAGGGATCTGTACTAGGACCGATGCTTTTTAATTTATTCATAAATGATCTAGGAGTTGGGGAAACCAGTGGCCATATTCATAGCTGACACAAAATTTTGAAAACTGTCAATTTATTCCTACTCTGTTTCCTAACCAGTTACCAGTCCACAATTGAACCTGTCCCCTTATCCTATGACTGCTAAGTTTATTCCTTTGGTGAGGAACTTTGTCAAAAGGAGTTTTTTTTTTCACCCCAAGTATACTATGTCAACTGGATCACTTTTATCCACATGACTGTTGACTCTCTCAAAGAACTCCAAAAGGAGGCAAGACCTGCCCTTGCAGAGGCCATGCTGGTTCTTCTTCAGCAAGGCCTGTTCTTCTATGTACCTAACAAGTATGCTTTCCATGAATTTACCCAGCACTGAAGTTAAGCTAACCAGCCTGTAATTTCCCAGATCCTGCCCAGATCCCTTCTTGAAAACTGAAGTCACAAAAGCTACTTTCCAGTCCTCTGGTACAGAGCCTGATTGTAGGAAGAAGTTACAAGAAGTTGCGAGGAGGTCAGCAATTTCACATTTGATGTCCTTCAGAACACTTGGATGGATGTCCTTTGGCCCTGGTGATTTGAAAACATTTGGTTTTTCAAGGGCTGCGGCTGGGTACCGCTGATCAGTGGTGCAGCAGCCAGCAAAGCTAGGTCTGCGTGCCATCAACTAGCAGTTGGTGGCCATCCAAGGCCAGACACAGGCACTCCAACCAATTGTAAGGGGGGGCAAGGGGAGGTCTATCTGGGAGCACAGCACTCACCAGTGAGGCATCAGGAATAGAAGAGGAATGCAGAGATTGGCCCTGCAGCAGGAAGGGAGGTCAAGGGATTGTGAGGAACAGGAGGGTGGAGAAGCACATATAGGGAGGTTCTGGCCCCACAGAGATGGGCAAGGCTTGCAAACTTCCCAACAGGCTGGCGGAGGAACTGGAGGGGGAGGATCTGTCCCCCTTCCCAACATTCTGAGGCACAGGAGGTGCAAGAAACAAGCCATGCAGGAGGTGCCAAGAACCAACAGCCATTGTGGCTGGGAATTATCAGAGTCGGAGTCCAAAAACAGCAGTGGCCCCATTGTGGAGAACCCTACGCTAAGCAGAGTCTTTGTGAGGATCCCAGGGTCCTTGAGTCCCCACCAGTACACTCTCTGCCCTGGTGCTAATTGCGCGCCATGAGTTTCATCCGTCCATTTTGATTATTTAAATTTGAATTTTAACCAATTTTAAAAGAGTTTTTAAATGGCCTTGTATTGTATTTTGTATTTTCTTTCTCATCCCCTCCCCCTCTCCTTTTTGGTCTGTTCGGGTTTATTTATTTATTTTATAATTTATTAATTGCATTTTTATACTGCCCCCATCCAATGGCTTGGGGTGGTGTTTAATGTGTTTTTATTTCATGTTTTATGCTGGGGTATAACAACAACAACAACAACAACAACAACACCAGAGGCACAAAAGACCAGCTGCTGATTGACAAAATGATTTTAGAAAATTGCAAGAGAAGAAAAAACAATCTAAGTGTTGCATGGATTGACTACAAGAAAGCCTTCGATTCATTGCCATACACATGGATACTAAAATGTTTAGAAACAACTGGTGTCAGCAAAAACATTCAGATATTTATTTTAAAAGCAATGAGCATGTGGAGTACACAGTTAACAATCAATGGTGAAACACTTGGACAGGTTAGCATTAGAAGAGGCATTTTCCAAGGGGACTCACTATCCCCTCTGTTGTTTGTAATCGCCATGACCCCACTTTCACAAATACTAAACAAAACAGGCCTCAGATACCAAACATCTAAAACATCCAGTAAAATCAACCATCTGCTGTACATGGACGATCTGAAGTTGTATGGAAAGTCCCAGTGAGAAATTGAATCACTGCTAAACACTGTCCGTATATTCAGTAGCGATACAGCAATGGAGTTTGGACTAGACAAGTGTGCTGCATTAATAATGAAAAGAGGAAAAATAACAAAAACAGAAGGAATAGAACTGCCCAATGGAAGCAAGATCAAGAACCTGGAAGAGAAAGAACATTACAAATACTTGGGCATTCTCCAGGCTGATAACATGGCACACACTGAAGTTAAAAGAAAAATTGGAAGTGAATACATCAGGAGAGTTAGAAAAATCCTCAAGTCCAAACTCAATGGCGCGAACACCATACAAGCCATAAACACCTGGGCTATACCTGTTGTCAGATACACTGCAGGAATAATAGATTGGACCCAGGCAGAGCTAGAGACGATGGATCGTAAGACCAGGAAAATCATGACCATCAATCATGCTCTGCACCCCTGCAGTGATGTCAATAGGCTTCCTCGCAGCTCAGGTGGAAGAGGAATGCTGTAAGTCCATCAAACAGTAGAGGAGGAGAAAAGAGGCCTTGAAGAATATATAAAGAAGATGCACTTAAAATGGTTAATAACGAGAAACTATTCAACACCAATCAAACAAAGCAGGCCTACAAGAAAGAACAAGTCAAGAACCGAGCAGAAAATGGAAAAATAAGCCCCTGCATGGTCAATATTTGCACAATGTAAGTGGAAAATCAGACATCACCAAGACCTGGCAATGGCTTAAGAATGGCAACTTGAAGAAAGAAACAGAGGGTTTAATACTGGCTGCACAAGAACAGGCACTAAGAACAAATGCAATAAGAGCAAAAGTTGAAAAATCCACCACAAACAGCAAGTGCTGCCTTTGTAAAGAAGCAGATGAAACCGTGGACCACCTAATCAGCTGTTGTAAAAAGATCGCACAGACTGACTACAAACAAAGGCATGACAAGGTAGCAAGGATGATACACTGGAACATCTGCAAAAAATACAAGCTACCTGTAGCCAAAAATTGGTGGGACCATAAAATTGAAAACGTTGAAGAAAATGAAGATGTAAAAATATTATGAGACTTTCAACTACAAACAGACAAACATCTGCCACACAATACACCAGATATAACTGTAGTCGAGAAGAAAGAAAAACAAGTGAAAATAATCGACATAGCAATACCAGGGGATAGCAGAATAGAAGAAAAAGAAATAGAAAAAATCACCAAATACAAAGATCTACAAATTGAAATTGAAAGGCTGTGGCAGAAAAAGACCAAAATAATCCCAGTGGTCATGGGCGCCCTGGGTGCAGTTCCAAAAGACCTTGAAGAGCACCTCAACACCATCAGGGCCACAGAAATCACCATCAGGCAATTACAAAAAAGCAGCTTTACTGGGAACAGCCTATATTCTGCGACGATATCTATAACAACTGACAATAAAATCCAGCCATCCCAGGTCCTCGGGAAGGACTCGATGTCTGGATAAAACAAACCAGTCAATAACACCTGCCTGACTGTGTAAATTAAGAAGAAGAAGAAGAAGAAGAAGAAGAAGAAGAAGAAGAAGAAGAAGAAGAAGAAGAAGAAGAAGAAGAAGAAGAAGAAGAAGTAGCAGCTGTGTAAACAAGAAATAATAATATACATCAAATACAAAAGGCCACACTACTTGGGATAGCATGAATGGTATGACAATATCTTTTATTTTTCTTTAGTAATCCTCGACTCTTGGAAAGGGCCCGATAATTAAAGTACCAAATTCAGTCAATAACTTCTGGTAGACTGTATGTAAATAGCACAATAATAATAATAAATTACCATCATCATCATCATCATCATCATCATCATCATTAACATTCACTGACTGCTTTGTCCAGTTGCAAATCCCTGGTCTCCTCTCCTCTCCTCTCCCTCCCTTCCTTCCCTGCTTCTTCCTGCCTAGCTCTGATGAGTCCCCCCCCCTCATTTTCAACCCCCTGTTCCACAGTTCTTGACAACATGCCCTGTACCTCCTCTCAGCTTCTGGCCAGTTTACTGAGAGCTATAATTGCTCTCTCTGCCTTTCTTGTGGGATTCTCCCCCCCCACACACACACACACAGCCCGTGCCAGTTTTTCCAGCGGCTGCTGGAGGTTGCTGCAATACACACCGCTCCTTCCCACGCTTTCCTTTGCTCTCTTTTCTTCCGACTATGCTATCTTTCATAATAACTGTCCAGCAGGTTTAACAAGCACAGGATTGCCCTGAGAGACTGGTTACCAGCAGCTCATCACAGAGAGGAAGAGAGATGTTAGGGGAGAACAGTCCATAATCCAGGTTCTCCATCCGGCCCGCCGATGGAGTCTACAAATGTTACTGCCTTCGTAATTAGGCATTAAACCACAATGTCAATGCTCCGGCCGCTGGGCCAATGACTCTTCCTTAATGATATTGTCATTATTTCAGCCACATTTCAATGGGCGTCTTTTCTTTTAAGGATGCCTGAGTGTAATGTATCTCTTCAAGAAATGCCCCCATTCCCAGCTAGGAACCAGTTGCATTCGCTTTATCTAATGGGGCATTTGAGCTGTTGAACATACAACAATCCTGGTTTAATTAGACTTCCGAAAGTTAGGCATTAATTATAGTAACAAGCTGAAGGGAATTAAGCACAACTAATTAACAGCCTGCTTCCCTCGGAAAGGAAGAAAATCCACTTCCCCACACAAGAGGCAGGGAGAGGCTCTCCAAATACACAGATGCAGGCTGGTCTTCTGGTAAGGTAAAGAGTGCCGTCGAGTTGGTGTCGACTCCTGGTGCCCACAGAGCTCTGTGGTTCTCTTTGATAGAATACAGGAGGGGTTGACCATTGCTGGGGAGTCACCTAATGGCACAGCAAGGAAATGACTTGGCGAACAAGCCAGAGGTTGCTGGTTCGAATCCCCGCTGGTATGTTTCCTAGACTATGGGGAACTCCTATATCGGGCAGCAGTGATCTAGGAAGGTGCTGAAAGGCCTCATCTCATACTGTGCAGGAGATGGCGATGGTGAATTCCTCCTGTGTTCTGCCAAAGACAAACACAGGGCTCTGGGGTCACCAGGAGTCGACACCGACTCGACGGCACACTTTACGTTTACCTTACCATTGCCATCGCCCACACAGTACGAGATGATGCCTTTCAGGCTGTTACTGGTGACTCCCTTATGTTTCTTTTTGGATTGTGAGCCGTTTGAGGAAAGGGGACCATCATACGTATGTATTAATTGTTTTTCAGTCTGGCCCTGTGTTTTGTTCATGAAACCTTTTAAATATATTTTCAGTGTAAGTATCATGGTACAACTACATAGGATTGATGCTTCTGGTAAAACCAGGTTTTGTGTGTGTGTGTGTGTGTGTGTGTGTGTGTGTGTGTGTGTGTGTGTGTGTGTGAGAGAGAGAGAGAGAGAGAGAGAGAGAGAGAGAGAGAGAGAGAGAGAGAGAGGCATCACCTTCAGGATCAGATTAATTTTTTGGCCGACCATAGGCAGCCAAAGATTTTCCGCCCCAGGGACAAGAGTCAGGGGACTTGGGGGCGAGGGAAACTTAACTCTGTTTCCACCCCCAACCTTTAAAAATGCCACTGTGTAGCAGCAGAGGTTCCACCCGCCTCCTAAACCATCCCAGGAGGTGAGGTTGGGCACTGGAGGATGGCAGTGGAAGACGTCCTCCTTCAAGCCCAGCTTACTCACAAATGACACAGAGCGGGTGATTTCGGGCCTCTGTGCATGCACACACATGCGCAAAAGCCCAAAATCGCCCACTCTGAGTCATCTGCGAGTAATCTGGGCTTGAGGGAGGACCTCTTTCGCCGCCATCCTCCAGCGCCCAACCTCACCTCCTGGGATGGTTTAGGAGGTGGGCGGAACCTCCATCGCTACACAGTGGTGTTTTTAAAGGTTAAAAAAAGAAAAGAATTAAGTTTCCCTCCAGATGCCACTCCTCAAGATTTGCCACCATAGTATATTCTGTTTTAATGTTGTTTTTAGAGTATTGGTTGTTTTTTTTAAAAAATGTATTGTTGTGTTCTAAATTCCTTGTTTTTATTTCTAACTAATGTTCTACCTTTGTTTTTATCTTGTTGTAAGCCGCCCAGAGACGTAGGTTTGGGGCGGTATAGAAATGTGTTGAATAAATAATCAATCAATAAATATTGCCTATGTGGTAATCTGCCACTGATCACCTTTCCATGCTCCCGTTCAAATAGATCCTTCGCTTTCTTGCCCCTGCCATCTCACTTGCATTTTATTTTCCACATTATTGGTTAATTCAGGAGGCAGCTAATTAGCCATGTGAGCCAGGGCTTCCCTCCCTCCCTCCTTCCCTCCCCAACTCCCGCCCTCTTCCCCAGCAGCTGTTGGGGCTTTCACACAGACAAGCATCTTCTTCCACAGCTGTCTGTGTGCTTCCTCAGCCAACCCAGTAGAAGCTTTAATCATGTCATTACCGGGGAGCTGTTCTGTCTTCACTCCACTGGCTTGGAACAAGGCCGCTCTTGCCCGGGGCCCAGGTTCTGCCACCACCAGCCAGGTGTCCCCAGAGATCATTCGGCTCCAGAAGTGCTGAGCCTGCCACAGAACGACACTTCCAGACAGGCGAGGCACTTACAACCCAAGCTCATAAGGCCCTGGGATACCAAAAGATTAGTCTAATCTCTTCGTTAATTGAAATCCCAGCTTTGGCCTGCACAAATCACTTGTTTTGCCAGCAGAGGAGGAGTCGGAGTCGGATTCAGGATTAACATCCATCAGATTTTGTGGTGCCAGAATAAATGTGGGCGCATGTCTACCCGCTGGATGCAGATGGTCCTGATGTGCCACACATGCTACCCTGCACCTGGCCACACCATGGCAACCCTCGGGCTCATCGGTACATCCCTGGGGCAGCCCTTTCGTGAAGCATGGTGGTGCATTTGTCTCAAGCGGCAGGTTTTGGGGGCCTCGGCCATCGGAGCAGTTCTTCAGGACCAATCTGACCCTGGCATGGTCTGCGAGAGAAAAGGCGGCTGCTAGCAACCGGCCCTCCTTGAGGAGGAGAACTGGTCTTGTGGTAGCATCCTTTGCTAAGCAGGGTCCATCATGGTTTGCATTTGGATGGGAACATAGGAACATAGGAAACTGCCAGTCAGGCCATTGGTCTATCTAGCTCAGTATTGTCTTCACAGACTGGCAGCGGCTTCTCCAAGGTTGCAGGCAGGAATCTCTCTCAGCCCTATCTTGGAGAAGCCAGGGAGGGAACCTGAAACCTTCTGCTCTTCCCAGAGCGGCTCCATCCCCGAGGGGAATATCTTGCAGTGCTTACACACCAAGTCTCCCATTCATATGCAACCAGGGCAGACCCTGCTTAGCTATGGGGACAAGTCATGCTGGTGACCACATGACCAGCTGAGCTCCCTGGAGACCACATGTGAGCCCTGTATGATGGGGCTTTAGCTCAGTGGTAGAGCATCTGCTTTGCGTGCAGAAGACCTCAGGTTTAATCACTGGCAGCATCTCCAGGTTGGGTTGGGAAAGGCCCCTGCCTGGAACCTTGAAAAGCTGTTGCCAGTCAGTGTAGCTAATATTGAGTTAGACGGACCAATAATCTGACTCAGTATGCCAGCTTTCTATGTTCACTGCTTTAGGTGAATAAATAGCTCAACTGTACCTTCAGACATGTCAGAAGCTAGTGGGCTCACCTCAGCTTTGCCCACAGACTGCCTATAGCTTTGACTGCCTATAGCTTCGCCCAGGTACCAAAGTGTTGGATTTCAAAAGCTAGCAATCAAATCCCACCACTCCCCCGCCAAAATCAGCATTACTCCCAAATTAGCAGGAGGTGTAAATATTGTTTCCAAGGGCATGGGTTTTAATTAGATCTGCAGCGCCCCCTGTGGACTCAGGAAGCAAGTGCAGGAGGCACACTCCTTTATCTTTGCATGTGGAGTGACTTTTGCATCTTCCATATTTGCATCTCCTTTGGCATCCGTTCAGTAACGCTACATTAACTCACGTTTTTGTATTTAATTGCATTAGCATGTGTTTATGGTTTTTGTTTTTTTTCCTGGCGACTCTTGAGATGCCTCAGGGAGCCATTAATAAAGGCAGTGATCAGACAACGTTCTCATGTCATTCACGGTGCATCCGTTCTTAACAGCTGCAAACTGCCGGCAAGTTGGATGAGCAGATGGGGAGCGCCCCACTCCTCCAAAGTGCGATGGTCAGTACACAGCCCTGGTTTTATCCTGAAACGACCTCCTTCTAAGGCTCAAACGCACCATTACTTTTAATGCTTGGGATTCCCAATGCCCAGTTTGTTTTTAACAAAAGCAGGCCCTCTCGGAAGACTAGGGAAGCATACACAATCTTTCCACTGAAATTACACCAGAATATGCTCAGCGAATGTTTAATTTATTTATTTATTGTTGTTTTTAGCAGAAATTCTGGATATTTCTGAATTCTGAAATTCTGGCGTGCAGATAACCAAATTTTGCATGAACAATCCTGCCATTTAAATAAGCTGAATGCACCACTTTTCACACTAGAATATGCTGGGGGAAAGGTTTGATTTTTTTTTTTAAAAAAAAATCTGAATATAATCATATTTTAACTATTGTTCTTCTCAACAGATTTTTAACACCCAATAATAAGATCAATATTCCAAAATGACATACCCAAGAGAAGCAGATCCTTTTCAGATTCAAATTTATTATGATTGAAATTTACCATATATGGTAATTATTAGGGATGTGCACAAACCACGGTTCTTACCTGTTCTCTGCCACCCCATGTATCAAATATATAGGGTACAGCTGAAAGCCTCTCTGAGCATATTTAAAAGAGGATAAATGTGGCTCATGCCGTGGCCCTGGTAACTCTGCAGGAGATGGTTACATTTCAAGTTAATGCAGTTTTCCTTTTTAACGTTCGTAACAAGGGCCCCACATATAAGAATAAGAATATGCTATTGAATGATTAAAGAACGTGGTGATCTTGTTTCCTTTTTGTGTGGTTTTTTTAATATGATGATTAGAATAGAGATACAATGAGGGGCTGGTAGTAATTTTCATAGAAATGAGTTGTATTCATTCATTCATTCATTCATTCGATTTCTATCCCTTCCAAAAATGGCTCAAGGAGGTTTACCCAGAGAAATAATAAATAAATAAGATGGATCCCTGTCTCCAAAGGGCTCACAATCTAAAAAGAAATATAAGATAGACCCCAGCAACAGTCACTGGAGGTACTGATGATGATGTAAAGAAAGTATTCAAAAGTACTTTTTATTCAGAGAGAAAACCTTCAGTGATACTTGCATTGCTAACTGTGAATCTTGCATTATATGATTAGATTCTATACAGTCCATAACCTCCATATACTGATGGTTATTTTCCTTATAACTGATGGTTATTATCCTTATACTGATGGTTATTGTTGTGTATCCCATGGACAGCGGGAATCCCGAATAAGGAAGTTTTAGATAGAGTTAAACCAATAACATCGCTAGAAGGCAAGATTACTAAACAAAGGCTGACCTATTTTGGTCATGTCATGCGAGCTGATTCACTCGAAAAGACAATTATGTTGGGAATGATCAGCGGAAAAAGGAGACGGGGACGGCCTTGTACTCGGTGGCTGGATACAATTAAAAATGACACCGGAATGACCATGGTGGAATTAAAGGAAGCTGTACGAGATAGGATGAGAGAGTGATCGAGAGTCGGACACGACTGAATGGATGAGAAGATTTCAAATTAGGAGAGCTTGCATCTCATTCAGCACAATGAGGTTCCTTACACTGTGATCTTTACATATCTAACTTGAATTAGCATCAGGGCATCAGGACTTTCCTCTAGATTTCCCTGTAGTGGCAAGGCCATATTTCAAATAGTCTAGACCAGGGTTTCTTAACCTTGGGCCCCCAGAAGTTGTTGGACTACAACTCCCATAATCCCCAAGCAAAAGCCATTGCAGCTGAGGATTCTGGGAGTTGTAGCCTAACAACATCTGGGGGCCCAAGGTTAAGAAACCCTGGTCTAGAAACCAATAACCCTATATTCATAAACTTTTTATAGTAGATCCTCTTAGTAGTCTGCATATTTCAAAAGAAACTACAATACAAGCATCTTTATCATTAAAACTCAAATCTTCTACATGCACAATATCAGCAACAGTAAATATCCCAGGAATAATTGGTTGCAAAACAGACATCAGAGGCTGCTTATGTGCCAATTGACTAATTGACTAATCTCTTCACCAACTCCTTTCTCCAAAAATCTTTGATTCGCCCAATTACTCAAACTTCAGCAAGAGCAATTTCCGTTGCCAAATCAATAGTTCCTTCATCTGTTTGCAGTTCAGAGATAGCTAGTCTATGGCACAGTGGGGAAGTAACTTGCCAAGGGAGCAAGAGGTTGCCTGTTCGAATCCCTGCTGGTATGCTTCCCAAACTATGGGAACAAACACCTATATCTAGCAGCAGCAACATAGCAAGATGCTGAAAGGCATCATCATCTCATACTGGGTGGGAGGAGGCAATGGTAAACCCCTCCTGTATTCTACCAAAGACAATCACAGGGCTCTGTGGTCACCCGGAGTCGACACCAACTCAATGGCACGACTCGATGGCACAAAGACTAATCCAAAACAGACTTGAAAGGGGACTTCCTGTGCTCCCTTTAGTAGAGAAAAGAAGGATAAAATCTTAGTGTGTCTTTCCTTCTCAAAGGCAAATCACTTTCGTGGGTGGGAGGGGGCTCCCCAGATCCCTATAACCTTGTCTATTAAGGATCATTATTTGAACAACCAAAAAACCTATCAGTCAATAATTAAGGGCCATTTGCCAGCCTACAAAACAAAACAAAAACCCCAAACCTATCCAAAAGGACAATTATATACTCTTTTACCAACGAATCGGATAAAGCAGTCACACAGATGTAATATAACTCTTGCTCTTCTCCACAGGCAGCACACAACAGGCTATGAGCTATAAGCCAAGAATCCTTTGGCTCTTGCCAAAGGCAGGTTCTTAAACAGGTCTCTTGAAGACAAGCAAACTCTCAGCAAGCGGCCACAGCTGCACAGACTTTGCAATGCTCCTTTGCTCCCTGCAGCCAGGAAGAGGAAGAGCTCTCCATGCCTAGGACCATATAACTGTTCTTAGTAGGGACTGCGGCTCCTTTTGGCTCAGAGGGGGACAGGAGTAGATTCTCATCTGCTTCCCTGCCTTGGCCAGGGGCATAGCAGCCATTGAGCAAATGGGTTCAAAGAACTGGGGCCGTCATGTCCCAGGTGCTGCACCTGGTGCCCAGCCACACCCCTGCTTCTGACGCCAAGCACAGGAGAACATAGGAACATAGGAAGCTGCCATATACTGAGCCAGACCCTTGGTCCATCTCACTCAGTCTTGTCTACCCAGACTGGCAGCGTCTTTTCCAAGGTTGCAGACAGGAATCTCTCTCAGCCCTATCTTGGAGATGCTGCCAGGGAGGGAACTTAGAACCTAGATGCTCTTCCCAGAGCAGCTCCATCCCCTAAAGGGGAATCTCTTCCAGTGCTCACACTTCTAGTCTCCCTTTCATATGCAACCAGGGTGGACCCTGCTTAGCTAAGGGGACAAGTCATGCTTGCTACCACAACACCAGCTCTCTTGTGGTAGGGTGTGGCCACATTAGCAAACAGGGCCTCATGGCTCCATTTTTGAGAAATTGTAGCCAGAACCGGGCTCCCAGCCAGGCCAGGATGGCTTCTCCCTGCTTGCAATGGTGGCAGGCTGGAGTTGGGCCACCAGCATCCTTGCTATGCCACAGGCCGTGGCTGAGTGGTGGTCACCGTGGTGGTCACCATTAGGGCTGTTCCTCTTTCTTTTCTGGTCTTTGTTCATCATGGTTTGTCTGGAAATTTCAGCCCAGAAGGGAGGAGGCCACATTAAGGACCGGAGCTCGTCAGTGGAGCTGCTAGCTAGTCAACATCTTGGCTCCTCCCCACAAATAGACTAGAAAGCTTCCTTGCAGGAGCAGGCATCAATTGTCCCCTTTGCTAAGCAGGGTTCACACTGGTTTAGATTTGAATGGGTGAATACATTTGAGTGCTGTAAGGTAGTCCCCATATCTCAGTGAATAGCATCTGCTTTGCATGGTGGAGGTCCAGGGTCGATCCCTGGCAGCTTCTCCAAGTAGGGCTGGGGAAGACCCCTCTCCCAAACTTTGGAGAGCAACTGTCAGTCAGTGCAGACAATACCATACTTAACCGAATAGAAGATGACCGAATTTATTAAGATCACCCCATTAAATTTAGAGGTGAACAACAGGTAATGCCTGTATTTACCCCAAAGGAAGAGGACTCTGGATTTAAGCTGACCACCTAATTTCCAACATCAAAGAACTTGGGGCGAAGGAACTAGTCTTCGATTCAGGTAAATACGGTACTGAGCTAGTGTGGACTTCTGTAATTGATGTGTTGCAATTTTATTGATGCCCAAGGTGTCAAGATGATAATGTTGTTGTTGTCATTGACATAAAAAAAAAAAAGCTTGAACCATTGTCACCAGTGCCTTATCCCTTTGATTGTTTTTCCCCCAGGACAAACACCACATCCCTGGCGAAGCCAACCGTTCCCCCGAAGCATCTTCCAAGCCGATGGGCAGACAAGGCTTAGCCAAAGATAATCCCGTCTCACCCGGACAGATGTAACTGCGAGACAAGATAAATGGAGGTCAGGAGAGCCCAGAGCGATCATTAGGGGGCTGGAAGGAGTGATGGATGGGGCCACATTAAGCGAGCTAAATATGTACAGCTCAGCTAAATGAGGACTAATGAGAGACGGAGGCCTCCGCAAATATTTGTGAAGGGTGTAAACAAGAGGGAGGGAAGGCATACCTCCCACAGTTACAGCGGCTGGATGAGGATGGACTGAGATGGACTCATCATGCAGACAGCATTAGCTGGCGGTGCAGTCTTTTATGGGGCTGAGAGCTTCCCAGAAGCTGCTCATAGCCAGATTCCAGCCTTCTCCAGACGGCTCTTTCCTGCTTTCCAAGTAGTTGCTATTCCCCTCTCTCTGCTGCCTTCCCAGCTATTGCCTCAGGCCTCCTGCAAGATCTGCTGCAGTGCGTCCTTCCGAGTTCCAGTGCCATCCCAAGAGGGACATCTTAGGCTTGCGGTGGCCCACAGCCCTGTGCACCAAGAGGGATGCTTCCCGTGTTTCTAGCCAGCCCTCGACTAACAAGCATGGATTGTCCCCTTTGCTAAGCAGAGTCTGCCTTGGCTTGCAGTTGAAGGGGAGACTACATGTGAGCACTGCAAGGAATCCCCCTTAGGGATGAGGCCAGAGCTCAGGAGTAGAGCATCTGAGGGTTCCAGGTTCCATCCCTGGCAGCATCTCCAGGTAGGGCTGGGAAAGACTCTTGCCTGGAAATGTTGAGTGCGGCTGCCAATCAGTCGAGAAAATGCTGAGCGAGATGGACTAAGGTCGGTCTCCATCTAAGGCATCTTCCTATGTTCCTAAGGACTCTGTAAGATGATTGCGGGAAAGCAGGTGATAAGCATTTTTCTTCCAATGGTAGCAGATTTGCCTTACTTGCCTGTGTGGATCACTACTTGACATTGCACAAGTAATGGACACACTGGAGTGAAGTGTTCCTACAGGAGGGATTCCCTGGGTGTAAAGGTAAAGATGTGTCATAGAGTCAGTGTCGACTCGTGGTGACCACAGAGCCCTGTGGTTGTCTTTGGTAGAATACAGGAGGGATTGGCCATTGCCTCCTCCTGCACAGTATGAGATGATGCCTTTTAGTATCTTCCTATATCGCTGCTGCCCGATATAGGTGTTTCCCATAGTCTGGGAAACATACAAGCGGGGATTCAAACCAGCAACCTATGGCTCCCTGGGCAAGTTACTTCCCTGCTTCACCATTAAGTGGTATATGCCTGTAAGTTAATTTTTTTAAGTCCCTGTGAGTTTCCAAGGCTTCAGTGAAATACTGAAAACACAAAGGTAAGAAAATGCTAGAATAATTTATCTCATTGTCCAGAGAGGACAATGAATGCATTCAGATTCATTTTTTTAACCTGACACACTTGTTCAGCAGGCAATTCAGAGCTTGAAACCTGCAGAAAAGAAGAAAACTGCCCCCCCAAAAAAACAAACCTTCAAAGAAACTACAAAAAGAAAGCCTAAAATAACCCTGCAAAAAACCCACCCTGCAATGACTGCAATCCTGCAAAAAATTGCCCCCCACAAAAAACGCCCCTGCAAAATAAAACTGCAAAAGAAAAGAAAAAGAAAACCAGAGAACCCACAGCAGTTGGTGGGGGCAGTTTTTCAGGTGAAATAACATGTTAGCATGCTGTTTTAAATATCCATAGTAACCTCTTGGAGAGATGAGGATTTGGGGGGATTCATGCCATGAGTTGGACCATCTCCAGGAAGGGGTGGGGCAGCGATAAAGTTGCTCCTTTGCTTCCTGACCATTGCTGGTGCAACACCTTTTTCTGGCCAGCATCTTGTGTTGTCTTTTAAATCTTGGCTGGATAGCTCCCCTTGAAGCTATTCTCATGACCAGGGGAAATCGGGGTAAGGGAGCCCTAGCCCAATTTCCCCTGCCTGGCTCCCAGCAGCAAACTTTGAAAACTACCCCTCCTCTTAAATGAGGTTTGTGGAGTGAGCGCACCGCTAACCCCATTTTGTAAATCATGTGCTGCCATGGGACAGATCTGCACCGTGGCAACACATGAGGAGACCCCCGCCGGGAGGCTGAAGCAAGCATCCTGGCCCCAGAGATCTCTCCAGAATGCCCCGCGCACTTCTGTGGGGCATCCTCGGACTTCAAGGGTCGGCTGGCCCCCAATGCCTGCCAAACCTGCCGGCTCCATGACGGAGATGCCCAGGGATCTGGCCACCAAGGGACGGCTCCTCACAAAGCCATGCAAACCCCATGGGTTTCCCATAATTCGTTCCCTTTCCCTCAACTGCTGGAGATAAATCCTCATCCAAGTCTGGGCATCTAGCTTTTCTTGCTGATAGAACTGTTTCAACAGCAGCACTGGGCTGTGTCTGGCCTCCGCAGCTTCTCTCGGAGGAACAGACAGCAGCTGTTTCTCTCCCAGTTGAAGGCAGGCTGATGTGCGCAGGTGAGAACGGAGCAAAGACGTAGCTAGATGGAAAGACGGGACACTGTCGTCCTGGTGGTGCGTGTTCAGAGAGCACTTTCCTGCCGGTAGAGGGAAAGGAAACCATTGTCTGTGCTCAGAGATAATGGAGTCCTCAAGCGAGCAGTGAAATGCCAAAGCAGAGCTGTGGAGCAAGGAAGGAAGGTGCCCACAAAAATGCAAAGGTGACGGAGTGGGCAGGAGCAGAAGGGTAGGGGAGAGGAACCAGATTGTTAGTCGGGGCAGACTCTAGCTTTTTGGTGGATCCTGGAGGAATGAAAGTTTCTTTCATTTTCATCATTTTTATTTAAGACAAATAACCAGGACCCAGCCTACCAGAAGCCACCTGGACACTGAGGAGGGTCACTGGAGTCAGGAGCATTTGCCATGAAGACCATCTGATGCCAGGAATGGGGGTGTTGAGACAGTTAGCCCCGTGCTTTGGCAGTGCTCCTTCTTTCATGATTTGTGTTCAAGATCTAGTGCTCCTCTAGATCCCAAATACCCAAATAACTCCGATGACTTTTATAGTAACTTATTTCTCTCTGATAAATACAGCAATGTTTCGCATCTGGTAGCCAAATTTTGTACGGCTGCAGTTAAGATTCGCTCGTGGTGTGTTAGAAACGGTTAATTCAGGCTTTGCGTTTGCTTCACTCTGTTTTATGCTATATTAATCTGATGTAAGTGTGTGTGTGTGTGTGTGTGTGTGTGTGTGTGTGTGTGTGTACACACACACATACACCTGTATTGATATTCACCTTTAATGTCATTTTTATCTGGGTCTGGTCTGAGATCTGTACATTTGATCAACGATCGTAATAAACTGAACTATCTGAAGCCACCTTATGCAAAGTCAGACCCTTGGTTCATTTAAGGTCAGTATTGTCTACACTGACTGGCAGAGCATCATGCAGGGATCTTCCCCAGCCCTTCCTGAAGATGCTACCAGGGACTAAAACAAGGACCTTCTGCATGCAAAGCAGGTGTTTTGCCCCTGAGCTATGGCCCCATCCTCTGTGCAGGATCAGGGCCCTGGCCCCAAGCCAAATGTCCAACAACCAAGAGGCCAGAGATCCCCAAGCCAGGACTCCCAAAAACTGCAACCCCCAATCCAGGCCCCACTAGGTTCCTCACCCACAAGGGCCTCCCTCTCCACAGAGCCTGCTCGCCGCCACAGGCAACGTGCCCAGTGAGAGATAAGAGGACAGGTGGCAAACCGCCAGGCTCCTGACGAATGGACCACCCCTTTAAGGTTCTACCTTCTGCAGCTAGTGGGGTGGAGTCTGAGAGGGGCAGCCACTGTCAGAAAGTACAGTTCAGACCAAGGTATATGCTCCCTGGGAGCTGTCCAGGGTCTTGAAGGCCCTCTTGGTTTCTGACTTGTCCTCAAAACCTGTCCTCAAGTTTTGAGTCTCTACCTGCTGGTCTCCTGTCCTTCTCTCTGCGTCTGCTCCATGCCAGACCTGCTTCTTCCAAATAAAATAAATCATGGACTCAGCCTCACCAGAAGCGGTGTACTTCAGAACCATCTGCAGCCAAGCCAACCATGGCATGTGCCCCTTACTTCCGGTTTTGAGTCCGGGTACTTTAGAAATCAGGATGGAGGCTTCTGCTTGAGCAGTAGCAGGGCGGAGCAGAGCAGGAAAGGAATGTGGGGTGGAGCACCACTGAAGGGGGGGAGAAGGAGGAAAGCAAGCCAGAGACCAGCTGGGAGATCGGCCCTGCCCTCGGCTCCTGCCTAGAGAGCTGTGCTGCCCCCAAGAATTGGCGACCTAGGCAATTGCCTATGACTGTCTATTGGATGGGCCAGCCCTGTCTGGATGTCAGCCAGGATTCACGGTAATATTTTATCTCTGAGAAGCACATGGGGCTGTTTTTCAGTAGCAGCCAGTGTTGCTGACTCATTCACAGCACCATCCGTTGCATGTTTACTTCTCAGTGCTACGGTGTTCGATTGAACTTAATCCCAGATAAGCATCATTGAAGCTTTATTTATTTATTTATTTATCTGCAGTTATGTCATCTTTGTATTTTGTCAAAAGGGCAAGAAGATATTAATCCACAACATGTATCACAGCTACGGCAAAGGATGTCCAAAAATCCAGCCCTTATCACCCCCAAAACTACCAAGAAGTTCCCTAGAAAATATTTAACACGGGGTGATGCTAGAGACATAGGTTTTGGGTGGCATACAAATATAGGAACATAGGAACATAGGAAGCTGCCATATACTGAGTCAGACCATTGGTCCATCAAGCACAGCATTGTCTTCACAGACTGGCAGCAACTTCTCCAAGGTTGCAGGCGGGAATCCCTCTCAGCCCTATCTTGGAGAAGCCAGGG
The DNA here is from genome assembly GCF_027244095.1 of Hemicordylus capensis. NCBI lineage: Eukaryota > Metazoa > Chordata > Lepidosauria > Squamata > Cordylidae > Hemicordylus > Hemicordylus capensis. The sequence goes on along the minus strand of NC_069671.1, from coordinate 3,674,382 downwards.
AGGGAACTTGGAACCTAGATACTCTTCCCAGAGTGGCTCCATCCCCTGAGGGGAATATCTTACAGTGATCACACATCAAGCCTCCCATTTATAAACTATTGTTATCGTATTGTTCACTGCCTAGAGTCTTTGGAGGAGGTAGTATACAAGAAATTTTTAATAAATAAATAAGGTCGGGTGTCAATTACCTGACCGCAGAGATGAGAAACCATGGAAATTGGAGGCTCAAATGGTAAGGTTTGCCCGTATGATCGATTACTCCAACCATGGCCTGAGCCTGACTGAAGGCTTTATATTACAGCCCCTGGTCTAGCTGGAGGTCACTCCTTCCCCAGGGACAGGTCTGGTAAGGCTTAAAGGGATCTCAGTTATGTCTCTGATCCTGCCAATACTCAAAGGTCTTCAGTGTCACTGGAAGATTCTTCAAAGTCAGAGGGCTACACAGTGTCCTTCAACCTTGGCCCAGAGGATTGGGGTTCAGGTTCCTGTGTCCCATCTTTCTCCTCTTCTGAGGAGTCCTCTGTTGCAGTGCCCAGCTATTAACCTCAGGTGCCTGTACCCCATCTACCTCCTCTTCTGAGGTCCTCCAGGATGGTGAGGTTCACAGCATTGAGTCCTGACACCCCTTTAGGAAAATGCCGGGGGCAGAATATGGGTTGGCCCTGTGGGTAGGACACCCAGCTCCCGTGGGGCTTCCACCTGATCACTCTCCCCTCCTCCTACCCTGATCGTTGCATTCACACGACTGCTGATCGGGAGCACGCCTGGCGCTTCTCCCCTGGCTGGACACACCTCTGACCCAGAGGCTTTTCACACGAGCAAAGTGAAATGCCTCGAGGTGGTTTGTGGGGAGAGCGGGCTTAGCACACAAGCAGAGAGCCTACCCTGGGTGGCCCAATCAGCCACCTACATGATTACTGGCTGTGTCATGGAGCCGTTGGGGCGGTGGGAATTGAGGGCTGCCTGGCCTCCAGAAATCCCAGGATGCCCCACCCGAGTGTGTGGGGCATTCTGGGGATACCCCTTGAGGCTAGGAGGCTTGTTGTAGCCTTCTGGCCAGAGGACTACTTGTGAGTCACCATGGCACGGAGTCTCGTGATCTTGGAAACGAGGTTAGCGGAGTACTCGCTCCACTAACCTTGTTTAAGGGGAGGGGTATTTGGGAGGTTAGATGCCGGGAGCCGCCCATTGCAGCACACGGACCTCCTCAAAAGCGGGCTGGGCTCCCTTAGCCTGCTGTTGGGAGACTGTGTGACCAGCCTCCCTGTGTGGCGTTATAAGAACAGCCCTGGTCTATGATCTCTGTGAGTTCTTGACATTTCTCCTTTTCTCTTCAGAGCCTGGCAACTAGAAAGTGTACTTGTTTCATTTTGTCATTGGATCAGCTGCAATCTTTGCTCCTCGGACCACCAGAGTGGCAGTTAAACAAATTCATGGAGGACAGGTCTCTCAATGGCGGCTGGACTTGATAGCTATAGACTACATTCAGGCCCAGGAAGGATGCCTTGGAATCCCAGTTGCAGGGGAGCAACAACAGCAGGAGAGAGGGCATGCCCTCACCTCTTGCCTGTGAGCTTCTCGGAGGCATCTGGTGGGCCACTGTGGGGAACAGGATGCTGGACTAGATGGGCCTTCTTGGGCCTGATCCAGCCAGCAGTTCCTGTATCCCCATTCTCTGCCTCGTGGTTCCAGTGGAGTGTGAATGTCTGGGGCGATGGAAAAGGAAGCAACAGATTAATTTAATATCACTTAAGTGGTCCCGCCTAGTTACGTTAGCCCCAGTTAATAAGAAGTTTACCCTAATTGCTCGTGCCTTTCACTATAATTAAAAGATACACAGAGTCTTACAGGAGCCCTGTGCAATTTATTAAATGATTATTACTTTGGGGATTGAGCAACATTAATCATCACCATTATTTATTAGAATGTGGTCATCAGTGCTGGGTCATATTATTATCGCTTCAGCTGGAGTTTCCTTTCATTATATTTTGGGGGGAAGCCTAGGGGGCCCGATCCACCAGGATGTGCACCTGCATACACCTTCTTCAAGTTATCAGGCCTGGCACAGTGTTCCCTATTTTATTTATTTATCAAGCTTACCCACCAATGTTCTCTAATAACATGTATTGTTTTTATATTCCACCATTCGTACAGGGAACCTAAGATTGTGTACACGGAGTTGCCAGACCATCTCAGGCACTGGCCGACCCGTGTGTGCATGCATGTCGGCCATTTGCATGGTGAAGTTCACCAATGCTTTTGGGAGAGCGTTGGCAGGGGGGAAGTGGCGGGGCAGGTAAGGGCAACCTCCCTGCCCCTTAAAGGACTGCCCCCCACCTCCGAACCAGCTCCAACACTGGACTTTCACACTGGTTCAGCACTTCAGAAAAGGCATGCCGAACTGGTTAGTGCATATGCCAAGTGGTCAATGGCTAAACTGGGCCTCCAGCACCACAACCAACAACAACAACAACAAATATTTATATACCACTTTTCAACAAAAGTTTCCAAAGTGGTTTACATGGAGAAATAATAATAAGATGGCTCCCGGTTCCCAAAAGGCCCACAATCTAAAAAGAAACATAAGACAGACACCAGCAACAGTCACTGGAAGTTGCTCTCCCCCTGTTAAATAAAGAGAACCACCATGTTTAAAAGGTGCCTTTTTGTCCAGTTAGTAGCGGGGTTAGCACCAAGACAGGGATCAAGAGTCTCAAAGGGAACACAGATCCTGTCCAAGAAATCACAGCTGAAGCGGTCAGGACCTTGAACAGCTCCAAACAAGCCAGGAAGAGCCAGGTACAACCAAGTAGACCAGATGTTTTTCCTGAAAATGTTTGTAGCTTACCGGTGGTTTTTCATACCTGCTGTCCAAGTAAAGTGATTTGCTCCCCTATTCCCTGGTGAAAGCTCTTTGGCTTAAAATTGGGTTCCCCAGTTTTGACCGCGGTGGTGCTGAGGAATCTCTGTTTTGACTGGCAGGTCCTTGAGGGACTACTCTGAATCATAGAGCCAGGATAGGGCGTGGGAGAGCATCTAGCTTCCAAGTTCCCTCCGTGGCAGCATCTCCAAGATAGGGCTGAGAGAGATTCCTGCCTGCAGTCTTGGAGAAGCCGCTGCCAGTCTGCATAGACAGACAATACTGAGCGAGATGGACCAATGGTCTGACTCAGTATATGGCAGCTTCCTATGTTCCTATGTTCCTATGTCCGCCGCTCAGCTGACTCCACACCTGGGTGCACCTAGGTGATTATGGAGCCTGAATTTAAAGGCCTTGGGAGCCTCGCCCCCCCTGCCACCCACTGCAAGTTAAGCATCATCCCCCCACACACACACACACCATGACACACACAGTATTTTTAACACATGGGTTCTTGAGGGCACTAACAGCAACTGAACTCACAAAAATGTAAGAATATAAGAATGTAAGAATAGGTCTCTGTCTGCAAGTATGCATAAGCAGAAACATTACAACACACAACTTAACATTTCCCCATCCCAGGGGTGTAGTTCTATTGCGCGAAAGGGTTCAAAGACCCCGGGCCACCAGCTCCTGAGTGCCCTCCAGTTCCTCCCCTCCCTATTTTCTTCATTATCTCCCTCACTGGGGGACCGCCAGAGAGAGGGGTGAACACGGGCCCCCTCTCCCCTCGCTACGCCCTTGCCCCATCCCACATATTTCTTTCCCTACTCCCCACATTGTCTCTAAAGCACCCAGTGCAGGTCACAATTGCACTCAGCACAGCGTGAGCCAGCGTGGTGACCGCACCACCCAGGACAGACTAAAGAAGATGGGGGGCAGGGGTGTGGTGGCCCTGGACATAGGCCCCAAAGTCCAGGGGTAAGAGCGCCTCTGATTGCAGTTCCTGTAAATGAGTAAAATAACGAGCATTTTTTAAAAAATTAGCAACTTGATGAAACATACACTCAATTGCTTCCATTATTTATCTCCCCCCCAACCAACTTGATGATGAGATGGGGGGAGGGCAGATCCCTGCATGGACAAGGCCTTCTGGTTGCTTGGCAACCTCCCCCCCCCCCGCCCGGCATTTCCCATGACCCCGCTCAGTAGTCCCAACAGGACCGAGCGGGGGGTTCTGTGAATTTAATTTGCAGCTTTTCCTCATAGGCATTAATTAAGGTGATTGGTAATCAATGTGTTTAAATATTGCTGGGAATACACATGCACACCACACTGGCTGGTAATTAAGTTCGCCACCCTCTTCTCCTACTCTGCCTCAGGTATGTATATGGGAGGAAGGTCAGGTAACTTAATGAGAAGAGCATTCATTAAGGGACTTAAGCAATGCTCATTCAGTCATGGTATAGACAGCACTAACCATTTTCAAGCATTTTTTAGAAGTGGTGATTTCGTTATTGAGCAGGGGGAGAGCAACTGGCCCTCTCCATCCCCAGCACAGCATCTTTCCAGTGGCAGTTGCTGGTGTCTATCTTATGGTTCTTTTTAGGTTGCAAGCCATTTGAGGACAGGGAGCCATAGTTATCTATCTATCTTTATCTATATCTATATCTATCTATCTACCTATCTATATGCCTAAGGCGTATGCATCGCTACTCCCATGCTCTCGCGAGAGTTCACAAGCGAGCTGCCAGCAGAGGGAGATGAAAATGCTGGTGGACAGGCTTATGGATGAGGCAGGAAAGATGGCAGGGGGAAATGGTGATGGGTAGTTGGGTGGGCAGGGCAGTGGTGGTGGGAGGGCGGGGAAGGAAAGAAAACAGCGGTGGATGGGCAGGATGGAGGGTGGAGAACTAGAGGCACAGATGCTCTGCACCCGGCCCAGCTAGTCAATGTATATAATTCTCTTAAACGTACCTGTCACTAACCCCATGCATGGCAGCTCTCGTGAGAGTTTGCGAGCAGCTGCCGATAGCGATGGGGACAGGCAAGAGGAAGAATATGGCGGAGGTGGTGTTGGCCGAAGAAAACCACGGGCAGGAGGGGGCCGCGACTGGTGGGCGAGTGGCCCAGACCAGCAGCTGGATGCAGCCAGAAAATGGTGGGGGGTGCAGGGGTGGGAAAGAAGAAGAAGGGGGCAGGCAGGGAAGAGGAAGAAGGCAGCTGTGGGCGGGTGGGGGAAGAAGGCAACTCCAGGTGGGCAGGCAGGTGAGCACGGGGAGAAGAAGGTATCTCCGGGTGGGTGGGGGGAGAAAAAAGCTTTTGTGTTCTCAAAGCTTTTAAACCTTTAAAATGCTCTAAAAATGCCAAAACTGCTATAAAATTTTATCAGTGTGAAGTGAACACTGGCAGGCATGTCCTCCTAAGATTACAATGAGGGGGGGGGAAATATTTATATACCATTTACCATTTTCCCAAACAAATGTTCTCGAAGCAATCCACATCGTAAAATAAATGAGAATAAAGCTCCCTGACCCTAAAGGGCACAAAACCTAAAAAGAAACTTGAAAGTAGAAACCAGCAATAGCTCTTAATTGTGAGAAGGTTCACTTCTCCCAAAGTTGTTCACAGCCGTAGTGACTATTGCTGCATTTTCCTTTTCCAATTCTTATTGCAGCTTTCTAGATTAGTCACATGGGCAATCTCAACCAACTGCAGATCACACAACAGGAAGGATAATGTCACAGCACTACACAGCAAACCAGATTTGGTCCAAGAATGGTATCTGTTAACAGAACCGTTCTGGAGCACTGGCGGAATGCCCCAAGACTATTTTTGGGCTTGTGTGGGGAATTAGCGAGACTATCGTGAACAGTCTGTTACAATATCAATTTGTGCAAAGTTTTGGTCTGGAAAATGAAGACAGAAACATGGTACAATTAGATGTATTTAGGGATTTAGGAGTACAGGAAGAGTCAAATTGATTAACCAGGCAAGGAGGCAATAAAGTATGAGCTAATAGTGCTAATTTGGAATCTCACAAAGAGGCGTTTTAGCTTAAGGTTCAAATTATTACAGAATTAGCTCAGGGCTGGCTAAAGAAAGGGCCTGAAGAGCAGCTTAGAGAGAAAGGGGCAGGGGGATTTCGGAAGATAGGCAATTAGTAAGACCTAATCCAACATCTGGTGGTGCATTTGTCACACTTGTAGGATAGCGTGCGTTGATGGGTGTCTTTTCAGAGACAAGGCAGGAACAAGAAGATGCAAATGTGCTACTCCCAAGCCAGGAAACCAGGATAGTGTCTGGCTCCAAGAAAAATCCAGAGGTGGCCGGGTCTCTAGGGTCCAGTTCTGTAGGGCAGCCAAGTGTGGTTCATGGTTTGGTTTTGGAGACAAGTCCAAACTAGGATCCGAGCTGGAATCAAAGCTGGAGTCAAAGCTGGAGCTGGTGATATGGCTATAGCTAAAGCACACGCACACCATGTGTTGGTGTTTGGGCTAGAAATAGGCAAAGTCATGCATTTGGGCCATACCTAGATCACACCTCCTTGCTATTGAAACTGACATCCATGGCAGACAAAAGAATTCATATTGCTTGATTCAATCACTGGTAGGTGTGGTGTCAATGAGCAACAAAGTGGAATGGTTTGAACAACCTGTATGGGCTGGAGTGAATGAGTGAGGAAGCCCTTCCAAGTGAGGAGATAATTATTCTTTTGAAACCAACAACCATCCCCTCTGGTCCTTGCCAGACCCTTAGCACAGTGATAGTGGGGTGGGAGTCCTCAGCCTTATCTGAATTTCTGTGAAGACAACCAGATGAGGTGCAGTGCTCTGTCTTTAACTTGAGTCATCGCCCAGCATGGGCGACAACTCAACTTCTGGGAGCCCATATTCTGCTCCCAGTTTGTGTAGTGGAGGGTTGCTGAAGGAAAATGGTTGAGGACCTTGGAGTCTGCCCAATTGCCATCCTTCCTCTCTTGCTGCCACCTGTCTCCCTCAATAGTGCAGGTCCTGTGATCCTCAGGACCAACCCGTCTCCCTGAGAGGCAGCTTTAATGCACTGCAAGGTGCTCCCCTCCATAGACCTCAACCATCACATGCACCAGTTACTTCCTGTGGGGTCTGGGCACCTGGGAAACCAAGATGGAGATCCTTGCCTGAGCAGCTGCAGCAGTAGTAGAGCAGGGACGGGGGTGGACAGCGTGCATTAGTAGCAGTAGTCGTGCATTGATGGGGGAAGAGGACAAAAGCAAGCCAGAGTCCAGCCAGGAAACAGGCCCCACCCACTTGACTTTCAGGGAGCTGTGGCACCCCTAGAATTGGTGCCTGAGGAGGCTGTCTAGGTCTACCTAGTGGATGGGCCAGGCCTATTCATGACGTGCCAGGGAATAGTGCATTGAGGGCTATGCAATAGGGCACGGGTCCCCAACGTGTGGCCCTCCAGATGTTGCCAAACTACAATTCCCATCATCCCAGCCACAATAAATTATAGCTGGGGATGATGGGAATTGTTGTTCAGCAACATCTGGAGGGCCACAGGTTGGGGGCCCCTGCAATAGGGGAGTGATTTGGCTCCAGAAGATCTCGATGTATTAAGATGAAAGTGAGCTCTTGCTAAGCGGAAGCTCTGTTATCGTCTGTAAAGCTATCTGATTACCCCTGCCACTGATTCCCAAGCTAAACAAAGTGGAGAAGGACGCCTCTCCAAGATTTCAGTGGGCATGCTAGTTGGGATTTTCAGATTTTCAGTGGGCATGCTAGATTTCAGTGGGCATGCTATCTACATGTTCCATTTAAGGTCTGTCGTGATTTTGACACTAGAGGTAGGGGAGACTGCACTCTGCCTGCCCTGCAGCCAGGATGAACAGAGAGTGAGGCTCTACACACAAGCGGTGTGTAGAGCCAGAGCCAGGGAGGGTTCGGCGAAGAGAATGGGCTTAGCCCACTCTCCATGCAGACTATCAGCGCTGAAGCTCTGGGCGGCCGGATCAGCCCCTCACACAACTACCGGCTCTGTCATGGAGCTGGTGGGGGCTGCAAGGATCAGGGGCCCCCTGGCCCCGGGAAATCCCAGGATGCCCTGCACAAGTGCATGGGGAATTCTGGAGGGACCTCTGAGGCCAGGAGGCTGCTTGTTGCCTCCTGGTCGGGGGTCTACTCGTGTGTCGCCACATGCCACGGCAGCACACGATTAAAAAAAAACCAAAGTTAACGGAGCGCTTGCTTTGTTAACCTCATTTAAGGGGAGGGGGAAATAAGCAGGCTAGCCACCGTGGAACCACCGGGCTCGCCTGCAAGCCTGGTGGTTCCGACGATCACTAGAAAGCGGGCTAGGCTCCCTTAGCCCACTTTCTAGTGATCGTGGGAATAGGCTCAGTGTTTACAGTATCTGGAAGCCAAGCCAGCATGTGCAGGAATGATGGCCCCGCCCCCAAGATGGCTCCGCCCCCCCTTGTGTCCTGTATTTGGGCAACAGAATGTCAGCAGCCCCAGGGTTGGGCCAGGAAAGGATATAAGGGACATGTCTCCACTTTCTTTGGATCCTACTTTGAGGTCATCCCCCACCCACCCCTGAAACTCCTGGGACTAACCAGCAGAGAAACTGAAGTTTGCTTTATGGCAAACCGGCAGGCCCGTGTGTAATTATTTGCCTAGAGAATTACATGATTATATTACAAAATGGAGATCTCTGTGTCATTAGGAAATCTCTCCAAAGGCATTATTTTATAAGGGGGAGCATAGAAACCACCCGCATAATAAGCCATTCCTCAAATCCAGATTGCTAATTAAAGCCATATATTATCGTCAGCTCCCCTATTGGTATGGAAGCACAGCTCTGCCTCATTAGATGGTAATAAATGCCTTTTAAAGAAAACTTAGCAGAAGCAGAAAGTTGCAGGGAACTTGGTGAGAGAGAGAAATGATAGACTTCCTCCCCTACAACCCCCACTCCCAATCGTCACACCCCCACACTTGTTTCTGTTGTAAGTTCAGTAGAACGTTCGTTGAACATGTCCATGAGTTTGGGCAAATAAACCAGATCATTCCGAAAGAGGGGACGTGTGCGAATTTTAATATGCTTTTGAATTACAGACACTGTATGGTTTTCTGTTCGTCTACCAAAAGGCCTTTGTCTGCATGAAGCACCTGAAATGCAAGGCAGAGATCAATGCTCAGAAAGACGGGTTGCAGAATCTTCCCTAGGGAGAGCCTAGCTGCCTACAGATTGCAGGAAAAGGCTCTTTGCCAAGAACTACAAACTCAACTGGACTCAGCACTCCTAATGTTGTAAAGCTAGCCCGGGGTTTTTAATTCATCTTGGACATGCCCGATAACATGGCACCCATGAGGTCCATTAACCCTTCTTCAGGATGATTCACAAAGCTGCGTTCAGAAGCAAAATGAACTCTTCTCTCTGGACACAGGGAGTTATTTATTTTCACATTTATATCCCGCTCTTCCTCCAAGGGGCCAAGAGCAATGGACATGTTTCTCCTCACAACAACCCTGTGAGGTAGGTTAGGCTGAGAGAGAAGTGACTGGCCCAGAGTCACCCAGTGAGTCTCATGGCTGAATGGGGATTTGAACTCGGGTCTCCCTGATCCTAATCCAACACTCTAACCATTACATCACACTGGAAATGTAAAAACCGATAGAAACAAAGGAGGCATATTGCTAAGTTGACCTCCAGCTGTCAAACAAACTACTCAACATTTCAGCCACCTTTACTGCCGAGTCGTCATTGGGTCGTCTGCTATCCCCTGCTGACTGAGCAAAGAGGTGCCTTTTAAAGTGGTGATTCTCTTATATTTAGTAGGAGAGAGCAATTGGCCCTATCTAACCACAACACATCGTTCCAGTGGTGGTTGCTGGTATCTGCCTTATGTTACGACAGCAATGAATGCACCACTGAGAGGCCTTGAAGGCCAAGCTGAAGACAGATCATCCTGGAGAGAATCTATCTCTGCGGTCGCTAAGAGTCGACACCGACTTGACGGCACCTAATCAATCAATCAATCAATCAATCACCAATATTTAGCCGTGCTCCTGCCAGCTGTTGGTGGCCACCAGCAGCTTTCCCAGAATCCCCTGTGAATGTGACAGTGGTGTCATTCTGTAGCGGGGATTCTGGGGGAAACATAGCAGCCAGGAGGAATCCCAGCATGGCTTGCGCAAAACCGGCAAGAAAAAGATAAACAGTTGGTGGGGGAGCAGAAAGCTCAGTGCTTGAAAGCACCAAACCTTGATCAGTTCTTAGCTAATGTTCACAGGGGAGCAAATTCATTTCAGCGCCAGCAATCCTACTAAAAGGACTGTGCAATTAAGTGAACTTTACATTTTCTAATTTTATACCTTTCAATTACAGGTGCATTTTACACTTACATCTTAGATGAACACCGTCACCGTGCCTGGGGAAAAAGAACCTAGCATTGAATTTAAGGCATTAGAACCTCCTTCCACCTGAATGATACCACAGGGCCCTACTATTCTCGCCGCACTTTTTTCACAACCCCTCATTTAAATTAATTAAACTGCATTTCCTGTGGCCATTAATCACTCAGTATTTGTTAATCTAATTACTACTGTATTGATCAATGGGCGGAATAATGATTTGAATAACTGAAATTAAAATTAAGCTATCCAATTATTAATAATAAGGATGCTTACTAAGTGGGAGTGGAATTGAAAGGCTTGATTAATTCGAGGCGATCCTGGTGGAGTTTGGAGAAAGAGAAGGGGATTTTTCAGCTGCAGTGTGAGAACCTGATAGTATAAAGCAGCTGCCCTTTTGTTGAAGGCCGTGAAAGCACCTGATTGCTCCCCATCTGTTTCTTGGAGGTAGACTGCTCCTGCTCATTGAGGATCCCTTTAGTTATGCTGGAGCCACCTAACGGCACAGCGAGGAAATGGTTTGACTACCAAGCCAGACGTTGCCGGTTCGAATCCCCACTGGTATGTTTCCCACCTATATCAGACAGCAGCGATATAGGAAGATTAGGAAGATGACGAAAGGCATAATCTCATACTGTGTGGGAGGAGCCAATGGTAAACCCCTCCTGTATTCTACCAAAAACAACCACGGGGCTCTGTGGTCTCCAGGAGTTGACACCGACTCCATGGCACACTTTACCTTTAGTTATGCTGAATAGCTGTTGTCAGGCTTTTCCACTATGGTAAATACCTTTCTAATTAAGCTATTTAACCCCTTGCCATCCCATCTCTCATGTTTGTCTGTCAGCCCATGCTTCCCCCCAACCAAGCTTTGAGTGGAGGTTTATGAAAAATAAGCAAATGTGGAGGTTTATGAAAAATAAGCAAATAAGCAAAAAATGCACTCGTTATGGGATTTGGAATTGCTTTGGCATTAGCCTGTTGCTTGGCTGAGCCAATGGCATCTTTGGAGCAGGGATCCAGGAGGGGGCCAAAAGGCCCACCAATGAATTAAGACCTTGGACAGCTCACTCAAGAGATCAGTACCTTGGAGAGCTCCAAGTGGAGCCAGGATTATCTCACTAGAGCAGGCTCAGTTTTGGAGCTTAGAGTTTAGGTCAGGGCTGAACAATTTTGGCCCTCCAGGAGGGTGATTGGACCTACAACTCCCATCATCCCCTTGGAGTGTAGCTACCAGTCTGTGTAGACGATACTGAGCTAGAGGGACCAATGGTCTGACTCAGTAGATGGCAGCTTCCTATGAAGCAGAAGTCTGCCCAGGCTGTAGACTTGAATAAAGCATTCCCTTGCTGCAGCTACTCAGACTGGACTTGTTTGTTGCTGAATGAATCCCAACCACTTCCCAGGACCTTTGGGTGCAAACAGGGCTAGCCCGTCCACTAGGCAAACATAGGCAGTCGCCTAGGGTGCCAGTTCCTGGGGGGCACTGCAGCTCCTTGACCGTGTTCCCTCGAACAGGGATTCTCAGAAGTTGTTGACTACAACTCCCCTAATCCCCAGCCAAAGACCATCGCAGCTAGGGATGCTGGGAGTTGTAGTGGACGACATCTGGGAATGCCTGTTAGAGGGATGGCTCCCTGGGCAAGTGGGCAGGGTCTGCTCCTAGCTGGTCCCTGAATTTCTTCCCCTGCCCTCGGTGTGATCTCTCCCTGCCCCTGCCCTGCCTTGCTCTGCTCTGTTACTGCTATGGCTGCTCAGACCGATGCCTCCATCCTAGTTTCTCAAAGGGCCAGACCCAAACCAGGAAGCAAGTAGAGCAGGCAATGACCCACTTGGCTTTGGTGGGGTCTGGTTGGTTGTGGAGAGAGGTGGGTTGGCCCTGAGGATCTCAGGGCCTGCACCGTGGAGGGGAGGGAAGTTGTGGCCAGAGAGGAAGGGCAGACAAGGATGTGCTCCAAGCGCCTCAACTTTTTTCCCCATCCCAACCCACTGATCATCCATGCATGCTGGATGGATGATCTGGCGAATGAGCAGCCTGCATGGCTCCCGTTAAAGCCAGGGCGCTGCACATCTCAGCTAGTGTGGGGAGCTGCTCTTGTGGCAGCAAGCACTTTGCTAAGCAGGGTCCACACTGGTTTGAATTTGGATGGGAGACTACATGGGATCACTGCTGTAAAACATTCCTCTTAGAGGATGGGGCAACTTTGAGAAAAGAATCTGCACGCTTGGGTTCCAAGTCCCCTCCCTGGCAGCATCTCCAAGATAGGGCTGAGAGTGACTCCTACCTGTAACCTTGGAGGAGCCACTGCCAGTCTGGGTAGACAATACTGAGCTAGATGGACTAAGGGTCTGACTCGGTTTAATGAAGGTGGCTCCTGGGGTAGAAGAGAGGCTCACTGTCCCTAACGAATGTGTTTTGATCAAACTCCCCTTGGGGTTTTTCCAAATGTAGAAACTCCACTGATACACTCCAGGACAATGTTTAGCTTTATGGACCTCCTTGAGTTGTCAGCCTGGACCAATAATGCTCTGATTAACATTCAGAGAATCTGGTTATTCGGCAAGAGGGAACCACTTCCCGATTTTAAGGGGAAGACGTGGCAATATGGTTCCATTTTAGAGATTCATATGTTGCATCCCATTCATATTTGATTATGTTTTCTCTGCTGGGACTATTAAAAGGTTATGACGTTCCCGTTGTTTGGGCTTCTTCTACAAAGTCTGCACGTGAGATGAGATGCATCAGTCTTGGCAGTAACATCACTGTGAGCACATTCAGATGGAGCCGTTATGCTTTCATTGGGCAGAGAGAGCATCAGTTCCACACTTTCATTGGGCAAATGCTCAGGAGGTGGAGCATGAGATGAGCAGACAGGACAGGACCCACTGGGAATTTCTCCTGCACAGCCACCACTGAAGCAAAGTGGGGGTTCACCCAGACTCCCACCCAGAGGAAACCCAAACGGAGGAGGTATCTGCCCCAGCCCAGATCCTGCTGTCAGCCCCCCAGATCCTTTGGATCTGGAGTGGCTGGAGCTGCTTGAACCCTCAGAGGAGCCATGGAGAACTGTTGATTTGATGACCTCTTCGTGAGGCTCCTACCTCTGCTTTCAGGGCCGGCCTGTCCACTAGGCAGATCCAGGCAGTTACTTAGGGTGCCTAGTTCTTGGCATGACCCAAGCCATGCAGAGGCCCATTGCGCAGGCACAACTGCCTCCAAAGTGGCTGCCACGCTGGGGGAAAGGCCAAATGGGTTGGTTTTAGATGGAGGGGGGGAACCTCCACAGGACCCCCCCTCCACCTATGGGAAGCACCCCAGAAGGGGTAAATTAAAAAAAAATAAGAGAGCTCACGAACCCCCCGGGTCAATTTGAACCACTGGGGTTTGAGCGGGTGCCAGACCAAACTGGTCCAGTCCAGTTTGGGTCTGGTTCGGACTTGAAGCGGACTCAAACTGGACCAGACTGTCTGGTTCTGTGGACACCCCTAGTCCCTGCCCCTTCCCTGCTTCCCTCCATTCTGTTACTGCTGTCGCTGCTCAGGCGGGAGCCTCCATCCTGGTCTCTCAAGTGCTGGACCCCAGTTGGGAAGTAAGTGGTGCCCACAACAGTGGGTTTGGCTCCAGTAGGGCCTGGCTGGTTGCAGAGGGAAGCTCCTCTCAGTGCTGGTAAGAGCTGCCTCTCAGGAAGACCCAGAGTTTGGTTGGCCCTGGAGATCTCAGATCCTACACTGCAGAGGGGAGGCAGGTAGAGGCAAGAGAGGGAGGAAAAGCATCAGGCAGGCTCTGAGCTCCTTGCTGCATTCTATCCAGGGGCTATTCACACAAGCAGGCAAAACTGGGCTAAGGAAGCCCAGCCCGGGTTTGCCAGTGTGGGAGAACCACTGGCAGCAGTGCAGCAGCAAATCCTGTAGGGAGCCCCAGTGATTGACCAGGGTTAAGGGCATGAGCACGCTCTTACCCCTAGCTAACTGATTGTTTGTTGGCGCCGCATAGCTCCATGTGGCACCCACACACAAGTAGCCTCCCTAACTGCATATGGAATCCCCACTGCCCAATCACCATGGTGCTTCTGCTCTCACAGGCTCCTCCTCCCTATCTGCATATGGAAACACCACTGCCCAATCAGGTGCTTCTGCTCATGAACTCTCGTGAGAGCTGCCACACATGGGATTAGCCACGGGTACGCCTTAGAGAATTATATATATAAATTGTGCAGATGTGTTCAAAGAACACAAGCCGCCTGGTTTCAGGGGCCACTAAGAGGATGAAAGCAGTGTGAAGGGGGCTGTGCCAGCCCCCGCCCCCCACAATAATGGGGGATTGGTAGAGTGGTGGGGGCCTATTTCCTGCACTAATCAGTGATTCCACCCAGGACACAGTTTCTGGGACATTTCTGGGATGCAGGCAGGAACAAAGCTGGCACAAGCTCATCTTCAGCAGAGAAATTTACCGGGCACCATGAAGGGAATTCTCAGCATTGGCTCAAAGGCCTTGGACACAAAGGAATAAAAGGAGGAGGAGAAAAATTAAACCAAATCTCCACATTCATGCCTGAGAGCAACTGGAGAGGAGGCCTTTATCCACCTTGAGAGAGAAATGGTGCCCTGCTGCCATTTGAGAAAGGGATCATTTTTCTTGGAGCACAATATTTCAAGGAAATCAGCGGTCCCTTAATTACCCCTTGGTCTTCTCTCAATAACCAGGTGCCGCTAAAGGGAAAGAGAGCCCTGCCAAAAGGTTACTGGAGAATAATTTTTGTCAGTCATAGTTATTTCTGATAATAGTCCAAAGTTCAACAGCATTCATATTGCTACTCGGGCTTCAATTGATTTTGCTAAAGTTCACACTGGCACTTCAAGTCCATGGCCAGAGAAATTGCATCCTGGGGACCTTCCCGGAGGATTCTTAGCATTCCAGACATGTAACCAAGGACATAGCAGTTCTTGGCGGCTGCAGAGACATAACTGGACCAGCGGCGGGCTGAGAGTTGGTTTCCCGATTACCGAGTAAATACCTAGCAGTAATTACAACTTTAAATTCTAAGTGGTGATCTATAGTTGTAATATCGCATGTATAGGCGAGAGGGGAGAGTTTGCGGCCATCGGGGAGCAGAGTGTTGGCAGAAGAATTAGATTAGTGGTGAAATGAAGGCAAGGTGGTGGAAATGAAAAATGAACAGCGCCTTAACCAGCAGTGCACGGCTGACTTGACCTAGCGCCCTGTCAAACTGGGATGTATCGTTGCCCCATCCAACTCCCATTTACTAAGCGAAAGATGGAGTTCATCTCGAATCAAAGTGAGCTGCCGTGACATCCAAATGGACCTCATCATCATAAAAAAATTAATACGACCCAGTGAGCACAAGCAGAATATCAAGCAACTGGCAAAAAAAAAGGGGGGGGGTCTCCAAGAACCGCCAATGTCAGATCACGCAGATAGGATGGAGCAATGTATTATCTTGGCCACGGGCCACGTTTTCTGCAATTCTGCACTTTGTGGCACATGCACAGTGCCCAGTCAGGCGGAACCACAAAGTCAGTTCAGGCCTATTGATGAAAGGAGATCTCCTTGGCTTCTGCTGCTACTACAACAACTACTATTTAACTATCACTTTTTCCACAAAGTTGAGAGGAGAGCTGGTCTTGTGGTAGCCAGCACAACTTGTCCCCTTAGCTAAGCAGGGTCCACCCTGGTTGCATATGAATGGGAGACGATGTGTGAGCACTGCAAGATAGTTTCCTCGGGGGATGGGGCTGCTGTGGGAAGAGCAGAAGGTCCCCAGTTCCCTCCCTGGCAGCATCTCCAAGATAGGAATCCAAGAGAGAGAATCCTGCCTGCAACCTTGGAGAAGCCACTGCCAGTCTGTGTAGACAGTACTGAGTGAGATGGACCAAGGATCTGACTCTGAATATGGCAGCTTCCTATGTTCCTATGTAAAGTTCACAAAGCAGTTTACATAGAAAAATAATAGTAACTAAAGATGGCTCCCTGTCCCCCAAGGGCTCACAATCTAAAAAAAGAAACATAAGATAGATACCAGCAACAGCCACAGGAGGGGTGCTTTGCTGGGGATGGAGAGGGCCAGTTGCTCTCCCCCTGCTAAATATAAGAGAATCATCACTTTAAAAATTGCCTTTAATTTAAAAAGTGACTGATAGTTCTGTCATTCCTTTCTTGGACCAGAGCTGGATAGTGACCCATAGGCTGAATATTTCATTTATAGATTATTTCTGAGCTGATTTTCTTCCAATGTATCCAAAGTGTGATACGACCTTAAAAGGGCAAGATGTACCCGTTAAAATTGCATAACTGACATTACTCAAAAATCTCCAACAGTAACCAAAAGAAAACACAAACAGCTGAATGGTCAGGAAGCAGCAATTAAAACCAAACCCAGGAAAATAGCGGGCTAATCAAAGGCCTGTTGCCAGCGCTGGCACACAGATCTCAGGAAGTGCAATGGTGTGGGAGAGGCTGGTTCCTGGGGACTAAGGTTCCAAGGATGCCACTGCAGGGCGGAGATTCCACAAGGGCTATGGCCTGGTGTGGTGGCCCAGCAGAGCAAAGGGACATTTGGAACACAGGCTTGTCCCACCCCTGGGGCCCTCTGACATCTCCTTCCCCCTCCAGCTCACTGCCCAGGAGCGCCTCATGCTGCTAGCCACTTCCAATAACCATTTGCCTGTCTCGTTCTTTGCTACAGCCTCCTCTTCCTCCTCCTCTCCTCCTCTGGTCTGCCAGCTGCTCTGGCTGCCTGCTCTTCCTGCTTCCAGCAGGAAAGCTGAAAGCAGGAAGAGAGTGAGGGCAGCCAGAGAGCTCTGTCCTGCACCTGCTACTGCCGTGTCTCCTCTTCTCTTGCCACCTTCCTGCCCACCAGGAGGAGGAGGAGAGGTGGCAGTGGAGGAGAAGGAGGAGCAGAAGAGGAGGACGAGGAGGACAAGGAGGAGGACGTGGTGGTGGTGGTGGAGGAGGAGGTGGCAGTGGAGGAGGAGGGGAGGGGAGAGGAAAAGAAGAAAAAAGTGGTGGAGGAGCCGGAGGAGGAGGAGAGGAAAAAGAGGAAGAAGTGGTGGCATAGGAAAAGGAGGAGGTGGCAGTGAAGGAGGAGGAAAAAGAGAAGGAGGAGGTGGAGAGGAAGAGGAGGAGGAGGAGGAAGAAGAGGAGGAGAAGGAGAAGGTGTTAGTGGTGGTGGTGGAACAGGAGGAGGAGGCAGTGGAGGAGGAGGAGGAGAAGGAGAAAAAAGAGGAGAAGAAGGATGAGAGGAAGAGGAGGAAGAAGAAGTGATGGTGGTGGAGGTGGCAGCAGCGGAGTTGGAGGAGGGGGAGTGGAGGGGGAGGAGGCAAAGGCAAAGGCTTTGTGACCACTCAAAAATAAAATGTAAAAAAAATTATGTGGCACCATTTCAATCATTTCTCATTCCAGCCATACGTCAAACACAGGCCTCCTCCAACTTTGTTATGCCACTGGGACTTGGGATTGGGTCCAGTGTTGGTCCAGCCTCCTCAGGGTCAGACAGATTTTCTATACGGGGTGGGGATCACGAAGCATCATGCTTCCAACGTGGAACGATGCTGCATCACCGGGGACCTTGTGAAGTGAAATGGCAGCTGCCAGTGCTGGTCCCAACCTCCCTCGCCATCCAAGGCAGGCATCATCAGGCCTCTGCTGTGGGCCCAGCCAGGCACTGGCCAGCTACAGACCCTTCGTCCCAGGAGCCGGGTCTGACAGTGAGCTGAACCAAAGCTGGTCCTCTCACGACACAACAGACTTTCCTCACCGCCACATCCAAATGCCCTTTGCTGATAGCAATCAGAAATGCAACATCCACGGTATGATGAAAATAGAACTTTCCCCATTAGTAATTACTTTTGATTTACTTGCAATAAATACACTGCTGTATTTTTTCCCCTTTCCAATAATTGAACTTATTTATTTTTAACAAGGATTAAATGTCCTTCTGGTGCCTGGAATGAATCGGATTGCCTGTAGGGAATCAATACCAAATCACTCACAGCTGCGCGCTCTCTCTCTCTCTCTCTCTCACCCCACACACACAGGCTTTGTGAGGTCTGCAAGTTTAGGATGAAACCAGACTTTGCACATGTCCCAGGGAAATCGGAGCTGGTCTTGTGGTAGCAAGCATGACTTGTCCCCTTAGCTAAGCAGGGTCCATCCTGGTTGCATTTGAATGGGAGACTCCATGTGAGCACTGTAAGATATTCCCCTTGGGGGGTGGAGCTGCTCTGGGAAGAGCAGAAAGTCCCATGTTCCCTCCCTGGCATCTCCAAGATAGGGCTGAGAGAGATTCCTGCCTGCAACTTTGGAGAAGCCGCTGCCAGTCTGGGTAGACAATACTGAGCTAGATGGACCAAGCGTCTGACTCAGTATATGGCAGCTTCCTATGTTCCTGTCCTTTTTTCATCATTCAGCAACTAAATGGTGCCACAACTACCCTCTAAGGATTAGGGCTTCAGAGTAATAATGTAGTGAGCTCATGAACCCAGAAAACTTCCTGATATTGAATCAGACTATTCATTGGTCCATCTAGCCCAGTATTGACCACACCAGGGCTTCAGAACTTTGGCCTTCCTGCAGATGTGGGCCTACAGCTTCCATAACCCCTGACTATTGGCTGGGGATGGTGGGAGTTGTTATCATCCCAAAACAGCGGGATGGCCAGAGTTGTGGGGCTCTGGTCTGCACTGATCAGCTGCAAATCTTCTGGGTTTCAAGCAGATCTTCTTTTAAGATACAGCCATCCCTTGCCAACCGCAGTTTCCCCAGCCCTGGTTTTGAGTATCTGCGACTGGGAAATTGAGTACAGTCTTGCCAACTCCAACCCAAGTAGCCAAGGTTGGTGGGGGCTTTTTTAAAGTGTTGGGAGGGTAGTGATTTTGTGGAGTTCAGAGGTTCAATCTGCTCATTCCTCTGGCTGACGCTTGCCGATTTAAAGTGCATTTGAGTGCTTTGTGGGGGGATTCAAAAAATGTCCAGAGGTTCAATCTGCTCACTCCTCTTGGTGACTCTTGATGATATTAAGGGATTTGGGGGTCATTTTTGCCCCAAAGATTTAGCATTTCCCCTTTATTGCTTGGTGTTTTTTGCAATCACGGTTCCCCTAACCCCCGCATCCCATAGTCTTTAATGCCTCACCAACCGCAAATTTGCCAACCATGGGGTTTTGCCGGAATGGAACACTCACAGTTGGTAAGGGATAACTGCACTCTTTCTATAACACACCAAAGCCAGAATATTTATATATCTGTTCGCTTCATACATTTGCATAGGCTCCAACGGTCTCTAATTATCAGGGACTTTTCTGGAAGCTGTCCCTGGTAAATCACTGTCCCTATTTTTACCTCTTCAAGTGGATGCCTTGTTCAGTCTTTTTCATGCGAGTTGCAAGAACTGTCATTCTTCAGGCTTCAACTCCCTCCCCAGAGTCTCTAGAAAGGAAATCTTCAAGTCAGTAGGTGGCTGCATCATCTCTCTAGCGGACAGGAGTGCAATGATCATGGGACGGAGCCTTCTACCGAGCCAGACCCTAAAGAACATGATTTTAGCCACTTTATTGATCCCTGGGTGACAATCTCGCCAAAACGTGAAGCAAGCACCATTTTGTGAATTCCAAAATTCCGAAATTTTCCCACAATTAATTTTGATAATTTGAAATTAATCACAACTTTCCCGATACAATTTTTGGAAAAAGAAAAGTTGCATTTGGATTTTACCCATTTTTATGGATTTCGCACAATTTTGGGAAAAATCTGAATTTTTGAAGCCGAATATGCAAAGGCCACTGTCAGTAGAGCCTTGACAGTAGAGCCTTGACAGTAGAGCGTTGACGCTCCATTCAAACTCTGCAGGCATGCTGGAGTGCCTCGCAGTTCTCAAGGGCTGCTGGGCTGGATGGTCAGGCTCAGGACTGGCCACTCCCACTTCACCCACCTCCACCACAGGGGGGGTGTTCAGCTCACCCCACACCCACACCCACACCCCATTTTAGCACATGGTGGCTAGAATTACCAGGTGGCAGAGGTGATCTCACAGCCTCATGACAGTGGGGGGATCTCACATCTCACTCTTGGCAGCCCTGAGTATAGGGCTGGGGGCTGGACATCCACCAGAGCATGGATTCTCAATGTTGGGTCCCTAGACGTTATTGGACTTCAGCTCCCATAATCCCCAGCCAAAGTCCACTGGGGGTGGGGATTATGGGAGTTGAAGTTCAATAACATCTGGGGACCCAAGGCTGAGAATCCCTGCACCAGAGGACTGGAGGATGTATATATGTATTCTACTATTTACTGTGTTTTTATCCCGCTCTTCCTCCAAGGAACCCAGAGCTGCTGTGCTCATGGTTCTGTTTATCCTCACAACAACCCCGTGAGGTAGGTTAGGCTGAGAGAAAGGTGACTGGCCCAGGGTCACCCAGTGAGTTTCATGGCGAAGTGGGGATTTGAACTCGTAGCTCCCTGGTCCTAGCCCAGTGCTCTAACCATTACACCACCCTAGCTCTCTGGATGTTGCTTCATTAAAGAGCAGATCCCAAGTGAGCCTTGAAGGAGCCCTGCCTTCTGATTGAAGTTCCACCCCTTTATTTTTATTTATTGTTAAATTTATATACTGCCTTTCATTAAAAACAATCACAAGGCCGTTCACATAAGCGGTTTATAAATGTAATAAATAGATAGATAGATAGATAGAAAGATAGATAGATAGATAGATAGATAGATGACAGTTGTGTTTTTAACTACCTGAAGGAGCTGGAAAGTCTTTCAGGGCAGCCCCATGTGCAATGCACTGCAGCAGTCTAATCTGGAGGTTACCTGAATATGGATAGCCCTGGCCAGACCACACTCAGCTATCTTCAAAGATAAAACCAGTGTGGCTTTGGCTCAGAAGAACCTCCAGTTAGAAATGGTCCTCACCTACCGTTTTGCTGAGCAATCTACTAATTATTGTATTGAAGCTTACAACCTGAAGCAGGCAGCCTAGGCTTCAGGGTTGCCTGGATTCACAATGAATCCGTATATTTTCATGCCTTGTGTAAGAAGGTTTCAGAAAATAAAATCTTTTCCCCACTGAACAGCGGATGTCTGCATGACAGTTCAATCCCCAAAGATGTAAAAGCTTCGAAGAGCTGCCTGTTCCCTCCTGGCCCATGAATTACTCGCCACCACTCAACCTGCCTCCCAATGACGCTGCTAGGAAAACATGAAGACCAACCGCTCCTTGATGGCTGTGCATCACTCCCCAGCCAGACATCATCCTGCAAGTGCAAAATGTCCATGCCAGGAAAGACTAACACATCCGTAGAACCATCCCACACTTCTCAGCCACAAAGCCAAACCGTTCTCCAAACAAAGGGAGCCTCCATGTTCAAGAGTAGTATATCAGCTGCTGGAGGACTGTCAACGGGGGCATCATTTAATCTGGGCCTTGTTTGTGAGCTGCCAGAGGCAGCATGTAGCCAGTGTGGTGTAGTGGTTAGAGTGCTAGACTAGGACCGGGGAGACCTGAGTTCAAATCCTCATTCAGCCATGATACTTGCTGGGTGACTCTGGGCCAGTCACTTCTCTCTCAGCCTAACCTACTTCACAGGGTTGTTGTGAGGAGAAACTTAACTATGTTCTGGGCTCCTTGGAGGAAGAGCGGAATATAAATGTGAAAAAAATAAATAAGAATTAAAATACATTTAGTTAGGTGGCTCTTTAAAAGGAAGAGAAGGTTAAATAGGAGAGACAGGCTATGGTCTGGATCAGACCAGCAAGGTTAGTCATGTAAAGGAGTAAAAGAGATGGAGTCTGTGCAGAGGCGTAACTAGGGAAAATAGCGCCTAGGGCAAGCACTGAAATTGTGCCCCTGTCCAAACAGGAATGATGGGACTTGTAGTCAGCAATATCTGGAAATCCCCGTTAAAAGGAACACTGTACCATCTAGACATGGTTGTTGATCAAAACCTGAAAACATGAGCCATCTCTGTAAAAGACCTTGAACAACAGTCAGGAGCTATGCGAGGATTCCAAGTGTCATTTTCTCTGTCTCCTCTCATTCTTTTTTTAAAAACATGACTTTGTCCTAGACAGAGGATCACCTGCCCAAATAGCCACTAGCAAAATAGGGGAAGAAGAAAGTGGTGGTGGTGGTGGGGGTTAAATGATTCCTGCCAGCCTTTGTCTTATGATGACTGTTGGCTCATGATGGGGTATATGTGCATTCACCACACCAGTGCTTACTTTGACACCAAGAGGGAGGAGGATACATGAGTTTGCCACACTAGACAGAGGCATTTGCAACAGGAGCAGACAGCCAAGTTCTGCCAGGGCCAAAACCAGCCCCTGCCAGACTAAGAAATCATTGTAATTTGCCCCTTCTTGTCACAAGCAGCGTGCTGGTCTTTTATTATTGACTCTAGCTCTCAAATATCCCAGTCATTGATGGAAAATTCAGGGTCAATTTACAAGAGACACATTTTCTACATTGAAGTTTCTTCTGTGCAGTCGTTGTGCAGAAACCCACGTGTAGTGACCGCCAGGGGCATAGCAAGGTTGGAATGGGACAAGATGAGATTTTAAAATGGGCCCCCAGCCCCTCAAAGTCCAGGGCCTCCACACATCCCAGGCCCCCAAGGATTTATGTCTGATATTTCAAAATAAGTATGCTGCCTAGAAATACATTTCACTGAATACACACATGCACACTTCACAGTATATAGTGATATACATTGAGTACTATATATTTGTGCTACTTTTAATGCCTAGAACACACGAGCAACGCGAATTATTAAAATGGCCCCCTCGCTGCAGATTAGCAAAGGAGACTTTCAACCATGCAGGGTGAGCCTGTGTTTGTTTTCTCAGAATTCTGAACAAATTCAGTCAAGTTTGATTCCAGGAGGTTTTTCACACGAGGCTTTTAAAGCCCTTTAACACACCTCTCCTCCTCTGGAATGGAGGTGCTGCATTCACATGTTGGCCAGATTTACCCTGAAGTCCCTGCAAGTTATTGGGGAGCAGTTCACACACAAGAAAACCAAAATAAAATAAAAGCACCACACCTGCTTCACAGTTCTCACTCAGACCTTCTGGGTTGCAAAACAACTTGAACATAAGTGCATTTATAAATGAATGAAAGAAAGAATGAAATATTTGTTCCAGAAGTTTTTGTAATTTTCTGACATGAAACAAGCCACTTATAGGCCTTAGATAGTTTTGGTTTTTAAAGCCAGCACATTTCTCAGTCTGTTTTAAATTAAATATTCAGAGACTTCTCAGTCTCGCCCCACCACCCATATCAAAGCCCCATGGCAAGCAGATCCCTATATAGGGGGGTAACCACAAAAAGGAATTCACAGCCTACCTTGCAAAAGCTGTGCTGGATGGTCTGGTCTGCTGCAGGGAGCTCTGCCAGCCTCCTTCTGGGCTTGCTGGGGCCTGCCAAATTCAGGCTTCAGGGAGGCCTACTGGGAGGCCTCTCTGGAAGCCCCACCCACCCGCCGATCAGCTGAGAAGCCCCGCCCACCCACCGATCAGCTGAGAGGCAGGGAAAGAAGAGCTCTGCAGTTTGCAGGCTGCTCCCTCGCTGATCCTAGGCCGGAGCTGGAGGCAAGCGGCTGAGGGGCCCCCCTGGGGCTGGGCAGGGGGGCAATGGGGTGGGGGTGGCAGGAACTGGCGTGGCGCCCCCACCTCAGTGGTTCCTAAGGCACGTGCCCTGCCTGCCCCCTCCCTAGTTCCGCCTATGAGTCAGGGTGGTGTAATGGCTAGAGTGTTAGAGGACCGGGGAGACCTGCTTTAAAATGTCCAGCTAGCTCAGAAATGTCTAGCCAGACCGGCAGCGGCTTCTGCAAGGTTGCAGGCAGGAGTCTCTCTCAGCCCTGTCTTGGAGATGCTGCCAGGGAGGGAACTTGGAGCCTCGGATGCTCTTCTCAGAGCGGCTCCATCCCCTAAATATGTTAGATAGATAGATAGATAGATAGATAGATAGATAGATAGATAGATAGATAAGGGGGGGTATCTGACAGTGCTCACACGTGCAGTCTCCTGAGCACACACAAGCGCGCACACTCCCAAGTCGCACAAGCGACACACACACACAAACACAAGTGGGCAAGCAGAATCCCATGGCACTGGTCCCACAGGCAGTGGAACTGGCTGCTGTGGCATGAACGGCCAGGTCTCCCTGCCGGCATCTGTCAGTGGAGTATTGCTGAGCATGCCATGCTAGGTTGTACCTGGGGCGGGGGGGGGGGATGCAGGAGATGTAAAAAGTGCCTCTTTGCTCCGTTAGCAGGGGACAACATCCTCTGGGGACCCAAGCTTGAAAGCCCCTGGGTTAATCTTTTTTTCCTTGCCGCAATCAGGCAATGTGCTGAAATGCATCCTCCCCCCAATCTGTACCATTTGGATTTTTTTCCTCATTGGCTTGTCTTCTCCCCAAACCATTAAGCAGCCACCCCAGGATGGGAGCAAAGCACCGTGAAGGATGTGCGGATTTTCTTATTCCATCTCGTTATTGTTCCGTAGGGTAGCTCTGCCCTGCTCTCTGGTTCAACTCGGAGTCGTCTCAAAATTAACTTTGGAATTGGCACATGCACCGTTTGCTGCAGCTTTTGTGCGTGTCTCTCCCCCCACCTCCTTACAGTTTACTGATGAGCAGAAGCCTGTGTGCAAAATACTGCTTAAAATGCCTGCAACAGCTACAAAAAAAGGCCACGTGGGGTGGCCTCAGAATTCTTGGTTCCATGGAGAGCTAATCCTGGGGTTCTCAATCTTGGTGGCCCAGATGTGGTTGGACTACAACTCCCATTATCCCCAGCAATGTCTTAAACGATTTAATTGCTTTCGATTTTAATGAGATTGCTTTTACTGTATTTTGCAAAAGTTTAACTGTTTTTACTCTGTTTTATACTGTGTTTTAAATTTTGTACACCATCTAGCGCTCTCTATATATCAGGTGGTATAAAAAACAAACAAACATCTGGGGATCCAAGGTTGAGAACCATTGATCTAATCAATGTACATAGGAACACAGGAAGCTGCCTTGTACTGAGTCAGATCACTGGTCCATCTAGCTCAGTATTGTCTACCCAGACTGGCAGCAGCTTCTCTAAGGTTTCAGGCAGGTTTCACCCCTGATTCGGTCGACCACTCGGGGGGTCTGCGAGTTTTTGTGGTTTGTTTGTTTTTTAAATCTACACGTACCCCTTCAAGGGGAGTTGTCCACGGTGGCGGGGGGGGTCCCTTGGCAGTTCACCCTCCCTGCCCCCCATCCAGCCACCCTTATTCCTGAAATCGCCCTTTCAGATGCTCTTCAGCTGTTTTTTTGCCTTCCCCCCTCAGCGCAGTGGCCATTTTGGAGGCTGCCACGCCTGCACAATAGGAATAAGGGAGGCGGGGGGGGTTAAAAACACTTCACGAACCCCTCCCGGACCAGACCAGACCGGGGATTTAAGGGGGTGCCAGACCGAATTGGCCTGGTCTGGTTCGGGTCCAGTCCAGACTCGAACCAAACTGGACCAGCCGGTTTGGTGCACATCCCTACCTTCCATAGAAACGAGAAATATTTTGTTTCCTAGTCAAGATTCTCAGGGACATTTAATGTGACTAAATCCATATCGAACTGGCAGAAGTGGGGACAGAGGTGAAGCCCATCTCTTCTTATCCTAGCAATCAGTACCAAAGTGCGGAGGGTGGGCATAAACGCAAAAGGAGTTGCTGTTATTCAGGTCAGGTTTCTAGTCTGCCCCAAAATTATTTGTAGGGTTCCACAAATCTCTACAAATGGTAGATCTCAGCAGCCACTAGTTGCCGCCTTCAGAGATGGAGGAGGTACCTGAATCAGGCTCCTCGGGGAATACAGACTCCTGAGAAAGATGCCTGCCACTCAGCAGGGAAGCATCTCTGACTCTGCAACCAAAGTTCAAAGCTGACAAGAAATTCTGTCTTTAATAATTCAAAGAGCAAAAGGTGGGCTTGGGTGAAGAGTTCCTGGCTGCAGCCCGCAACGAGAAAGAAGACGGGAGATGCAAGCCATGAGCTGCCAAGTGGCTCGTGAAAAGAAGCATGTGAATATCAAAAGAGAAATGAAGATTCAAATTCATAAGCAGAGGGAGGAGAAAGCACAATTATTGCTGCCTAAAGCTCTTCATAGAGACTCGGCTAGGGAAGTGAAAATTGGCTGAAATTCTAATCAATTTGACTTGAATCTGGATGAATCGAGTGATTCAAATTAAACCACCCCTTAAAAGAGCAATTTGATTTGAATTTGAATCCTCAGGGGATGGAGCTGCTCTGGGAAGAGCATCTAGGCTCCAGGTTCCCTCCCTGGCAGCATCTCCAGGATAGGGCTGAGAAAGATTCCTGCCTGCAACCTTGGAGAAGCCACTGCCAGTCTGTGAAGACAATACTGAGGTAGATAGACGAATGGTCTGACTCCGTATATGGCAGCTGCCTATGTTCCTATGTTCCCCAGTCTCCTATCACAACGTTAATGAGCTGGCAAGGACCCAGAGGTAGGGTCGTTAACAGGAAGAGAAAATCTATCTTTTTCTCCCATTGAGTACTCCACACACCCATTCAGTACTCCACACACACCTCTCAGTCAGCCATTCCATCTTTTGTTTCTTAAAGATCGCACCTTGATTGGTATATGCAAACATAAACTTCTTTGTTGCACACAAGTTTCAGTCCCTGCAGTCAGGGCACCTGACTTATGCATTGCCCCAGAGCGTGAATTTGCCTATTTGTATCTCAGATCCAAGCACGTGTTTAGAATACTCAGGACACCCAGGGAACTGTCAGAATCTACCCTGGACCCAAGGAGGAAGGACCACTATATCACACTGGTTCTTCAGTCCTTCTTTAGGAAGAGAGCTGGTCTTGTGGTCGCAAGCATGACTTGTCCCCTTAGCTAAGCAGGGTCCACCCTGGTTGCACATGAGCGGGAGACTAGAAGTGTGAGCCCTGTAGGATATTCCCCTCAGGGGATGGAGCCACTCGGGGAAGAGCAGAAGGTTCCAATTTCCCTCCCTGGTGGCATCTCCAAGATAGGACTAAGAGAGATTCCCACCTGCAACCTTGGAGAAGCAGCTGCCAGTCTGTGAAGACAATACTGAGCTAGATAGACCTATGATTTGACTCATTGTATGGCAGCTTCCTATGTCCCTAAGTCTGTAAGTGGTCACACTGCGCCACTTGCTTCTTCCTTTTCCTACCTTTCTGCTCTACCCCTGCGAAGAAATCTGCCTGTGCACACCAACCAACCTGCACGTGCACCCAACGCACCGACAGACCAGGACCGGTAATACTACCCGTCTATCCCTTTAAATCTCCTCGCGCCTTTCTTTCTCCTCTTTAAGTCTACACCTGGGCCCTCTCTCGCAAATAAGCCTTGAGCTGATGCATTGACAATTCAGACCTTAAGCTAAAATGCCTCTCTGTGAGATTCTTGTTATTACTGCTAGTTTGAAAGTCACTATCCGGCTACATGTCACTGTCCCCTTTGCCAAGCCTGGCTGGGCTTACCGGGGCTGGCTTCAGAGCAGGGACGGGGAGGGGGGTTGAGCATCACTCTTTGCCTCCTCCATCCCAGGCTCCTCTCTCCTTGTGTCTTCCCCTCTCCGGGGACCCCTGACACTCACCACCAGCCAGCCTCTCATCCCTGGCTGGTTCCTTATATGACTCCTCACAGGCTATGCATCGCCCACCCCCAATTACGGGGCCAACACCCCTCTTTATTCCCTGTAATTGTCTACCCTTTACAGCTGATGCCAATGCTGCTCCCCCTTCTCCCTTCTCCTGCTCAGACCTTCTCCCTTTGGGAGGCGTGCTGCTGATGTTATCCTCACTGCTTCCCCTTCGGCTCTTTCATGGCTCTTCCCCTCCTCCGCTGGAGCTGAGTCCCTGCCCGTTGGCTGTCTTTCCTCCACTTCTCCCTGGCTGGCACCCATCCCTGTCTCCTCGGACCTCCTCACCACTCCATCCTTGAGGGTAAAGACAGACAGCCTCTCCGGACAGTCCCCTTTTTCTCTTCCTGTACTCCTTTTATCCTTAAATAAATCTCATGATATCATATTTCTGTCTTCCCATCATTTCCAGACCAAAACTTGGCACAAATTTATTCTGTAATGAACTGTTCCACTGCTGGCTCCCAACACCAGTCCAAAAGTACTATTGGTGTGTTTAGCTAGCATTCCAGAACAGTTTCATTAACAGTGAGGGGGGAGTGCCTGCCCACTCGCCCTCCCTTCTTGCTTCCACCTCCTTCCACTACTTTTGTGGCAACCTGTAATGACATCCTTATAGCTCACCACTGCGTGAAGGCAACAAGGAGAACAAGCATGTTCACTGGCTTTCCTTCCTGGCTGCTGCACCTCAGCTGCCACTTTTGTGGCAAGCTATAATGATGTTGCCATGCCATGCAGCAATGTCATGATAACTCACTGTGGAAGTGGTGGAGGAGGTGGTGACCAGGAAGGTCGACAGGTGACAGGGAGTGTGTGCTTGCCTGCCGGTTCACAAGATACACCTGCCCACATCCACTAAAAGTGAGCGATTGAGTTGTCAGGGATGCACGGGCAACTGAGGGCTCAGTCAGGCTGAACCTGTTGTGCCACTGAGATATGGGCTGGCCCTGCAAGTGATTTCACTTGCCCACAGTGGCATGACTGTATCACCAACTCATACTGGCTATGAAAAGTCATGACTTCACCATCTTCATTACACGAGCCCTGATTGGCAAGGATCATCCTTGTGATTAATTCAGGAAGGCAACACACAAATACAACTGAAACCATAACCACAATCCCCAAACTGCAGCTACAGAGAACAATTGTACTAGATTTTAAAAGATGAGTCTTTGCAAAAAAGGTTGCTCAGGACCAGGGATGTGCAAATCAATGTGCATTCGAATTGATCCAATTCGCATCTGGGCAATTCGAGTGATTTGGATTTGAACTGAATCACCCCTTAAAAGGGCAATTTGATTTGAATTTGATTCAAGAGTCATTTGGCACCTTTTTAAAACCATTCAGGACCCCAAAATGTATTTTCGGAATTTGGCTTGAATTTGAAAGGAATCAAAACATTTGTTTCATGCACATCTCTAATCGGGACATGGTTCTACCCCACTGCAGTTGCCACTTTCCGCTTGAAAATGGAAAGCAAATAATATTCAGTGCACATCAGAGGTGAAGCTGTATTGCATTTGAAACATATGAAACAAATTGCCTTAGATTTTCACTGCTGGTTCTTCTCATTTGTGCATCTGAAGAGAAGTCTTGATTCACCTTCTGTGCCTCTTCCCTCATATTGTAACCCCTCTCATCATTCCCTTCCAAACCATTTCCCCCTACCTTTTACTCTGCTCTCCAACAGAAGCCTCCGCATGCCGTTGATCAATTCCAACTTTGCTCAGACATTTTCTCTTCGCCAGTTCCCATGCCCCGCCCCGCCCCACCGGCCCCTTGAAGTCAATCTCAGATCTGTATTACATGAAGTGCAGAGCCCGGCTAGATCATTAGAAAGCAGCCGTGGGATTTGAGAGAGGCCTCTCAGAGCAGGAGACATGGATTGCACATCTTAGCCAGCCGGATGGTTGCCAAAACATATTTTAAGACATCAAAAGGAATAAAGAGAGAAGAAGCTGGAAATAACCACCCACATCGAACCAGCAAACCCTGCAATTGCTCTCTAGTGCCCAAAACAAAAACAAGAAATGGAAAGGGACTTCTGTGGCAAGGAAATGGTGTGATTAATGATTTATGAATGCTGATTGTCCATCACAAAGAATGTGTTGTGAAGAAACCTAGGTCATTTCAAGATCTGGACCTAATGGTGTTATGTGGGCCCCCTTGTTATAGGCCCAAGACAGACATGAAGGTGTGTATGTTGCTTCTTCTGTTAAGAAATCCTTGTTTATGCTCAGAGGCTCTCTCATCCTTGATACAGGAGGACCTCGGTATTCATGGGGGTTCTGTTCTCAGCTAGTGCCATGGATACCAAAACTGCAAATAGCAAGGCATTAGGGCAAGGGAAATCTGAGGGTTATGTTCCGAAAGGCAAGGAAATGTGTGAGGAACTATTTTTCACACACACACACACACACACACACACACACACAGAGCCAAATAATGTACCATGTTCCATGGTTCCCCAGTGTTCTAGCAATGCCCCCTCCCCAAAGTCTCCACTCTGCCATTTTTTGTGATTTTGTGATTTGTAAATTTGTGATTTTAATGCAATTTTTCTTTGAGAACGAGCCAAAAAATGGCAGCCAGAAATGACCTCGGAATGGAAGTCATTTCCAGTGACCCCCGATCCACATATTTAACCCCCCCCCTGCATTTCCCCCCTCACATATACCGAGTTTGGGTGCCAATTACCTGACTGCAGATAAGCAAACCAGCAGATGCCCGATCTGCAAGTAACAAAGCCCACCTGTATTTGTTCATGCTTTCTTTCTTACTGTGTGTCCAAGCTGGAGAAAACTTTATCTGATTAACTTCACCTGATGATCTCACACACCCAACACTTAATATGCATGACTCCAAAGCTCCTTCTAAATATATGACCAAAAAAGATATGAAAAAACATCTGTCTTTACAAGGAACTGAAGGTTTGTGCCCCTCACACACAAGACCAGCCCGCTTTAAAAACACAATAAACTTTGCAAGCACTACCTCCTTCATGAGTCAAGGTTGGGTTAAGAAGGGTTAAGAAGGCGATAAACTTTTCACAAAGAAAACAGTTGGCAGTTTTAAGATGCACAGAGGACAAGCAAGCTACTCTGTAAATAGTCTGCAGACAAATGGCCCCTGGGTGTGGTTTGAAAGGCTTATTTCTTCCATATTCATTGAGAACCTTGATTTTAAGCAGTGGACTTCTGGCCAAATTGCCATCTTAGAACACCACTGAGTGACCTGAACGTTGAAAAAGAGTCTGGTGGCACCAACAGTAGAGGTGCTGAACCCAGGTCTTAATGCTGAGCCCAACCACCATGAAGCCCCCAAACCAGAACCCCAGAGACTGTCCCTTTAAGGCTGTCTGTGCAGAGGCAACACAAATGGCTTCTGGGCATGTGCAGAG
Organism: Hemicordylus capensis; assembly: GCF_027244095.1. Taxonomy (NCBI): domain Eukaryota; kingdom Metazoa; phylum Chordata; class Lepidosauria; order Squamata; family Cordylidae; genus Hemicordylus; species Hemicordylus capensis. The sequence continues at coordinate 3,643,044 of NC_069671.1, read as the reverse complement.
GCTGCCTCTGTGCCTCTGCCATGCAAACAGCTTGGTTAATACGGACCCTCACTTGCTTGGGCAGCGCCAGGGGTGGGGAGGCATGAGCAGCGTCGCTTTACATTACTTTTATTACTCCCCACCCTTCAGCTCCCTTTGATGTCGAACCGGTCCGCGTTCGAACTGCCGAACCGGTCTGTTTCGATACGAACCGGTTCTATATCGAACGGTTTGGGCACATCCCTATTCCTGAGGGCAGGGCTAGAATTAGTGGGGGGAAATGGCAAGGAAGGAGATTTAGGCCAAGCTTCCGGAAGAATGTCCTGATTGTAAGAGCTATTTGACCGCGAAACAGTCTGCCTTATGCAGTAACTAACAGTCTGCCTTATGCCTTCCTTGGCTGGAAGTTTTCAAACAGAGGGTGGACAGCCATCTGTCGGAGATGCAGCAGTTTCCTGCACTGATCAGGAGGCTGGACGAGAATACCTTTCCAACTCGAACATTCTCTGGAAGCCTTCACAATGTGGAACCTTCCCTCCCACTGTGACTGAGAACAAATATATTTGCCCTTAAGACCTCAGAAGTGGAAAAGTGGGCTATAAACCTGTTAAAGAAATGCGAGGCCAGTCTCCTGCTATGACAGAGAGTCCTACCTCCAGCCCTCACCGCAAGTGCCCCAATCCGCCAAGCAATTCCATTCAAGCCGAGAACCACTGCTAGGCTGTGAGAACCTTGCGAGCAATTATTCCAGACCGTTTGGGCTAGCAAGCAAGCCAGCGTTGTGCACTGGGCGACTGGACGGCTTGGGAGGAAGCATGAATCGTTCCCTTTGCTAAGCAGGGTCTGCCCTGGTTTGCATTTGAATGGGAGACTACATCTGAGCCCTGTAAGATATTCCCATTAGGAGATGGGGCCGTTCTGGGAAGATTATGTGTGTGCTTAAATGCAGAAGATTCCAAGTTCCCTCCCTGGCATCTCCAGGACAAGGCTTGGAGAGACCCCTGCTTGCAACCTTGGAAAAGCCGCTGCCTATCTGTGTAGGCAATACTGAGCTAGCTGGACCAAGGGTCTGACTCGGTATAAAGAAGCTTCCTATGTTCCACCTATGTTCCTATACTGGGGCTGGAGACAGCCAAGTTCAAATTGTTCAAATTGTATGAAGAGATAATGCTGCCTCCTTCTGAGAGACCCTTGTTCTGTCTAGACTAGGAATGCCCGCTCTGACTGGCAAGATCTCTCCAAGTCCAGGTCCAGGCCTTTCCCAGCACCTGTTACCTAACCTTTTTTTGATATTGTTTAAACTGTAGATACTGAACCTGGGACCTTCTGCAGGTCTCACTGAGCTATTTCCCCATCCATTAATCCCTTTTAGTTAACCCCATAATGCATTTCTGCATGTCAGGCTGCTGTTAAAGCTAGCAATTCATGGAGGTCTATCAGTAGACATTAGTGTCTAAGGTCAAGCAAAGGTTGGCCAGCCATCTCTCAAGGAGAGTAACTCTAATTGGGCAGCCGTGTTCCAAGACCATGGGCCACCCACGGCCACCACCCCTCCAAGGACCCCTCAGCTTTCTCTCACCCCTCCCCCAGCCAGGTCACACCCCATAAGAAGCAGAATGGCCTCTTGCCCCACTAGAGGGGGAAAAATGAGGGGGGTGAGGGCAATGTTCCTTTATTGGACACAGGCCCCCTCTGGCCTTTTTATGTCAGACTGTAGCAGTTTCCTGCTCAGGGACTAGAAGAACGTCAAGGTCCCTTCCAGCTCTAACGACCTCTGATCTATCAGGACCAGGCTAAGGGTGTGCACAAAATCGGGTTGCCCAGTTCAGTTTGAGTCTAGACCACACTCGAACTGGGCTGGGCATGTTTGGTTTTGTGCATCGTGAACCCACCCACCCCCCACTCCAATTCAGTTGGGGTTGGGGTGGGGGGGGTTGTGAGTTTTCTTTAAAAAAAAATTTTTTTTAACAGAAATAGAATTCACCGCTGCTGCTCTGGGAGCTTCTCCGAGGCTGCAGGGGGGGCGGGTCTCCAGAAGTTTCCCCTGGCCTCCATTATTTTCAAAATTGCCCAGTTTGGGCTATCTTTGGCCCATTTCAGGCCTCACCCCCTCGGCTGTGGCTATTTCGGAGGCCACCGTGCATGCCCAATGGGTATCCTATGCAAGTTTACTCCAAGATAAATGCTACTATGTTCAATGGGACTTGCTCCTAGGTAAGGCCTGCAGCTTCATAAGAACAGCCCTGCTGGATCAGGCCCAAGGAGGCCCATCTAGTCCAGCGTCCTGTTTCACACAGTGGCCCACCAGATGCCACTGGAAGCCACAGGCAGGAGGAGGGCATAGTTCAGTCTATGTAAACTACATGACTCTGTGACCTGAGACCTAGAATCTTCCGCATACGCACCTGCCCACCTACCCTTCACCTTCACGAGGGCGGATAGCTATCTGCAAAAAAAAAAAAAAAAAAAATCAACGTCCCTCTCTCTCTACCTGGCTGCCTATATTTGAAATTGCCAGTTTCTAGCCCCCACCTGAACAGTTCAGCAGTTAGTAGCCACTAGGCATCAATGATTTAAGCCAGTGTCTTCTACCCATCACTGCCTGCTTAAGAATGATCATTTAACTATACACTACCTGAAATACTAGCAAAAGCTCTTCTCACTCAGCAGTCATCACTCTCTGTCAGCAGAACCGTACTTATGTGCTGCAGAGATTCATTTCAGTGGGGTTTGTGCGGAGATCTTCCGGGGTGGGGGCATGGGGGGGCATTGTAAAGAGGCTGTGCCCTTTCTCTGTCATCCTAATTTTTCCAAGTTTCCATTCTGATCAGCATCAACTCACTGCCTCCATATCTGACCCCTGACCCGACACGGCCGGCAAATTACTGGTACACAAGAAAAAGATTCGATCAATATAGATGCTTCTTCGGAGACAGTCTAACATGCCTACAATCTTTTTTTTCCCCCTTCAAGCACATTCCCAGCTTCGTGCTGAGCTGTGTGTGATGTATACACTCCTCGTCGAACAGAAAGGTTAATATATTTCTAAAAACCTGCTAATGTTTGCGATGCAAATTAAAATGAAATCAGCAGATTAAATAAAATAAAATAAAAACTCCTGTGCTTCAGCATCTGGCTGTATCCCCGATATCCAGAGTCATGAATCACTAGCAAATTGCTTCTACAGAAGAAATTGGTAAACGTGTAACTAAATTTAATCTTGGCTAATCAGAATTGAAATCTTGTAAAGGATATGTGGATGTTTGAGGCTGGAGAACTTTATGAAAGGAGATTAGGTGCAAATAATAGTAACTAACTTGGCTTTATAGCACAACACGATAACCATGTCCACAAATCTGCTTAATGTAGCTGCAAGCAGAGCTGGTCTTAAGAACATAAGAACAGCCTTGCTGGATCAGGCCCAAGGCCTATCTAGTCCAGCATCCTGTTTCACACAGTGGCCCACCAGATGCCTCTGGGAAGCCCACAGGCAAGAGGTGAGGGCATGCCCTCTCTCCTGCTGTTGCTCCCCTGCAACTGGGATTCAGAGCCACCAACTAGTAGCCATTGTAATATCACAGTATCGTGTGATAATGAGCAGGAATTGTCCCCTTTGCTAAGCAGGGTTCACCTTGGTTTGCATTTGGATGAATGACTCCATGTGAGCAGGGTTTGCTGAACGATAGGGGATAGGGTGATAGCTCAGTGGAAGAGCATCTGCTTGTGTGCAAAAGGTCCCAGGTTTGATCCCTGGTTGCATCTGCAGGTAGGGCTGGGAAAGACTCCTTCCTGAAACTTCGGAGTGCCGCTGCCAGTCAGTGAAGACAATCCTGAGCTAGACAGACCGAGGATCTGACTCAGTAGGCAGCAGCTTCCTGCGGGTGGGGCTGTAGCTCAGTGGTAGAGCATCTGTCCAATCCCTGGCAACTTCTCCAGGTAGAGATTCCCACCTGAAACCTTGACGAGCCGCTGCCAGTCAGAGCAGTGAAGGTGAGGGGGCAGAGGCTTGGAGTTGGGGAGCAAGGGAGAGCCGAGGGGAAAGAGGTAGGGAGGGCGGGGGCCATTGAGTTTCCCAACTGGCCAACTGCCCATCAGCAAAACAGGCCAAGAGCTCTTCCTGATTCCTGATTCCTACTGTTGCTGCAGGACTGTGGGAGCATAAAAAAATAGAATCCAAATATTATCTTATATTTTAATTTTTTAATTTAAAAATTTATTTAATATTTTAATATCATAGCAATAAAACTGCATGGTTTGAAAACACCCCCCAACTATGCAAGAAATTATAAAATTGGATCGGTAAAAATATAACTATCAATCTCAATAAAACCAATACAAAATGATCCTTGAGATGCTTGAGATAATTTCTGGCTTAGTTGGACAGTGTTTTCAAACAGATGTTCACACACACACCCATTCACATGATCATGCATACCCAGGTCAGAGGCTGTAAGTAAAGTGTGCTGTTCAGTTGGTGTCGGCTCCTGGTGACCACAGAGCCCTGTGCTTGTCTTTGGTAGAATACAGGAGGGGTTGACCATTGCCTCCTCCCGCACAGGGTGAGATGATGCCTTTCAGCACCTTCCTATATCACTGCTGCCCAGTATAGTAGCAGCGGGGATTCGAACCGGCAACCTTCTGCTTGTTAGTCAAGCATTTCCCCACTGTGCCACTTATGGTGGGTCATCTGAAACATGCCCAACTCTACCCCCACCCCAACCTCCCTGCTCATCTTTGAGAAAAGATGCTGTGTTCTTAGGAAAGATCAACCTATCAGGTTCCTTTCCCTACAAGAAACATCCTGAAAAGCAAGGGCATAGCTGGAGGAGAGGAGGCCCATCTCCCTGGCCACCCTTCAGAGTGAGGGAGATAATGAAGAACAGGCGCGTAACAAAGATAGGGCAAGGGGAGACAGTTGTCTGGGGGCCCCACTGCCTGGAGGGCCCCCCCAGAGGCCCCTCACGTGACTCCCCATGGCCCCCTGCCCAGCCCCAAGGCCCCTCAGCCACTTGCCCTCTTCGCCATCTCTCCAGCTCGTTCTCCTGGCCGGCAATGGAAGCAGCAGCCCAGCTGCCAAGAGCTGCTTTTCTCCCGCCTCTCAGCTGATCGGCGGGTGGGCGGGGCTTCCAGGGAGGCCTCCGTGTAGGCCTCAGTGAAGCCTGAACTCGAGTAGGGCCCAAGCCCGCCAGGAAGGAGGAGGCAGCCAGAGTGTTCTCGGCAGCAGAAGACCCCTTGCTGCCCTGCTCAACCCAGACCAGCATTTGCCAGGTAGAGTGTGAACTCCTTTTTGTGGTTACCTTTCCCGCCCCCCGCTCCCATATATAGGGATCTGCTTGCCATAGGGCTTGGATATGGTGGGGGGGGGGGAGGGACCGAGAAGTCTCTGGATATTTATTTTGAAACAGCTTGGAAAATTTGCTGACTTTAAAAAAAACTATCTAAAAAGTCCTATAAGTGGCTTGTTTCATGGCAGAAAATTGCAAAAACTTCTGGAACAGTATTTTATTAATTTTATTTATTCATTCATTCATTTATAAATGCACTTATGTTCAAGTTGTTTTGCCACCCAGAAGGTCTGAGTGAGAACGGTGAAGCCTGTGTGGTGCTTTTATTTTATTTTTCTTGTGTGTGAACTGCTCCCCAATAACTTGCAGGGACTTCAGGGTAAATCTGGCCAACATGTGACTGCAGCACCTCCATTCCAGAGGAGATGTGTCTTAAAGGGCTTTAAAAGCCTCCTGTGAAAAACCTCCTGCAATCAAACTTGACTGAATTTGTTCAGAATTCTGGGAAAACAAACATAGGCTCACCCTGCATGGTTGAAAGTCTCCGTGGCTAATCTGCAGCGAGGGGCCCATTTTAATCATTCATCTTTCTAGTGTGTTCTAGGCATTAAAAGTAATACAAATGTATAGTACTCAATGTATATCACTATATATTGTGATGTGTGTGTGTCTATTCAGTGAAATGTATTTCCAGGCAGCATACTTATTTTGGAATATCAGACTTAAATCCTTGGGGGCCTGGGGTGTGCGGAGGCCCTGGACTTTGGGGGGGGGGGCATTTTAAAATCTTGTCTCTGGGCCCACTCCAACCTTGCTACGCCCCTGATGAAGAAAATAGGGAGGGTGGCTCTGGAGCTGGGTGGCCCGGGTTCTTTGAACCCCTCTGCTCAATTATAGCTTAACCCCTGCTGAAAAGACATTCAACCACCTTGTCTCTCTTTCCCCATCCCCGGGTAAATAAACAGAAGTAGGATTTACTGCATAGAATGAAGACCTAGAAATATAAACAGAGATTCCAACTGTGTCCCCACTTTAAGAGAACTTGCAATGCAAATAAAGAAGACCAAAATAAATCAACAAACATTGCCGCTTTCCAGGGGAGTTTTTGCATCCGTTTAGAGGAAGGAGGGGAGAAGCGGGGAGAAAAGATTGAATTACTTGTGTGTGTCCTAGTCTAAGAACACTGAATTTGCTTTTATTGTATTCAAGAATGGAAGAGCGTGTCCCTTTTCCTAGGCGTCTGGAACGCTCTTCAATTCAAAGTACTACCCAGGAGCGAGGCAAAGTTGAAACCCACAGTGCCGAAAGAGGCTCTTGTTCACTCGATGGCAGGTGGAGAGAGATCAAATTGCACGATAAGGATGCAATCACATCTAATTGGGCAACCAACCAATTTTCTTGCAAAATCCCCCCAAATGCCGGCTTCTGGAGAGGCAGAGAGAGACGTTCCCTCTGGAGTGGGTCATTAGTGGAGGCTTCACACCCTGAAGAAAACCACACCACTTTCTTGTTTCTCAGCTGGTGTCTGCCACAATTGGCTCCAGAGATAACCAGTTTCAGGGAATTCCGAAATGAGGGAAGAACAGAAAGCATCAAAGCAGATAGACATATCCAATGCCTGGGATTTCACTCCGAGTCACCTCAAAGGGGCATCTGTAACTTCAACTGAAGGCAATCTTTGGGTTAAGGCTGGAGAAATTATTTTTCTCAAAGATAGAGGCACGATTACCCATGGTGTGGATGGTTTAAGGTAAGGTAAAGTGTGCCGTCGAATCGGTGTCAACTCCTGGTGACCGCAGAGCCCTGTGGTTGTCTTTGGTAGAATACAGGAGGGGTTTGCCATTGCCTCCTCCCATGCAGTATGAGATGATGCCCTTCAGCATCTTCCTATGTCGCTGCTGCCTGATATAGGTGCTCCCCATAGTCTGAGAAACATACCAGCGGGGATTCAAACTGGCAACCTCTGGCCTGATAATCCAGTCATTTTCCCACTGCACCATTAGGGGCTTGAATTGTGGATAGTTTACCTGGAAGTTTTCCACACCAAGCTTGTAGTTCACATTTCCTCCAGAATGGAGGGTGTGTGTTCACATATCGGCCAAATTTACCCCGAAGTCCCTGCAAGCTATCGGGGAGTACTTCACACACAATTTGGGTTTTTCATTGAGCATTAGAGTGTAGCCCAATTCATATCTGTGCTTTTTAAAAAAATTCACTTTTGGAGTAGTTTTGGGGGGGGCAACTTTGAACTCTCAGTAAAACCTTGCAGAAAACCCATGATAAAGCTCGAGAAACCTCCTGCTACTAGATCCCAAGAGCCTGTGAGACACATTTGATGAATGCGTAATAAACGAGTGGCCAGAAACACAAACCCCTACAGGAATATTCTAGCCCCCTGGGCTAATCTCTATGCTGCAACCACACGGGCCACCAAAATGGCCCCAGAAAGGGCCGTAGATGCCCGAACCAGGTGATTTCTAATAGAAGAAATGCCGGTGGGAGGGGAACCTCTGCATACCTCCACCCTGGAGGGGGTAAGTTAAAAGAAAGCAGGGGAAAAATAAATGTTCATCGAACCCTCGAACTGGGAGGGGGGCTGTTCGGTTTGGGGTAGAGCCGAACCAGGGGGTGGTTCGGCTCAACCCCGAACCGTCAAACCGGTTCGGATTCGAGCCAGTTTGCACACCCTTAGTGAACTCTCCACTCCTCCTTTGGCTCTGGTAGGAGCTATGACCGAAGGAATTTGTCACGATCTGTGACCAGAGGTGACAATTTGTCACTGCTGTGACCAGAGGTGCACCTAGGTAATTTTGGAGCCTGGACCTAAAGACCTTTGGAGGGCCCCCTCCCCTGCAAACTAAGCATTATCATATATCGACTATACCCCCCCCCGAGAGACTAAACAGGATTTGAGGGGCCCTAGGTGCTGTGGAGTCCCTGGACTTTGGCCCTGAAGTCCAGTGGTAAGAGTACCTCTGGCTGTGACTCCCCATCCGCCCTGGGGAGACCCCAGACGAGGAAGAAGATGGGATGCAGGAACTCCAACCCCATCCCTCCTTTGCAGGACCTGAAGACACTGAGCCGCCTGAACTGGAGGAATCTGAACTCTGAATGCGAGGGGTCTGCGAGTGAGGCTGAGGCCTCTTTGTCATGTCAGGGCCAGCTATAAGGCTGCAGATGAGGCCCCTTTTCAATCATTCAGATCTTCTTCTTGGGGCTGGACTTACCCCCATCCCAACCTGGAGAGAAGTCCTGGCCATCAGTTTTATGGCTCTCGTGTTGGCAGAATCTTCTACACCTCTATCCTTGGGACTGCCTGACTCTGCTCTTCCTTGCCTCTTGTACCGGCTGCCTGTGGGTGTCACCTTGGACTGCCTACCTGGCTTTTCTGTGCCACCCGACCAGCGCCATCTCCTGGTGAGTGCCAGCGCCGACCAGAGCAGAGCAGAGTTGTTGGTGTCCCAGGATGCCAGCATGGAAGCAAAAGTTCCATCCTCTCCTTCGCTGAAGGTTTTCAAACAGAGGCTGAGCTGGCTGGGGGTGGATGAGAAGACTTCCCGGGTCCCTTCCAGTTCGAAAGCTCTGCTATTATACATAGGGACGCAGGAAGCTGCCTTCGACTGAGTCAGACCCTTGGTCCACCTGGCTCAGTATTGCCTGCACTGGCTGGCAGAGGTTCTGCCCGATCCTGGAGATGCTGCCAGGGAGGGAACCTGGAACATCCCACATGCAAGCATGTTGATGCTCTTCCACTGAGGTATGACCCCCCCCCATCCCCTAAGCCAAGGGTTTTCAAGCTTCAGTCCCCAGAAGTTGTGGGACTGCAACTCCCATCATCCACTTTCAGGGGATGGTGGGAGTTGTAGTCCCGCTACATCCGTAGACCCAAGTTTGAGAACTCCCGCCTTAAGGGGAATAGCTCACAGCAGTCACATGTAGTCACCCATCTAAATGTGAATCAAGACAGGCCCTGCTTAGCAAAGGAGACAGTTGTGTCAGTGTGGTTAGAGGGTCAGACTAGGACTGGGGA